>NC_084833.1:118250615-118875615 GCF_033115175.1 Lepus europaeus | reverse complement strand
CAAGGCTTGAAGCCCCACTGGGGAAAGTTCACCAGGTTAACTAGAGGAGAGAACAAAATAAATAAAAGGAACCAGCACGGACATGAGCCTCTGTCTCCACTCAGCTTACAAAGGCAAGCAAGACAAAGAGCAGGCACCATTTTACACATATGTAAAGTGGCGCCCACCATCAACCAAGCAGAAAAACCTGACTCTGGGTAGGGGGGTGAAATAACAGGAGATTAGGACCTAGTGAAGGTATGGAGCTAATGAACTCAGACTGTGAAAATCTGAGGGTGTGGGAGAGAACCGATGGAGTACACAAACTTGGTAACCTTGGCAACCCGGTGGGAGACTGCAGGGAAACTTGAGACCACACGGAGGACTGCATAGACACTTTGTGTGGTCCCTGGGGAAGAGCAGACAAATATTATACCCACAGGGGCCAGATTTCATACACTGACTACCCTCAATTCTGCTCAGCTGTGCCGAATTACTTCCCTTCTGAGTTTAAAAAAAAAAAAAAGCGAGCAAGTGAGCGCACGCAAGAGAGAGAAAACCCTGGGTGAGTCACTTTTGGCACACCCTTAACCATGAAGAACAAAACAGAGCTCTCTGGCCACACCCAGTACATGCCTCTAAGGATCCATCAAAAGGAGACAGTCCACTTGATCTAGAGTGATAGTATAATGAGAAAAAACACCACAGCTAGAGAAGAACCCAAAGAATATCTCAACAATGCCAAGCAACAAATGCAAAAACTGAGGTAACAAGAGCAAGGAAGACACTATGACATCCCCAAATGAACAAGACACACCAATTCAAGATTATGAAGATGAGACAGAAGAAATGCAAGAAATGGAACTCAAAAAATTGATAAGAACACTAAGAAGTTCTCAAAAACAAATTCTTGAACTACAGAAATCCTTACTGGACAGGACAGAAAATCTCTTGTGAAAATGAAATATTAAGGAGGAATCAAAATGAAATGAAGCAACTAGAAGAACATGAAGCTGTGATAGTGAAGAGAAATCATAAAGAAATGAAGAATAGATCAAATGACAAACACATTAGAGAGCCTTAAAAACAGAATGAGTGAAGCAGAAGAGAGAATATCGGATTAGAAGACAGAGAATAGGAAAGGAAACAATCAAATTAAAGAAAAGAGGGAATTAGAAATCTAAAAAAATATTGTCGGGAATCTACAGTATACTATTAAAATACCCAACATTCGGGTTCTAGGAGTTCCAGGAGGGAGAGGGAGAGAGAGAAAGAGAGAGAAGGATTAGAAGGCCTTTTTAGTGAGATACTAGCAGAAAATTTCCCAGGTTTGGAGAAGGACAGAGACATCCTAGTACAGGAAGCTCATAGAACCCCTAATAAACATGACCAAAAGAGATCCTCACCACGACATGTTGTAATCAAACTCGCCACGGTGACACATAAAGAAAAGTTTCTAAAATGTGCAAGAGAGAAACGTCAGATTACTCTCAAAGGATCTCCAATCAGACTCACAGCTGACTTCTCATCAGAAACCCTACAGGCTAGGAGGGAATGGCAAGATATAGCCCAGGTACTAAGAGAGAAAAACTGCCAGCCCAGAATATTATGTCCTGCAAAGCTCTCATTTGTGAATGAAGGTGAAATAAAGACTTTTCACAGCAAACAGAAATTGAAAGAATTTGTCACCACTCATCCAGCCCTGCAAAAGATGCTTAAAGATGTGTTACACACAGAAACACAGAAACACGCTCATCAATATGAAAGAAGGTAAAGGAAAAAAAACGCCCAGCAAAAGATCACAGGAAGCTCAAAGCATATATTAGAAATATCTTTGGGAAAATGGCAGGGCAAAGTTACTAGTTATCAATAGTCACACTGAACGTTAATGGCCTCAACTCTCCAGTTAAAAGACACAGACTGGATGAATGGATTAAGGAACAAAGCCCATCTTTTTGCTGCTTACAAGAAACTCATCTTTCCAACAAAGATGCACGCAGACTTAAAGTGAAAGGTTGGAAAAAGATATTCCATGCCAACAGAAATGAAAAGAAAGCAGGTGTAGCCATATTAATATCAGACAAAATAAGCTTTAACACAAAATCTGTTAAAAGAGACAAAGAGGGGCACTATATAATGATTAAGGGATCCATTCAACAGGAAGATAGAACGATTATCAATGTATATGCACCTAATTACAGGACACCAGCTTATTTAAAAGATATGTTAATGGGCTAAAAGGGAGACTTAGATCCCAATACAATAGTACTGGGGGACTTCAATACTCCACTCTCCAAAATAGACAGATCAACCGGACAGAAGATCAACAAGGATACAGCAGATTTAATCAACACTATTGCCCAAATGGATCTAACAGATATCTACAGAACTTTCAATACTACATTTAAAGATTTTACATTCTTCTCAGCAGTGCATGGAACCTACTCTAGGATTGAACACATACTAGGCCATAAAGCAAGTCTCAGCAAATTCAAGAGAATTAGAATCATACCATGCAGCTTCTCAGACCACAAAGGAATGAAATTGGAAATTAGCAACTCGGGAATCCCTAGAGAGTATGCAAACACATGGAGACTGAACAACATGCACCTGAATGAACACTGGGTCATAGAAGAAATCAAAAGAGAAATCAAAAACTTTCTGGAAGTAAATGAGGATAACAGCACAACATACCAAAAGTTACAGGATACAGCAAAAGCGGTGTTAAGAGGAAATTTTATAGCAATAGGTGCCTAAATCAAGAAATTGGAAAGGCACCAAATAAATGAGCTTTCAACACATCTCAAGGATCTAGAAAAACTGCAGCAAACGAGGCCCAAATCAAGTAGGAGAAGAGAATTAAAATCAGAGTAGAAATCAACAGGACTGAATCCAAAAAAAAATTACAAAAAAAAAATCAGCCAACGAGGAGCTGGTTTTTTGAAAAAATGAATAAAATTGACACACCACTGGCCAACAAACTAAAAAAAGAAAAGACCCAAATCAATAAAATCAGAGATGAAAAAGAAAATGTAACAGACACCACAGAAATAAAACAAATCATCAGAAATTGCTACAAAGAGTTGTATGCCAGCAAACAGGAAAATCTATCAGAAATGGATAGATTCCTGGACACATGCAATCTACCTAAATTTAGCCATGAAGACATAGAAAACTTAGACCCATAACTGAGAAAGAAATCAAAAAAGTAATAAATGCCCTCCCAACAAAGAAAAGCCCAGGACCAGATGGATTCACTGCTGAATTCTACCAGAATTTAAACTCACTCCAATTCTTCTCAAATATTCCAAACAATCAAAAAAGAGGGAATCCTCCCAAATTCTTCCTATGAAGCCAGCATCACCTTAATCCCTAAGCCAGAGAAAGATGCAGCATTGAAAGAAAATTACAGACCAATATCCCTGATGAACATAGATGCAAAAATACTCAATAAAATTCTCGCCAATAGAATACAACAACACATCAGAAAAAACATCCACCCAAAGTGGGATTTATTCCTGGTATGCAGGGACAGTTCAATGTTCACAAAAATCAATGTGATACACCACATTAACAGACTGCAGAAGAAAAAAACATATGATTCTCTCAATAATGCAGAGAAAGCGTTCAATAAAA
This sequence comes from Lepus europaeus, assembly GCF_033115175.1. Lineage (NCBI taxonomy): Eukaryota > Metazoa > Chordata > Mammalia > Lagomorpha > Leporidae > Lepus > Lepus europaeus. Next base: position 118,872,000 of record NC_084833.1, on the reverse strand, counting down.
TACAACACCCTTTCATGATGAAAACTCGAAGCAAATTGGGTATAGAAGGAACATTCCTTAATACAATCAAAGCAATTTATGAAAAACCCACGGCCAACATCCTATTGAATAGGGAAAAGTTGGAAGCATTTCCACTGAGATCTGGTACCAGACAGGGATGCCCACTCTCACCACTGCTCTTCAATATAGTTCTGGAAGTTTTAGCCAGACCCATTAGGCAAGAAAAAGAAATTAAAGGGATACAAAACGGGAAGGAAGAACTCAAACTATCCCTCTTTGCAGATGATATGATTCTTTATTTAGGGGACCCAAAGAACTCAACTAAGAGACTACTGGAACTCATCGAAGAGTTTGGCAAAGTAGCAGGATATAAAATCAATGCACAAAAATCAACAGCCTTTGTATACACAGGCATTGCCACGGCTGAGGAAGAACTTCTAAAATCAATCCCATTCCCAATAGCCACAAAAACAATCAAATACCTTGGAATAAACTATATAAGGACATTAAAGATCTCTACGATGAAAACTACAAAACCTTACAGAAAGAAATAGAAGAGGATACCAAAAAAAGGAAAAATCTTCCATGCTCATGGATTGGAAGAATCAATATCATCAAAATGTCCATTCTCCCAAAAGCAATTGATAGATTCAATGTGATTCCAATCAAAATATCAAAGACATTCTTCTCAGATCTAGAATAAAATGATGCTGAAATTCATATGGAGACACAGGAGACCTCAAATAGCTAAAGCAATCTTGTAGAGGAAAAACATAGCCGGAGGCATCACAATACCAGATTTCAGGACATACTACAGGGCAGTTGTTATCAAAACAGCATGGTACTGGTATAGAAACAGATGGATAGACCAATGGAACAGAATAGAAACACCAGAAATCAACCCAAACATCTACAGCCAACTTATATTTGATCAAGGATCTAAAACCAATTCCTGGAGTAAGGACAGTCTATTCAATAAATGGTGCTGGGAAAACTGGATCTCCACGTGAAGCATGAAGCAAGACCTTACACCTTACACAAAAATCCACTCAACATGGATTAAAGACCTAAATCTACGACCCGACACCATCAAATTATTAGAGAACATTGGAGAAAACCTGCAAGATATTGGCACTGGCAAAGACTTCTTGGAAAAGACACCAGAGGCACAGGCAGTCAAATCCAAAATTAACATTTGGGATTGCATCCATTTGAGAAGTTTCTGTACTGCAAAAGAAACAGTCAGGAAAGTGAAGAGGCAATCAACAGAATGGGAAAAAATATTTGCAAACTATGCAACAGATAAAGGGTTAATAACCAGAATCTACAAAGAGATCAAGAAACTCCACAACATCAAAACAAACAACCCACTTAAGAGATGGGCCAAGGACCTCAATAGACATTTTTCCAAAGAGGAAATCCAAATGGCCAACAAGCACATGAAACAATGTTCAAGATCACTAGCAATCAGGGAAATGCAAATCAAAACCACAATGAGGTTTCACCTCACCCCGGTGAGAATGGCTCACATTCAGAAATCTACCAACAACAGGCCGGCGCCGTGGCTCAACAGGCTAATCCTCCACCTTGCAGCGCCGGCACACCGGGTTCTAGTCCCGGTTGGGGCACCGATCCTGTCCCGGTTGCCCCTCTTCCAGGCCAGCTCTCTGCTGTGGCTAGGGAGTGCAGTGGAGGATGGCCCAAGTGTTTGGGCCCTGCACCCCATGGGAGACCAGGATAAGCACCTGGCTCCTGCCATCGGAACAGCGCGGTGCGCCGGCCGCAACGCGCTACCGCGGCGGCCATTGGAGGGTGAACCAACGGCAAAAGGAAGACCTTTCTCTCTGTCTCTCTCTCACTGTCCACTCTGCCTGTCAAAAATTAAAAAAAAAAGAAATCTACCAACAACAGATGCTGCAGAGGATGTGGGGAAAAAGGGACACTAACCCACTGTTGGTGGGAATGCACACTGGTTAAGCCACTATGGAAGTCAGTCTGGAGATTCCTCAGAAACCTGAATATAACCCTACCATACAACCCAGCCATCCCACTCCTTGGAATTTACCCAAAGGAAATTAAATTGGCAAACAAAAAAGCTGTCTGCACATTAATGTTTATTGCAGCTCAATTCACAATAGCTAAGACCTGGAACCAACCCAAATGCCCATCAACAGTAGACTGGATAAAGAAATTATGGGACATGTACTCTACAGAATACTATACAGCAGTCAAAAACAGTGAAACCCGGTCATTTGCAACAAAATGGAGGAATCTGGCAATCATCATGCTCAGTGAAATAAGCCAGTCCCAGAGGGACAAATATCATATGTTCTCCCTGATCGGTGACGACTGACCGAGCACCAAAAAGGAAACCTGTTGAAGTGAAATGGACACTATGAGAAAGAGTGACTTGATCAGCCCTTGTCCTGATTGTTGAGGTACAACTTAATACTTTATCCCTTTTAGTATTTTTTTGTTCTACTATTGGTTGAACTCTGTAATTAATACACAATTATTCTTAGGTGTTTAAATTTAACAGTGATCTCTGTTAAATATAAGAGTGGGAATAAGAGAGGGAGGAGATGTACAATTTGGGACATGCTCAATCGGACTTGCCCCAAATGGTGGCGTTAGAAACATCCCAGGGGATTCCAATACAATCCCATCAAGGTGGCATGTACCAATGCCATCTCACTAGTCCAAGTGATCAATTTCAGTTCACAATTGATGGCTCTGATAGGTCTAAGAGTCAAAGGGATCACACAAACAAGACTAGTGTCTGCTAATACTAACTGATAGAATAAAAAAGGGAGAGAAGGATCCAACATGGGAAGCGGGATACACAGCAGACTCATAGAATGGCAGATGTCCTAAATAGCACTCTGGCCTCAGAATCAGCCCTTAAGGCATTCGGATCTAGCTGAAGAGCCCATGAGAGTATTGTAGGCATGGAAAGCCAAGACACTCTTGGAAAAAAAAAAAACCTAAATGAAAGATCTGAGTGATATCCCAGTAGAAAGTATAGGCCATCAAAGAAGGAGGTACCTTTCTCTGAAGGGAGGAGTGAACCTCTACTTTGACTATGACCTTGTCTAAATAAGATCAGAGTCGGCGAACTCAAAAGGCTTCCACAGCCTTGGCAACTCATGACTAGAGCCTAGGGAGATTACTGATGCCATAAACTAGAGTGTCAATTTGTTAAGTCAACAACAGGAGTCACTGTGCACTTACTCCTCATGTAGGATCTCTGTCCTTAATATGTTGTTCAATGTGAATTAATGCTATAACTTGTACTCCATCAGAATTTTACACTTTATGTTTTGTGTGAGTGCAAACTGTTGAAATCTTTACTTAATATATACTAAATTGATCTTCTGCACATAAAGATAATTGAAAATGAATCTTAATGTGAATGGAATGGGAGAGAGCGGGAGTTGGGAGAGTTGCGGGTGGGAGGGAAGTTATGGGGGGAAAAAGCCATTGTAATCCATAAGCTGTACTTTGGAAATTTATATTCATTAAATAAGTTTAAAAAAAAAAAGCTCATGGAGTTAGGAGAACATGACACAGTGAACTGTAAAAACTATAAAAACCATCATTGTGCACCTTTAGTAAAAGGTCAATGGTGTATAGAGAAACACAATCATGGTAGTTAACTTCTCAAAGACCTGTTCTTTCCAATAAAAATGAATCATATCACTATGAAAACAGATCCACAAGAATAGATGAATAATACAACTCTGAACTCATGCAAAGGCACACCATGTCAAATATTCAGGCATTACATCAATTTTCAATCACTGTTAAAATCCATGATGAGTAACCTACTGTTTATACAATCAGCAGTAACTTTGTCAAAAGAAAAAGTGACAGCAGTAGAATATTGAAGCCAAGACTCCCTGCCACTCTATGCTTAACTTCACCATTGCTCAGACTTCTGGGCTCATCGTGCCTCCTAGAAAGGGCTCCCAGAAAACGGTGGCCTCTGGGGATGCAGCCCCAACTCATTTATATACTTTGGATATAATAGTTTGTATTCATGACCATCCCCCTGACAACCCAGTCATGGAGAAAAAGAAAATGTACAAACTTTAAAGCAGTAAAGAGGAAAAAGGGAATAAATAAAACGTGCGCAGTCTAACAGAATATAATAGTGGACTATCGAGAACTGACCGAAAGCTATCAAACATATAATCGACATATAATCTATAGAAATAAATTCCAATATGTGTTTTTAATAAATATAAACAGAAGCTTAAAACCTTATGTGAAAAAGTAAATAACAGTTATTCCAATTCAATGTTAAGACTCTACCTATATTTCATTTGTATACAAGTTAACTAAAATACCAGGACAGAGAAAAGGATAAGTGGAAAACATAGAATCAGGATATTCCCAATGACACGAGGATGTAGGTGGATGTATTAATATCAGAATTTTTATGAACCAAGAAGTTCAGCATATCACATTTAGGGCAAGATGATTTTTTAAAATGATTCCAAGAGGACCCAACGAGGAAGGGAGTTTCTTCAGTAAATGGTATTGGGTAAACTGGATATCCACAAGCAGAAGAGTGAATTTAGAGCTCATCTATAACACAAAGATCAACCCCAAATGACTTAATGACTTAAACACAGTAACTGAAACTCTTGAAGTACCAAAAGAACACAGAGCAAAAGCTGCATGACACTGTTGCAGGCAGTGATTTTTTTGATATGCCCTCAAAAACATAAGCAAAAATTGAGAGCTGGGACTACATCAAATGGAAGAGCTTCTGTACAGCAAGGAAACAATCAACAGAGTGAAGAGTCAACCTTTGAAATGGAGAAAATGTGTGCAAACCATGTAATAAGGGACTAATATCCAAACACACCAAAATATCCAATAACTCTAAGAAAAACAAGTTTTAAAATGAGCAAAAACCTGAGCAGACATTACTCAAAAGGAGACATTCAAATATATATGAAAGGATCTGCCATATCATTAATCCCCAGGGAAATTCCTAATAAAGCCACAATGAGAATCACTTCACACCTGCTAACAATGGCAATTATCTTTGAATTTTTATGATTTATTTTCACTTGATTTGAAGACAGAAAATGAGGGGAGATGGAGGGGAGGGGGGGGAGCGAGGCGGGGAGGGGGGGGAGACAGTTTATAACATTGTATACATCAATATTGTTGAGAGCAGACTGAGTGCTTTACCCACAAATACATGAGATTATACATATGAAAAGCTTGATTTAGTTATTTCACAATATAGACACATATCAAAAGATCATGTTGTACACAATATGTAAAATTTTTCTATCAATTGAAAATATGAAGCTTAATATCTAGTGATACTATGTATATCCACATTTATGTACATATTTAAGTACAGAACCTGTATAAGCTGAAAAGAAAGTGGTATTAAAAATAAATATGAAGTTTAATGGCTAATGAGACTATACATGTAGACATTCATGTACGTATACACAATACCAAACCTGTGGAAACCTAAAACATAGCTGTGAAGTGTACAAATTCATTCTCAATTATAGAGGAGAATCTTAATGTAAATTTCTTGGATATTTTTAGACTAAGCAGACAAAGACATTAGTAGAATTAGACCAAGCCACCAGACATGAGTGAACCTGTTCTAATGGGTACTTACATACACCAACAAAGACAGAGCACATTCCCTTCAGAGGAACCTGTATCTGCATAAACACATCTCCACAAAAGGTGAGGAGTATCATGCAATGCATATTCTCTGATAAAATGAAAATCATTCCCTCGAAGCATATCCACTGGAATTTAAAAACCACACTTTGAAATCATTCCCAAATTAAAGAATACATAAAATAAGAATACAAATAGACAATAAGAAATATTCCACATTTCAACACTCGTGCCATGCTGCTAAAACAGAACTAGAGATTTGTAATACTCCTGCATATATGAGTACTAGCAGGGAAGGGGCACCGGTTGTGGCACAGGTTAAGCTGCTGCTTGGGTGACCCATATCCCATATTGGACTGCCACGTGGAATCCAGGCTACTACACTTCTGACTTTTGGAATCTGGGTAGTAAACTAGTGGGTGGAGGAGCTGCCTCTTTTCTTCTTCACTCTCTCTCCCTCTCCCCCCTCCCTTACTATATCTTTAAAGTCAATTTAAAGTAATATTTGAAAAAAATAAGAGAAAACAATGAAATGTTGACAGTGGTATACAATATAAAAGCAACATATTGTATACAAAGAAAGTAAGATGAAAGAAATGATCAAATTAAGAACAGAAGTTTATATCATCCATTATACTTAAACATAATCCAAATATCAAATCCAATGTCAAAGTAAGCAAAACTCATATAGACATTTTAAAGTGTTAAGAGACTAAGTGTTAGTGGGGTTATGGAACTGGAACTCCTGTATACTACTACTAGGAGTAAAAATTAGGAAAACCACTGTGAAAATGTATTAGTAAATTTCAGTGATGTCCTAACTCGAAAATACATATACATATCACTTGAGAAGGCTGCAATAGTGCATTTACGAATGTTCTAGCAAGTCTCAAAATTACTACTCTAAGAACACCTCAACCCCTTCTCATTTTCCTGACCTGAAATTTCTTTACAATCACAAACATTTGCTGAACACCAGTTACCAATGAGGAAGCATCCAATGAGCTAGAGACCCGTGATGAAAGGAGTCTTTACCACGAAGATTCGTGGATAATCTCAGGTGACCGACCTGCACCTACTCCTCGTGAAGATGATGGAAGTACAAGAGGTGTTACTAAGGAGTACGATGAAAACCAAATTGCAAATAAAAATGAGTTCTCCTCAAAGCAGAGAGAACAGAAGGTCAAGTGCAGAAGCACAGAACATCTCCCACAGGTGGGGATACTTGAGGGCTCTGTAGGATATCAGCTTTCCTTGAGAAGTGCCTTGGTGGGAGAGGTGGAGACATAGTTTTAAGTAACAGACATCATCCAGGAAGGCAGAGAGATAAGAAAGTGTGTGGTGTATTTGAAGAGTATGTGTATGATGAAAGCAACAACAGACCAGGCATCTCGGGGCTGAATGTCAGCACACATGTGTTACAAGAAGGAGTCAAGGCCGGCGCCGTGGCTTAACAGGCTAATCCTCCGCCTTGTGGCCCGGCACACCGGGTTCTAGTCCCGGTCGGGGCACCGATCCTGTCCCGGTTGCCCCTCTTCCAGGCCAGCTCTCTGCTGTGGCCAGGGAGTGCAGTGGAGGATGGCCCAAGTGCTTGGGTCCTGCACACCCCATGGGAGACCAGGAGAAGCACCTGGCTCCTGCCATCGGAACAGCGCGGTGCGCCGGCCGCAGCGCGCCTACCACGGCAGCCATTGGAGGGTGAACCAACGGCAAAAAAAGGGAAGACCTTTCTCTCTGTCTGTCTGTCTCACTATCCACTCTGCCTGTCAAAAAAAATAAAATAAAATAAAAAATAAAAAGAAGGAGTCAAGTACGGGCCGGCGCTGGGATGCAGGCATCCCATAGAGAAGCACTGGTTCATGTCCCAGCTACCGGCTTGGGAGCCAGCCCCCTGCTAGAGTGCCTGGTAATGCAACGGAAAACCACCCCAGGGGTCCCCGCCACACTCCTGAGATACCCACATGGAGTTCCTGGCTTCTGGCTTTGGCCTAGCCCAGCCCTGGTCATTGTGGCCATTTGGGGAGTGAAACAGCAGATGAAAACTCTCTCTCAAATAAATAACATAAACCTTAGTTTAAAAAAAAGTACAGTAACTGCTATGAATTCTCAATACATTAAAGGGGTTTAACGTTGCTGAAAGACCTGACACACATCAGTCAAGGAACACCAGAGGGCTGCTTTAAACTCCACATTAGCACGGATTACTGACTACTAAGAAACCTCTAGGCTCCGGGTCATAAGGTGGCTGTGGGGAGCCTAACGGAAGGGCTGGGGACTTCCTGCCTGGCCTTTCTCACCACTTCCCCTGGGCCTTACCTGCTGCCTCCCAGGGTGAGCGCGGGCCAAAGCCGGAGTCAGAGCCCAGACAGCTGCCAAGGCGCTGGGGCCCTGCGGTGTGCAGGCCCGGGAGGCTGGAGTCAGAGCCCAGACAGCTGCCAAGGCGCTGGGGCCCTGCGGTGTGCAGGCCCGGGAGGCCGGAGTCAGAGCCCAGACAGCAGCCAAGGCGCGGGGGCCCGGCGGTGTGCAGGCCCGGGAGGCCGGAGCAGAAGCAGCCGGCACGAGCTCCTCCTTAGCGGCCCCCACGGGAAGCCCCGCCCCTCCACGCTGCTCCTGTTAGCTAATGACTCCCACCTGTGCGCAGGGGTTTACGATGGAGAACATGGCAGGGTGTCTCTAGCAGTGTTTCACTTACATCATACACGCGGATTCTTCGGGTTACACGCGAAGACGTCTACTCCAGGCCGGGGGTGGGGAGTGTGGCGTGGAACGGCCGGCCCTGGGGAAGGCGGCCCTTCCCGTTACCCATCAGGAAACCGAGGCTCAGCTGCCGGCCTGTGAGACCGGCTACCTCCCTCGAATCAGCGTCAGGTGAGGACCAGAGGCCGGTGGAAGGAGAGAATTCTCCTCGGGTCACAGCTCCTCCACAGGTGCTCACAGAGCCCAGCCAGTCACTGAGCCAGGCACTAAAGAGCTTAGGGGTGGGGTCAGCGGTGTGGTATAATGGGTAAAGTCACCACCTGCAATGTCAGCATCCAACATGGGTGCCTGTTCGAGTCCTGGCTGCTCCACTTCCCATCCGGCTCCCTGCTATTGCGCCTGGGAAAGCAGTGGAAGATGGCCCAAGTGCTTGGGCCCCTGCACCTGTGTGGGAGACCCGAAAGAAGCTCCCGGCTCCTGGCTTCAGACCCACCCAGCTCTGGCCATTGGTGGCCATCTGGGGAATGAGGCAGCAGATGGAAGATCTGTCTCTCTCAAACTCTGACTTTCAAAGAAACAACAAATCTTTAAAAAACAAAAGAGCTTAGAGGTGAGAAATGGGGCTCCCGGGGCTCCACCGCTGCCCACCGGCCCATTCTTCCCTGAGCACGGGTGGCCTTCACGGCGGCTGTGTGTGGCCCCTGGAGGCTGGAGGCTGAATCCTAGCGGACTCTGAGTACCGGGTGCCCCGGAGGGCTGGGCAGGACGACCTCCGACCCCAGCCGACCTGAGCAGCCTGAGGAAGCTGCCCGGCTCGGCCCCGGCAGTGAGCGGAGGAGGGCGGCGCCTGAGCCCGGCCCTGGCTCCAAGGCCACCTCTGCAGGCCCCTCCCGGCTCAGTTCCCACATCCTCCTCTGAGGCGCTGAGGCGGATTCCTCCTGCCCGGCCCGGACACCGCCCCGCCAGGCCCTCCTCCCGCTGCCTCTCAGGAACCCCGAGCAGAGGGAGGCCCTGGCTGGGGCCCCTCGAGGCTTGGCCACGCCCCTCCGCACCTGCCCCTTTGTGAGGTGATGGAGGGGTTGTGTCGGGTCAGAGAAGAGCTACAGCCTAGGACCTCTTTCAGCTGCCGTGGGAGCCACCCCCGAGGAGCTCAAAGGGAAAGGTGCCACTCGGGAGGGCAGCGAAGTGAAGGAAAGGGAGAGACAGAAGCCCGCAGAAAAGAGATCCACACGGCTCTCAGGGCCTCTGACTCCAGGCCTCCCAGAGGTCTCCTTCTTCCCAGTCAGAACTGAGGGAGAGAATCCCATTGGGTGGTGTTATGGTCAGGTGTCTAGCCAGGACCTATTGGGGTGGGGCCAATAGCACAAACTGAGTCTGTCCAGTCCCAGAGAAGGGAGAAGTGGGGGGCAGTCACCAACAGGCGTGAGATTGACAAGTGTGCAGCAAAAGCTCCTCGTTAGTGGGTCCCAGTGTTCTTGGACCAACCCAGAGAGGGGTCCAGGTGTGTCCTGGTGAAGAGCAGGGAGGAGAGGGGGGATGTGGCCCCAACAGAGGAGATGCCCAAGGAAAGGCACGTGGACCTCAGAGCATGGGGTAGACAGGGGTGCCAAGGTTCCCTCTGGGAGCACAGATATTGGAAGTGAGAAGCCAGGAGGAAAGAGGGAGTGGATGGCAGACAGGGGTAAAGGTAAACAGCTGGGCAGGGCAGTGAGGCAGACAGGGGGCTGCTGGCCAGGGCTCTGGGACTCGTAGTGGCACTCAGATGAGATGGGGAATTGAGTGAGCGAAGCCCCAACCTGAGGGTCTGTGGGGTACTTATGTGGACAAAAAGCCAGAAGGCAGTGTCCACACAACAGACCGGCCTGAGCTGCTGCAGGGACTAGTGGGCAGTTCCCATGGACATAGGTGACCCCGGAGGCCAAGCGAGTCTCAAGAGCATTGGGAAAATGTCCAAAAGAGAAGGGGACCCAGGGCAGAGCCCCAGGGAACCCTGCATCCCAAAGAGGAGTACAAAGAAAATTGGAGAAGTCAGAGAAGTGGGAGGAGAAAGGGGAGGATGAGGCCAGGTCCAGGAGGGGAGAGTCTCTTCCCCCACCCCATCCCTGCTTTGTTTTCCTCTCTGCCTCTCAAAAACATTGGTAAGTTTTTATTTTAAAGTCCACCCATGGCTAAGTATTGATCAGTTTGACTATAGTCTAACTAAAAGACATAACTAAAAAGTGAGTGCCTCTTGGCCTGGCTTTAGCATAAGGCAAGCTAAGTAGGAAGGTCTTCATACCATGGCTGGTACAAAGCATACTACCTGCACATCAGCGATGGTGTAGCACCCAGGAAGCAGCTGCTACAGAAGCCACTGGCAAGAGTGTGCCCTCTACTGGAGGGGTAAGAAGCCTTGTCATTGCAGGTGTGGTACTGTGGCACTCTGAAATTAGATGTTGCCTGAAGTCCACCGAACTACTGATTCAAAAACTACTCCTCCAGCATCCGGTGCGAGAAATTACTCGGGACTTCAAAACAAATCTGCGCTTCCAAAGCACAGCCACTGGTGCTTTGCAGGAGGCAAGTGAGGCCTATCTGATTGGCCTTTTTGAAGACACCAGCTGGGTGCTATCCATGCCAAACATGTAACAATTATGTCAAAAAACATCCAGCTAGCACACCGCATATGTGGAGAATGTGCTTAAGAATCCTCTATGCTGGAAAACATTTCATTCTCAAAAAAAGTTCTTCTTCTTATTAGTAGTTCTGATTATAAGATAATTTTTTCCATGAGGTCAAAAGGTACCTAATTAAATTATTGCAAGTGGAAAGATAGGGAACAGAAATCAGGTACTGGCAGTTTTTCCATTTTCATGTATGTGTGGATTTTTAATATAAATGCCAAGACATATAGTATTAATGCAAGTTTAAATGTTTCATTGAACAAGTCTCAGCAGTTCCACTTTAAAACAATTATAAATAAACCTTTTAGATTTTTCTAGACAATTCCAGCATTTTTACAAGAAGCAAATTTCTTATTGATAGCAACTAACTGGTGTTTGTAGCATTTTTATCATACAGTAGATTCCATTCATTCACTATACTTTTCTGAGTTGTCCTACAGGCAAGTATATGTTTTTAATTTTGCCTGATTTCTGAGCTGGTCCTGTAAGCTTGCTATTAAAACTATAAAGAAGTAAGAGTATCAAGAGATGTAATTAAAAAGTAAGATAAGCCACAAACTGGAAGAAGATATTTAATACTCACATAATGAGCAGAGGAATGCTATTCAGAATATTGTAAATTTCCTAAAAGACTAATCAGAAGAAGAGTAAAATGCTAGTAGAAAAATGGACACAAAAAATTGAACAGGGATTTCTCAGAAAAGGAAATCTGAATTGGTAATAAATGTATTAAAATAATAAGACCTCATTCATAACTAGATAAGTACAAATTAAAACCAGAAGATAACATTACTTGCCAGACTGATATAAATTAAGAATTCTGGCAAAACAAAAGGTTGGCCAGAATGTATACTAGTTCTCAGAAACTTTTCCTAAAAGTGTATATTCACATGGCCATGTAGAAGACAATTTGAAATTCAGTGAAACTCACACACACTAGAAAACCAGAAATTCTACTTCCAGAAAATCCTTACGTTGGCTATGTAATCTTCTGCACTGGCACAAATGTTATAGCAGCCTTGTCTGTAATAGTAAAAAATTGGAAAAACCCAAATATCCATCAACAGGATAGATGAGTCAATTTAAAGTATATTTCTAGACTGCAATGCTACGCAGTAGTTTAAAAATGCATAAACCACAGTCATGTGTATCACCAGGAAAAAAGCTCAAATACAAAGAAGAAAAAAGTGGCAGAAAAGTACAGGTAGTATAATATCATTTATTTAAACTTCAAAAACAGGCAAACTCAGGCTGGTGCAGTGGCACAATGGGTTAGGCTACTAACCCATAGGCTGCGCCCATATGGGTGCAGGTTCAAGTCCCAGCTGCTCCACTTTCAGCCCAGCTCCCTGCTAATGTGCCTGGGAAAGCAGCGGAGGATGGCCTGTCTCTGGGTCCCTGCACCCAAGTGGGAGACCTAGAAGAAGCTCCTGGCTCCACAGCAGCTGGGGCGGGGCTTGGACAGCCAAAGCAGCCATTTGGGGAGTGGACCAGTAGATGGAAAATCTCTCTCTCTCTCTCTCTCTCTCTCTCTCTCTATATATATATATATATATATATAACTATGACTTTCAAATAAATAAATAAAATGCTAAAAAATACAAACTAAATACAAGTAGGCTAAAACTACAAATAAATACATGAGAGTGATAAACATTTCATTCAGGATAGTGTTAGTCTCAGTGGGAGACACAGAGCGGTATGTATGGAGAGGAGCCCACAGAAACAAGGATACAGTTTTATATATGTGTGTGTCTATCAACAACAATGTGCCTTACATATACACAGATCTCAATAAGTCAGGATACATATAATTTTTTTAAGATTTATTTATTTGAGAGGTAGAGTTACAGACAGAAGGCGGGCACAGGGGCCAGAGATGGGCCCATCTGAAGCCAGGAGCCAGGAGGTTCTTCCAAGTCTCCCATATAGGTGCAGGAGCCCAAGCACTTGAGCCATCTTCCACTGCTTTCCCAGGCCATAGCAGAGAGCTGGATCTGAAGAGGAGCAGGTGGGACATGAACTGGCGCTCATATACGACACTGGCACCGCAGGCATAGGCTTAGCCTACAACACTACAGCCTATGCATGTCATTTTTTAAAAATATTTATTTATTTGGGGCCAGTGCTGTGGCTTAGCCATGCTGTGGCTAATGCCCTGGTGTGAAGCTCTGGCATCCCATATGGGTGCCGGTTCGAGACCCGGCTGATCCTCTTCCAATCCAGCTCTCTGTTGTAGCCTGGGAAAGCAGTAGAAGATGGCCCAAGTCCTTGGGCCCCTGCACCTGTGTGGAAGACCCAGAAGAAGCTCCTGGCTTCGGATTGATGCAGTTCCGGCCGTTGCGGCCAATTGGGGAGTAAACCATCAGATGGAAGACCTCTCTCTCTCTCTCTGCCTCTCCTCTCTCTGTGTAACTCTGCCTTTCACATAAATAAATAAATCTTTAAAAAATATTTATTTATTTGAAAGGCAGAGTTACACAGAGATAGGGAGAGAGAGAGAGAGAGAGAGAGAGAGAGAGAGAGAGAGAGATCTTCCATTGACTGGTTTACTCCCCAAATGGGTACAATAGCCGGGACTAGACCAGGCTGAAGCCAGGAGCCTGGAACTCCATCCAGGGCCCCAAGTGGGTGCCAGAGGCCTAAGCTTGGAGGCCACCTTCTACTGCTTTCTCAGGTGCAGTGGCACAGTGGGTGCCACTATGGATCAGCAGGGAGCTGGATCCAAAGTGGAGCATCTAGGACTCCAACCAGCGCTCATATTGGATGCTGGGGCCACAGATTGCAGCTTAACCCACTGTGCCACAATGCCAGTCCCAATTTTTAAATGTAAAAACTGCATGTTTAAAACTCTATTAGTTTGGATTAGGGAGAAGTTGTTCAGATAGAATGTGATAGTTTAAAGTTGAGTTGTGGTTATAGATACAAATCCTTAGGAGAAAATTTATGATACTGTGAAGAAACTACACAGTCATTAACACTGGTCAGTGCAGGGGAAGAGAAAGGACATACTCATGTGGTCCTCAGGGCTTATAATACAAGAGGGCTTCAAAACGTTCATGGACAATGGAACTAAATCATGGAAATTTTTCCTATGAAATTTCAGAGGCCCTTTTATGTGTAGTAGGATCCTTATGTACACATGAAACATGATTGGCAATAAAGGAGGTATAAGTGTCCGTGTGGGTGATACAGATCAAAATACCAACTGAGAGAGAGGCATTTCTCTGTTTAAACGTAGGTCATAAGCTGAATCCTAGACCAGGCCAGAGGATCGTATGGCAGTTCTCTAGGTGATAAGCCCAGCATGAGCAAAAATGTAACAGCAGGTGTGCTACTTGTTTTTCCAGATCTCTCTTCTCCCTTCTCCACCTGGCTTCCTGCCCAAAGAGCAGACTTTTGTGCATGAAACTTGCAACTTTCCTCTGGATCCAGCTACCTGTGTCCTCTGGCTTCTGCTAGCTGGGTGGATGTGTCACTTAGGAAGGTCAAAGGGAAGGACCAGAGGGAGATTGGAGTATTTGTAGCCCAGCTCCCTTCTTCCAAGGCTGCCCCGTTAGCTGTCTTGCCTTCTCAAGGCATTCATGGAGAGGCACGAGCCACGCAGCTTATTCCTCCCCAGTTTCTGCTAACTGCTCTCTTCCTAGCTCTGGGGGCTAAGATTGTCCTTGTAGGTTTCCCTAGAACCTGCCCACACCTTTACTGACCTGTTGTCCCCAAATCAGCTGACTGTGCCTCAGGCTTTTTGCTAGCAGCCTAAGAGGTGTGAATGGAACGCTGAGAGAGGAGAAAAGGGAAATGATTGACAGAACTCAAGGCAAAGGGTCAGCTTGAGGAGAGCAGTAAAGTAGGCATTATCCTAAGAGAAATGGTATAGTGGTTTCAACATGGTTTGAATGAATTCCCCAAGGGTTCCAGTGTGGCGATATTAAGAGCCTGAAAACTTCTCTAAGGTGCTCAGAGGTGGGGCCTGTAGGAGGGGATGTGGATTAGATCAAGTCTTAAGGGTGAGGCTCCCATGATTGAGTCCTGGTGGCTTTTTAAGAAGAGAGAGAGACCACAAAACATGCATGTGGTATGCACACACTCTCTGTCACTTGCTGTGTGGAAGAGAAAGTTAGGCTGTGACCAGAGACAAGAGAGGGACAGATGTCCTAAACTCTATTTACTGTAACCCCCATTCCAGTTCCCCATAGGTATTGGCATGTCTGGGCAGTCATCCAAATCTCTGTTCCCCATAGGTGTAGACATTTCTAGGCAGGTATACTAATCTTGGTTCTCTACAACTCCCCCAACCCCTGCCCCGCTCAAGTTCTCCGGAAGCGTGGTCTCAAGTTCCTTGTTGGTGGTCCTGCATCACACAGGCTGCAACTAAGCCCACCAATGCTGTAATTATTAATGCAAGATGCTGATGAACCTGTAAATATTATAAGGAACCTGGATCGGCCACCCAATTTCACTGGAGCCATCGATGTTAATAAACTGCTTCTGCTGGTCCTCCACCCAGCTTCTGGTGCCTGTTTGAATTTCTCAGAATCCTCTGTTCTGTCCGAGTGTGATGTGCTGCACCACCTTGGGATTCTGCCAGCAGGAACACCACTAGCTGCAGCCCTTTAACCTTTGACCTCCAGACCCATGGGCCAAACCCAACCTCAGCTATTTCATTATCATAACACAAAACGGACTAATACAAATGGCATTCCAGATTCGAGGACAATATTCTGAATGAAATTCTTTTTTAAAAAATATTTCTTTAAGACAGAGAGAACGTGTTCCCATCCACTAGTTCATTCCCCAAATGCCCACAATGGCCCAGGCTGGGCCAAGGCCAAAGCTAGGACTCAGAAACTCAACTCAGGTTTCCAAAGTGGGTGGGGTGGCAGGAACCCAGATACTTAAGCTGTCACTGCTGCCTCCGAAAATTGGGTCTCTATTAGCAGGAAGCTGGAGTCAGGGGGTGGAGTCAGATATCCAGCCCAGGCACTCTGAAGTGGGATATGGTAACTTAGCCATGGAGTCACCTGTGAGTGAAGTTGTGAGTCCTGACCGATGCGTAAACCTGCTTGTCCTGAGCTCCCCTTGACCTCAGCTGTTTTCCATTTAACAGCTGTGGCCATAAAGGGAGAGTCTTTTATGTGGTACTGCTTCCAGGTAGGTGTGTATCCAATTACCCTCTGGGCTTCTGAAATCTGAGTCTCAGCTAAGGATACAAAGAACAACTGAAACCCTCCAAATAGGTGGGAGAGCAGGTGGTTTTATTCTCATAATCACTTGTGCCTCTGAGGATACAGGCTGAAAGTTTTTTTCTGGTTCTCGTCTTTAAAAAATGAATGCAATTATAACAATTTTCCTTTATCAAATCAGCTTACGAACTCCCAGAAGGAATCACTTAGAGACCGGATCAAAGAATTTTCTGAGCTGCTTTCTGTACCATCTGTGCAAGGATTATGAGTGCATGACTTCTAGATTGTGGTTTCATGGCCACCAGCAACCATTTAAGGGAGGGAATGACATCATCTGCAGAGCACTGCAACATGATCATCCCGAAGTATTATCCAGAACTTTCTATGCAAAACGGCCAAGGCACAGTGAACTAAATTCACGCGCCCTGCCCAATTTCTCAACCCTGTTTCTCTCTGAATCAGTGGTTTTCATCAGCTGATCTTCTCATGACTGTTAGATTTTTTTTCTCCACTGACCCAGTAAAAGAGCACTTCTAAGTTGCTAACTGAATAGGAAACAAAGCCTGGAGGCCTAGGCATTTTAGAAGCAGCCACATTTTGTTTATCAGAGGCAAATATTATTGTTTTTCCAACTGGAACCTCCAACACCTCAAGGCCTAAAGGTAATTCTGTTTTGGTGGAAGCCACCACTCAAGTACAATATTGCAATACAATCAGGTAATGACTACCCCAAATTAGTACCAGCCCCGCGGCGTCACGGCACTATGCCCCCAGAAAATTGCCTTCCCTTTGGATGCCAACAGCAAGTTTGGAATTCTCCAGATCAACCATACTTCTGACCCGCTGGCTGCAGGCTGTCCCCTTTAACGTTACTAATTCATCAGAATGACTCCTAGAGCTCGGGAAAGCACTGGGTGTGTGATTGCAGGCTTATTAGAAAGGATATAAATCAAGACCAGCCAAATAAAGAGACACAACTTAGGTGAAGTCTGGGAGAGAGTCAAATGCCCTGTTCTCATGGAGTCAGGATGTATCACCCTCCTGGAACATCACCAACAAGGAAGCTGCACTGAACTTTGGTGTCCAGAGGTTTTATTGGGGATTCGTTTTGTAGGCATGATTGAATCATTGGCCATGTGATTGAACTCCAACTCCAACTCCCTCCCCTCCTCAAAGGCCAGTAGGTCAGGCTGATTTCATGTGGCAGAGAAAGTAGAGCGTTGCATAACTGACCATAATTTAAATATCCACTATTTCTCCAATGCATGTTATGCACATATATCTCCATATGCTCATTTTTAACGATTGATTTTATTTATTTGAAAGGCAGAGTGGTAGATATCTTCCACCCACTGGTTCATTTCTCAGGTGAGTGCAATGGCTGGTCCATGCCAACACCAGGAGCCCAGCACTCCATCAGGGTCTCTTATATGCATGGCAGGAACCCAAGTACTTGGCCTATGCTCTGCTGCCTTCCCAGGCACATTATCAGAGAGCTGGATCAGAAGCCGTGTAGCCGGGACTTGAGCTGGCTCTGCAATATGGGATTCCAGCATTGTAGGAGGCAGCTCAGCTCACGGCACCACAAAGCTGGTCCCCCTTTATATCCTTATATCAGGGTCAGGTCTGGCTGTATAAACCAAAGAGCCCAAAACACAATGGCTTAGACAAGGTAAGTAGGCAACCCAGGGCTGAAATGATGATTCAATGGTCATCAAGGACTCGGGCTCCCGGTGTCATTCTTCTACCAGCCTACTTGACTCCCACCCACAAACAGCTCTGTAGTCCAAGACAGCTGCTAAACTCCAGCCATCACTCTCAGAAAGGAAGAGGGATAAAAGAGGTACCAACAATTGGATCAATTCTCTGTAAGCAGCCGTCCTCTGATGTCTCATGCAACACGTCCTTCCCTCTCATGGCTGGACCCTGGTCTAACTGTAAGAGAGGCTGAAAAATCATCTTTCAGCTGGGCACATGCTTACTCTCCCAAAATACTGGTATTCTCTTACTGAGGAAGAAGACAAGCAGATTCCAGCAGTTAGCAGTGTCTGCCATGTTGCACGCCTTTTAATTTCTAAAAATACTTCAAACAGTAAACTTCTCCAGGACAAATTTCATTATGAGAATATGAGCTACTACCAAGCTGTATTCTAATGAAAGGGTCTTTCTCACAGAGATCGTGCATTTGGGACTGGGACATGATAGAACTGAAAAGCAATGACATTTGTTTTTCTGTGTCAGTTCCTACCATCCAAATGGACACACTTTTGCTCAGAAGTAGATTGTACAACTTTCAGAAATAATTATTGAAAAATAAAGTTTTTCCAAGTGTTTTTGTGGCAAGGAAAGTCACAAATCTTCTCGAGTGTGGTAGGACTGAAGGCAACTTGCACTCTTCCTGTCATTGCATATATTGTTCCGCAGAGACTTCTCAGTTCCCCCAAAGGAGCAGCCTGAGCGCTCGGTCCAGGCAGGTCCATGGGAAGCGGAAAGCGATCTGACTTAGGCAGAATGGTGTAGCAATAGTGAAATGCTAAATGGGAAAAACAATGGGTTAAGGCAAATTTTCGAAACTGGCTAACATCAGTAAATTTCAAAGGAAGATCCACATGCAGTTCCTGACTCCTGGCTGTTGGGGACATTCAGGGAATGAAGCAGCAGATGGATTATTCTCTCTCTCTCTCTCTCTCTCTCTCTCTCTCTCCTTCTCTCTCTCTCCTCTCTTTCTATGTTATACTTTCAAATAAATGAATCTTTAAACAAATAGTTACAGACTATAAAAAGACAAAATTTCTATTAGAACATGCTCTAAATAAATATGGGGGATTTCAAAAAGTTCATATAAGTGCTTATTATGAAAAAAATGTATTTCAAAGGTTTTCTGCACTAAAATAAACTTATCTTTTAATTCCAAATTTCCACAAACTTTTTGAAGTATTTCCGTACATACAAGTACGGTACTTCATCTTGTTCCAAACTTTACTTTTCTTCAGTGCACACTTGTTTTAAATTATTTTATTCATTTGAAAGAGTTACAGAGAGAAGTAGAGCCAGAGGGAGAGGTCTTCCATTCTGCTAGTTCACTCCCCAAATGACCGAAATGGCCAGAGCTAAGCTGATCCAAAGCCTGGAGCCAGGAGCCTCCTCCCGGTCTCCCATGCGGGTGCAGGGGCCCAAGGACTTGGGCCATTCTCCGCTGCCTTCCCAGGCCACAGCAGAGAGCTGGATCGGAAGTGGAGCAGCCAGGACTCAAACCAGCACCCATATGGGATGCCGGCATTGCAGGCTGGGGCTTTAACCCACTCTACCATGCGCTGGTCCCCACTGCACACTTAAAATTGGTCCTGCTCTATTTTTTCAGCATTAAATTTGCAAAATATTAATGCTTTAGTTAGCAATATTTTGAAATGTTAAGAATTATTTCTATTTCTATGTAACAAAGAAAAATTGATCTTTTTCTAGAAATGAAATTTCAAGTAGTCATTTTCGAGTTGTTAAATATCGTACATATACATGCACATTTCTAACAAAATCCATACAAACCTATGTACTGAGATTCCGATATGTTCTAGTGTTGTGGGGCGCACAGATTAAAAACAGAGAGACTTTTGAGGTCAAATTAGATCTTTATTAGCCAGCTGGTAAGTGCCTTCTCACAGAGCAAGTCCGGAGAAGACAGCCCCCAGTTGCAGTGGGGGGGGGGGGGGTTTAAAGGCAAAACCTACATTTTATCAGTCATTTAATTACGCATGTGGGCTTGTGCAAGCAGAAAGCAGGCATACAGAAGTGAGAAGCCATTAGCCAATCAGCCAGGTTATTTTTAACCGTATTGAAAAATGTAAGGATTCAATTTTCAGTTGCTCCCGGTCAGGGTCAGGCATGGTGTCGCTGACCCTGGCGCCACCTGTGTTATCCTGTGGCTGCAGCCGGGAGAAGACAGGAAAAACCAGACTGGTGGCCTTGGCCATTATCAATCAAGCAGAAGCCAGAAATAGGCCAGTTAGAAACCAACATTTATTTTATTTTTTTTTTAAGAACAGGTCCTGTTTTTAAAACAACCAAGCAAAATAACCTATAGTCTATAACCACTCGGGCGTGCTGTGCCTTGTAGACAATCTAAACTTTTGAGTCACCTCTCACACTAGGATTAACTTTATTCTGAAATAGATTTGTAAGACTGTTGAAGGTTGAGGTTGCTTCGGCAAAAGACACTTTTAGGATAATAGCGTTCTCGAAAGTAGTTTTGTTTCTTTGCTCTCCCTTGAACTCCGTCTCTCACATTCCACTTGGCAGGTGTTACTGAAAACCTTGGCTGATTTCAGCGTCGCTTGTACTGGCACTGGCTGTTCACAGCACGCACTTAGGTCAATCAACTGCTCCCTGAGGTTTCTACACTGCGGAATTTGCAAACACAGAGCTGTTTTTTATGCGTTCCCGGTGAAAGTTAACGTGCGAGTGGGAGAGATGTGGTGAGGCCCTTCCCCACCCCTCTTTGTTTTCTAAACACAGAGTCCCTAAGAACTCTGACAGTTCGTAGGGGATTGGGGGGATTGTATAGACACTAAATTTCTGTACTGCCACGGACTCCTGGCTACACACGTGTAGAGAGGACGTCCGGGTCTAACCTCCCCTACACGTGTGCCCCTGCTCGCCCTAGGGAGCCACTGGGCCGAGAACCCGGAAAACCACACTTCCTGGAGCGCTGCCCGCAGCCCCCTGCGCGCGGGAGCCGGTCCGCGGCCCGCACACCGAGAGGAGCCCCGCAGAGGAGCATGGAGGCAGATGACCCACACTCGTCTCCCTCTGTGCCCGCTTCCTTCGTACGGGGCCATCGCTCCCGCCGAGCCATCCCCGACCCTAGCCGCGCGTCGGAACGCACCCCGCGCGCGCGCACCGTGCACGGAAACGGGGTTTGGGGCCCCGCTACTCCCCTCCACGGTTCCTGTCACCCGCTTAGAGGGAGGCGTGCGCTCCTGTTCCCCGACGGGGTCCCACTCTGGCTCCCCGGCGGCTCCTAGGCTCGCCCCTGCCGGAGCAGGGCAGGCAGGTGCTGGGCCGGGGTCCCGGCGAGCGTGCACCCAGGGCGGCTGGCTTTGGGTTCCAGAGCGGGGCAGCGGGACGGGAGGCGCCGTCAGTCAGGGGCTTGGCTTTCGGCTGGGACTGCCCTGTCTGAGGGACCTTGTGGGCACGCCGGGGCGCCTGCCCTGGCTCTGTGGTGCAGGCCATCTGTCATCCAGGTATGACACGGGAAACTGCGACCCCTTCCAACACCAGCAGCCGCTCCACGGAGACGTTTCCCTGCCCATTGGGATGTCCGGGCTGGACGTTGGCTTAATCCCAGCTTTGGGGGGCTGGAATTTGAAAAGCTTTCGTAACTCCGTTTTAATTGCTTAGCTTTGCTTCTGGCTCTTCACCTGAAGCTCATGTTACTTCTTCCGGGAAAAGGTTCTCAGGGCCTGAATCTCTGCTGGTTGCATAGGTTTGCTTTGTGTTTGTTTTGGTTTCCATTGCATCGTTTTTCTCCAGTAGGATTATTTGACTGCTCTCTCCATAGGACCATCTCCCTGGCGTCCTGGCCCTGCCGGAGGGTACAGCTGAGTAGGCACTGGACCCCTGCTAATGCTACCTGCGGGCTCCAGGAAAGCTCCCTGGAGGTGGTCTTGCTGTTGACTTCTGCTTTTCCTCCTTTCTTTTTAGTTAATCATTCAAACTAACCCACTTCACACTTTTTTTGTGTGTGTGTGTAAAGGTAATTCTATGTCTCTCTCTCTTTTTTTTTCATTTGAAAGAGACACAGAGCTACCTTCCATCTGTTGGTTCACTTCCCAAATGCTTCCAACAGCTGAGGCTGGACCAGGCTGAAGCAGGGAACCCAGAACTCCATCTGGGTATCCCCTGTGGCCGCCAGTGACCTGAGTACTTGAGCTATCTCCTAGCTGCTTCCCGGAGTGTGCATTAACAGGAAACCCAAGTCAGACGCCGAGCAGTGATCAAACCAAGGCACTCTGCAATATGGAATACAGCCCTGTCAGGCTTTTGGACCCTTTATATGTTGCCTTAATAATTCCCAATAGCATAAACAGAAGTTCAAACTAAATATCTCAGGATAATATATTGTCCTTAGCTTCATCATTTTGACATTTAAATCTGCTTTTTTGGTATTTCATGATTATAATTTTTTAAAGATTTTATTTATTTATTTAACAAGCAGAGTTATAGACAGAGAGAGGTACAGACAGAGAAAAAAGTCTTACATCCTCTGGTTCACTCCCCAAATGGCCACAACAGCAGAGCTGGGCTGATCCGAAGCTAGGAACCAGGAGCCTCTTCTAAGTCTCCCACATGGGTTACAGGGGCCTAAGAACTTGGCCTATCTTCCACTGCTCCCCCATGCCGAAAGCAGAGAGCTGGATCAGAAGAGGATCAGCCAGGACATGAACCAGTATCCATATAGGATACCTGCACCACGAGCAGAGGCTTAGCCCACTATGCCATAGCATAGGCCCCCTGATAATTATAATCTTACTGTTTTGTAAGTTGCAGTATTCTATAATAATATCAAGTTCTGTATCCTGACAAGAAATTCAATGCAGAATACTTTTAAAAAACAGTATTTTCTTATTAAGAAGAGAACAGGATGAATTTGACACATCCCTCTTTTTAAAAAAATGTATTTCATTTTATAGGAATTTTAGGTTCACAGCAAAATTGAGCAGAAGGTATAGAGATCTCCCATGTATTCCTTACTCCCACAGAAGCACAACCTTTATTAAAATCCCTTACCAGTACATTTGTCGGACCTGATGAACCTCTAGTGACAAATCATTATCACCCAAAGTCCAGAGGGCATATCAGGGTTCCCACTAGTGTTGGACATGCTATGAATTTTGACCCTTTTATTTATCAAGAACTTTGAGAGTTGTAGAGGACTGAAATGGACATTGTCGTGTAAAAAATTAAAAGAAATATTTTGATCTTCTTAAGAGATTGATTTCAAAGAATCTTCATATGCTTTAAATTGGGCATTTAAGCTTTTGATTCCTTTTTTCTGTTAGATGAATACCCTCTACTGTGATGTCAAATGTGAGACATGAGACAGAGGCTGAGATCATTTATTTTTATGTAATATTTATCAGCGAGCAAGCTCCCATCCACTGGCTCACTCCCTAAATGAACACGAGAAGTGCCAGGCCAAAGCCAGACCCAGGAATGAAATCTCATATCCCATGTGGTGCTAGGGACCCAAGCACTTGAGCTGTCACCACTGCCTCCTGGGGTACCCATTTGTAGGAAGTGAGTCTGGTATCCAACCCAGGTTCTCCAATGTGGGACACAGACATCTTAACTTGTATCTTAACCACTAGGCAAAACACCAGCCCTACTTTTGATTTCTTTGAATTCTCAACATAGAATCAGTGGTTTTTGCATATTTACCCATATGTCTCATAGTCCTATATATAGGACACCTATAAAAATCTTAAATTGAGGAATAAATACACTACTTATGGCAACTTTGAAATAAATATTATGTTTTTAGAAGTTCTGTTCTTTTGAGAAAAGTAATAGGTGAGAGAAGGGGAGAAGATTAAGATGACAGGGACCACCTCTGTGGCGTAATGGGTAAAGCTGCTGCTTGCAGTGCCGGCATCCTATATGGGCACTGGTTTGAGTCCCGGCTACTCCTCTTCTGATCCAGCTCTCTGCTATGGCCTGGGAAAGCAGTAGAAGATGGCCCAAGTCCTTGGGCCCCTGCACCCATGTGGGAGACCAGAAGAAGCTCCTGGCTCTTGGCTTTGGATCAACGCAGCTCCAGCCGATGCAGCCATCTGGGGAGTGAACCAGCAGATGGAAGACCTTGCTTGCTCTCTCTTTGCCTCTCCTTCCCTCTCTGTGTAACTCTTTCAAATAAATAAATAAATTTTAAAAATTAAAAAAGATGGCAGAGTAGGGAGGGAATTTAGCGCTCTATAATCTGGGAGAAGATATTTTTAAAAAGTGGAGAGAGTGCAGTCTCAGAGAAGAGAGTTAGGGAGAAAATGGCAGAGGAAACTCTATGCAAATTAGAAGGACACAGTGGACCTACATGGAGGGTGTGGGCACGCACACCTCAGGACCCCAGCAGCCGAGGCCTCACACCAACTTTGAAGAGAGGAGAGACCAGACTGCAGCAGGCCAAGCCACTGATGTTAAAGCTGCAGGAAAACCCTGGAGGTAATCCGGCTTGGAGCCCTGTGGGAGATGGTGTACCTGCCAAACTAGAGGAAGATGTAGCTATTATAAGTGAATATGTACCTAATTACTGGGCACCTGGCTATTTAAAAGAAATGTTAAGGGATATAAAGGGAGACATAGACTCAAATAGAATAGTAATGGGGGACTTCAATACTCTACTTTCAGCAATGGGCAGATCAACCAGACAGAAAATCAGCAAAGAAACAACAGAATTAATCAACACTGCAGACCAAATGGACCTAACAGATATCTACAGAGCTTTCCACCCTGCAGCCACAGAATACACTTCTTCTCACCAGTGCTTGGAATGTTCTCTAGGATTGACGATATCCTAGGCA
This sequence comes from Lepus europaeus, assembly GCF_033115175.1. NCBI lineage: Eukaryota > Metazoa > Chordata > Mammalia > Lagomorpha > Leporidae > Lepus > Lepus europaeus. The sequence goes on along the minus strand of NC_084833.1, from coordinate 118,847,223 downwards.
TAAAGCAAGTCTCAGCAAATTCAAAAAATATTGAAATCATACCATACATCTTCTCAGACCACAATGGAATGAAGTTAGTAATCAACAACTCAGGAATCTCTAGAACGTGTGCAAACACATGGAGACTGAACAACATGCTCCAGAATGAACAGTGGGCCATAGAAGAAATCAAAAAATTTCTGGAAACAAGTGAAGATGACAATACAAAATATCAAAACTTATGGGATACATGAAAAGCAATTTTAAGAGGGAATTTATAGCAATTCATGCCTACATCAAGAAATTGGAAAGGCACCAAACAAGGAGCTATCAAAGCATCTCAAGTATATAGAAAAACAACAGCAAACCAAGCCCAAAACTACTAGTAGAAAACAAATAATTAAAATTAGAGAAGAAATCAACAAAATGAAATTTTAAAAAAATCAGCAAAATGAAGTGTTAGTTTTATGAAAAAATAAGCAAAACTGACACACCACTGGACAACTAACCAAAAAAAAGAGAAAGAAGACCCAGATTAATAAATTAGAGATGAGGCCGGCGCCGTGGCTCAATAGGCTAATCCTCCGCCTTGTGGCACCGGCACACCGGGTTCTAGTCCCGGTCGGGGCGCCGGATTCTATCCCGGTTGCCCCTCTTCCAGGCCAGCTCTCTGCTGTGGCCCGGGAGGGCAGTGGAGGATGACCCCCAAGTGCTTGGGCCCTGCACCCCATGGGAGACCAGGAGAAGCACCTGGCTCCTGGCTTCGGATCAGCGCGGTGTGCTGGCCGCAGCACACCAGCTGCGGTGGCCATTGGAGGGTGAACCAGCGGCAAAAAGGAAGACCTTTCTCTCTGTCTCTCTCTCTTACTGTCCACTCTGCCTGTCAAAAAAATAAAAAATAAAAATAAATAAATTTTTAAAAAAATAAATTAGAGATGAAAAAGGAAATGTAGGGGGCCAGTGCTGTGCCTAGCAGGTAAAGCTACCACCTGCAGTGCCAGCATCCTATATGGGCATCAGTTCAAGTCCCAGATGCTCCACTTTCAATCCAGCTCTCTGCGATGGCCTGGGAAAATCAGAAGGCAACCCAAGGCCTTGGGCCCCTGCATCCTCGTTGGAGACACAGAAGAACCTCCTGGCTCCGGGCTTTGGATCAGCATAGCTCCAGCCATTGTGGCCAATTGGAGAGTGAACCAGTGGATGGAAGACCTCTCTCTCTCTCTCTCTCTCCTCTCTCTGTGTAACTCCGACTTTCAAATAAATAAATAAATCTTTAAAATAATTTTAAAAAGGAAATGTAACAACAGACACCACAGACATAAAAAGAATCATCTAAAATTACTGCAAAGAGCTGTAGGCCAACAAACCAGGAAACCTGAAAGAAACAGATTCCTAGACACATACAACTCATGTAAATTGAGCCATGAAGACATAGAAAACCTAAATAGACCCATAAGCAAGACAGAAATTGAATTAGTAGTAAAGGCCCTCCAAGAAAGAAAAGGCCAGGACCAGATGGCTTCACTGCTGAATTCTACCAGACATTTAAAAAAGAATTAACTCCAATTCTTCTCAAGTTATTCAAAACAATTGAAAGGGAAGGATTCCTCCTAAATTCTTTCTATGAAGCCAACCTCACCTTAATTCCTAAACCCAGAAAAGATGCAACAGAAAAAGAGAACTACAGACAATTTCCCTGATGAATATTAACATAAAAATCCTCAACAAAATTCTAGCAAATCGAATGCAACAACACAGCAGAAATATCATTCAAACTATGTAACTATACAAATTTTGCAACTGATAAAGGATTAATAACCAGAAAGTATAAAGAGATCAAGAAACTCCACAACAACAAAACAAACACCTCATTAAGAGAGAGGCAAAGGACTTAAACAGACATGTTTCAATAGAGGGAATCCAAATGGCCAACAGACATATGAAAAATGTTCAGGATCACTAGCCATCAGGGAATGCAAATCAAAACCACAATGAGGTTTCACCTCACCCCAGTCAGAATAACTTTCATATAGAAATCAACACACAACAAATGCAAGGATGTGGGGAGAAAGGTACCACCCTAATCCACTGTTAGTGGGAATGTAAACTAGTAAAGCTACTATGGAAGACAGTATGGAGATACCTCAGAAATCTGAATATAGATCTACCTACCATTTGACCCAACCATCCCACTCCTGGGAATTTACCCAAGGGAAATGAAATCAAATAAAGAGTTATCTGCACCCCATATTTATTGCAGCTCAGTTCACAATAGATAAAACATGGTATCAACCTAAATGCCTGTTAACTGAAGACTGGATACAGAAATTATGAGGTATGTACACTATGAAATACTACATAGCCATAAAAAATGAAATCCAGTCATATGCAACAAAATGGATGAATCTGGAAAACCCCATGCTTAGTGAAATAAGCCAGTCCCAAAGGGACATATACCATATGTTCTCCCAGATCTGTGAGAACTAACAGAGCACAGCAAAGAAAATCTGTAGAAGTGAAATTGACACTTGGAGAAGCATGACTTGAACAGCCCTTGTCTTGATTGTTGAGGAACAGTGTTTTTTATATTTTTTCCTCCTCTTCTTACTATTTGTTGAAGTCTTTAATTAACATAGAGCTAATCATATGTGTATAAAGTCAATTGAAAATAGATCTCAGTAAAAAATAAGAGTGGGAATAAGGGAGGAGGAAGTTTGTAACTGTAAAGCTGTGTAGTCCTACATACATTCCTATGGACTTACTTCTAAGGGTACAGTTTTAAAACTTGTCATGGTCCTTAATGTGCTGTACATTTTGATTTAATGCTATAACTAGCACTCAAACAGTATATTTCACTTTGTGTTTCTATGTGGGTGCAAACTGTTGAAATCTTTACTTAATGTATACTAAATTGATCTTCTGTATATAAAAAGAATTGAAAATGAATCTTTTTTTTTTTTGTATTTTTGACAGGCAGAGTGGACAGTGAGAGACAGAGACAAAGGTCTTCCTTTTGCCGTTGGTTCACCCTCCAACGGCCGCCACGGCTGGCACACTATGACGACCGGCTCACCGTGCTGATCCGAAGGCAGGAGCCAGGTGCTTCTCCTGGTCTCCCATGGGGTGCAGGGCCCAAGCACTTGGGCCATCCTCCACTGCACTCCCTGGCCACAGCAGAGAGCTGGCCTGGAAGAGGGGCAACCAGGACAGAATCCGGCACCCCAACCGGGACTAGAACCTGGTGTGCCGGCGCCGCAAGGCAGAGGATTAGCCTAGTGAGCCGCGGCGCCGGCTCGAAAATGAATCTTGATGTGAATTGAAGGGGAGAGGGAGCTGGAGAGGGGAGGGTTGCTGGTGGAAGGGAAGTTATGGGAGGGGGAAGGCATTGTAATCCATAAGCTGTACATTGGAAATTTATATTCATTAAATAAAAGTTAAAAAAGACATAAAAAATAAATAAATAAAATAAAATAAAACTTGTCATGGGACCCCAAATCCCATTAAACTGGGTAATAAAAATGCCATCTTATGTGGTAAAGTGAACATATAGATAGGATTAAGTGTTAAAGTGATCATGTAAATAGGATCAAGTATCTGGTAATAATAATATATAGAATTAAAAGAGGATAATGTTCCAACATGGAAAGCAGTCCACACGGCAGACTCAAAGAATGACAATCGATTTAAGTAGCACTCTGACCTCAGAATCAGCCTTTAAGATTTCTTGGTCATCCTGGTCTGCCCAAAAAGCCAGTGAGAGTTTTTCAGGCATGGAAAGCCAAGACACTGTGGAAAATTTTATTAAAAATCCTGCATGAAGGATCTCTGTGAGAGAGACCCAGTGGAAAGAAGTGGTCATCAAAGAAGGATGTACTCTTCTCTGAAGGGAAGAGAGAACTTCCACTTTGCTTGTGGCTTTGTCTAAATACTAATGGAGACTGTGGATTCAAAAGGCTTCCATAGCCTTGGCAGCTCATTTCAAGAGCCTCAGGTGATCACCGATGTCATATGTAAGAGTGTTAATTGTTAAATTAACAACAAGAGTCACTGAATACTAACTCACCATGCAGGACCTTTGTCCTCAATGAGTTGTATTATGAGATTTAGCTGTAAAACTTTTCCCAGGTTTTGTTGTGTGTGTGTTTGTGTGCAAATTGTTGAAATCATTACTTAGTATAGAGTTGGTCTTCTGTGTATAAAGTTAATTTAAAATGAACCTTAATGGAAAATGGGACTGGGAGAGGAAGAGGGAGGAAAAGATGGGATGGGAATAAGGGTTGGAAGGATGGGTATGGTGGGAAGAATCACTATATTCCTAAAGTTGTACTTACGAAATATGTACTCATTAAATAAAAGGTTTCTTTGGGAAAAACAAGAAATAGGTGAGAGAGAAGAAACATTTCATACAGTAACAAAATGTCATTTTTGAGTTAAAACTCAGCTGAGCACATTTGGCACAGTGTTAAGTTGCTTAGGATGCCTGCATCCCGTATCAGAGGGCCTGATTTGAGTTCCCGCTCCTCCTTTTCCAATTCAGCTTTCTGCTGATGCAGCCTCTGGGAGATGGTAGCTGACAGCTCAAGAACTGGGGTCTCTGCCACCCACATAGAGACGGCATTAGAGTTCATGCTCCTGGCTTCAACCTGGCCCCTCCCAGGCTGCTGAGGGCACCTGGGGAATGAACCAGCAGATAAAGCTCACTGTCTGACTTGGTGCCTTTTAAATAACATGAAAAAATTTTTAAAAGAAAACCCTTTAAAAAAATCATTACCTTCACCATGTCTTGTCTTTTTTAAATTTTTTTAATTTTTTAAATTTTTTTTTTTTTTTTTTTTGGACAGGCAGAGTTAGTGAGAGAGAGAGAGACAGAAAGGTCTTCCTTTGCCGTTGGTTCACCCTCCAATGGCCGCCGCAGCTGGCACGCTGCAGCTGGCTCACCACGCTGATCCGAAGCCAGGAGCCAGGTGCTTCTCCTGGTCTCCCATGCGGGTGCAGGGCCCAAGCACTTGGGCCATCCTCCACTGCACTACCGGGCCACAGCAGAGAGCTGGACTGGAAGAGGAGCAACCAGGACAGAATCTGGAGCCCCAACCGGGACTAGAACCCGGTGTGCCGGCGCCACAGGCGGAGGATTAACCTATTGAGCTGAGGCACCAGCCTTTGTCTTGTCTTTTAAAAAAATGTTTTATGTTAATAATGCAAGAGGAAAATGAACATTTAAATATGTTACTGTTATGAAAACATGTCTACAATAAAATATTGCCCATTAGACCTTTTTAAAAAAATTATTTTGTCTGTGCTGAAAGGGTGTTGGGCAGTGTCAGGATATAATAATGTATTGAAAATGTATTGAGCTCAGTTCTAGAACTATACAATCCTGGATTAGGTTCCCACCTCTGCACTCATTGGCTATGTGACCATGGCCAGTTGTTTTCTTTTTCTTTTTTTTTAAAGGTTTATTTATTTATTTGAGAGGCAGTGTAACATACACAGAGAGGGAGAAACACAGAGAGAAAGGTCTTCCATCTGCTGGTTCACTCCCCAAATGGCCACAGTAGCTGGAGCCAAGCTGATCCAAAGCCAGGAACCAGCAGTTTCTCCTAGGTCTCCCACATGGGTGCAAGGGCCCAAAGACTTGGGCCAACTTCTACTGCTTTCCCAGGCCATAGAAGAAAGCTGGGTCAGAAGTGAAGCAGCTGGGACTCGAACTGGCACCCATATGGGATGCCGGCAATGCAGGCGGTGGCTTTACCTGCTAAGCCATAGTGCTGGCCCCCAGCCAATAGTTTTCTGAACTTCTGTTTCCTTAGCTGTGAATGGGAAATAAAACCAATATATGTTTCTATTTTTCCAGAATGTGAGGATTAATTTGTTCTTTTATGTGAAGAATTTTATAATATATATTAATATCACTTGTCACGTGATATATTTTAAAATGTGACCGATATAATTATTTTCTGGTGAATACTATTCATGTAATTACTGTCAACTTTTTTTGTAAGTGTTAGCAATATAAGAGTATATAGTTTGGTTTTGAATGATTGGGTTGATTCTTGTGAGTCAGGTAGAATTATAAAAGAGAATTTGAAGGGGCCGGTGCCTCGGCTCAATAGGCTAATCCTCTGCCTGCGGCACCGGCACACCGGGTTCTAGTCGCGGTCAGGGCGCCAGATTCTGTCCCAGTTGCCCCTCTTCCGGGCCAGCTCTCTGCTGTGGCCAGGGAGTGCAGTGGAGGATGGCCCAAGTGCTTGGGCCCTGCACCCCATGGGAGACCAGGATAAGCACCTGGCTCCTGCCTTCGGATCAGTGCGGTGCGCTGGCCGCAGCGGCCATTGGAGGGTGAACCAACGGCAACCCTGTCTCTCTCACTGTCCACTCTGCCTGTCAAAAAAAAAAAAGAGAGAGAGAGAGAGAGAATTGGAAGGACCATGGGAAATTTTGTACTCGATATTTCTAATTCTCAGCCTGCAATCTGTGGGCATCCTACAAATTATCTTCCAAGATTTATGAATTCTGTACTTGTTTGTCCTTTTCTTAGGAGAAGACCTATGGCTTTCAACAATGAGAAACCAGGGGCTGGTGCGTGGCTCACTTGGTTAATCCTCCGCCTGTGGTGTCGGCATCCCATATGGGCGTCAGGTTCTAGTCCCAGTTACTCCTCTTCCAGTCCAGCTCTCTGCAGTGGCCTGGGAAGGCAGTGGAGAATGGCTCGGGTGCTTGGGCCGCTGCACCCACATGGGAGACCGGGAGGAAGCACCTGGCTCCTGGCTTCGGATCAGGGCAGTGCGCTGGCCGTAGTGGCCATTTGGGGAGTGAACCAATGGAGGGAGGACCTTTCTCTCTGTCTCTCTGTCTATAACTCTACCTGTCAAATAAAAAAAAAAAAACCAGAATCATGTACAACTCAGAATTTGTACTAACTAGAATCTTTACAAAAAAAGAAAAAAAAAATTAGAAACCAGCTGGAGACATCTCAGATTTCAGAAGGGCTTCATGACCCACCACACACACACACACACACACACACACGCACACACACCACAAACTTCAATTATCAATGCATATTTCTTTTCTAGAAATTTTGCAGATTATTATTTGTGTGAAAACAGATCTTCCATGCTAAGTTTGCTTCCCACCAGCCCACAACAGCTGGAACTAAGCAGGCAGAAGCCAGGAGACTGGAACCCAATCTGGGTCTCCCACATGGGTGACAGAGACGCAAGTATTTGAGCCATCACCTGCTGCCTTCCAGGGTGCACAGTAGCAGGAAGCTGGAATTGGAAGTGGAGTCAGGACTCATACCTGTGCCCTCCAATAAGGGATACAGATGGCCCAAAGAGCATCTTAACTGCTGTGCCAAACATGTGTCTTGAAGATTTGTTAAATATCTTTTGAAGAAAGGAAAGAAAGCAGGTAGCTTTTGAAGCAGTGAGTGCCTGTATTTCTCCCGGAAGTGGAAGTTGCTGTCTCTGATATAGTACCTTCTTGTGAATGACAGAACTGCTTCTTTGTGGTAATGGCTCTGATTGACCTATTGTTAGATACTGTCCACTCATTGCACGCTCCCTAGCTTTGATGGGCAAAAGAATGGATGGTGGAGAATGATACTGAACAATCTAGCATGTCTGAATATTATTTAAAATGCTAAATGATAACTTATGTTATTTTAAGATTTGGATTTTTTTTCTCAACAAAATACCAAGTGCTAAAGAAAACCAAGTGTTTTCCAAACTAGATAACCATGGTTACATAATATATCTATTGTTTTATTATATATCTTGCATGTCACAGGGTGTAAAGCTATGTTATATCTTGATGATCATTTTGATTTTCAGTACTGCTCGTTTGGAAATAATATGAAAATATGTTACAGAAGTTAATTTGTTTATGTATTTTAGATTACACTTTAAACTTACAACATTTAAAATTCATCTTACTTACATTTTTGGGATTTCATAACTAGGATATATTTCTAAGTCTGAGTCCATTCGTAGGGTTTGGAAGTAAGCTGTATCTGCCTTCCGTATGTGATGATAAGTTGCTGGACTATAAGGCTTCAGAGTTGTGAAGCCAACTTCTCTTTCTGGATACAATCCTCAAGAGTTTTTGTCCTGTGAATCTTTTAAGAGTATTTTTACCCCAGTGTTGCCGTGGGCCATACTTTCCTGATCTGATATAGAGAAAATTTACAGCATGTGTGATTCTAAGTGGGCTCATTTTCTTTGTGCCTTCTTTGCTTGAATTTCACTTTGAATTTCAAATTCAGCTGCACTTATCATTTGCCTTCTTCATGATAACCACTGATGTTCTGGGAACCTTTATATTCATTTAGGTACCTGGAATAGGAGACCTAGGTTTGGTTCTTGGTTTTGCCACCACATACATGAATGGTTTGGTTCAGCTCTTTAATTCAGCTTCATAATTAGTAGGGGCATAAACCTTAACTGTCAAAACCTTTGTATACTATTAGAAGGCTTCTTTCTCTAGTATCACTTCTATGTATTTTTATGTATTAACTCCCTGCTAATGGCCTGAGAAAAGTAGCAGAAGATGGCCCAAGTATTTGGGCCCCTGCCACCCACTTGGGAGACCTAAATGAAGCTCCTGACTCTTGGCTCCAGCCTGACCCAACTCTGGGAATTGAAGGAGTGGATGGAAGATCTGTCTGTCTCACCCTCTCTCTCCATAACTCTTTCAAAATAACTAAATAACTTTAAAAAAAAAAGTTTATTTAATTATTTGAAAGGCAGAGTTACAGAGCGGCAGAGGCAGAGAGAGAGAGAAAGAGATCTTCCATCCATCTGCTGGTTCATGCCCCAAATGGCCACAACAGCCAGAGCTGAGCAGATCCGAAGTTAGGAGCCAGGAGATTCCTCCAGGTCTCTCACGTGGGTGCTGGGGCCCAAGCATTTGGGCCATAATCTACTGCTTTCTCAGGCCATAGCAGAGAGCTGGGTCAGAAGAGAAGCAGCGGGACTTGAACTGGGCAGTATGATATGCCTGTATGATATGCCAGCACTTCAGGCAGCGGCTTTACTCACTACACCACCCCTAACTTTAAAAAAAAAAATTATTTATTTGAAAGGCAGAGTTACACAGAGAGAGAAGAGGAAAGACAGATCTTCCATACATGATTTACCCACTATGCCACAATACCAGCCATAATAACTCTTTAAAAAAATGAGCTTAAGCCAGCAGCCCAGAATTCAGTCTGGGTCTCCCAAAAGGGAATCAGGGACCCAACTACTCAGCTGTCAGCTAACACCTGCTGCTTCCCAGTATGCATTAGCAGGAAGCTAGAATAAAAAATGGGACTGCTACTCATCAGGCACTCCAGAATGGGATGTAGATTTCTCAAGAAGCATCTTAACCACTGTGCCAAACACCCACCCCTATAAATTTTTTTTAAAAATTAATTGAAAAGGAGACACCCATTTTCATTGAGAAGATAAGAAGTGAGGGCTAAGTTTTAGGTTTGTAGCTGAGAGATTTCTGATGCCTATTTTTATATCAATTTAGCAATTTGGTTGGAAGTACATATTTAAAATCACATCAGATGTGTTAATTTAGACATCTTGCTTTTTTTGTGTCTGACATTTCACTCAATAGTTCTATGGAAAAGCTTCCTTTCCCTTTCACATGCATTGTGGACATCAGTGTCCTTGGCATAACTTCCAGTTTGGGGTTGGGGGGGTCATGTAAACACTTTGTAGAGTGTATCACCCTCATTTCTACCCAGGTTTTATGACATCCAGCATTATTTTTTAATCAGTGTATGTTGTTCTCACTGGGGATTTTGTCCTTATCCACAGCTTGCATTTATAAAATGTTAGAACAGTTACATTTTGGGCCAGTGCTGTGGCTCAGTAGGTTAAAAGCCCCAGCCTGCAGAGCCAGCATCCCAGATGGGCACCAGTTCATGTCCTGGCTGCTCTGATTCAGATCCAGCTCCCTGCTGTTGTGCCTGGGAGAACAGCAGAGTGCTTAGGCCCTTGCACTCATGTGGGAGACGTGGAGGAAGTTCCTGGCTCCTGGCTTTGGATCAGCCCAGCTATGGCTGTTGCAGCCATTTTGGGGAATGAAGATCTCACACTGTCTCTGTCTCTCTCTCTGTCGCTCTCTCTCTGTGTAACTCTGACTTTCAAATAAGTAAATAAATCTGTAACCTGGTATTCCTCTCCCTTTACCCCCAATACCATCAGTTTTTCCCTGGAGAATTTTGTGCCCTTTAACTGACACCATCAGGGAAGAACCTGCAGCTCGTGTCAACCAGAAGTGTATCTTTCCCTTCAAGCCCCACCTTCAAGTTTATCAAGAGTTCCTGGTGGGACCCACCCAGAAGCAACCCCTGACCCCCTAATCTTCGTCAAAGGTCATGAGAGAAATTGCCTTTTTTTTTTTTATCTTCCATTCTGAGCTTTCTCTCTTGAACTGTCCTTTCTTTCCACACCTGCAACATCCATTTAACCGTTTAGGAGCTCCCCTCTGTATTTCTCTCCTAGCTGTTTGTTGAAATTTGGGATTTCCCCATTTTTTGCAAGGGGGATTCTGATACCATCTCTTTTTAATGGCTTCCCCATGTGGAAACCATGACTTTTGTTTTTGTTTTTTCTCTTCTTAGGAAAACTTTCTGTGTTTCCCTTAATAGTTGCTCATTTGAGTTCTCACTCCACCCATCAATCTTTTGTAATTTTGTTGTGATATCAGACCACCTCTTAATTACAAAATTTGAAAAATCCTTCTCCCACTGGGTCCTCTGGATCCAATCCAGAGTATTTCCTCATTTGCTCTCTAGGGGTCTGTAGAAAAGCAGAAGAATTTCAAATGTTTAGAGACATTTTGTGACCTGGGAGCAGACTCTTTGATTCCTTTCATTACTAGCTCTCTGAAATCCTGATTTCTGCTGGATCCCTGAGGTCATTATTACTCCATTGATGATCAACATTCAGAAATTTTTGTTCAGCCAATAAGACCCCTTGCCCGAGGGGATTTTTTTTTCCAAATAGCCGAGGCATCCCTACTAATCATTCCCCTCTCCTCCCCTGTCAACAAGATCTTCATTATAGATGTCATGGCAGTCCAAGGATTGTTCTGCCCTCAGTGCCAGTAAGGGCAGAGGCACAAGCCTGATTTCCCCTTGTCCTAGAGGAACTTCCCGAAGGGGGAACATACTAGATGTTTGTTGTTTGAGGGGCTGAGTGGATAGGGACGTTTTTTAGGTGCTTTCTACATTGTTCTAATTCCTTTCTTAAATTAGGACAAGAATGTAAGGGGGCTGTTGGTTCAAATTTCTCATGATCCCTGGGTCCTACCTCATTCTTACTGTCACCCCTTGATTTTATTGTCCTCCACCCAGAGGGCCATGGGGAGGAGGCAAACATAAGGGGTCCCAAAGCTTTACATTGAGATCCCCCCTCCTTCCTTTTGAGGGGTCAACTCCTTCATCCAGCAGAGAGCATAATCTTTTTCTTAGAAAAGTAGGCCTGTCACATCCAGTTTTCATCTGAGCCACAGCAATACTTAGTCATTTTTTGCTTTTTTGTTGTTGTTGTTGTTGTTCCTGATATGACAGGTGTCCTCCAAGGCTCCAAAAGTCTCCACAGTGGACTATCTGGGCGAAATATTAGAGGGAACCTCTTTGGGCTCCCCTCCCCTAGGTCTAGATTTCTGATTGCCCATTTTGACCAGTCTCTGTGCCTGAGTTTCCTTGTGTGCTCAATCTCCCATAACGGAGATGTCTTGCATACCACCCCAACTTTTCCTGTAAGCTCAGCCACCCCTCCCCACCCGTGGTGGTGGATTTTTGCACGCCCAGGGACCAGTTTCATCTTCAGCCATTTCCCTTGGGTGAGAACAAAACCGTGGCAAGGACTCCGCACTCGCTTCAAACTAGGATACATCTCGGTTACACACACTCAAACTCCAAAAATACCCCACCACCAAGGCAGTACTTACAGTCCAACTTTTCCTACCTTGGCTCATGCATGAGGTTGCCTGGTTGCTGCAGTGCCTGCTTTTTCTTTTCTGTGTGGCATCTGTTGTCTTCCAAATAACTCTCAATCTTTTCCATGGCTTCTGCCAAGATACTGGGCACTCAAATGGAACAAATCACCCAAAATTGGGTGGGGCACGTGCCACATGAGCCCCCAGTAATGTGGAAAATATCCTCACCTGTCAACTCAAGATGGATTCACACTCAGGAAGTGCAAAGTGAGACTTTATTATCAGTCTTGCAAGATTTGGTGTCTAAGGAGCAGCTACACCTGGAGCAAATAGAGCAAGCAATGTATATCCTAGCATGCAGGCCCCTCCCCCCAGCTCCTCATTGGCTGAGTACTGTGGGCTGTACAATCTTCCCAGGTGTGGCCTAAGTTACAAAGTTACCTTCCTACTTCCTTCTCTCTAATTTTCTCTTGTGAGTTGGCTACTCCATAATGTTCTTTTTGCCTAGTGAATTTTGCTACATCTGCAGGTTAGGTAACAGTAATTTACATTCTGTGTTGAAAATGGACCACCAAACATTTTCTTACACATACTCATCTCCAAAGACCAGAAGAAGAAATCATTTTTACCATTAATGAATAAATATTATAGGAAGAATATTTACAGAATTTTATAATCATTCTATAATCAGATCAAATTATTTATATTGTCCATGTCTCCTAAATCTTATCTATTTTTGCCACATAGGTACACATAGGTATTATATACACATAGGTATATAAAATTATGCATATTAACTAGCCAAATTTAGAGAACTAATTGGTTATAATTTTCAAATATTTAACTTAAGGACAAGTTGTGTATGTTAAATATTAAATGAACTTTATTTATGTTTTCCTAAGTCTAATGTCAAATTGAGTGTCCTTTACTTCAAAATAAACTAATTTTGAGAGAAGCAGTCCTGATGCTCAATAAGTTGCAAATCATATATCTAAAATTATGTATGTAGAAGTTAAACTTTATTTAGATATTCACTGAAGCAGTTGTTCTCTGCAGTTTTCAAAATAAAATTTTCTGTCTTGAATCACCCATCTTGTTTTTGTTTTCTGTGATGAATCAAAGCACTGTCTGGTCCATTTCCTGTGAGAGGGTTTGTAACAGCTTTCAGAAGGAGTCCTCTTCAAATGTCTCACATCTGCATGTTCTGTTCATAGAGAAATGATCAGTGCAGGGTTTGCTGAGAGTTCACACCATCCTCATCCACAAGGAAGGCACCAGAGGCCACATCAAATCTCACTGTTGCCATAGCAGCGAAGTCCTCGTGCTGATGACAGTGCCGCTGGAACACCGGCCCTGCCTCTGAATTTGACTGCCCCCTTAGCCCCACTGATGTCAAGGATTCCAAGACAACTGTGAGCTTCCTCTCTGACTCAAAGAAAGGAGCAGATGCCCTGCTGGTCCACTCACCAAGGTTTGGTCATGATGAAGAGCACCAGTGCTCAAGACTCTTGGCATTAAAGAAAGTCATTTCTCATCATCTGATTGTCACCGCCTATGTCACCAAACTTTCTTGCATATCCATGGACTCATTTCTGTGCACTGCTATTCCCTGTTCCTTGGCTGTGAGGACAGCTCCAAGGCCAAGTTTCTTTTGTTTTGTTTTTTTGTTTGTTTGTTTTGTTGTTTTGTTTTGGGTTTTTTTTTTTTTTTTTGACAGAGTGGACAGTGAGAGAGAGAGAGAGAGACAGAGAGAAAGGTCTTCCTTTTCCGTTGGTTCACCCTCCAATGGCCACCGCGGCCGGCGCACCCCACTGATCTGATGGCAGGAGCCAGGTGCTTATCCTGGTCTCCCATGGGGTGCAGGGCCCAAGCACTTGAGCCATCCTCCACTGCACTCCCTGGCCATAGCAGAGAGCTGGCCTGGAAGAAGGGCAATTGGGACAGAATCCGGCGCCCCAACATGGACTAGTGCCGGCGCCACAGGCGGAGGATTAGCTTATTGAGCCGCGGTGCTGGCCAAGGCCAAGTTTCCTACCAGCCACCTCTCTGATGGTGCTAAAGTTTCAACACTGGCAAAACCTTCAAGTGTCTGTATCCACTGACCACAGAACAAAGGCATCGCAGGCCGTGTGACAGCATTTGGTGTCCCCTTGAACATCAAAGATGCCTGTGCGATAACTGGGGGACCACAGAGCAGAGGCACAGTGGGCAGGAATGTGGCTGGGGGCATTGGACAATTGTGAGTGGTAAAGTGTAATAATTTGACTACTAATTTAAAGCTAGAATGTATAGTAAAAACTTTCCCACCTTTTAAATGCCAGAATTTCTTCACGGATGGTTCGGTCAAAGATATGGGCCTGAGAGAAATCTTGTTTTTCTCATTAATGATAATCTAAGATAAGCCATCTCATCATTATGTCTTTCATCTTTTTATCTGATTACTGTTCATACCCATATCTATGCTGTCTCCACATGAACTTCCAAGGATTTAACTGAGATTCTAAAATGCTAGCTCCAAATAAACCAACACACATTTTTTATTCATTAATTCATCCAGTTAATTATATTCATTCAAGGTCCCATGGATACCAATCTCTGATTTTTTTTTACTTTCATCTTCCCACTTATTTTTTAAAACACATAAACTTACAAGTGTCTTTAAGAAATGGAAATTTTATTCTAAACTGGTTTCTTGAAAAGATTCTATTTCCCTTCCACTTTCCCACAACTATGTACTGTTCTTTAATTATGGGCTGAATGATAACACTGTAAGATTTTCCTAATTTTCTGTTTAAAATTATCCTTTTTATAATAGAATTATGGTTTTGAAATGTACATCTTAATGGAATGACACTGCATGTTTATAAGGAATTTATTATATGTATATATTATATTATTTATAAGGAATTTATTTGTGCTAGCTACCCACTTACTATGTGGTATACCATAAAGATTCAGAGGTAATTCTGACTCTGTGATTTGAAGGGTCACAGCTGTTTTATTAACCCCGTATTACTGCTGCCTAATACAGTGCCTGAAATAATAGTACGACAGATAAATAGAAAGCACATCATGACAGAGGTTAAGGACAATGTGGTTGGGTCCTGAAAAGCAGGCTAGGACATGTAGCTGGTAAAGAAGAGATGGTTTTCTTTAAAGTGATGTTGGATACGAACCCTGGAAAATATGATGCTCAGTAAATTGAGATGTGTGCATAATGAGATCCAGGTGTACCAAGTTTGAAGGGGAGATGGAATTGGGACCATGGACATGTGTGGGTAACAGCACAGACACTGAGGAGCTCTGGGAACAAAGCCAGGAAGTGCTGGAGGTCTTGAATACCAGGCTGAGAAGCATAGTTTTTTATTCAGATCCATGAGGAGTATATTAATGAGCTTCTAATTGCTGTATCAGGAGCTGACTAATCTAAGCATGCTTCCTGCAGCAACTAAGCTCTAGTGAGGGCCCACGGCTGCATCCCATCATGGCGGTGAAACATGGTGGTGAGAGCACATGTGGAAGGAACAGCAAACATCTGTGCACAGCAAACCAGAGGACAATGTGTCAGATACTCGGGCTGCCTTTTTTAACAGCTCGCTGTCTGGAGAACTCCAGGAGACCAGTATTCTCTTCTGAAGGCAGTGACTCAAGGACCTCCCAACAGACCACACCTCTTAAAGATTCCACACCATCCTCCACTGCCACCCGGGGACCAAGCCTCCAATGCAAGACCCCCATGCCACATCCAAACCACAGCGAGCAGTAATTGATATTTTTGAAAGGAAAAACAATGTGATTTATACTGTGCTTTAGAAAGACAAATTTTACAGTAATCATAAAATGAATCATGGGGGGAGTACTAGAAGCTGGGCTAGTAGAATATTTGTATAATAATCTCAGTTTGGGGCCAGTGCTGTGGCGTAGAAGGTAAAGCCCCTGCCAGCAAGCACCAGGATCCCAAATGGGCACCAGTTTGTGTACAGGCTGCTCCACTTCCCATCCAGCTCCCTGCTAATGCACACGGGAAAGCAGCGTAAGATAGCCCAAGTGGTTGGGTCCCTGCACCCACGTGGAAGGCCTGGAAGAAGCTGCAGGCTCTTGGTTTTGATATGGCCCAGGCTGAGCTGTTGTGGCCATTTGGAGAGTGAACCAGTAGATGGAAGATCTCTCTCTCTCTCTCTCTCTCCCTCTCCCTCTCCCTCTCCCTCTCCCTCTCCCTCTCCCTCTCT
The DNA here is from genome assembly GCF_033115175.1 of Lepus europaeus. Lineage (NCBI taxonomy): Eukaryota > Metazoa > Chordata > Mammalia > Lagomorpha > Leporidae > Lepus > Lepus europaeus. The sequence goes on along the minus strand of NC_084833.1, from coordinate 118,831,072 downwards.
CTCTCCCTCTCTCTCTCTCTCTCCTTCCCCCACACTGGCCTTTAAGATCAGAAGGAAGGAATGGATTTCAGGTGCAGAAGTAGAATCCCATGGACTTGGTCACTATTAACAGATAGAAATGAAGATGGGAAAACAGGAGTGAGATGCCAAGATTTAGAGGTGTATGAATGAATTATAGAAGTGGTGGGGAAATATTTGGGGCAAGGACTTGGGGTGTGATATTTGAAGTAAGTTGGTTGAATCCCGAGATTTTTTTCAGAATCCATTCTACGTGAGTGTTTATTCGGTCCTGATTCTCTGGTCTCCATGGAGCTATCCCCACAATCCCTGGGAGCTCTGAAGTGATTTCACACTGCAGCAGACTAACAGGGTATTAGGGACACATCTGAAAGATTGCTGCCACATTTGCAGAGCTCGCTTCTTGTCTCAGCTGACAGCTGGAACCCCACTTCTCAGTGGCACTTCAGTCGCAAGTACAGTGGAACCACAAATAATCTTCAGCTTTGCTGAGAAAGCCTTCATCTGTTCCCCTGGTCCTAAGTGTCTCCAGCCCTGAGAATTCTTCCCTTAGCTGAATTGTATTTAATCTGCTTACCCTATGTAAGTGCATTTGACTATACTCTTCTTGATTTCTGTGTTAATAATGGTTTAATTCTTGTACCACTGTCTCCAGCAGCCAGTATCCTTGATTTGCACCATTCACAGGAGAAGGCCCTTAGCCTGTGGATTCCTCATGTTGCCACTTCACCCTGGCTACACTTGACTTATATTCATGGTGACTTTACAGGAGTTATTGATGTCCCAAGGATTTCATTAGAAGTTGCGGGAGGGGCGATTGGAGGGGACGATCTGTGATCTGACTTATATAGGTATTAGCCGTCAATGTTCGTTGGCTAATGGGTAATTTATCGCTCAGCTTCCCCTATAATTTGAATAAGCAAATTACTGTTTCTTAGCCTTTTCTGAAGGTAGCCAGAATATGAAAATACATCCTAATGTTTTCTGAGTCCTACCTCTTTTTTTTAAGAAGCTACTTCTTTATTTCAAAGGGACGATGATGGAGAAGGCCATCATTTGCTGCTTTCCCAGGCATAGCAGCAAGGATTAGAAGCACAGTAATGAGGACTTGAACCATCACTCTGCTATGGGATGCCAATGTCCCACATGGCAGCTTAACCCGCTGTGCCACAATGCCAGGTCCAAATTCTGTCTTTTCAAATATGTGTCTGTAATAGCAACACTCTAAAGCAATCTCTCTCTTAAGCTATTTGACCGTAGAATACTTCTGAAATTTTTATTTATTTATTTATTTGACAAGAACAGAAGCAGAGAGAGACAGAAAAAGGTCTCCCATTGGCTGATTCACTCTCCCAAATGCTTGAAACAGCTAGGGCTGGGCCAGGCCAAAGTCAAGAGCCCAGAATTCAGTCCAGATCTCCCACATGGGTGGCAAGGACCCAAAACTTGCCGTCACCTACTGCTTCCCATAGCCTGCGTTAGCAGAAAGCTGGAGTAGAGGCCGGCGCTGTGGCTTAACAGGCTAATCCTCCGCCTTGCAGTGCTGGCACACCGGGTTCTGGTCCCGGTTGGGGCGCCGGATTCTATCCCGGTTGCCCCTCTTCCAGGCCAGCTCTCTGCTATGGCCCGGGAAGGCAGTGGAGGATGGCCCAAGTGCTTGGGCCCTGCACCCGCATGGGAGACCAGGAGAAGCACCTGGCTCCTGCCATCGGATCAGCAAGATGTGCTGGCCGCAGCGGCCATTGGAGGGTGAACCAACGGCAAAGGAAGACCTTTCTCTCTGTGTTTCTCTCTCACTATCCACTCTGCCTGTCAAAAAAAAAAAAGAAGAAAGCTGGAGTAGAAATGAGAGCCAAGACTTAAACACAGGGACTCTGATTTGGGATGCAGGCATCCCAAATAGCAGCTTAACTGCTTTGCCAAATGCCCACCCCAGACCACAAAACACTTTGAAAATTGTAGTGTAGCAGCAGAAAACCAAGAATTCCAAATTCTAGTGGCCCTGGAATACAATACTTTGAAACTAAGAATTTTTTTAATTCTCCAGATAAATTCGTTATAATAAATTATTAATATTTGATCTACCTTGTTAAAAATATTTATTTATTTATTTGAAAGTCATAGCCACACATAGAGAGAAGGAAAGGCAGAGAGAGTGAGGGAGAGAGTTCCTCCATCTGCTTGTTCACTCCCCAACTGGACGTGATGGCCACAGCTGCACCGATCCAGAGCCAGGAGCCAGGAGCTTCCACCAGGTCTCCCACAAGAGGGAAGAGGCCCAAGGACTTGGGCCATCTTCTACTGCTTTCCCAGGCCATAGCAGAGAGCTGGATTCTAAGTGGAGTAGGCAGGACTCAAACGGGCGGCCATATGGGATGCCAGCACTGGAGGCGGCAGCTTTACCTGCTACACCACAGCACCAGCCCCCTGATTCACTTTTTAAAACTTTGTAACAAAGATAATATAAAATTTTAAAATGCAATTATTTTATTACCAACACAATTACATATTTCTGTATTTAGAGTATACAACGAAGTCTACAATTTAGATCAGTGATTCTCAGAACGCAGAGTGAGAGTTGATTGGTAAATGCTGATGTTCAGTCACATTTCATCTCCTGCATCAGTCATTCATGCCGCTTCTTTGTGCCACAGAACATAGCAATAAGAGGATAGTAACACATTTATTAATAAAAAGATAAAAATATTAACCCAGAAAAAGATACTAAATTCTTAATAACAAGATACAAGGGCTAGTGTTGTGGCATAGCAAGTAAAGCTGCACCACAATGCCAGCATCCCACGTGGGCACCAGTTCAAGTTCTGGCTTGAGCTTCCAATCCAGCTCCCTGCTAATGGCCTAGGAAAGCAGCGGATGATGGCCCAAGTGTGTGGGCCCCTGTCACCTGTGTGGAAAACCTGGATGAAACTTCTGGCTCCTGGCTTTGGCCTGGCCCAGACCAGCCCTGGCCAATGTAGCCATCTGGGGAGTAAACCAGTGGATAAAAGACTCTCTCTCTCTCTCTCTGTCTCTCTCCTCCCTCTCTCTCTTTCTCTCTCTCTCTTTCAAAAATAAATAAATATTTTTTGAAAAGATATAAATCAGCGTAATAAATGTGTTAAGTATTTTCCTTCTAAATGAAAACTAGGTATCATCGAGTACCTACACTGAGTTGTCGTGAACCCCTTGCCCCATGTCTTGGGGGATTCCCGTAGACAAAAGGTCCCTTTCTCCCAAGTTAACTCCCTGCAGAGCAGCCACTCCATGTGCCCCATGATATCTACACAGAAGGCTTGGGGGTTTTGGGAAGGGTCCCATTGCCACTGTGCAGCCTAGAGTGGCTGTTCCTTCCAGCCTTTCCCTCCAGAGAAACAAGCCTCCACCTTGTCTCTCCCTGCAGAGCTCCCTTTCTACTTCAAATATTTATCAAGATCATTTCCTGAAGAAATAGGAACTCTGTCCAGAGAATTCTTGGTGAGTAAAATTATTTCCAAAATGAACTTTAGATGACAAAAAGAACTCCAACACCCACTTTAATTTAGATCAAGCCGATGTCTCATGGCTTAGCTGTGCTCTCGGGATCCAGTCTGGAAACTGTTGAGCCTGTGCTTCTCCAGTGGCCTAATCCCTTTTAGCCGTTTTTTAAAAATGACAATCTGTGCAGCAAAACTAGCTTTATAAGTTGACAAGAAAACCCTCTCCGCTCCTGCTCTGTGAGAGTGCATATGCGTCTCCGTGTTTGTGTAAAGAAAATCCCAAAGAGTGACATCCAAATGTGAAAAGTGGCTTCCTTCCAGGAGTGGGGTTAGAGCTCCCTACTGGGGACTTTATTTTTTATTGAACACATAATTGTGTCATGGAATTGTTTTGCAATCAACATTCACTGCTTCTGCAATTAAAAAAATTTTTTGAATAACCTTAATGAAAAATTTTTGAAAGTCATAATGATAAAATGAATCCACAGTTAGTACTCACCAAATGATTTCTTATAGGCAGATTGCACTGTCTTTACACAGCAATGCCTTCCCTCTCAGATTGTGCCATTTGGGGTGTTGCTGGAATAGACATCATGGAAGCTTGCTGTAATTTTTAAGGCTGGCATAAGTTTTTATTTGTAGGACGATTTAAAAAAGAAAGAAAGAAAGTCCAGTACTGTGGCAAAGAGGATTAAGCCTCTGTCTGTAGTGCTGGCATCCCATAATACAGGTGCCCCTATGAGTCCTGGCTGCTCCATTTCTGATCCTGCTCCCTGATAATGGACCTGGGAGAGCAGCAGATGGCCCAAGTCCTTGGGACCCTGCACCCGCGTGGAGATCCAGAAGAAGCTCCTGGCTCCTGGCTCCTGGCTTCGACCTTGCTCAGCCCCAGCTGTTGTGGCCATGTGGAGAAGTGAACCAATAGGATGGAAGTTTCTCTCTCTCTCTCTCTCTCTCTCTCTCTCTATCTCTCTCTCTCCCTCCCCCTCCCTCCTCTCTCTGTAATTCTGACTTTCAAAGAAATAAATAAATCTTGTTTTAAAAAGAAAGAAAATACAAAATTTAGAGCAATCTGGCACTCCCTCTTGTGTGCTATGGGTGAGTGGTGAGGTTTCAAGAATTCTGGCTGAGGGGCTGGCCCATAACAAGCCTGGAGTTGTGGCACAGTGGGTTAAGCTGCCACTTGAGAGCCAGCAGCCCATATCAGAGTGCCAGTTTGGGCCATGGCTACCTTGCTTCCGATCCAGCTTCCTCCTAATGCATCTGGGAAGGCAGCAAAAAAATGGCTGAAATGCTTGGGCCCCTAACACCAGTGTGGGAGACCTGGATGAGGTTCCTGGCTTCAGCCTGGCCCAACCCTGACTGTTAACAGTCATTTGCTACAATGAATGGAAGATTCATGCTCTTTCTCTTTTTTTTTGACAGACAGAGTGGACAGTGAGAGAGAGAGACAGAGAGAAAGGTCTTCCTTTTGCCGTTGGTTCACCCTCCAATGGCCGCCGCAGCCAGTGTGCTGCGGCCGGCACATCGCGCTGATCGGAAGGCAGGAGCCAGGTGCTTCTCCTGGTCTCCCATGGGATGCATGCTCTCTCTCTCTCTCTCTCTCTCTCTCTCTGTGTGTGTGTGTGTGTGTGTGTTGCTCTGGCTTTAAAATACATAAGTAAATTAAAAAAAAAAAGTTGCTGGTTCACAAACCAAGCAGATGGTAGGACCAAAATAGACATCATTCAGGCCCCTTTCCTCCCACAGCCCCCTCCTCCTACGCTGTCTTTTCAGGCAGAACCCACCTCTCCACTCTCCCACCTCCAACTTCTCCAAAGGTTTTGAAGTTATCAATGACACGTGTTATTTAAAGGCCATAGTCCCACCTAATCGAAGCGTGAGCCAATTTAGGGAATTGGGAGAAAGAAGGGGAAAATTAAAGTTTGGTCAGCTCACTTAAAAACAAAGCAAAAAGAAGAGGCCAGTTAGGAATTGTGGGCTTGCTAAAGAAAGCTCCTGGCTATGCACAGGGCATGGGGATAGTCCCCCACTCAGTCTTAGGCTTCCTAATGTTAGGCTGTGGATCACCTGCCCCAGTGGCTCACATCCCACAGCTGAGTGGAAGGGCAACGGACTGTTTAAACTGCTTGTTCTCCAGCTGTTTTAGCAGTGACTTGTCCAATTCAATTGCTCTTCTCATGACTCAAAGAAGTGGCCTTGGTAAGTTCAGATGGCACAGGCTGTCCTGGGCTTAGATCTTTTTCTTTAGCAGCCTCTCTCCTCCCGCTGTGGCCGTGCAGTTTGTCCAGCTCTCAGAGACTACTTAGCTATCCTCTTAACACCCTGGTTTTCTGCCTGCATCCAGGGAACTTCTCTGTAAGCACTTATTTGAGGACACTGCCTGTTTGCTGCCACTGAGCATCCCTCAACAGTTCAGTACTGGGGCCAAGTGCTGTGGCATAGCAGGTAAAGCCACTACCTGCAGGGCCAGCATCCCATATGGGCACCAGTTCGTGTTCTGGCTGTTCCACTTCTGATGCAGCTCTCTGCTATGGCCTGGGAAAGCAGTGGAAGATGGCCCAAGTCCTTGGGCCCCTGCACCCACGTGAGAGACCCGGAGGAAGCTCCTGGCTCCTGCCTTCGGATCAGTGCAGCTCGCGTCATTGCAGCCAGTAGGGGAGTGAAGCAGCAGATGGAAGACCTCTCTCTCTCTCTCTCTCTCTCTCTCTCTCTCTCTCTCTGCCTCTGCTTCTCCTTCTGTCTCTGTGTAACACTTTCAAATAAATAAAATAAATCTTAAAAAAAAAATCAGTGCCAGATGATGATGATGGGTACCTATTTTCTTTTAAAGATTTATTTTATTTATTTGAAAGACAGAGTTACAGAGAGAGACAGAGAGGTCTTCCATCCACTGGTTCACTCCCCAGATGGCCACAATGGCCGAAGCTGCGCCGATCCGAAGCCAGGAGCCAGGAGCTTCTTCCAGGTCTCCTATGTGGGTGCAGGGGCCCAAGGACTTGGGCCATCTTCCACTGCTTTCCCAGGCCACAGCAGAGAGCTGGATTGGAAGAGTTGCAGCCGGGACTAAAACTGTGCCCATATGGGATGCTGGCACTTCAGGCCAAGGCGTTAATGCTTTGTCTACACCACAGGCCCCAAGGGCAACTATTTTTTAATACCTACTGTGTGCCAGTGTTAGTGGGTACAATCATGCTGTGTGCTTGAAGCATCACCAAATAGCCTGAGGCAGGAATTACCTGTGACAAGAAAAGGAGACAGTGGGACGGTATAGTTGCCTAAAGAAACTGCCGCCCAGAGAAGAAATGCCAAGGGTTAGGGGCATGTCAAAGTGCAAGGGCCCAAGCACTTGGGCCATCCTCCACTGATTTCCCAGGCCATAGGTCTCAAACTATATGGGATGCTAGCACTGCAGGCAGAGGCCTTACCCGCTACGTCACAGTGCCAGCCCCAGAAGGTATGTTTTAAACACCTGGATCAGTATCCCTACACCCTCTTGGTTTCCTCAGAAGAGCCTCATTCCTCCAGAAATCTGGTCCATATTCCCTTATAGTTCGACCAGGGTTTCTAGAATTTGATTTGCTTTCATTTTATTATCTCTTTTTTTTTCTTTTCAGTTCACCTATCTTTTCTGCTATAAGTTAAATTTATTTTGTTGTTTAATTCTCAGATTTATCTGGAATGTATTTGGGTCTAAGGGGTGAGGCGGGGACTGGGTGTTATTTTTCCCAGGTGGCTGAGTACCCACTTATCTCAGTGCCAAGCTTGGAACACGGCATCCCTATTCTCTGACAGGAAACACCTGCTTTTGTTTGGTGCTGAGTTCGCATGTGTCCACGCCTCTCTGGGCTCTTCTCTGGATTAAGCTATTTCTTTTCTAGTACTAAACCTTTTTTTTACCACATGTGACATGCTGGTATTTTTTATTCTAATTATTAAAATAAAATGTGTCAATCCACTAGACTGAAACTGTGACTATGCATTGTAAATGACAGCTTGAAAAGCCCCTAGTCTAGAATGCCACATTTTACTACTAATTTTTTCCCAGAAACCTTTTATTTAAGGAATACAAACTTTGTACATTTCATAAGTACAACTTTAGGAACATAGTGATTCTTCTTCTTATAATATTGCACCCTCATGATATGATTTAACATCTGGTAAAGCCAACCCTCCTTCCAGACTTTTGTTTTTCCTCAAATTTCCCTGGCTTGGCTTCTATTTTTTAGTTTTCCAGGTGAAATTCATATCATTTTGTTGAGTTCCAAAATATAAAATTAAAATTTAAGAAGCCATTGGTTTAAGACATTTCTTAACAGTAAATATGGAGAACTCACAGATTATTGCCTTTCACATGGTGGTAAGTTCAGTTTCCGATTTTTTCTGTGATACAGGAAGTTTTTTTATTTTTTATATAGTCAAATCAGTTTCTCTTTCTCTCTCTCTCTCTCTCTTTCTCTCTCTCTCTCTCTCCATTTTATTTGAAGGGCAAAGAGACAGAGAGCAAGATCCTCCATCTACTGGCTCACTCCCTATATGCCTGCAACAGTCAGAGCTGTACCAGGCTGATGTCAGGAGCCCAGAACTCCATCCGGACCTCCCACGTGGGTGGCAGAGACCCAGTCACTTGAACAATCACCCGTCACATCCCAGAATCACATTAGCGGGAAGCTCAATCAGAAGTGGATTGAACCAAGCACTCTGATAGTGGACGTGGGTGTCCCAGGCAGCAGCTTTAAGGTGCCAAACACTGGCCTGCCCGCCCCCTCCTTGCTCTTGGAAAACTCTCCTGGGCGATGCTGAAGCCTGGACTCTCCCCATTCCGTCCAGACGCAGTTACAGCCCTGTCCCATCTTGTCAGGTTTCCTTGGCTCTGTGAATGTGCGTTGTCCAGCCTCTGTGAAAGCGGTGAAGAATGCGTGCCGACGCCCGCCATTGTTCCTCATCTACTGAAGACAACTTTGTCCTCCGTGAAGCTCTCTTCCGTGAGAGCAGTTCTCTGCTCCCCCTCCCGTTCCATTCATGCCCGTTCTGCGGCTTAGTCACGGGCTTAGTCATCTGCTTCAACATGCCAGAAGGCTGATCGCTGGTGTTTCTCAAAATATTCTTCGGATGTCTCACCTTCCCCTACACACACACACACACACACAATACCCCAGCTTCTTGATTCATGGAGCCCTCACCCAGGAACCCTGTGCAGTAGGTGAGAACTGGCTGTTCCATTAGCTGAGGGTCAGAAGGTGCTGAAGAATGAGTAAGGGGGGGTGAGGGGTGGCGCTGTGGCTTAGCCGGTAAAGCCACCACCTGCGGTGCCAGCATCCCATATGGGCACGAGTTCGAGACCCGGCTGCTCCACTTTCGATCCAACTCTCTGCTATGACCTGGGAAAACAGTAGAAGATGGCCCAAGTCCTTGGGCCCCTGCACCTGCGTGGGAGACCTGGAAGAAACTCCTGCCTCCTGGCTTTGGATCAGTGCGGCTCCAGCTGTTGCAGCCAATTGGGGAGTGAACCAGCAGACAGAAGACCTCTCTCTCTCTCTCTCTCTCTCTCTCTCTCTCTCTGCCTCTCCTCTCTGTGTATAACTCTGACTTTCAAATAAATAAATAAATCTTAAAAAAGAATGAGTAAGGGACATACACACACACACACAGATACAGTGGGAAAGGTGTGCATTTTAGGGTCTCAGTTCCCAGCAGTTTCAGCAGCAACTTTGGGTTTTGAGTTTGTCATGAAGCAGAGAAGGAGGGGGGTGCGTACGCAGAAGTGTCCCCTACTCAGTATCAGAAGCTGTGCCCTGAGAGCCAGCGGCAGGGAAATTAGAGAGAGGAGACAGGGTGTCCCATCTGCTTGGGGGTGAGGGCAATAGTGTGGCATTGGAGGATAAGGGTCTTCCACATCCCTGAGGTCACCACGTCCTTTTTTCTTTTTTTCCTTATGATTTATTTATTTATTTTGAAAGCATTACAAAGAGCATGCACGAGCGAGATCTTCCACCTGCTGGCTCACGCCCCAGATGGCCACAACAGCCAGGGCTGGTCCAGGCAGAAGCCAGGAGCCAGGCCAGGGCTTTAACCCACTGAGCCGCAGCTCTGCCCAGATGGCTCATTTTCTTAAACTTTGTAGAACTCTTTGCCTGTGTACTTTGATAAAGCTAAAAATAAAGAACAGAAATAATGTTTCCCGATTCTAGATAGAGCCTGTAAGCCAGGGAAGGGGTGGGGGAGTCCTCAGCTTTCCTGTGTCCCCTCCTGACTGTATTTGGCCTGGTAGACACCCCTGTAGGCCTCTCCGGCATCATGGAGGTGGGGAAGGGGTATTCATCTCTGGGTGAGTTAAGGCCCCAGATTGGCTAAAGAGCCCTTGCCCAGCACCCCATCTGTCCCAACCTCCCTACTCTTTCTGCAGCTGCTGGTATTGACCTATTGATGCCAACTACAAATGAGGGACCCCCCAGGGCTATCTAACCTGCCCCTCTTCCCAAACCTGTGCTCCACAAAAGAAGCTGGAGCTGCCAAGGGCTGTCACTGCACACAACGTGGGACACAGGCACCGACACAGCAGTCTCCAGCAGTCTCTCGAGACACACCCTGAGTACCTGAGATCACAGAGCCAAGGTAGAACCCATCACTCAAGGAGGCGGTGACCTGGGGCTGGCTTTGTGGCATAGCAGGGTAAAGCCACCTCCTGTGACTCTAGCATCCCATATGGGTACCTGTTCAAGTCCTGGATGCTCCACATTATCAGCTCCCTGCTAATGTGCCTGGGAAAGCAGTGGAGGATGGCCCAAGTTCTTGGGCCCCTTAACCCACATGGGAGACCTGGAAGAAGCTCCTGGCTCCTGGCTTCAGCCTGGCCCAGCCCTTCCTATTGCAACCATTTGGGGAGTGAACCAGCAGATGGAAGATCTCTGGCTGTCTCTCCTTCTCTCTCTCTGTAACTCTGCCTTTCAAATAAATAAATAAATCTTGGGGAAGAGGAAGGAAGGAGCAGAGGAAGGAAAGAAATTTAAAAGAAGAAAATCAGCAGTTTCCTGTACCTAGTTCTCCCTTTTAAGTTATTTTGTTATTGTTCGCCTCCTTTAAGTAATTATTTTATTTTTTCCTCTGTGCCCTTAATGTGCCCCGAGACTACATCTTGATTTCCTTCAGCTGCCAGCCCATAGGCCGATCCCTCATCCTGGAAGGTGAGCCTGTTGCTGGCTACACCTTCCCACCCCCTCGGACTCCTGCACGGAAGCGTGGCGACCTCCATTTTCAGTGACTGCCAGCCTGGAGTCAGAGCCCCTGTCTAGGTCCCAGTGCTCCGTCTGCGGCGTGCCAGCCGTGTGGTCCTGCTTAACAGCCACCCACCCAGCAGAACATGAGTCAATTCACGTAAAACCCTGGGAATGGTGGTACCGTTGCCCCGGCTAACGCTTGGTTGTTTCTTCTTTGCTTCATTTTCTACTCGGCTGTCTTTCATTCAGTCCCAAATCTTCCTTGGCAGGCCTTCCGGAAGCACCAGCTCGTCTCCACTCTCATGAGGCTTTGGGAGCCCGTGCCCTTGACCCAGCTGCCATCCTGCCATCTCCCTCCCAGCAGCCTGGGAACTCCCTGGCTCTCCTCCTGTTTCCTGTATTCTCCTCTATGTACCCCCCATTCTCTAACAGTAATCAGAATGGGTCCTTTCTTTCATTCCCCCATTGTACAAACAATTGCTTCAGCTGCTGGCTTTGCAACAACCCAGACTCACATGTAACTTCACAGATAAATAATCCTTGCTTGTGAATTCCATAAAACTGGCCTTGACAAAGCTGCCTGAAGTTGCAGAGTGATCCGGCTTCAGTCAGTGTGACCAGAGGACCGGATTTATGGCTGCAAGCTGAAAATAATCACTGTCACTCTGACCAGCCCGTTATCACCTCGCCGGGGCCACGATGCAGCTGGCCCTGTCCTGTCCCTCTGGAGTCCCGACTTCTCTTTTATCTCCCCCTTCCGCTCCCTTCAAAAGCCTTCCTGATAACTTGAGAATTTGCGATACCAGCCTCTTGAATAAACCTGGTTTCCTTGCATCTACTTGGGTCTCTCGAGTATCGGCTTCTGAGTGGTGAACAGCCCCAACCTTGTTTTAAGTAACAAATCTTTAGAAATCTCCAGAAAAAAAGAGACATAGGGCCCAGCATGGTGGCAGAGCCACCACCTATAATGCTAGCATCCCATATGGGCACAGGTTCGTGTCCCAGCTGCTCCACTTCCAATCCAGCTCCCTGCGAATGGCCTGGGAAAGTAGCAGAAGATGGCCCAAGTGCTTGCATCCCACCAGCCATGTGGGAGACCCAGAAGAAGCTCCTGGCTTCTGGCTTCGGCCTGGCCAACCCCTGGCCATTTCGGCCATTTGGGGAGTGAACCAGGAATGGATTATCTCTCTCTCTCCCCCTCTCCCCCTCTCCCCTCTGCCTCTGCCTCTCTGTAATTCTGCCTTTCAAATAAATAAATAAATCTTGATTGAGAGAGAGAAAGAGAGAGAAACCCAATGAGGCTCCTGACTTTGGCCTGGCCCAGCCCTGGCCATTGGCGCCATTTGGGGAGTAAACCAGCAGATGGATGGTCTCTCTGTCTCTCTCTCTCTCTCATGACTTCCAAATAAATCTTTTAATAAAAATAGAAATTTCCCAACAAAGGACCTCAGGGCCGTAGAATCTGTTCTCATTGTCCACAAGCATTGTGTTCTAGAAGTCACCAAAGCCACTGAACTAGTCAATACTGAGCCTTTGCTCAGAGGTGAAATATGGGGGCCAGTTTCTATGCACCTGCAGTCACAACACTTCTGATGATGACAAAACCTTGCTTTGTGTGTGTTTTTGTTTTAAGACATTTAATAGATGCTGTTGACGCATTAATACTGAATTCATGGTCATGCCTGAATAGAGTTTCTCTAGCCCACAGATTGTCTCCCCAAGGCAAACCCCAGCCTTCTTTCACTTGGGAACCCAAGAAAGCCCTTCAGCACTGTGTATGGAGGTCATTTGAAACAGCAAAATGAGCAACAAAAGGCAGAAAAGTGAGGAAATGTGCCACTAAACAGGCCACACTGTTTACAGGATGAGCTGAAACAGGAGGGCAGATGGTCTCATTGTTGAACCTCGGCTGGAACCACACACATCCAGCGACTCAACGTTTTTGCTCCCTGGGTATATCTGAATGATGGCAAAAGCGTCATGTGCGTGTCGGCTTTGAGGCTACAGTTTTTAGCAAGTAGATAAACTGGCAAATGTGTACTCTGAAAATAACGAGCTCTGAGTTAAGTGTTTCAGACCCTCCACGTCTAAAAATACCTTCATTCTGTCCTCACATTTGATTGACAGCTTGGCTGGGAAAAGAAATCTGGATTGGAAACACTTTTCCTCAGTATTCTGCAGGTATTGCGCACATGCCTGCCAGCTACCAGGGTTGTCAGGAAGTGCAGAGCTATTCCTGATCATTGTGTGGGACTGCTCTCCTGGAAGCTCACAGAAACGTCTCTTTGTTCCAAAGACCCAAGTTTCATGAAGATGCGTTCTAACATAGATCTCAATACATGCGTTTCCCAGAGGAACACTTGGTGGATCCTTGAAATCTATAAATTTAAGACCTTCTGTTTTGAAAAATTCCTCCACTTGTTAATGAACCCCTTTTGTCTACTTCCTTTGGTGTGTCTTTCTGGAACTTTTATTAACTGGATGTCAGACCTCTTGGACTGCTCTGTTGTTTTCTTCCTGGTGTCAGAATTTCTGACAGAACAGAACCAACAGGAGAATAAATAGATAGCACCTACACCAAATATAACTAAATATAATTGTAATTATGAAGTATATTCCAGAAACTGTCTGTGAGAAACCCAGCAAAAGTCATATGGATGGAGTCCTAGTTTGACAAGGCTTGACTTGACTTACAAGATTATGAAGGATGAGAATTCCACGTTTTCTATACAAGCTAGAGACCCAGGAAAAGCTGGTAATGTAGTTCTGAAACCCAAGGGCTGATAGTGTAAGTCCTAGACTAAGGCCAGGAGAAAGACAGTGTGCCAGCTCAAGCAGTTATGCAGAGAGAAAATTTCTCCTTCCTCCATCTTTTTGTTCTATTCAGGCTCTCAGGGATTGAATGGAGCCCACTCCCATTGTGGAGGGGACTCTCTTTTACTCAGTCTACCAATTCAGATACTTATGTCATTGGGAAACACTCTCACATACATACTCTGAAATCATGATTAGCCACATATCTGGGCACTCTATGACACAGTCAAGTTGACACATTCAATTAATCATTTCACCAATTTTTCTCTGTGTCCTTTTGCTCTGCTTCCTCAAATTTATATCCCAGTCCATCTACTGAGTATTGCACTTTTTAATTTCCAAGGGCTGTTCTAAAAATTCCATAATGTTCAATTTTTGTTGTGTCCTATTATTTTTCCATAGGTACAACATTTTCTCTTCTTTAATAATGTCAATAACAGACTTTTTAAAGTTTTCGCCACCCAAATAGTCTCTATTTCCTCCAAGTTGCTTTTCTCTGAAAGCTTCATGGGTGTTGCTCTCCTCTCACAACTGACAATCCCTAGTTATCTGTTAATGGGAATTAAGAGCTAATTGGGGCTGGCGCCGTGGCTCAACAGGCTAACCCTCCGCCTGCGGTGCTGGCACCCTGGGTTCTAGTCCTGGTCGGGGTGCCAGATTCTATCCCAGTTGCCCCTCTTCCAGGCCAGCTCTCTGCTGTGGCCTGGGAGTGCAGTGGAGGATGGCCCAAGTGCTTGGACCCTGCAGCCCATGGGAGACCAGGATAAGCACTTGGCTCCTGCCTTCGGATCAGTGCGGTGCGCCGGCCACAGCGTGCCAGCCGCGGAGGCCATTGGAGGGTGAACCAACAGCAAAGGAAGACCTTTCTCTCTGTCTCTCTCTCTCACTGTCCACTCTGCCTGTCAAAAAAAAAAAAAGAGCTAATTGGTCTTCCTGTGGGGGGGTGGGTGATGGGGGTTGGTGGTGATGGGGTTTGGATGAGAAGATTGATTTGGGAAATGTTAATATCTGTATCCAAAGATTTTTTTCCCTTAGGTTGGTGAGATTCCTGGAAAAAGCTCTTTTAATGCCTTGCCTGACTATTAGTGTTCTAGGACATGGGTAGAAGAGAAATTCTAGGACTATTAGCATTCCATGTGCACCTATCCAGAGGGTCTCTGTCTCACCCTCTCCAGAGCATAACCCTCCATCCAGAAAGCGATTGTGGGGCATATCATTTGATTGCTCAAGTCCTAACTGTTCCTGAAATGACCAGTTGGCCCAGCTCCATTCACTTCCTGGGATAGCACTTCTCCTCAACTTTTTGGAGATTTGAGATGTAAATCCAGTTGGTTTTTTAAAAGTTTATTTTATTTATTTTGAAAGGCAGAGTAAGAGAGAGAAAGGGAGAGACAGAGAGAGAGGTCTTCCATCCACTAGTTCATTCCCCAAAATGGCCACAACAGCCAGAGCTGCACCGATCCGAAGGCAGGAGCTTCTCCCAGGGGCCCAAGCACTTGGGCCATCTTCTACTGCTTTCCCAGGCCATAGCAGAGAGCTGGATCAGAAGTGGAGCAGCCAGGACTCAAACCGGCGTCTATATGGGATGCCAGCACTGCAGGCAGCGGCTTTACCTGCTACACCACAGCGCCAGCTCCAAATCCAGTTGGTTTCTTAAATTTTGTTTTATTTATTTTGAAAAACAGAGTTAGAGAGAGAAAGGGAGAGACAGAGAGAGGTCTTCCCTCCACTGGTTCACTCCCCAAATGGCCACAATGGCAGGGGCTATGCCAGGCTGAAGCCAGAAGCTTGGGCCTTGGCATTGGGCCATCTTCTGCCACCTTTCCAATCTCACTAGCAAGGAGCTAGATCAGAAGTGAAGCAGCTGGGACTTGAAAGGAGCCCATGTGGGATTCCGGCTTAACCCACTACACCACTGCACTGCCCCCCGTTGGGTCTTAACTTTCCATGTCATTGGCCTTGGATCAACTTCTGCACCTGCAAAATCAGTGCCTGTGCTCTTGAACCTCTGAGATTTGATTGCTACTGTCTCCACTCCCAACCTCTGCATTCTTCTGCATTTCTGACTTCCAAAGAAATCCCTTTGCTACTCTTTTAATAGGGCTCGGGAGGGAGGAAAGATGCAGATGTTGAATCTGCCATCTCTATTGGAAGCTTCTACTTATTTTTTCAGTATCTGTCGGACCCAATAGCCTGAGATCATCATCAGGACAAAGAACAGGTTGAATACATTTCTGAGCAAGCAGAGGGTCTGGCCTCAGTAAATAACAGCTTGGTATTTTAGAAGATAAAGTCAGGGTTGACCTCTCCTCAAAGGAGGCAGATCTTAAGCCAGGAGGCCCGAGCACAGATCCCAGGCTGCTACTGACTTGCTGAAATTGGACAACTCATTTTCTTTTTCTGCGTTTCAGCTCTTTCATCTGTTTAAACCGCGTGGGGGGGGGGGGGGGCGGCAATGTAGTGCAGCGAGTTAAGCCGCTGCCCACCGACACCATCATCCCTTATGAGCACGGTTCGAGTCCTCACTACTCCACTTCCAACCCAGCTCTCTGGAAAAGCAATGGAAGATGGCCCGAATACTTGGGTTCCTGCCACCCACATGGAAGCAGCTACCATCCTGGCTCCTGACTTCTGCCTGACCTAGTCCCAGCCATTGCAGCCCTTTGGGAAGTGAACCCACTGATGGAAGATCAATCTATCTCTCCCTCTCTGATTCTGGCTTTTGAACAACAACAACAAAAAATCTTTTAAAAAATCATTTTATCAAATTACCTCACAAAGTTGATAGAAAACAGAAGCAAAATGTGTTAGGGAGCACTGAGCAAGTATTAAACCGCTATAGAGATGTTAGCAGTTAACAGTGAAAGTGTGACTTCAGTGTTAGGAACAGGCAATGGGAGAAAGACTACAGGACTGGAAGTCAGGAAGTGAGGCTGTTATCCTGCTGTGGGCACTCACTGGCCCTTTAAGTGACGTTAATCATAGCCCTTTCTCTCTCAGGTTCAGTTTCTTCTAGGTCCTCTGCCTTCATAAGTGGAAATGCACAATAAAAATATGGCATTTGTCATCGCGAGCATGAGAAACCTGCTAAGCACGGGATTATGTATTACATCGGTAGTTCTGTGGGGCAGGCTTGCTAGCATCATCCTCGTCTTACAGTTCAGAGGATGGAGGCGCCAATCAAATGAGAAGAGTGGGAAAGGCCTGAAAGCGAGTTGTGTCAGTTTCGGAAGCTTTCAGTGCCCTCAGAACAGGTGGAGGAGGTCATTCATCCAGGGGTGGAGAGGCTGCCTCACACCGTGAGTTTCTTTCCTGACCCTCTTTTTTTATTTTTAAATATTTATTTATTTATTTATTTATTTGCAAGGCCATGTCACTGTGTTGGCGCTGTGGTGTAGTAGGCTTAGCCTCCACCTGCTGCACCATATAGGCGCATATAGGCGCCAGTTCATGCACTGGCTGCTCCTCTTCTGATCTCTGCTATGGCCTGTGGCCTGGGAAAGCAGCGGAGAATGGCCCAAGTGCTTGGGCCCCTGAACCCACATGAGAGACCCAGAAGAAGTCCCTAACTCCTGTCATTGATCAGCCCAACCCTGGCCACTGCGGCCATTTGGAAAGTGAGCCAGTGGATGGAAGACTTCTCTCTGTCTCTCCCTCTCTCTGTCTGTAACTCTGCCTCTCAAATAAATAAATAAAAAACCTGAAAAAAAGAAAAAAAAAAAAAGAGAGAGGCAGAGAAACAGAGAGAGAGATCTTCTGTCCACTGGCTCACTCCCCAGATGGCCAAAATGGCCAGAGCTGGGCTGATCAGAAGCCAGGAGCTTCTTCCAGATCTCCCATGCGGGTGCAGGGATCCAAACACTTGGACCATCTTCTGCTGCTTTCCCAGTCACATTAGCAGGGAACGGGATCAGAGGTGGAACTGCTGGGACTTGAACTGGCGCACATATGGGATGCTGGCATCACAGCCACAACACTGACCCCTGACCTTCAATGTGAACTTGTTTTACAGTGTGAGTATTTGAAGGTGTTTTGTAAAGAGAAAACACACTTCCTCAAGGTTGGTGACTCACACGCAGACGTTTAGACACTGTTGGTCTTGGCACAGCTTCCTGACGTCTCCCAGCCGCTACTACTCTACATTCTTTACTCCAGTACTAAGAGCAGAATAATTCAACTGTGAAAAAAAATGTTATAAGCTTGCTGGCAACCCCTGAAGATGAGGAATTGCTGGAGAGTTATTTGTTCGCCTTTAAGTCAGAAGTGTGAAGGCAGGGGACAAGGAGCAAGGCTCTGGGACCAGTGTTGTGCTCGTTTTGAGAAGGATGAGGGTCGAGGCACCTGCGCCCCATCAGCCTGTCCAGCTTATTGCGTGCCAGGCCCTCGATGCACGTCATCTGTGCCTTCTGTTCGGGGCTGCTGAGATCCACAGGCATCACACTTGTGGGCATGATCCGACTGGCAAGAAGCGTTTTGATTTTATGGCATTCATGGCTCAACAGGCTAATCCTCCGCCTTGCGGCGCCGGCACACCGGGTTCTAGTCCCGGTTGGGGCACCGGCTTCTGTCCCGGTTGCCCCTCTTCCAGGTCAGCTCTCTGCTATGGCCAGGGAGTGCAGTGGAGGATGGCCCAAGTGCTTGGGTCCTGCACCCCATGGTAGACCAGGATAAGCACCTGGCTCCTGCCTTCAGATCAGCGCGGTGCGCCGGCCGCAGTGGCCATTGGAGGGTAAAGCAACAGCAAAGGAAGACCTTTCTCTCTGTCTCTCTCTCTCTCACTGTCCACTCTGCCTGTCAAAAAAAAAAAAAACTATTTTTTTTACAGGTCGGATTTGATGCTTTCTGTGACCCTATCCCAGTTGGCTGTGGTTCTCAGTGCAGAAGGGAAGCTGTGATCAGCAGCGGATGGTGCAAAAAGACCCTGCACAAATGCTATCCTTTTTCCCCGACATGCGAGAGAGACCACAGACAGGCTTAGGGCACTGGTTTGCTGGAAGTTCTTAGGTGGTGCGGATGAAGAGGGTTAGAGGTCATGCTGAGGATTCATTCGTTCTTTCAGATACTCAGCTATCTCCATTCATCTCTCAAGCACCTGCTTTATTTCATGGCCTCATCAGGGCTGGGAACGTGGAGCTTCCACTTCCTCCTGACCCTTGAGAAGGCTCTGCAGGGACAGTCACAGCAACCCACAATGACACAGCGTGTAAAAAGTGTGTGTTAAAGGGGAAGAATGGGAAACCCAAAAAGTTCTGGAAACTTCTCAGAATTTCTCTCTTGGGGGCCAGCGCTGTGGTGCAATGGGTTAAAGCCGCAGCCTGTGGTGCCAGCATCCCATATGGCGCTGGTTCAAGTTCCAGCTTCTCCACTTCCTATCCAACTCCCTGCTAATGGCCTGGGAAAGCAGCAGAAGATGTCCCAAGTGCTTGGTGCCCTGCACACACATGGGAGACCCTGAAGAAGCTCCTGGCTCCTGGCTTCAGCCTAGCCCAACCCTGGTTGTTGCAGCCATTTGGGAAGTGAACCAGCAGATAGAAGATCTTCTCTGTCTCTACCTCTCTCTGTAACTCTGCCTTTTAAATAAATAAAATAAATCTTTTTTAAAAAAGAATCGGGGCTGGTGCTGTGGCGTAGCAAGTAAAGCTTCTGCCTGCAGTGCCAGCATTCCATATGGGCACCAGTTCGAGTCCCAGCTGTTCCACCTCTGATCTAGTTCTCTGCTATGACCTGGGAAAGCAGTAGAAGATGGCCCAATTCCTTGGGCCCCTGTGCCCATGTGGGAGACCCAGAAGAAATTCCTGGCTCCTGGCTTCAGATTGACATAGCTCTGGCCATTGTGGCCATCTAGGAAGTGAACCAGCGGATGGAAGATTCTCTCTCTCTCTCTTTCTCTTTCCCTCTCTCTCTCTCCTCCCCACCTCTGCTTCTCTGTAACTCCTCCTTCACATAAATAAATCTTTAAAAAAAATTTCTTTCTTTAGCAGTCTGCCAGATTTGATACCTTTAATAATTCCCTTGATTATAAATAAAAGGTTTTAGAAAATATTTTAATCATGAATTTATTTATTTATTTGAAAAACAGCATGATGGAGAGGAAGAGAAGGTAGAAGGAGATATCATCCACCTGCTGGATCACTCCCCAAAGGCCTGCAACAACCAGCGCTGAGCCAAGCCAAAACCAGGAACCAGGAATTCCATGCAGGTCTGCCACAAGAGTGGCAGGAGCCCAAGTACTTGGGCCATCTCTGACACCTCCCAGCTACATTAGCAGGAAGCTAGGTTAGAAGCAGAGTCAGGACTGTATCCCAGGCACTCCAATATGGGATGTGGGCATCCCAAGTGATGATTTAACTCATCACAGCATCCACCACCACATTTTTTGATGCATTGCTCAATTGTCATGAAGTGCAGAAAATGATCACTCTCCATAGAGAAACCACGGTAAAAGCCTTTGGAGACTCTGGCATTGTTTTCCTAAAGGTGCATGAGAAGCAAGGAATAGGAGTTAAAGTGGAGGGAGTCATAGGAGACCCCTTCAAAGCGAAAGCCCAAAATGTCTATGTCCAGAGGGTTGGGAATGATAAAGTAACTCTCACCTTGCAGGGACAAACAGAAAGGAAATCTGCCTGCCCTAACCTAGACTTTGAATGTGAAGAAAAAAATGTCTCCCTGAAAATGTGTAACCACACGCTGACCTCCGCATGGTTTTCAGTTTGAATTCATGCTCCTTGTATAGTTCACAAGAACTAAAGCTGAGCCCTTAACTTAAAGGGGTCCCTGCTTGATGGTGCCCCAAGCCAGCACGTGGAAAGCAACGCTAACCCTGCTGTGAGGAGCTAAAGTACAATGTCAGCCTTACAGAAATCAAGCTCCAGAGGAAATGAACAGCTTATCACGAACCAAGTAGTAAACTCTACAAGAAAGAAATAGAACCAGCAGAAATAAGAGACAAGAGAAATAGATCCTTAAACCCTTTGGATTTGAAAATATCATGCAGATGCCAAAATAATTTATAATGACAATTTTTCTCTTTTTAAACAAATTAAAGTTTGGAAATATGAGCAGGCAATAACAGCCTATAAGGAATAGCAAGATTTGAAGAGAACAAAACTTGAGAGTTGAAAATATAATATTTGATGTTGACAGAGTTTGTGGACTCAAAAGGTTTCCATAGCCAAGGCAGCTCACTTCAAGAGTCACAGACGTAATACATAAGAGTGTTAATTATTAAGTTAACAACAGGAGTCACTGTGCACTAACTCCCCATGCAAGACCTGTATTGAGATTTAACTGTATTGAGAGTTAACTGTAAAACCAGTTCTCAAATAGTTTGTGTGTGTGTGTGCGCGCGCGCAAATTGTTGAAATCTTTACTTAGTATAGAGTCGGTCTTCTGTGTTCAAATCTAATTTAAAATGAATCTTAATGGAGAATGGGACAGGCAAGGTGAGAGGGAGGAGGATGAGGGTGGGAGTGTGGGTGGGAGGGCGGGTATGGTGGGAAGAATTGCTATATTACTGAAGTTGTACTTGCCTTAAAAATAAATCTAAAAAAATAAAAGATATGTTTAAAAAAAGTGATATTTGAGGTTTGAAACTCAATGGATAGGTTGACTAATGAAGTAGACAGAGCCAAAGATAGAATCAGTAAATTGGTAGGTAAAGTTAAAGGACTATCTAGAAGAATAGTGAGAGGCCTTAATGTACATTTATTCAGAGTTCTAAAGAGAGCTAATACAATGAGTGAATAGGAAATACAAGAAGATGCAATGGCCAACAATCCTATGGACTTTTTACACAGCTACCAAATCTCAGATCCAAGAAGCCCAGTGAATCCCATGTAAGTTAGATAAAAAGAATTCACATACAGAGACATCAGGGTAAAATTGTGAAACATCAAAAAGGGAGAGAGCAAAGATTTGACATCACCAGAGAAAAAAGATGATCTGCAAACAACCGTTAATCAGATTTACAAGCTGGCTTTTCACTGTCATCAGTGGAAGCCAGAGCACATGTCTAATGTGCTAAGAGATAATCATTGGATGCTGTCCTTTGAGAGTGCCATAAAGACACTCAGACAGGGGCCGGTACTGTGGTGTAGTGGGCGAAGCCACCGCCTGCAGTGCTGCCATCCCATATGGGCACCGGTTCCAGTCCCAGCTGCTCCACTTCCAATCCAGCTCTCTGCTGTGGCCTGGGAAAGCAGTGGAGGATGGCCCAAGTGCTTGGGCCCCTGCACCCACATGGGAGACCCAGAGGAAGCTCACGGCTCCTAGCTTCAGATCAGCACAGCTCCAGCTGTTGTGGCCATCTGGGGAGTGAACCAGCGGATGAAAGACCTCTCTCTCTGCCTCTCCTTCTCTCTCTGTGTAACCCTTTCAAGTAAATAATAATTTTAAAAAAATCTAAAAAGAAAACACACTCAGACAAATAAAAATTGTGATATTTTATCACCACAAGATCCTCACTCATGGAGCCGGCACTGTGGCACAGGGGGTTAAAGCCCTGGCCTCAAGCGCCGGCATCCCATATGGGTGCCGGTTCTAGTCCCAGCCTCTCCACTTCCAATCCAGCTCTCTGCTATGGCCTGGGAAATCAGTAGAAGATGGCCCAAGTCCTTGGGCCCCTGCACCCAAGTGGGAGACCTGAAAGAAGCTCCTGGCTCCTGGCTTCAGATTGGCGCAGCTCCGGCCATTCGGGCCATCTGGGGAGTGAACCAGCAGATGGAAGACCTCTCTCTCCTCTCTCTGTCTCTGCCTCTCTCTGTAACTCTGTCTTTCAAATAAATAAAATCAATCTAAAAAAAAACCTCACTCAGGAAAATTCTAAATGCAACGTACTTAGAAAGAAAGAATAAGAATAATTCCAGAGAAAAGGGCCAGACACAAGAAACAATGGGCAAACATGTTGGCAAATGTTTGGGGAGGAAGTGAACAAATCTACACTAAGTGTTAAAATGCCTAGGATAACCACTAGAAATGAGTCATAGAGTATATAACACAATTACAAAACAAAATTAGGGGGGCCAGCACTGCGGTGTAGTAGGCTAAGCCTCTGCCGGTACCAGCATCCCATATGGACGCTAGTTTGTATCTAGGCTGCTCCTCTTCCAATCTGGCTCTCTGCTATGGCCTGGAAAAGCAGTGGAAGATGATCCAAGTGCTTGGGCCCCTGCACCTGCATGGGAGACCCATAATAAAGTTCTGGCTCCTGGATTCACATCGGCTCCGCTCCGACTGTGGTGGCCAATTGGGAGTGAACCAGTAGGTAGAGGATCTTTCTCTCTGTCCCTCCCTCTCTCTCTAACTCTACCTCTCAAATAAATAAATAATTATCTTTTTAAAAATAAGTATAAGAAGATTAAAGTCTCAAACGATTCAAGTGAAGGTAAGAGAAGTAGACAGGAAAAATAGAATGAATAGAAATTATAAGACTATAGGAATTAACTAAATGTATAAGCAAGTTATCGGTAATTCAAGAAAAGGATTCAACTTTTTAGTGAAAAGATAATTGCTAGCGGCTGGCACTGTGGCATAGTGAGCTAAGCCTCCACCTGCAGCACCTGCATCCCATATGAGAGCCCGTTCATGCCCCAGCTTCTCCTCTTCCGATCCAGCTCTCTGCTATGGCCTGAGAGAGCAGGAGAAGATAGCCCAAGTGGTTGGGCCCCTGCACCTGCATCAGGAACCCAGAGGAAGCTCCTGGTTCCTGGCTTCAGATCTGCCCAGCTCCTGCCACTGCAGCCATATGGGGAGTGAACCAGTAGATGGAGGACCTTTCCTTCTGTCTCTCCCTCTCTCTGTCTGTAACTATACCTCTCAAATAAATAAATAATAAAAACTTTTAAAAACCACAATTGTTAGACTGATTTCTTAAAATTTATTTGACAGGTAGAGTTATAGATATTGAGAGAGAGAGACAGAGAGAAAGGTCTTCCTTCTGTTGGTTCACCCCACAAATGGCCACTACGGCCGGCGCTGCGCTGATCCGAAGCCAGGAGCCAGGTGCTTCCTGTTGGTCTCCCACACAGATGCAGGGCCCAAGCACTTGGGCCATCCTCCACTGCCCTCCCGGGCCACAGCAGAGAGCTGGACTGGAAGAGGAGCAACCAGGACTAGAACCAGCGCCCATATGGGATGCCAGTGCCTTAGGCAGAGGATTAACCAAGTGAGCCATGGCGCCGGCGCTAGACTGAATTTTTAAAACACCTAGATGATGTTCTAGTTGCAAAAGATACATCTCCAAATCTGAGAGTACTTCAGAAAATTTGTGGCAAAATGTAACTTAAGTTTAAGTTTATTTTGGTGCAAAAACATTTTTAATCCAGGCATAGATTTTTCACAATATACATTTTTCAGATACTGTGAAAAATGTTTTCACCAAAATAAATTCATTTTTAATTTCATTCACCCACAAACCTTTGAAGTGTCCTTAGATAAGAACCCAGATGGCTGGCGCTGTGGCTCACTAGGCTAATCCTCCGCCTGTGGCGCCGGCACACCGGGTTCTAGTCCCGGTCGGGGTGCCGGATTCTGTCCCAGTTGCCCCTCTTCCAGTCCAGCTCTCTGCTGTGGCCCAGGAGGGCAGTGGAGGATGGCCCAAGTGCTTGGGCCCTGCACCCCATGGGAGACCAGGAGAAGCACCTGGCTCCTGCCTTTGGATCAGTGCTGTGCGCCGGCTGCAGCGCGCCGGCCACGGTGGCCATTGGAGGGTGAACCAACAGCAACCCTGTCTCTCTCTCTCACTGTCCACTCTGCCTGTCAAAAACAAAAAAGCTGTGACTATAAAAAATAGACTTTAAGTGAGGAAAGCATTGTTAACGATAAGAACATCAGTAGGTTCAATTTACCAGGGAGCTATAATGGTTTTCAATCTATAGACAGATACTATCACACGCACAGAAGTAAGAAAAAAATGGGAAGGAAAAGACTGGACGGTGGCCTCGGCGAAGCTCCAGAGACCTGAAGAAGGGGATTGCAGGGGCTGGCATCGTGACGCAGTGGACCAAGCTGCCACTTGTGATGCCGGCCTCCGGTGTCAGGGTGCCAGTTCCTGCCTGCCTGCTAATCTGCCCGAGACAGCACCATGAGATGGCCCGAACACGTGGTCCCCTGCTACCTACGTGAGAGATTCTGATGAAGTTTCAGGCCCAGCCATTTGGGGAGTGACCCAGCAGATGGAAATAGCTCTCTCTCTCTCTCTGTGTGTCTCTACCCCCACCCCTCTCTTTCTGTGTCTCTTTGCCTTTAAAATGAATAAATATTTTAAAATAAAAGAGCACAATTACAGGTTTAAATATAATGAATATATAGCATATACTATCCCAAATTGGAGAAAACATTCTTTTAAAGTGTTTGTGTGTGTGTGTGTATTAGAGAAACAGTGAGAAAGAGACAAACACAGAACTCCCATCTACTGGTTCACTCCCTCAATGCCCACAATAGCCAAAACTGGGCAAGACCAAAGCCAGGAGCTGGAAGTACAATCCAGGTCTCCCACGTGGCTGGCAAGAACCCAGCCGAGCTGTCACCACTGCCTCCCACTTTGCATTATCAGGAAAGTGGAGGCAGGAGCTCCAGCTAGGTAACAAACACAGGTACTCTGACCTGGGACTCAGGCATCTTAGCCACTAGGCTAAACACTCACTCCAAGGAAAACACAGTTCTTTTCAAGTATGTATGGAGCACTTAGAAAATACATGTAGCAAATAAAGCTGCCCTCAATACCTTTAAAGACTATGGCTGCCAGCTGGCTCTCCCAGGAGTCAGACTTTAGATGGAGATTGGGGTGCAGGAACTTTTTGAGGGAATACATCTGGGATCCGCACCTGTGGCATGGAGGGGAAGAAGCAGGTGTGTATGAAAGAGAAGCAGAGCTGCAATGTCTACCAGTGGCAGTCCCAGCCGAGTCCATGGAGGGCTCTGGAGCTGGGACAGTGCTTCAAGGCCGTCTTGAGTTGGGAGAAGGGACCAGACTTTCACTCTCTCCCACTATCAGCAGCCGATGGAGGCAGGCTGCCCGCTGAAGGAGGCTTGCTCTTGGGTGGGCAAAGAAATTTCTTCAGCCCACGTACTCTCCGAAGAGAGCTGACAGGGGAGGGCAATCTTCTGGCAGCTGAGGGAATGAGTCCTACATCCAGAAAGGAAGCAGGGCAGTTTTCATGGCGTCTACCACATTTTGCATCCAGACAGAATCCTCTGTTCACAGTCTATGGGGCTTTCCCACAGGGTCAAGTACATTGTGCCTGTTTTCTTCTTTCTTAGGATTACCTCTCCACTAGGAAACCCCTTATAAGTAAGTGCTCTACATACTTGCCCTAGAGAAATAAATCTCTGTTAGATCTTGCCACCAGCTCACCAAGGCTCCCAGCACCTGTGAATGTGAATTGTAAGAGCAGCCATAGCTCCCCTGCCTTCCCGGGAGCTTCCCACACCCCGTACAGTGACTTTCAGGCTTTCCTGGTGTGTTCAATCAAACATGTTTCAATCCCATTTAGAGACAAACTAAAACTCCTCCCACTCCATGGCCCCATGCTACTTTTATATGCATGACTAATTTCATTCTCCCTTTTCTAGGGCTCCACTATAATTTTTGTGAGTCCTGGGTAATTTTGCCAGAACAGACTTCTTCCTCCATAAAAATATTGAAAATTATATTTTAAAGATATTAAAAGTATACTAAATATTTCCATTGGCACAAAGCTATTCAGTTTGTTCTGCCTAAAAGTTCATTTTTTTCTTCTCATTTGATTTTTTAAAAAATGATGTATTGATTTATTTTAAAGGCAGAGTTACACAGAGGCGGAGTGGCGGGGGGGGGGGGGGGTCAACTCTTCGCTGGTTCACTTCCCAGATGGCTGCAATAGCCAGAGCTGCACTGATCCGAAGCCAGGAGCCAGGAGATTCTTCCGGGTCTCCCATGTGGGTGCAGGGACCCAAGGACTTGGCCATCTCCCATTGCTTTCCCAGACCATTGCAGAGAGCTGGATCAGAAGTGGGACAGCTTAGACTTGAACCAGTGCCCATATAGGATGCCGGCACTGCAGGTGGTGGCTTTACCTGCTACACCACAGTGCCAGTCCTTTCTCGTTTGATTTTAAGTTTATGTATTTCAAAGGTAGAGTGACACAGAGAGAGAGAATCTTCCATCCACTGGTTCACTGCCCAAATGCTCACCATTGCCAGAATTCTTTCAGGCCAAAGCCAGGAGCCAAGAACTCCATCTGGATCTCCCACGCAGTTGGGAGGAATGCAAGTATTTGAGCCGTTACCTGCCTCAAATCCTGCCCCATAGGGTGTGCCGAGGCAGGAAGCTAGAAGGAAAGTGGTTGGGAACCTTGGTCCCAGGCACTCCAATATCAGGTGTGGGCATCCCAAGTGGCAGCCTAACCCACTTTGCCATAACACCCATCCCCTCTTCTAAATTTTAAAGACTTATTTACTTATTTAAAAGGCAGGATTACAGAGAGAGAGAGAGACAGAGAGAGAGAAAGATCTTCCATCCATAATTCGCTCCCCTAAATGGCCACAACAGCTGGGGCTGGGCCACGCTGAAGCCAGGAACCTGAACTCCATATGGGTCTCCTATATGAGTAGTCATAGGGGGTTATCTTCCATTGCTTTCCTAGGCACAATAGCAAGGAGCTGGGCTGGAAGCAGAGCAGCCAGGACTCAAACCAGCGCTCTTACATGGGATGGCAGCATCACAGAAGGTGACTAAGCCCACCATGCCATCACACCAGCCCCAGCCCTCTTCTAGTTTTATAAGTAATGTCAGGGGCGCAGCAGATAAAACGCTATTTAGGACATATGCACATCCCATATTGGAGTGCCTGAGTTCGAGTCCTAGCTCTGCTTTCAATTCCAGCTTCTTGCTAATGTGCACTCTGGGAGGCAGCAGATGGTGGCTCAAGTGCTTGGGTCCCTGCCACTCATGTGGGAGACCCAGATCGAACTCCAGGCTCGTGACTTTGACCTGGCCCAGCCGTGCTGCTGCTGGCATTTGGGGAATGAACCAGGAGATGACACATTTGTCTCTCTGCCTTTCAAGTAAAATGAAATAGGCCGGCGCCGTGGCCCAACAGGCTAATCCTCCGCCTTGCGGCGCCGGCACACCGGGTTCTAGTCCCGGTCGGGGCACCGATCCTGTCCCGGTTGCCCCTCTTCCAGGCCAGCTCTCTGCTGTGGCCAGGGAGTGCAGTGGAGGATGGCCCAAGTGCTTGGGCCCTGCACCCCATGGGAGACCAGGAGAAGCACCTGGCTCCTGCCATCGGAACAGCGCGGTGCGCCGGCCGCAGCGCGCTACCGCGGCGGCCATTGGAGGGTGAACCAACGGCAAAAGGAAGACCTTTCTCTCTGTCTCTCTCTCACTGTCCACTCTGCCTGTCAAAAAAAAAAAAAAAAGAAAAAGAAATAAATTTCTAAAAAACAAATTTTAATTAAAACATTTTATAGGGGCCGGCGCAGTGGTGCACAAGGTTAATCCTCCACCTGCGGTGCTAGCATTTCATATGGGCGCCGAGTTCTAGCTCCTCCTCCAGTCCAGCTCTCTGCTGTGGCCTGGGAAGGCAGTGGAGGATGGCCCAAGTGCTTGGGTCCCTGCACCCGCGTGGGAGACCAGGAGGAAGCTCCTGGCTCCTGGCTTCGGATCAGCATAGTTCCAGCCATAGCAGCCATTTGGGGAGTGAACCAATGGAAGGAAGAAGACCTTTCTCTGTCTCTCTCTCTCACTGTCTGTAACTCTACCTGTCAAATAAATAAATTACAATCTTAAAAAAAAAACACACATTTTATAGACCCTAAAAATATGTGGGGCCGGTGCTGCGGCTCGCTAGGTTGATCCTCCTAGAAACTTTCAGGCCCAGCCATTTGGGGAGACCCAGCAGATGGAAATAGCTCTCTCTCTTTCTGTGTCTCTTAAAATGACACAGAAATGCGGCACCGGCACCCGGGGTTCTAGTCCGGTCTGGGCACTGGATTCTGTCCCGGTTGCCCCTCTTCCAGTCCAGCTCTCTGCTGTGGCTAGGGAGTGCAGTGGAGGATGGCCCAAGTCCTTGGGCCCTGCACTCGCATGGGAGACCAGGAGAAGCACCTGGCTCCTGCCATCGGATCAGCGCGGTGCGCCGGCCGCAGCGTGCCGGCCGCGGCGGCCATTGGAGGGTGAACCAACGGCAAAGGAAGACCTTTCTCTCTGTCTCTCTCTCTCACTGTCCACTCTGCCTGTCAAAAAAAAAAAAAAAAGTGGGCTCCAGGAGCTGAGCCAGTGGATTAAGTTGTCCATTCATCTTTTTTCTCTTTGTATCCCTAATTCCCAGGCTGAGCATGATTTTTATTCAATGAATTCTTCTTGAATGACAGTAATATTCTAGACTAACCTGCTCCAAAAAGTTGCTTGAGAATCAAATAGGAGAGGAGTTTGAGACGCAACTTATACACTGTGAGTTTTATGCAGATTAAAGGACTTGGGGGAGGGAGCGCTGTTCATTTGGGGAGAGGAACTCAGATTTCATCTGGAGGAGAACACCAGGCTGTGGGTATCACTCACAGGGGAAACCAGAGAAAAGCAGATAAAATGTTGCCTCCTTCAGTATTTTGCTGAGGCCTGAGCCTGCGTGATTCCCGCCCCTGGGTTTGGACAGCTGACAGGAAAATCAGCAGGAAACTGGAACAAACATATGTCAAAACACAGGCAACATCAGACTGTGAAAGCCAGGCCATGGGCGCGGCTCCACCAGATGGCGGTATGTCAATGGGGAGTCCGACTGAGCCTCTCTGAGAGCCCCCATCAAATGACCTTGTGTTGGTGCCAGCGCAGGGAACTGTTTGTTTGTGGTAATGCTGATCATTTTTCTCCTCATTATCTAATGGGAGTTTTTTAATTAACAGCAAAGAATGCAAAAATGCGCATGCTGTTACAGTCCTTGCTCAAAGTGAGACTACTGCAATCAAGACAGGAAGTTAAGGCATGCAAATAAACCAGTCACACTTATTGGGGGGTCATCAGGCACAATCACGTCTTCATCATCATTACACTATCACTAGTATCACTTGCAAAAGGCCATGGATGTTGAGTTGACCTTGGTGAATTTCTTCCGAGTCTCAGAGGTGGAAATAAATTCACTGAGTGAGGTTGTAACTTAGAAGCACAGCCTGGGCTAGTCTTCATCCCAAGAATATTCCCCAAGACGGCAGGAGCCATGCCTCAGGGTCAGAGGCCAGGCCTTTTGGCCAACCACAGGCCTCACAGCCTCTTCCTACTCACTGTGGGGGCTGCCAGAGCAGGGCCTGGTCCTCAGCATGCCTGTCTCCGTTTGCCCAGACTGCCATAACAGCCTACGCAGACTGAAGCAACGGAGATTCATTTTCTCACAATCCTGGAGGCTGCAAGTCCAAGATTAAGATGCTGGTGGGACGGGCCTCTTCTAAGACCTTTCCCCTGGCATCCAGAGAGCTGTCTGCTTCCTGTGTCTTCATCTGCTCCTCTTTAGTGCCTTGTGTCACTCACTGCTTTGTTTTTCTTTTCTGTTTTGTTTCCTTTTTGGGGATTTTTTTTTTTTTTTTTTTTTTTTTTGAGAGACAGAGCACTCCTATCCACTAGTTCCCTGCAAATGCATGCAATGGCCAATGGTTGGGGTCAAAACCAGGTGTTGAGAACTCAATCCAGGTCTCCCACATGGTGGCAGAAACCCAAAGACGTAAGCCATCACTGCTATCTCCCAGGGTATGCATTGGCACTAAGCTGCCATCAGAGCACAATCGGGTTGAATCCAGGTACGAGACACAGGCATCTTAACCAGGACCAAAGGCCTGCTCCCGCTCAGCTCTTTGTATAAGGACATCAGTCAGATTACACCAGGGCCCACTGTGACGGCCTTACTTTGACTTAATAATTCTTTAAAGATTCTACTCCAAATGTAGTGATACTCTAAGGTGCTGGGGCTTAGGACTTCAGTGTATGGATTTTGAAGGGATACATCTCAGTTCATAGCAACACCCAAATTCTTGTCCTGGTTCTCCCACTGACTAAGTGGATGATGTAGTAATGCTGAACAGCTCACTCCCTGAGCCTCGGGCTTACTGGCTATAAAAATGAGGCTGTTGCATTACATCATCTCTCTGTCCATTATGGCTACCATCAATACGAGTCTGAATTTGGCAAGACCAGGAGCTGGATGATTTCCAAACTTGCCACAAAGGACATTTGTCTGTGTGTGAGGAATCTGCATGTATATTCACAGAACATGTTTCTGTGCACTCTTGTATCCGTAAAAACAACTTCCATCAACTTAAGGAGGCAATCTGACACATACCTACACGTGCCTTGGTGCTTTAAGGAAAATATCAAAACAAAACACAATAAAAATGTCTTTTCTCCAAGGACGTTGGTGAGTTTACCTCTATTCAATCTTTGAAGGGAAAAAAAAAAAAACTTAAGGTCCCCACAAGTTATCAGTCTACTTGTTCTTCCTCTTGAATCCTTACCTATGGGTGTAATGTTCCCTCTTCATGAACTACCCACTCCTGCACCTGCTCTATCCTGTCTCTGCAGGATGAAAAACTATATGAAGGCTCAACCCATCTATCACCTTCTCCATAAAACCTTCCGGATCTCCCCCGAAAGAGCTGTCTGCTCTTTACTCTCCTATATAGCACATGGTGTATGTTTCTGTAATAATTAAGATGGATAAAGTATTTTCTACCTGAAAGGCTTGGGACCAGACATGTTTTAGATTTCAGATTTTTTAAAAACGATTTCATAGAAATAATGAGATATCTTAAGGCTGGATCCTACGTCTAGACACAAAATCCAGTTATGTTTTATATACAGCTTATACATATAACCTGAAAGTAATTTTGTACAGTATTTTCAGTGTATCTGCATTTTGACTGCCACCTCTTATGGGAGGTCAGATGTAGGATTTTCCACTTGTGGCATCATATCAGTGCCGAAAAATTGCAGATTTTGGAGCATTTAAGATTTGAGTGTGTGAATTAGGGATGCTCAACTTGTAGTAGCCATCAGCAGTGCTGAATGGATGGGCCTAGGCAATTGTTCTTCATAAATTTCCTATATTTGTTCACCTAACAGGACTCTTTAGTTACTGTGGTAGCTCTCAATGTTTAGGCCAGCAAGTATCCGGTCCTGGCCCGGCCTCACTAACCAACATCTATCAGTTATCACTCCGAGTTGTATGCTTTGTATGCTTCAATTCCATCCTAGAGGCTAGTCTTGCTTTATTTTGGAATAAGCCAAGGACACATTTGACCTTGTAGTTAAACGCCCTTTGGGATGCCCACATCCCATATTGCAATGCCCAGGTGCAAGATCTAGCTCCGTTCCTGACTCCAGCTTCCTGCTAATTAATTCTGGGAGGCAGCTGCTGATGGCTGAAGTGATTGGGTTCCTGCCACCCAAGTGGGAGACCTTGACTGTTTACATTCCTTGCTCCCAGCTTTGGACCCAGTCAGAGATAGATTACCCTTTCCCTCCCCCCCCCCTTATCCCCCCTCCCCTCTCCCTCCCCCCTCCTCCCCCTCCCCTTCTCCCTTCCCCCTTCTCCCTTCCCTCTTCTCCCTTCCCCCTTCCCCCCTTCCCCTTCCCCCTTCCATCACTTTCCCAGGGATATCAGCAGGGCGCTGGATCAAAAGTGAAGCAGCCAAGGAGTGAACTGGCGCCCATATGGGATGCCAGGGTTGTGGGCGGCAGCTTTGCCCGCTATGCCACAGTGCCGGCCCGAATAAGCAGGTCTTGTGTCTTGGCTGTGTGGTCTTCACAGCTCTCAGGGAGGAGGCAGAGCTGCGGTTTGTTCAGGGTGTGTATGGTTGTGACCATTGGGAAGGGCAACACCAAGCTCCAGAGGAGAAATGGGGGACCGTGTTCTGATCCAGAAGACGAAGCATCCACATTGAAATGCCAGACGTCGGAGAACCTGCAGCAGTGCGTTCTCTACAGGACTAACAATTGGCCAGCAGCTCCGTGACGGCAAGCAAGTCACAGGCTCTTTCCCCTGCAGTGAAATCAGGGCTCCAGAATATTTGCTTGAGCTCTGCAGCCGGATTCTGCTAATCCATCACAGGAACATTTTTATGAAGAAAACCTTCAAGAAAAGGGAAAGGAAAAGAATTGCAGGTTGGGGGCCCACGCTGTGGCACAGCAGGTTAAGCCACCGTCTGCAGCACCAGCATCCCATATGGATACAGCTGCCCCACTTCCGATCCAATTCCTTGCTAATGTGCCTGGGAAAGCAGCAGAAAATGGTCCAAATGCTTGGGTCCCTGCGCTCACGTGGCAGATCTGGAAGAAGCTCCTGGCTCCTGGCTTCAGACTGACCCAGCTCCGGCCATTGCAGCCACTTGGAAAGTGAACAAGCAGATGGAAGACCTCTCTCTCTGTCTTTCCCTCTCTCTGTCTCTCATCTTCTCTATGTAACACTACCTTTCAAATAAATAAAAAAGAAAGAAAAAGAAAAAAGAAACTGTAGGTAGAGAATTCTAGTTTCAGGGCCAGCACAGTGGCATAGTAGGCTAAGCCTCTGGCTGTGGTGCCAGCACCCCATATGGATGCTGGTTCACATCCCAGCTGCTCCACTTCTAATTCAGCTCCCTGCTAATGGCCTGGGAAAGCAGTGGAAGGTGACCCAAGTGCTTGGGCCACTGCACTTGCGTGAGAGAGCCAGAAGAAGCTCCTGGCTCCTGGCTTAGGATCTGCTCAGCTCTGGCCAGTGCAACCATTTGGGGAGTGAACCAGAGGATGAAAACCTCTGTCTCCTGCTCTCTGTCTGTAATTCTGTCTCTTAAATAAATAAATATTTTTTAAAAAAAGAATTAAAGTTTGACTGCTTTCACTTGACAAAAACAACCAAATCCATAGATTATCCTACCAAGTCGTTTGGGAAAGAGCTATAGATGAGGAAATATTTGTATTTCAGCTTTTTGCTAGTGAAAATTCTCATTTCTATTAAATACATAGAAGACTGAATTTGCTCAGCTACTGATTTGTTAATAGGCTAACATGAGATTAAAAGATATAACTGGGGGCCGGCACTGTGGCTCAGTGGGTTAACCCCCTGGCCTGAAGTGCCAGCATCCCATATGGGTGCCAGTTCTATTCCTGGCTGCTCCTCTTCTGATCCAGCTCTCTGCTGTGGCCTGAGAAAGCAGTGGGGGTTGGCCCCCAAGTCCTTGGGCCCCTGCACCTTCGTGGGAAACCCAGAAGAAGCTCCTGGCTCCTAGCTTCGGATCGGCACATCTCCAGCCGTTGCAGCCATCTGTGGAGTGAACCAGTGGATGGAAGACCTCTCTATCTCTCTCTCTACCTCTCTCTGTAACTCTTTCAAATAAATAAAATAAATTTTAAAAAAAGATATAACTGATATCTCTATAATATAACATTTTATTCTGAATTTAATCATACATTTTTTATAAGTGAAAATATAAAACATTTTGATGAAAAATTCAGAATAGAAGCATATTAAAATAAAATTTGAAAGGAATAATTTTTCTTTGACAGCTAAATTCAGTAACTTGAGTCTCAGATTTAGTTCAGAAGCTGCCATTTCAAGGAATTTTAAGCACTGGACCATGGGCAATGGAGGAAAAATGTGAGCTCCACCCCTTCCCTGCCATACCCCAGCCTCCCCTTCTGCAACTTCATCTATTCACCCCTCCAAACACCCGTGCCCTCATCTGGTTGCCTTCTTCCATTTCTGTACCTGTTACAATTCCCAACTCAATGTTGCTTTCCTCAAACTATCCAATTCCCCAGCCCTTTATCCAACCTACTTCTGTCAAAACCAGGCTGCCCTGGCCCCCATTTGCAGCACTCTTGTGTTGGCCTCCTGAAAGTCTACGCGCTCTTCACAGTGCCTCCGGAGAAGCAGAAGGCTCAATGCAGAGGACGAGAGATGGCCGGCTGGGCGGCCTGCCCTGAAGCTCAGAGGGCAACCCTCGAGCTCTCCTCGCCAGGAGTAGTGACCAATTGGCGTGGGTTTCAGGGGAGAGTCTCCTGACACACGCTCATTCAGCTGAGCAGAGGTTTTCAGAGAGTCATCAGGGCAGGAAGGAAATCTAGAGAGTTGAGGGAGGTGTCATGAATGAGGAAAAGCTGGCCAGAGGACCAAAATTTCTAGGTAAATAGTAGGAACAGGTTTTCAAGATCTGCCAGCTCCAAGTTTGGCCTAACCCTGACCATCGGGGGCATTTGAGGAGTGAGCCAGCAGGTGGCAGAGAACTCTCTGTCTCTCTCTTTCTCTCTCTCTCTCAAACTAAAAAAATAGTTTTTTAAATAAAAAATTTATATTAAAAAGGGAAAATGTCATTTAAGAGAAAATTCAATGAACTAGAAATGTTTGGCATGGAAAAGAAGATACTTAAGAAAACAGATATTAAGGGATGGGTGTTCCATATAGTGGCTAAGATGGCACTTGCAATGCCCTCATCCCATATTGGAGTGCCCAGTGTAAGTCAACTCCCCTACTAGTTTCAGATTCCTGCTAATATGTACCACGGGAGGCACCAGGTGATGGCTCAAGTATTTGGGTCCCTGACACCCACATGGGAGACCTGGATGGAGTTCTGGGCTGCTGGCTTTGGCCTGGCCTACCCATAACTGTCGCAGGCATTTGGGGAGTGAAACAGCGTTTAAGAGATCTCTGTCTCTCTCTTGCTGTCTCTCTCTCTCTCTCTCGCCTCCCGTTCTCTTTGCCTTTCAAATAAAAAAGAAAAAAACCCAAATGTCACATAGGAAGACACAGGCGATTTGTTGATCTAACCCTTGAGGGTGAAATAGGAAAAATATTTTAAATTTGTAAAAGGAAAATTTCAACTTCATGTAAGAAAAATCTCCTAAAATCTAAGTGTCTATTTAAAAAAAAAAACTTATCTATTTATTTATTTATTTATTTGAAAGGCAAAGTGACAAAGAAAAACAAAGACAGAGAGAAAATCTTCCATCCGCTAATTTACTCTCCAAATGCCTGCAACAGCCAGGGCTGGGCCACGCCAAGGCCAGGTCTCTAAGTGGGTGGCAGGAATCCAAGTCCTGTGGCCGTCATCCCTGCCTCCCAGGTGCAGTAAGAAGAACCTGGCTTGGAAGCATGGAGTAGCCAGGACTTGAACCAGGTCTCCAAGATGGGATGCAGGCATGCTACATGGCAGTTGAACCCACTGTGCCAAGTGTGTCTGTTGATGAAATGGGCTAGCCTATGGCTCAACAGCTGCTCTTTGCTGAGGAGGATCAAGCAGAGGCTAACCAGTCACCAGGAGGAATTATTGTTGAAAAGAGAAATTTGTCCAATGACAATTCACTGAACGCACTCTATAGTTAAATGTTGGACTGGGTTCTGGGGACATAAAGCTGAATATATTGTGGTCTTAATTAGACAGGAAAAAGCTATCAACCAGTAACAACAATACAAGTGACTCATATGCCTTTGGTCTCACAAACTTAAGACAATAAAAGAAGATTCAACTTACTTTTTTTAAGGTTAATTTGTTTATTTGAAAGTCAGAGTTATAGAAAAGGAGAGGCAAAGGTAGAGAGAAAGACAGAATCTTTCATCTGTGGTTCACTCCCCAAATGGCCACCATGGCCAAGGCTGGGCTAGATCAAAGTCAGGAGCCAGGAGCTTCATCCAGATCTCCCATGTGGGTACAGAGGCCCAAGGATTTGGGCCATCTTCTGCTGCTTTCCCAGGCACATCAGCAGGGAGCAGGATCCAAAGTGGAGCAACTGGGATTCAAACCAGCACCCATAGGTGACACCAGTACTGCAGGTAGTGGCTTAATATTTTATACCACAGCACCAGCCCCTCAACTTTCTTTTTATATATTAAAAAGTTTTCAGGGGCAAGTGTTGTGGCACAGGGGTTTAAACTACTGCCTGTGATGCTGGTATTCCATATGGAATACCACCTGCTCCACTTCCTATCCAGCTCCCTGCTAATACACCTGAGATGCAGCAGAGATGGCCCAAGTGCTTGGGACCCTGCCAGCCACCTGGGAAACCCAAGTCATTTTGGCCATTTGAGGAATGAACCAATGGATGGAAGATATCTCTCTCTCTCTTTCTCTCTCTTTCTCCTCCCCTTCTATAACTCTGCGTTTTGTTTTAAGTTTTTATTTATCTATTTATTTGAAAGGCAGAGAGAGAGAGAGCACTCTTCCATTCACTGGTTCCATCCTCAAATGATTGCAATGGCCAGGGTTGGGCCAGGCTGAAGCTAGGAGCCTGGAGTTCCTTCCAGATCTTCCACTCTACATTAGCGCAGGGGCCCAAGCACTTGGGCCATCTTCCACCACTTTCTCAGGTGCATTAGCAGGGAGCTGGAACCGAAGTGGAGCATCTGGGTCTCAAATGGGTGTCCATATGGGATGCTGGTATCACAGGGGGAAGTTTAACTTGCTATACCACAAGGCCGGCCCCCAATTCTGCCTTTCAAATAAATAAATCTTTAGAAAAAGAAAAGTTGTCAACGCTAACTTCCACCCATCTGAATTCCAGAAGTCAGTCTTCTTTCAGATCCTTGCTGTTGTTTTTCAGCCTCCTTGGGTGAAATCTTCTTACCTGGCCAAGAAGGGAAAGCACTGGATTATGGGCAGGAAACTATGGCAGTCCTTACAGAGCAAGCCACATGGCTACAGGCACAACTGGAGCGGAGCCTTGTAGAGCTTGGTGCAGGGTTGGAAGCGACTATACTGGGTGAGGCCAATCCAGAGACTGCAGGTAGAAAAACAGATTTGGAATTTAGTGGCTGGAAAGATAATTTTGACCTGGAACTGGGTATGCTATCTGAATTCCAACCCTCAAGGACCTGGTTTGCCCTGGAAAACTGGGCTGAGAACATTGGCAGGCTGGGAGTGAGCAAGAGAGAAACGCTGGCATTGCTGGGAGGGGACGGCACCTGCATGTGTTAAGCTATGTCAATGCCAGATGCCTCTCTTTTTTATGCATGTGTTAACAGTTGACTGAGCAGAAATGCACTGATGACCCCATTCTTCTAGGAAAGGATATGGGAGGAAGTGAAGAGAATAGGCGTGTTTGAAGGTCCGAGACGAATGAGGCCCCAACTCCAACGGCAGCAAAATTGGCCAGAGACCACAGGAGGAAGCCTGCTGCCATTTGAGATTGCTTGAATGTTCAGAGGAATTCTCTGGGGGCTTATCTTAAATTTAAAATGATATATATTGATTGGATGAGGCTGGTATTGCGGCACAGCACTGCTTAAACACTAGCATCTCATATCAGAGTGCCGGTTTGAGTCCCCGGACTTCGGATCCAGCTTCCTGCTAACGCGCCTGAGAAGGCAGCAGATGATGACCCGAGTCCATGGGCACCTGGCACCCATGTGGGAGACCAGGATGGAGTTCCTAGCTCTTGGCTTCAGTCTGGCCCAGGCCTGGCTTTTGCAGCCGTGTGAGAAGTACACCAGCCCTGCCTTTAAAATAAACAAAAAGATCTTTTAAAATCTTTGTTTATCTGAGTGGCAGGGAGAGAGGGAGAGAAATAGAGGATTCCCATCTGCTAGTTCACTCATCAAATGCCTACGATAACCCCTGGCTGGGGCTGAAGCTGGGAACAGGGATTTCAATCCAAGCCTCCTACATGGGTGGCAAGAATCCAATTATCTGAGTCATTACTTGCTGCCTCCCAGTGTCTGTGCATTGGCAGAAAGCTACAATCAGGAGCAAGAAACTGGTATCAAACCCGGGCCCTCTGACTAGCAGCATCTTAACTACTAAGCCAAATGCCCACTCCTAGGGCTGTCCTTGATGGATGAAAGTGACTTAATGTGGGGCCGGCACTGTGGCGTAGTAGGCTAAGCCTCTGTCTGTGGTGCCAGCATCCCATATGGGCACCAGTTCAAGTCCTGGCTGCTCTTCTTCTGATCCAGCTCTCTGCTGATGGCCTGGGAAAGAAGTAGAAGATGACTCAAGTCTTTGTCCCCTGCTCTCACGTGGGAGACCTGGAAGAAGCTCCTGGTTCCTGGCTTCGGATCATCCCAGATCTAGCTGCTGTGGCCATGTGGAGAGTGAATCAGCAGATGGAAGACCTCTCTGTCTCTTCCTCTCTCTGTAACTCTGCCTCTCAAATTAATAGATAAATCTGAAAGAGAGAAAGAGAGGGAGGAAGGAAGGAAAGAAGGGAAGGATGGAGGAAGGGAGGGAAAGAGAGAGAGAGCAAGAGAGAGAGAGAGAGAGGGAAGGAAGGAAGGAAGGAAGGAAGGAAGGAAGGGAGGAAGGAAAGAAGGAAGGAAGGAAGGAAAGAGAGAGAGAGAGAGAGAGAGAAAAGAAAAGAGACTGTATACGGCTCACAGGTGGGGCCACCTGAGCTGTCCATTCCATGTTCCTGACACTTGACGGTGAACAGTGCCGCTGTCTCTGGCCCTCTGCGCATTGCTGTTACTGGCATTTGTTCCCGTTCACAACTCACACACAAGCCAGCAAGGTTGGCACGGCCTCTGCTGGTGGATTTCCCTTCCAGTCCCAGTCCTGTGTCCGGGCCAGGATGCTGATCTAGGACAGATGGGAGTCCTCCAGTCGAAGTGACCCTGGGGCTCAGCGAGGGATCCTGAGGGGGATTTGATTTTACTGTTCGCAGCGCAAACAGGATGCCACAACCTTCGAGCACAGCAGAATAATAAACCTCACGGAAATGCCAAGGAGTCCTCGCGGGAGAGACAGCCTTGAGTCCAGAGAAAAGGAAAAACTGTCATAATGATATCACCCCCAAAGAAACCACTTAGCCTAGTCGGGTGATTTTATTATAACAGAGGTAGAAGTAAAACACTCTGGACTAAAAGGCGTTCCCTTGAAAGAGTGGAAGTTGCAGCGTTAGTTACTCTCCAGATGGCTCTCTCTCTAGGGCAGGCGAACACCACGGAGAGGGAAGTGGATGGGAGGCCGGGTGAGAGGGACGGCGTTCGTTCACACCAGGCAAGGACAGGAAATGTGCATTTAATTTTCAACTGTCCTCCTGGGCTCCCCACCGCCAGAGCCCCCCCAGAGAAGGGAGGGAGGAAAAGCGTAACACGGTGTGCTCTGTGTGTGTCCTTGTCTGCCCCGTGCCGTTTCGATGACTTGCACATGTTCGCTCAGGGCTGTGAGTTCCAGGGGGGGTCCTCCTGAGCACTGGTTCCTGGAGATTTCCATCCGTGCAGGGGTGTCCCTGTCACTAAACTGTTTTGGAACGACTGGATTTATCAGAATTTGTGCTGCTTCTTTGCTACACGAGTTCCAGGTTCCTCTAGTGTGCATTGTGACTTTCCAGAAAGGGGACATCAGCAGACAGCATTTGGCCTGAAGGCAAAGACGCCCACACCTCATATGGGAGAAGCTACGTTCAATGCCTGCCTCTGGCTCCTGATTCTAGCTAATGCAGACCCTGGGAGGCAGTAATGGTGGCTCACAGGGTTGAGTTCTCAGTCCCGGTGCCTTGGCCCCAGCCAGCGACTGATGCAGGGCGTTTGAGGAGTAAGCCGGTGAATAGACGCCCTCGTCTGTATCTCTAATCTCTCTGCCTCTCAACTAAATTAATAACATTTTTTTTAAAAAGTTTATAAAGGGAAATTTGGGGCTGGCATTGTGGCACAGTGGGCTAAATAGCCAGCTACAATGCTGACAGCTCATATGAAGAACAGTTTGGGTCCTGACTGCTCTGCTTCCAATCTGCTCTCTGCTAATGTGCCTGGGAAAGTAGCAGAGGATGGCTCAAATACTGGGGACCCTGCCACGCACATAGGAGACCTGGATGGAACTCCAGGCTCCTAACTTCTTGTCTGGACCAACCCCAGCTGTTACAGCCATTAGGGGGAGTGAATCAGTAGATCAAAGACATCTCTCTGTCTCTCTCCCCGTTCCTTCTCTCCTCTCTTTCTCTCACTCTCCCTTTCAAATAAAAATAAATAAATATTTTTTAAAAAAAAAACCCAATGACACTTTTTAAAATGAGGACAATGTATCATTTTCCAAATGCAGATGAATGCATACTTCTCACAGAGCACTTTCTGGAGCTAATGTTTCAGTAATGCTGCCTTGGAGCTGTCGCTGACCCCGGTATCTAATCTGTCATCCAGTTCGCAATCTTTCTCCAGTGTCTTCTCCTTCTGCTGCCATCCCTGCTACCCTGGTCCCATCAGCGGCCTTGTGGCTGGGCTGTGCGGCTTGGGGCCCCCACCCTGAATTCTGTTCTGGGTACTGCCAATCATCTTTTTTTAAAAAGATTTATTTATTTATTTGAAAGTCAGAGTTAGAGAGAGACAGAGGCAGAGAGAAAGAGAGCAGTCTTCCATCTGCTGGTTCACTCCCCAGATGGCTGCAATGGCCAGAGCTACGCCAATCCGAAGCCAGGAGCCAGGAGCTTCTTCCGGATCTCCCACGTGGGTACAGGGGCCCAAGGACTTGGGCCATCTTCCACTGCTTCCCAAGGCCATAGCAGAGAGCTGGATTGAAAATGGAGCAGCTGGGACTCGAACCGATGCCCATATGGGATGCTGGCACTGCAGGCGGTGACTTTACCCATCACGCCACAGCACCAACTGCCAATCACCTTGACCCAGTCTGTCTCCTCTGCTACCTCTGGATGTCACAGAATCTACACCAGGAGACCTCTACTCGTACCCCCAAACAAAAATAACCATTCTGGAGTCCCAGGAATGGCCCTGGAACTGTTCTAAGCCCTTTACTTACACAATTGTCCCTTGGTATCCACAGAAGATTGGTTCCAGAACCCCCTGCACATACTCAGATCTGCAAATGCTCAAATGCTTTATATGAAATGACATTGTATTTTCATATAATTTATGTACATCCTCTTACATACCTCAAAATTTGTGAGAGGTAAGAGAGCAATCCCACTCGCTGGTTCACTCCCCCAGATGCCTGCAACAGCTAGAGCTAGACCAGGGCAGAAGCCATGAACCAGGCCGTGTCTCTCATGTGGATGACACCTGCTACAGTGTAAATGCTATGTTAAGTAGTTGTTGTACTTGGCTGTGTAGAGACTAATGACAAGGAAAACTTCTGCATGTGTGCAGTACAAGCACAATCTTCTTTTTCAAAAATGTTCCATGGTTGAACTCATGGAGCTGGAACCCACAGGTAAGGAGGGCCCACTTTGATAGCTCATTCAGAAGTGGAGCAGCCAGGGCTCTCACCAGCGCTCATATGGGATACAGACATTGCAGGCGGTGGCCCAGCCCGCTAAGCCCCAGCCACACCCTTTCACGCCACTGCACATTGGCCTCTGCGGTCCACCTCCCTCAGTTCTATTGTCCAGCCCTTGATGTTTCCTCAGCCCGGACTGTCCTCTTCCTGGTGCCTCATTACACTGCAAGTTGGGGGTTAGTCTGGGCCGGACATGAATGTTCTGGAAGGTTCTGGAAGGCCTGTGAAGGAGTCTGAACTCTGTCTTGAGGTCAACAGGGAGCCATTAGCAGATTTTCAAAGGTGTGTGACAGGATTAGATTTGTGTTGTTGAAAATTCTCTCTAGAAAGACTGCAGAGTAGATTGATCTAAGTTTGACAAGATTAGAGAAGGGTAAAGAATGATAATGAAGACTTTACATAGAAGCTGGCGTTGTGGTGTATCGGGTAAAGCCGCTCCCTGCGGTGCCGGCATCCCATATGGGCACCAGCATCCCATATAGGTGCCGGTTCGAGGCCCAGCTGCTCCACTTCCAATCCAGCTCTCTGCTATGGCCTGGGAAAGCAGTAGAAGATGGCCCAAGTCCTTGGGTCCCTGCACCTGCATGGGAGACCTGGAAGAAGCTCCCAGCTCCTGGCTTCGGATCAGCACTGCTCTGGCTGTTGCAGCCATCTGGGGAGTGAACCAACGGATGGAAGACCTTTCTCTATTTCCCTTTGCCTCTGTCTCTCTGTAACTCTACCTTTCAAATAATTTAATTAATTAGTTTTAAAAAAAGACAACACATACAGCCCTTAAATGAACATGCTCATTCAATTCTGGCAAAGACCCTATGAAGTCCGTGCTCTGCTCTTATCACTCCCATTTTACCAATGAGGAAACGAAGAACAGAGAGGGTAGGGAAGTTGCCCAAAGCCACCTTCTAAAAAGTGGCTGAACCAGGATTTGCCCTGAAACTGATTATCTTTAAAAAGATGCTATCTTTTAAAAAAATATATTTATTTATTTAAGAGGTAGAGTTACAGAGAGAGGGAGAGACAGAAAGAGAGGTCTTCCATGCGCTTCTTCACTCCCCAAATGGCTGCAACAGACAGAGCTGGGCCCATCTGAAGCCAGGAGCCAGGAACTTTCTTTCAGTTCTCCCACACGGGTGCAGGGTTCCAAAC
Organism: Lepus europaeus; assembly: GCF_033115175.1. Lineage (NCBI taxonomy): Eukaryota > Metazoa > Chordata > Mammalia > Lagomorpha > Leporidae > Lepus > Lepus europaeus. The sequence goes on along the minus strand of NC_084833.1, from coordinate 118,788,246 downwards.
ACTGGGTCCATCATCTACTGCTTTCCCGGACCATAGCAGAGAGCTGGATCGGAAGTGGAGCAGCTGGGAATCGAACCAGTGCTCATACGGAATGCTGGTGCCATGGGTAGAAGGTTAGCCTACCACACCACAGTGCCGGTCCAAAAGACGCTATCTTAATAGTTCCAAAAAGTGGGGATTTCTGCATCTCCTGAGTGTTTTTATGCAATTCTCTTGACTTTTCTCTGTTCTTAAAATATTCCACAATTGTTTTACATTTTTTGAGGATGTATTTATTTATTTATTTGAAAGGCAGAGTTTCAGAGACAGAGGGAGAGACAGAGAAAGAGAGATCCTCCATCCAACTGGCTCACTCCCAGATAGAGCCACGATGACCTGTGCTGGGCCAGGCTGAAGCCAGGAGCTAGAAGTTTCATCTGGGTCACCATGTGGATGGCAGGGGCCCAAACACTTAGGCCATCTTCCACTGCTTTCCCAGGCCATTAGCTGCAGTGGAAAAGGAGCATCTGGGTGTTTCATGATCCAGTGCCCATATAGGATGCTGGCTTTGTAGTCGGCGGCTTAACACGCAACACCAGAATAGCTGCCCTCCACAACTGTTTTAAGATGGACTGGGAGGGAGACAGAATGCATACCACGAGGCCTCAAAGGAAACTGCTGCAGGTGTGCCATCTAGGTGAACCCTCACTGTATCTTCAGTCTAGGCTGAAACAGGGAAGATGCAAACAAACGGACTGTGTGAGAATGATCCATGGGAGAAAGCCCACAGGATTGAATGAACTACGAGGAATACGGCAGAAAAGAGGATAAAAAATAATCCCAGTATTCAGTTTAGAAAACTTGGTGAGAGTCCCAGGTTCCATCGCCTTGTGTGGGATTAGGCCAGGCTGCCTGACTCCCAGTTCTTAAATCTACATTCATTTGTGCCCACTACTGATAGCTTTGTCTTCACCCAAAGGGGGAAAACTGACAGGGGGGCTGATTAAGGAGAAATTACTTGCTTAAGGCAAATGAAATACTAGAAATACTCACAAAATGTCTTCTAAGGGACACCCAAATTACCAGGAGGCATTCTGTCATGTGCCTGGCTCAGAGCTAGGAAAGAGACACAAGGGATGGAGATAAGGATAAAAGCAGATCAAAACTCATCCACATCACTGATAACTTGCAAGGGCAGTGGGAGACATGGTTGCCTACTTATGACTGGAGAGGAAAAGGAGCTCTCCCCCCTCCTACCCAAATAGCCCTCTATTGGAACCTGAACTCCACCATAGGAGATTCCTTAAAACCCCTGAGAGGTGATCCTGTAGTTCCTGTAGTCACACATACTACTGTTCCTCAATTTCTCCATTAGGGTTGTGTCCCGATCTACCCCCTGGTAAGTTGAAAATATCCCAAGTTGCAAATGCATTTAATACCCCCAGCCTACAGATCCTCAGAGCTCACAGCATGGCGCACCATAGAGTATGGGTTGTTTCCCCTCCTGTCGTCGGGGATGACTGCCGGCTACGGCAGCTGCCACTGCCCAGCATCGGAGAGATGATTGGACTACCTGGCACCAGCCTGCAATATTCAAAGTAGCATTTAAACCAAACATGTCTCACTTGGACACCCATCATGAAGTTGAAAAATCTTAAGTCTAGCCATCATGAGTCGGACTATTTGGTGCCCAGAGAGCTTAAGTGATTTGTCCTGCATCACACAGCTTATTACTGGACCTAGGAGGCAAGTTCTTGAGTTCAACTTTTGAGAATCTCCCTTGATAGTGCAATACTGGAGGCAAGGAAAGGCAATACTGTGGCATTCCTAAGACCCTGGGGGGAATTCCTGAGGCTTGCTTCTGTTCCCCAGAGAAGGATTGCACAGGAAACTCTCCTGAAGAGGCCACTGACATTTCTATGCAAGCCTTCGCTGATGCACAGCAGGCAGCTAGGAGAGTGCTTCCTGGTCTTTCTCAGGGTCCTAAAGGGACCCCATCCAGGTCTCTGAGCATCCATCTGGGGAGCAGGCTGCAGGCCCCCTTTAGACTTCCAGGAGTCCAGCTACTGCCTCTGCCCATCAACAGATGCGCCCCAAGTCACAGAAGCATAAATCTCTTACCAGAGAGACCTCTTTCTAGTCTAGCTCCCTGCCTTGAGATAAGATTTTATTATCTCTACTATTCCAGATAAGGGCCTGATTCCCAGCAAGGTTAACCAACTTGCCCAAGGTCATACAGCAAGATAATTAGAACAGTACTTAAGGCTATTACCTACTTAGAATCCTAGTGGCATAGAATGTCAGTGTGGAAACTGATCTTATAAATACAGTGACCATATTTTCAGAATCCAAAACTAGGACATTGAGCCTGACAACCCCAAGTGCATTTACAGGGACAGCGAAGAGATTATTTGAACTGGTGCTGCCCCAGAAAAGGGGATTTTGTAGCTCTGGCTGTGAGATGATCCCGTCCCCCCACCCCCACCCCGTTTCACAGTAGAGGCAAACTGAAGCCCAAAGAGAGGTGAACTGACTCGCTGGAGGTCGTAGGCAGAAATGTTTTCTGTTTTCTCAACTCAGAAGGTTGAGTCAACAGGGCGTGGGTAGGGGAGGACAAGAAGGGGCCATTGTTCAGCCACTTTCCATCAGAGGGACTGGCCTGAGCCCACAGAGCCTGCTGTAACTGAGCTCAGCCAGAAGGGGTGCGGCTGTGCCCCAGCACCGGAGAAATCCTTTGAAACCAGCAACAGCTCAGGGTCTTAGGTTCTTGCAGACCTGGACAGCGCTGCCAAAAAAATAATAATAATAATAATAATTAATTAAAAGGAATTTGGTGAACTTGGAGCACTTTTTATTCCAGAGCGTAGCATTCTGTGCAAAGTAGATGCTATTTTCCAAAGCTTTCCTCTCCCCCACCAAGAAACAGGACGCTAGAATGACAAGAGATAAGCTACTAGCCCCTCTGGCATTCTAAGTTCCAGTGCGAATCACGGCAACAAGTCAGACTGGCAGACATGTAAGACCGATCATATAAGCCCTGAAATGAGCTGGGCACCATAAATATTTATTATTAAGTCTTCGGTTTGCCCCTAACCCCTACTCCATGCCCTGTCTGACCTCATTGTATATTTAGTAAGAGAAAAGACAGATTTTTCTCAAGAATCTGCTCAAGGGTTCAGGGCAGGTCCAGTTGCACGCAGTGCCTTTGGCCTGCAGGCCCCCTAGTCTGTAGATCAACGCTCCTGCCAGTATTAAAAGTGCATTTCCTCGCGTCCTTTCAACACGATAGCTATCCAGATCAACACTCCAAATAGCAGATGGACTCCTTCCAACTGTCAGCCTATCCCCTCCTCTATGCAAATGCAGAACCACTCTGATGATAGAGAAATCGCTTCCCGGAAAACCAATTTCCTCCTTATTGTCCTAGAGGCTGCTTCAACACTCCCTGCTGTGCGGGGTGGGCTCCCGGCCTGCTTATTCTGCCGAGTGAATTGGCAAGAACTTGCTGCTGAGACCAGACTCGGAAGACACGTTTGAATGGGAGTCGTGTTCCAAGTTCCCCGTTTAGCCATTTTCCCCCCTGATGCTTGTTTTCCACTGGTCTGGTTGCTCTGCTCCCCACAAGGGCCTGGAGCTAGTGTTCTCAAAGCCTCGCTGCCCACGATACACCCTCTATTATCAGGGTTCAACAATGATTTCATTCATTACTTCGTTCATTCATTTCCTCTAAATTTGTTCCCAAAGAACCGTAACCTGCCATTCAAGCTCACGCTCTATTCTGCTGGCAGAGAGTGCAGATGGGAAGTGAATGGCCTGGCTCTGCAATGTGTTCCCAACCCGCCGTTCAAACTGGAGCACTTTCCTGTGTCTGCTGTCCACCCTTCAATCCTGCTTAGATGACAGCAAGTGACAGTGAACTTGAGAAGAGCTCATGAAAACCTGATCTCCCAGATAGCATCTTCTTGAATTATTCAAAGAAAGGGACAGCCTGTTTAAAAAACGCTTCCTGTTCCAGTTCTTTTGTTAAGAACCCTCTTAGAGTCGGCAACAGGCTGTGGCTCTCAGTAGGAAGGAGCTGGTATTGTTGAGAAGGTACAGCAGCAAAGATGCTTTTAGATGTAAAAAAAAAAAAAAAAAAAAGTGATGCAAAAGACTCTTTGTTTGGAACAAAGTTATGCACACTTTTTGGCTGTGCCAGCCAAAAATGTCAGAAAGTCTCCTTATGTATTAAGGAGAGAACAGTCAAATCTGATTTTGAGGGCACCTGTTGGGGCCACTGAACACAGTATATGGGGCATGAGATTTGAAATCAGCTTTAAGGACTGGCTCGGCCACTTACTACCTGTGCGACCAAGGTCGAGTTTTTTAATTAACCTGACCTTCAGTGTGTTCTGTAAAACAGACATAAAGGTGATTTGAGGATGCAACAGGGGTGGAAGTAAGCGCTTAGCCAGGATAGAAGGCACAATAAATACACAGGACACGTTGTGCCAGAAATGAATAGGCCCTGGATGTACTGAGAAGAAAGGCAGCAGAGTGACCGACGGTTCTAACACTGTTTCTCATGGATTCACTTCCCTGCCAGGCTCCCTATCCTGGAATAAACATGCAAATTCCCTACACAAATGCAATAAATATGTTCTGAATTGGGATTAGACCCTGCGTCCAGTGGAAACTCTGGATCTTGTAGTGAGAGATCACAAAGGGAAATTCAAATGGAAACTGCACACAAGGGGAGAGACAAAAGGTGCAGGCAGAGCTGTGGTGTCTGCTCACAAGCTTCCCCAGCAAAATGGGGGGCTTGGGGTCCGGGAATCAGCTCTGTTCCTTCTAATGTGGCCCTGACAGGGAATCCGCGAGGGTCAGAGAAGACGTCTTGTGCATTGCCAAAGACTTGCACACCCACTAGTGTGCAGCTAAGCCTTGCTTTCCAGGGCCGGCACTGGCATAGCAGGTAAAGCTACGGCGCCAGCAACCCAAGTGGGTGCAGGTTTGAGACTCGGCTGTTCCACTTGCAGTCCAGCTCCCTGCTAATGCACCTGGGAAAGCAGTGGAAGATGACCCAAGTGTTTGGGCCCCTGCACCTATGTGGGGGACCCGGAAATAGCTCCTGGCTCCTGGCTGCAGTCTGGCCCATCCCTGGTTGTTGTAGCCATTTGGGGAGTAAACCAGCAGAAGGAAGATTGATCACCTCTCTCTGTCTCTCCCTCTTTCTCTGTAACTCTGTCTTTAGAATAAATTTTTTTAAAAAGTCTCACTTTCCTTCAGACACCAGACTCCATGACACTCTCCTGGAGATGACCACTGCACCCCAGCCCCAAAACCCTGCCTCAGGAAGTGGCCTGCTCTCTTGTCTGAGTGTATATTATCCTTCTGCCTTCTTTAAAAATATTTATTTATTTGAAAGGCAGAGTTACAGAGAGACAGAGGCAGAGAGAAAATGAGGTCTTCCATCCACTGGTTCACTCCCCTAGATGGCCACAACAGCTGGAGCTGCACCAATCCAAAGCCAGGAGCCAGGTGCTTCCTCCAGGTCTCCCACGTGGGTGCAGGGGCCCAAGGACAAGGGCCATCCTCCACTGCTTTCCCAGGCCATAGCAGAGAGCTGGATTGGAAGTAGAGCAGCCAGGACTAGAACCGGTGCCCATATGGGATACCAGCATTGCAGGTGGCAGCTTTACCTGTTACGCCACAGCACCAACCCCTCCCTACGCCTTTCAATAACTCCTGCTCTTCTGCTCACCTCCATCTGTGCCCTCTGGTCGTGTTCTTACACGCAGGAAGATCAGAACCTGGGCTAAGTGAAGCAGGTGGTCTGCCTGAGCCCAGCTGGAGCTCTGGATCCCCACAGCAGTTTCTGAAAGAAGCACTGAGCAAAGAGAATAGGGAGAGGATCCATGGATGTGGGCGTGCCTGAGTCTGTTCAGGCTGTACAATAAAATACCTGAGACTGGGTAATTTATTTCTCACGGTTCTGAGGGCTAACGTCCAAGATCAAGGTGCCCTCAGGTTCGTGTCTGCTGTGGCCTTGGTCTTTGCTTCCAAAACGATGTCCTCCAGAAAAAAGGACTACTGTGTCCTCCCATGGTGAAAGGTAAAAAGGGTAACTTGTTCCCTCCACCCTTGTAAGACACTAATCCAACCTACGAAGTGGCCTAATTACCTCCTGTCGCACTGGGAATTAACTTTCAGCATGAATTTTGGAGGGGACACAAAAATTCAAACCAGAGCAGACTCCAGACTGGGAACTCAGCCATAGGACACTAACCTGGAGAAGGAAAAAGCAGAAGCATGCTACCGAGCCTAACCAACACCATCCTCTAGTGTCTACCCTCGACTCTTCCTAGCCCTAGTGCACGCATTAGACTAATTTCAGCAATATTGACAAAGCACCTACCGGGGCCAGGCAGCGTCGAGGTACTGTGGAAAATAGCGGAATGATTCATTTTATTTAATAACACTCGCACAAAGTTTGCTGTGTGCGAGGCACCTTTCTAAGAACCTTGTAACTATAAACGTGGTTAATCTTCAAAACAAGTCAATGCTATGAGTATTTTATTATCCCTGTTTTACAGAGGAGGAGAGCGAAGCATGAACTTAATAGCAACTTTTTATTATGTACGATGTTGGCAGGGATTTGATGTTTCTTCAATGCAGTCCCCAGACCCCTATAAAATAGGGTTATTAGTAAGTGTGCTATTCAAAGGAAGAAGCTGAGCTTCATGGAGCATGAGCGACGTCTTGCAGCTGCATAAGCACGAGGTGGTCAAGTTCTACCAGCCCACACCACCTCCTGGAGCCCCAAGACACACTTTCTACCGACATACGCTAACCATGCTATAAAAGACAGCTGTAAGTGTCATAGAGACATAGCAAGAAGCTCCTGTGCCCTAACTTTCCTTCCTCTACCATCACCATTGCTGCATAGGTTCAAAGCTCCCCATTTGCTACCTGGCGATTCAAACAGATTCAGGTGTTCCATTTCTTTGCTGTTGCTATTTTCACCCCTCCATTTACCTCCCCGTGCCCCATGCCTCAGCCTGCCTCCGCCCCCACTAGTACTACTTTTATCTCTCTATGTTGTTGAGAAGGGAAGGGGAGGGAGGAATCTCTCTCTCTCTCTCCCTCTTTTTATTTATTTATTTACTTTGAAAATCAGAGTTAGAGAGAGAGAGAGAGAGAGAAAGAGAGATCTTCCATCCACTGGTTCACTCCCCAGATGGCCGCAATGGCCAACATTGGGCCAGGCCAAAGCCAGGAGCTGGATGCTTCATCCAGGTCTCCCATTTAGATGGCAGAGACCCAAGCACTTGGGCCATCTGCTGCTGCTTTTCCCAAGCTGTTAGCAGGGCTCTGGATCAGAAGTGGAGCAACTGAGACTTGAACCGGCCTTTATGCGATGCAGGCATCACATGCAGCAGTTTTACCCACTAGGCCTCAAGGCAGTGCCCACAGAAGCATCACAGTAAGTTGAGAGAGAGAGAGAGAGAGAGAGAGAGGGAGAGAGAGAGAGATCCTTCAACTGCTGCTTCACTCTCCAAATAGATACAACAATAGGGTCTGGGCCAGGCTGAAGCTAGGAGCCTGGTCTCCCACATGGACTGCAGGGGCCCAAGCACTGGAGCTGCTACCTTCTCAGGTGGGTTATCAGGAAACTGACTCAGAGGCACCACAGCTGGGACTTGAACTGGCATTCTGATATGGGATGCTGGCATCACGAGTGGTGGCTTATGCTGCCACACAGCTCCAGCCCCCAGGACTCAGGCTCTTGTAGAACCCCAACCCTGGGTCTGCTCACCCAAAGCACAGGAAGCTAATCACTGACACTGGGGTGGTGGGAGAAAGTAGGAGTTTATTCCCAAAACACAGAGCAAGGTGTACAAGCCCTGACGGCTTAATGTCCTACTCCTTGAGGCTGAGAGTAAGACATCTTGCTGATTGAAGTCGGGTTGAGAGGTGCCCATGTGAGTCTCTGGTTGGTCCACAATGCCTATGGCCTCCCTTTCGACTGGTCAGAACTAGGATGGCCATGGTGTTCTTTTGGGAATTTTGAAGAAGGCAAAGTGGGTTGTAGTCAGTCTAAGGGCCGTGTGCAGGTGGGGCTTATTTTTTTGCTGAGGTCTTGAGATTCCTAAACAACAACAACAATACCAAACAAAAACAACCCTCAAGACAGGATCTAACATCAAGATGTTATCTCTAGAGGAGATAATGACCTGTCTTACAATCTGGGACCCTGGGGGCTTGTTGCACCTAACACATTGTTCCCTTGGTTTTGTGAGTTAATTTTAGGAAGAGGTTTGTTTACAAAGACCCTTTAAGCTAAGGGAGAGACTGAGAGACTGGGAGACCAGGGCCTGCTAGTGTTTAGTACCCAAGCAGGAGCTCTGGGAGGGGCCCTTTCAGGAGACTGGGAGGGGCAAACAGCAGCATGGCTTCCAGAGCTGGTGCTGGGGACTCACACTGGCAGGTGCCTTCCCAGGGGCCAGGACACTGCAGTGTGGGGCCAAAAGGATCACAGGCCGGAAGAGCCTCTGAGCTGGACAGTGGGCTGCCTCTCCCGACTCTCCACCCCTGTGGGCCGTAAACCAGGAGCCCCGTGTTTAGCCCAGGCTGCTTTGAAGTCCTGCCCTTTTGTCCTGTGCTTCCTGAACAGATCACCTTGCAGGGGCAGGACGTGGCTATCCTTTCAGAGCGGGCTGAGGCAAACCTGGCCGAGCAGGTTAGTGCTGGGCGGAGCCCGGGGAACTGCCCTGACCTGGAAGGACCAGCAGCAAAGAAGGAGCTGAGCAAACAACTGTCAGTCACCCCTGCCCTGCTGTTCATGTTCTCTCTCCCAAAGGGGGCTGGGTGTGACCCAGCCACTGACCCCTCCCAAAGAGGGCAGGGGATCCAGGGATTGCCTCTTAGCCAGTGCTTATAAGAATGAATTCAGATCCCAGGAGCAAAAGATAGGCCACAGCAGCAGGTGGGAAGGAAGCAAGCAGCGGCCAGGCTGAGACAATTGCCTGGAATAAACGCTATTGTCTGCCGCCACCGATTTCTGTGCCAGCCTGGGCCTGCTGAGCTGACCACGTTTAAAGGGCCAGTTATGGGCTCACAAAGGCAAGCTGGGATTAGTCCTACAAGGAACAGACTGTAGCAATGAACCTGAGCTTCATTCCAAAACAGAGAGCAGGAGCTGGTGGGACCTGGAACAGGCAAGGGGCTTGGGCAGATAGAGGAATAATGCAGGGAACAGGCTGGAGCACTGTGGGTGATGGTCCCTTCTTAACAAAGGCTAACTGCCTGCTGTGGCCTCCGATGATTCTGTTTGAAAGAACAAGCAAGGGCAGGCACCACAGCCCAATAGGCTAATCCTCTGCCTGCGGTGCCAGCACACCAGGTTCTAGTCCCGGTCGGAGCGCCGGATTCTGTCCCGGTTGCTCCTCTTCCAGTCCAGCTCTCTGCTGTAGCCCAGGAGTGCAGTGGAGGATGGCCCAAGTGCTTGGGCCCTGCACCCCCTGGGAGACCAGGAGAAGCACCTGGCTCCTGGCTTCGCATCAGTGCGGTGCGCCGGCCGCAGCTGCCATTGGAGGGTGAACCAACAGAAAAGGAAGACCTTTCTCTCTGTCTCTCTCTCTCACTGTCCACTCTGCCTGTCAAAAAAAAAAAAAAAAAGAACAAGCAAGACCTGACCACAGGCCCTGGCAGCCTCTCTCTGGGTATCTGGGGCTGGCACCAAGTAAACCTTCTGCTCCCTCACCCTCAGCCCCAGGAAGGCACGTGGTGCCTGCAGCCACGCTCTTGGTTTATCTCTGTGACCCCTCTGATTTTTGCCCACTCCCAAGTGCGATTCTTCCCTATTACAGAAATTTATTTATTTTATTTGAGAGGTAGAGTTACAGAGAGAGGGAGACCCAAAGAGAAAGATTTTCCATCTGCTGGTTCACTCCCCAAATGGCCATAGCAGCTGGAGCTAGATCAATCCGAGCCAAGAGTCGGAAGCTTCTTCCAGGAGATCAAGCACTTGAGCCATATCCACTGCTTTCCCAGGCCATGACAGAGAGCTGGATGGGAAGTGGAGCAGCCAGGACTGGAACCAGCACCCAAATGGGATGCCGGTGCTGCAGGTGGAGGCTTAACCCACTACAACACAGCGCCGGCCTCTTCTCTTCCTATTTTCATTGCTCTCAAACCCAAACTGTGACGACAGAAAGATTTAACCACATTAAAGGCCACACTTTACCCTCACTTTGTCCACAGGGCGGTAATCACCTCCTACTTCCTGGAGTAAGATTTATGAGCTCCTTCCCTCCTCTCACTTTGGACACTGGGTGTTAGGAAACTATTTCCTGGTTCAGAGACTCAGTGCAGAGGGTACCGTGTCAACCTGAAAACAGCCTGGAGGAACCGTGCTCTCCAGAAGTGAACAGGACAGATTGGCCTCCCCGGAAGCTGCCCCACCCTCTTCCTGCCCCGGGACCTCCGGGAGGGACTTTAATTTGGGGATAATAGGCACAGATCTGTTCTAGAAAATCCCTGTCTTGACCAAAGCTGTAGTTAGGTGAGAATCCAGCCAGAAGAAGGGAGAAGGGTGCTCCCAGAGTCTCTGGCTGGCACCAGATTGGCATTGTGGCTCCATCTCCTGCTCTCATGATCTATAAGGGACAACCACGGCAATCTATTGTAATTTCTTGCAAAAAGAAAGGCGGGAGGGGAAGTGGGGAAGCATAAAGAGTGAGAAGGCAGTGGGAGTGGCAGTGCCTACCTTTCTCAAGCTGTGGCTTTCGCCAGATTCAAGCAGACATAGGAACTAAATAGGGTCAGAGGAAAGGGGGAAGAGTGGAGAACTGTGGCTGAGATGATGAGGTTAGAAGCGGGCACTTCAAAAGTTCATGGAAATCAAAAGCTGAGTTCATTTGGCTACAAAAATCAGTTTGAAGCCTTGTGTACACATGCACACAAGGGATCTTTTTTATTTTAAAAAAAAAATCTATTTGTTTATTTGAAAGTCAGAGTTACACAGAGAGTGGAGAGGCAGAGAGAGAGAGAGAGAGAGAGAGAGGTCTTCCATCCGATGGTTCACTCCCTAATTGGCTGCAACCGCTGGAGCTGTGCTGATCCGAAGCCAGGAGCCAGGAGCTTCTTCCGGGGTCTCCTACAGGAGTGCAGGGGCCCAAGGACTTGGGCCATCTTCTCTGCTTTCCCAGGCCATAGCAGAGAACTGGATCAGAAGAGGAGCAGCCGGGTTTCAAACTGACGCCCATATGGGATGCCGGTGCTTCAGGCCAGGGAGTTCACCCGCTGAGCGATAGCACCGGCCCCAACATACAAGGGGTCTTCAAAACATTTATGGAAAAGGTATATTACGAAATCTGCTCTGATTTCAATAATGCATTGCACCCAAATAAGCTTGTCTTTTGATTCCATTTTTCCCACATCTTTGATGTCCCCTCACCCTTCCTCTTTCCTTACTTCCCAGGCAAACACCAGTGGGTAAAACTCTTTTGTTCACGTGGTAGGAAAAGTATATCGTCTGCTCTGCTGTCCTAGGGGTTCAGGTCTTTCTGTTTCTTCATCTCATGTCGCTAAAACATAGGTAAGCAACCGGAATGAAAGTTCGGGATTTCCCAGAAGGCAAAGGCCCACCTGCCTGACCTCCCACATTGCAGGCCAGCAATTAACAAACAGGTCTCCCTCGAAGGCTTCGCCTTGCCGCCCAGGTCACTTTGCTTGGGCTTTTCCGTGGTCTCAGTGAGGACATTCCTTGGCAGCTGCGCAAAACCACCACGGCTCTGTCTAAGCTGAGAGCCAGCACAGAGGGAGCAGCGTGTTTCCCCATGAAACCTTTCTGTGTCTCCCCATGTGGCCAAGCTAGGGCTGACAGCACTAAGATGCTCAGGGCGAAGCAAACTCAGTTTGGAACTCAAGTTCTGGCCCAAGCAGCACCTACCGAACTTGCAGTCCCCTGCTGTTCTCAAGTAATTGCACTGACGGAAGAAAAAGGAAATACGGGGTCTGATGCCCCAAAGAGGCTCCTGGAAAAGTTTTTGCTGTCAGAGATGAATCTCTCCTTGAAGACAGACTCAGCCAATCAGCATTTCTTCTGATGATGTAATGCTTTTTGCAAACATGTTTTATTGGTGGGAAAGCTCTTAGGTGTTATGAGGGTGTCGAGTTTCCACTGTAGCTCAGGGAAAATTGTCTGTGGCTTCACTTAAGTTTCTACTGAATTCCATTCTGCTTATATTTCCAACCAAGCTGAGTTTGTATTTGGCCCTGGTTAAAGACTGGGGAATCGGGAAACTTTTTTCCCCCTCTGATGTCCAAAGCTACTGGTTCCTCGATGTGTGCTTTTTCCTGGTGCCATCACCTCACCACTGGAGGTGTCCTGGGCAGAGGCCTTGGGAAGCTGACCGCCAGTGCCTCAGGACAGGACCGTGAGTAGGAAGCCCGGCCAACACGGGTGAGGCTGTCAAAAGCAATCTTGGATGGAAAGGAAGTTGGAGAGCTGGCTGCGCATGCCCGTGTTTCCATCTGATGAATTCCCAGGCACGCGCAGGCCACTAGGCACAGAGATGCCGCACTAAAAATAGCTCAGAGCTTATTTCCCTCCTTTCCACGTGTCCTCCCCAGCTCTGGTGCCTTTCCGCCCCCAGACAGAGCCCCTGCTGTCTGCCAGTCTGGGCTGGAATTAGCAGGCCGTGTGCGCGCAGCCCAGCATCCCTGCCAGGGGGGAGGCTGATGCTGGTAAGTTCAACTCTCCCTGCAGTTGTGGCCTTTGGTTACCTGCATCCAGGAGGCAGGGTGCTCCCGCCCTTACCCACGAATTAAGACGATGTCATCGACTGACTCACTCACTCACTCTGTTATTTCAGACAGCAAGCTGTTCCTGCCCCCGCCACCTCTCCACAACACTACGGCCCTCCCCTCTAGGTAATCCGCCCCACCCTCACCACATCCAGGAAACCTCAGAGTGCTCCACCTGGCCTCAAACCTTCCCATTCCTCTGGTCACTTCTCTCCTCCCACCTTTTACTTTGCCACCCTCTTCCCAAATATGTGGCACTTGACTGTGGCTGTTTCCAACTGTGTCAGTGACTCACATCAAGTTGATGTGTGGCAGCTCTTTGAATCTGAATTCCCCGGAGCCCAGGGAACACCAGACTTGCCACTATGTGTGGTCCAGTTTAATGCCCTGGAAATCAAAATTAGGATAAAATATATATGGAAGGGATTTTTGTAAGATGAAATGAAATAATGTATACCAGGTCTTGAAAAGTTCATGGAAAATGTTATCTTATAAAACTATCTATGCCTGGATTGCAGAAACTTTCTGCACCCTCTCCTCCCCCCCAAAAAAAACCCTTTTGATTCAATTTTCCATGACCTTTGGAAGTCCCCTGGTATACTTGGCGCATGGGAGCTTGGTAAGGATGAGTTGGCTCTAAATTGTAGAATGTGAACCGTGTAAGTGTTCTGCTCTCCTTATGTACGAGCAGTTATTTTTTTATTCTCCCCAGTGTTTAGTCCCTCTGAGGATATGGACATGCATTAAACACCAAATGATACCCTTTAATTGTTAGTAAGCCCTTTTGGATCAGGAATCCTTAGCAAATGTGCAATCTGGGGGCACCAACCCATGACAACGACAACACGCTAACGGCATTTGATGACAGCCCTGGCCTCCTCCAGCTGCAGAGGTTATGGGATGCGAGCGCTACTCTCATCCAAGCACATCCAGGGCCAAGACAAGCAAAACTGCCACAGGCACCTCGTGATGTTCCTACCTGTTGGGCTTCCTGTTTCCTCTTCTCTTCCACCCCTTCTTCCTTTCAGCTGATATCCCACGCAGTGTTCATGGAGAAGGCTGATAAGCATCAGCTGACAAGGGTGCACGGGTCCAGCCCGCCCTGTCTTGCTAGGCCTTCTGTTGCACCTGCAAAGCGGCAGTGAAGAGATGGAAGTGGTCTGCAGGCCCCCAGGAAGCATCTGCCCTGCGATCAGGCAGGAGGGGCTGCTCACCCTACTGCCTGGGATGCAGGGGCAGCTCTGGCTGCAGATGGGTTTCTTGGGCAGGAATAGTCAGCAAGAGTCACCTCCTGCCCCTGTCCCTCACTGGCACCCTTTAGTTTGCTGCCAGGAGGCCAAACCACGGGGACTCGATCCATTTAGCTACACGCAGCCTTCCAACCACCTCACTTCTCAGCAGCTTTTGGAAGGCAAGCTTTCAGGTATCCATCCCCCACCCCACCCCCCAAAGCTGCAGTCTCTCTTCCGCCTTTGTCCTTGCCTAAAATGACCTATTTTTTTCCTTGGGTTCCTCATTTGTATTCCAGTCCTTGGGTGGCACCTGACCTGAAGCCCCATCTCTGGGTAGGGTCCCAATCTCAGTATCTTTGGCTAGATTCTTCTCTCTCGGAGCTGAATTCTACTCTTGCTTGCGGGGATCCTGATTCAGATGTTTGGATCAGGATACTGGAATACTTGTGCCTTCCTGAGGTCAATCAGCCCCACCATGGATCTGTAACTTGTACCCAGTCTGGATTGATGCCTGTTCATCTGGGGTTTTCCATGTAGTCCTGGCTCTTCATGCACTGGGAGCTCTTTCTATGAGCCATGTACTTTCTGGGTCAATTTCTGTTGTCTGTTTTACCCATGACCACTTAAATCAAATGTACTACAGTTCACAACCTGCTGTATCTTTTTTTTTTTTTTTAGGGTTTATTTTATTTATTTGAAAGACAGAGTTACAAAGAGAGGTAGAGACAGAGAGAGAGAGGTCTTCCATCTGCTGGTTCACTCCCCAGATGGCTGCAATGGCTGGAGCTGTGCCGATCCAAAGCCAGGAGCCAGGAGCTTCTTCTGAGTCTTCCACACGGGTGCAGGGGCCCAAGCACTTGGGCCATCTTCTACTGCTTTCCCAGCCCATAGCAGAGAGCTAGATCGGAAAAGGAGCAGCTGGGACTAGAACCGGTGCCCATATAGGATGCCGGCACTTGAGGCCAGGGCGTCAACCCACTGCACCACAGCGCTGGCCCACCTGCTGTATCTTAAGAGCAAGATTTAAACAGTGGCTCACATTTGACGCAAAATGCTCAAATCCTACTCCCATTCCCACCTCCCTTCCTGGCTAGTTATTCTGCAGTTGGCACTGCCCAAATCTTGCAGTTCTCCTAGCTTTCTTCCATCCTGTTTGGACCCTGGCTTTTGTCTCTGCTTTCAGACCAACCCACTCTTTGGCCTGCTGTTCCCATGGTCTCAGGGAAGGGGTCATGCTGCACTTCCAAGACCTTCAGAAACACTCATTCTCTCTCCTTGTCATGTCTCAGTCCTCAATCTCCCATGTCTCCTCTCCAACGATGGTTTGAAACTTGCCTTCAGGCATTAACAGGAGTGTGATGCATGGGTAGGTGTTCTAACTGAAAGAGCCGGGAGGGAGGACCAGAAACCACTCATTTTGGCTTCATCTTTGCCCATTTCCTCGTCCTTCCTCACCACCATGGCCAGTGTTGATTAGTTTTTTTTTTTGTTTGTTTGTTTTGTTTTGTTTTGTTTTTTGACAAGCAGAGTGGACAGTGAGAGAGAGAGAAAGGTCTTCCTTTGCCGTTGGTTCACCCTCCAATGGCCACGGTGGCCGGTGTGCTGTGGCCGGCGCACCGCGCTGATCCGAAGCCAGGAGCCAGGTGTTTATCCTGGTCTCCCATGGGGTGCAGGGCCCAAGCACTTGGGCCATCCTCCACTGCACTCCCGGGCCACAGCAGAGAGCTGGCCTGGAAGAGAGGCAACCGGGACAGAATCCAGTGCCCTGACCGGGACTAGAACCCGGTGTGCCGGCGCTGCAAGGTGGAGGATTAGCCTGTTGAGCCATGGCGCCGGCCAATTAGTTTTAAAACTGTAGCAAACATACAACTGTATATTCCGTTGTATATATGTTTTCAAAAATCAGTCCTAAATTCAATTAGTTACTTCTTTACTATGAATTTTGATGTTGATTTGAAAGAACATGATCTCCCCAGTATATGTGACACTACTCACCAAATATCCCATACCCTCCCCCTCTCGCATTTCCCAGCAGCCTCCCTTGCTATCAGGTAAGGACCCTGCACCAGTTCTCACCAATAATCCACCAATGGAGGTGTCTTCTCCGTCCCTCTCTTGTCTGCAGTGGCCTTTACAGCTCAATATCAAAATAGACCCCTGAGCCATCAGGTGGATTTTATGGGAGGATTTTACATGAAGAAAGATACCTTGAGGGCCAGCATTGTAGCATAGTGGGTTAAGCCACTGCCCACATACGAGCAACCCATGTGGGTGCCAGTTCAAATCCTGGTTGCTCTGCTTCTGATCCACCTCTCTGCTAATATGCCTGGGAAGGCAGCAGGGGATGGGCCAAGTCCTTGGGCCCCTGCACCAACATGGGAGATCTGGATGAAGCTCCTGGCTCCTGGCTTCGGCCTGGCTCAGCCTTGGCTATTGCGGTCATTTGGGGAGTGAACCAGTGGATGGAAGATTCTCTCTCTCTCTCTCTCTCTCTTTCTCTCTCACCTCCTATCTCTGTAACTCTGCCTTCCATATAAATAAATGTCTTTGAAAAACAAAAAAGAAATACACCTTGGTTGTAAGTCACTGAGTTTTTAGCTTGTTTATCACCGCATAGCTTAACATTTGTCTCTGAAAAAAAGCAATATAGAAACCTTAGCCACACGTGGGAATGTATCCTGCTTCTGCTGCTACTCAAGAACTGCTTTTGCAGGGCAGGCAGCTGGTGTGGTGGTAAAGACAGACTTGGGATGCCTGCATCCCATACCAAGAGTGCAGGTGTTCGAGTCTTGGTTCTATTTCCAATTCCAAATTCCTGTTATTGCACAGTCTAGGAGGCAGCAGGTGGTGGCTCAAGTACTTGGGTCCCAGCTACCCATGTGGGAGATCTGGTTTGATTCCTAGCTGCTGGGAATTTGGAGAGTGGAACCAGTGGATGAGAGTTCTGAGTCTGCCTCGCTCCCTCTTAAATAAATAAAAATAATTGCTTTTTCAATAACTTAAAATTATATATAAACCATATTTGATTATCATGCAAAATTATAATGTTGAATTAATAAAAAAGAAGAAAGCAAAGCATCTATAATTCTTTTGGACAGAGATAACTACTATTAGCATCTTGGTGTTTGTATTCCAAGTTTTGTCTCTGTATGCAGAAATGTATGTATATATATTTCATGTTATTTGGGAATCTACTTTTTTATTTGTCAAACTTTCTTGCTCATTTCTCAAAGAAGTAAATATTCCAGAACACAATCTTTAATTATTTCATAACATTGCATTAAGGGGGCTATCGCTGTGGCACAGAGGGTTAAAGCCCCAGCCTGCAGCACCAGCATCCCTCATGGGCTCAGGTTCAAGTCCCAGCTGCTCCACTTCCGATCCAGCTCCCTGCTAATGTGCCTGGGAAAACAGCAGAGATTGTCTGAGTCCTTGGGCCCCTGCACCCATGCAGGAGACCTGGAAGAAACTCCTAGCTCCTGGCTTCAGATCGGCTCAGCTCTGACTGTTGCGACCATTTGGGGAGTGAACCAGTGGATGAACGACTTGTCTCTTTCTCTGTCTCTGCCTCTCTCTGTAACTCTTTCAAATAAATCTTTTAAAAAATTGCATTCTGAAGGTACTATAATTTACTTACGGTTAAACATGTACTATCTTGTTCCACCTAAAGTGTTTCAATAACATCTTTCCTCTTTTTTCCATATTTTACCACTTACTTCCTCTTCCACTCAGACTGACTCTTAATCATCTACATTCATAGAATGTAAATGAGATAATCCCAAAATAATAAATATGGTCACGAAATTCACAATGTGATATTTTTGGATGGGGAAGAAAGAAGCAAAGTGTTTACCATGTAGTCATCATTATAATTACTGTTATTCTTATTTGCTTGCTAAATTTTAGTTCTTTCTCTGAGTTGTGATAACTGATGTGGAGGAGGCAAAAGAGACAGCAGGGTAGGTGGCAGTGAGGGTGAGACACGGCTGCAGGAGCAAACAGCAGCAGCAGGCTCATAGTAAATAAGACAGAAGCTTATTTCCCTGTGGAGTCTGCAGCTAGGGCAGGGGTTGTGGTGCGGCAGGCGAGGCTACAGATTGGGACACCCACGTCCTGTGTTGGAGCGCCTGGTCTGAGTCCTGGCTACTTTGCACTTCTGACCCAGCTTTTTCCTGGTGCGCTTTGAAGATAGCAGATCATGGCCTGGGTCTCTGCCACCCATGTGGGAGATCTGGATGGAGTCCCTGGCTCCTGGGTTTTGCCTGACCCAGCCCCAGCTATTGTGGGTTTTTGGCAGGGGAGAATTGGACCAGCAGAGTGAAGATTCTCTTTCTCTCTGTCTGCCCCATTCCTCTCAGTTATTCATCTTTTCAAAAAAAAAAAAAAAAATCTTAAATAAAAAAAGTATGGAGGGGCCGGCACCGTGGCTTAACAGGCTAATCCTCCACCTTGCAGCGCCGGCACACCGGGTTCTAATCTCGGTTGGGGCGCCGGATTCTATCCCGGTTGCCCCTCTTCCAGGCCAGCTCTCTGCTGTGGCCCGGGAGTGCAGTGGAGGATGGCCTAAGTCCTTGGGCCCTGCACCCACATGGGAGACTGGGAGAAGCACCTGGCTCCTGGCTTCGGATCAGCGAGATGCGCCGGCCGCAGCAGCCATTGGAGGGTGAACCAACGGCAAAAAGGAAGACCTTTCTCTCTGTCTCTCTCTCTCTCACTATCCACTCTGCCTGTCAAAAAAAAAAAAAAAAAAAAAAAAAAGTATGGAGGTAGGTGCTCCCATATGTACTCCATAGAGTATCAGGGACTCAGGCCTCCTTGAGCATTTTTTCCATTCCCATTCATAAGGTCTGAGATTATTGGTTTAGCTCTAGCATCACATTCATATTCTACCCAGAAGAGCGATTATAAAGGGAAGAGGAAAAAAGTCACTGTTTTAAAATGTATTTTTTTGTTTGGATATGAAAGGTTCTTTCAAAAGGTTTGTGGAAAAATGGAATTAAATGAGTTATTTTGGTGCAAAATTTTTGTTTGGAATCCATGCATAGTATTTTCATGATATGCATTTTTCACAAACTACATGAAGATCTCTCATAGGTATAATTTTAAAAAAAATTTTGCACCCAAATAAACTTATATTTTAATTATATTTCCCACAAGCTATTTGAAGTACCCTCAAATGAAGCCCACTTGTTCACTTGGCCACATGTGGATGCACGGGAGGCTGGGAAGTGTCTCATTCTGAATGTCCAGATACAAACCCAGGGTGTTATTGCTACAGGAAAAGGGAAGAATGAGTATCGGGGGACAAAAGACATCTCTGCTGTAAGAATTTATCATCTTCAAAAGAATAATCCAACTCTTAATGGAGGAGGAGCCAACAAAAGGAGAACAGCTAATCACTCTCAAGAAGAGCAGATGGGGGGCCAGCCCTGTGGCGCAGCGGGTTAAAGCCCTATCCTGCAATCCTATATGGGCACCAATTTGAGTCCTAACTGCTCCTTTGCTGATCCAGCTCTCTGCTATGGCCTGGGAAAGCAACAGAAGATGGCCCAAGTGCTTGGAACCCTGTACCAGTGTGGGAGACCCAGAAGAAACTCCTGGCTCCTGGCTTCAGATCAGCTCAGCTCTGGCTGTTGTGGTCATTTGGGGAGTGAACCAGCAGAATGGAAGATCTCTCTCTCTCTCTCTCCCTCCCTCCCTCCCTCCCTCCCTCCCTCCCTCTCTCCCCCCTCTGGCTCTACCTCTCTCTGTAACTTTGCTTTCAATAAATAAAATAATTCTTTAAAAAAAAAAAAGATGAGCAGATGGGATAAGCAAAAACACCTTCAGTACTTTAATCCCGGTTGGATTTCTGAAATCAGCTACTTCTGAATGAGTGTGTGCTAGAAGAAAGAGGACAACTGATAACCCCTGAGCATCTTAACTAGCACCTGGTTTCATTAGAATGGTGCTATACTGTACATCAGAAGCCGAGTGCAACGGATTCCATGGCCCTCACCCAGCCCTAATTCCTAAATGCCTCCAATAAAGGAGATGAGAACAGTAGACATCTCTCTAGAAGTAGAGAGCCAGTGACATTCATGCTCCTGAGCCTTTTCTCTGGTTGCTTCAACCACCTAGAATCTCACTTCGTTCTCATTTTTTAAAGTATGAGGGTTCAAAGTTCACAGGAAATGCAAACTAAGAGGAAACTATGCATTGACTTTAAAATTTTTTGCACAAAAATAAACTTGTCTTTTAATTCCAACTTTTTGAAGTTCTCCCATATTATTAAAATCTTTGCTCCACAGGATGCCTGTTTCTTAAAACTTTGTTTTGTGGCCCATTCATTCATCCACTTGTCAAATACTGATAGAGTCTATTATGTAGCAGGCACTATACCAGGCATTGCAGGAAGGTGGGACAGCTGAGGGGAGGAGGAGCGTGAGCAAACTAGACAAGTGTGTGCCCTCAAGCCACTCTAACACGAATTAGATTGGCTGGTGTAGCACTTCCCCCAAGGTATGGGGTTGTGTGACAAAACAAAGGATAGAGAGCTTCCAGAGGGCAGAATTTGGGTGTTTAAAGAACGAATATTTAGAGTTCTTGCTATATGCCAGGTGATTTTCTCTCTTCTATGTGCAAGAGTCAATTAACTCTTGTGGTTCTTATGACAATCCCGTGATAATATACTTATTGTTACCTTACAAAGTTATTTCTAAGGGTTTATGGAAAAACGTAAGCTTATTCGCTTATAATTTTTTTAATCTATGCATGTCTCTGATAAAAGTTAATGAAAAATGTATATGAAAAACCTATGTGTGGATTTCAAATATACTGCAGCAAAAGAACCTTATTTTTTTCATTGCATCCTTTCACAGACATTGCAGCCTGGAGAGGTTAGGCAGCTTGCCCAAAGTGACACAGCTCCAAAGCAATGAAGTTAAAATGGAATCCAAAGAGACTGGATGCATGCTTACTGGTGTGCCGTATTTTATTACTATTCACTCTATCCTATATTGCCAGTGTTTAATACAATGCCTAGAGTGTAGCAGGTATTCAATAAATGAATGTTGAATGGAAATGAGCTAGGTGCTCGACACTGGGCAGGTTATTCTGAATCATAATTTCTTCAAAGATCAAAAGAAGACGGACTAGCAGACCTCTAAGAGACTTTAAAACTCTGAACTATAGAAATTATATTTTGTCCCAGCCCATATACTAAATAAACTTTAGCTTAGATCTGTGTGATGGAAATCCTGGAATTTAGCCAGTCTTTCATGTACAGAAGGTCCATGAGAATCCTTTTAGGTTATCAGGTCCTTTGGGATGTCCCACTTTTTGAGGCTAAGGAGTAGATGATGTGGAGCTTATGGATGATGCACTGTAGCAGGAGAGACGGCACGTTCCAGAAAGTCCTTTGTAAGATGGGAAGATGACATGCTTTTCCCCTGCAGGGACAGGGTTTTTGTAGCGAAGAACATTCTGATTGTATTTCAGCTTGATTTTAAGACACTCAGCTTGTGTTCTAGCTTGGGTACTTGTAGCAGAGAGGCCACTAGAATGCTTCTCAGACCTCTATTTTTTGTCAGTTTGGTGACAAGCAGTACATTACCCCCAGTAGGTGTCTCTAAGTTACTTTTGCAGACTCTACTGTGGCGTGATGCTATTTCCCAAAGACCCAAGCGCAGAGCACCAGACCTTTGACTATAGGCCAGCAGAATCCCCATGAACTGACCAAATGCCAGTTTAGGTCATTACACTTTGGCCAGTCGTCTCCTCCCTGCGGTGTCAGTTGGCCACGTTAGCCTTCACCGCCAGCTCATGCTGCCTGGTAATCACGGAGTTGGCAGGACTGTGTTCTCTGGTGAGTAATGGCCATAAAGGAGCATTGCACTGGGCTAACGCTGATGGTGGGGAGAACATTGGTGGAAACGAGTTTCCCCAAGCTGAGATGAACAGAGCTATTATTTTCTCTGTAGGGCTGAGGTCAACAGGAAGCAGGACGGCATACCCTTGCGTTTAGTGTACTGTATATGGTTGTGAATATTTGCTTGAACTGAAAGTCCATGATGGAAAGAGTTATCATTGTGCTGAGGTAGGAATTGAGTGTAAACCCTGTGAGAGTGATAGCAAGTTCACAATAGGTCACCTGGTCAGCCAATGAGCCCAGTCAAATACTCAGCGCCTGGACATGGCTCCATTTGGGTATCTAACATGCTATCTTATTTAATTTTCTCAATAGCCTGGCGTGACTCCTACTGTTATCACCATTTTCACACTGGAGAATTATATGTTTTAGTGATATTCACACACAAAAATACTTGGAAAGCTACTAAGGCCTATGTACTTTCCCTTCAACAGGTTATTTTCTGGGGAGGAGAATAGAGGACAAACTTCAGGCATAGAGAGGTGAGTTTGCAGTATACCCATCATCATGAGTTCTTCTATAAATTGACGGTTGAAGTTCTTCCTTCATTCCCAATCTCCATTTTCATTCCCTTCCTCCATGAATTCTTGGAAATGATTCTTGGAAATGTAGTATTCTGTGTGTACGTGTTTTTAACTTACATAAATGACATGATGCTTGCATTTCATTTGCATTCTTTTTAATTTTTTTTTTAAGTTGAGAGACAGAAAGAGAGAGAGCAAGACAGACAGCAAGAGAGACAGCTCCCATCCATTGGTTCACTTCCCTTAATGCACACAATGGCTTGGATGAGGGCAGACTAAAGCCAGGGGCCAGAATGGAATCCAGGACTCTCACATGGGTGGCAGCAGCGTGATTACTTGAGGCATTACTGCTGCCTCCCAGGGTTTGTATTAGCAAGAAGTTGGAATCAGGATCCAGAGCCAGGTATTGAACCCAAGTACTCTGATATGGGCAACATGCATCTTAACTGCAAGGCCACATGCCCACTCCACTTTTCTTACTTCTTAAACTCAAAACTATGCCTTTACTGTCCTTCCAGGTTTCTGGGTACTTCAAAATGGTCATGGAAAATGGAATTAAAAGATAAGGTTACTTTGATGCAAAAACATTGAAATCCATGCATAGAGGGATCTTCACAAAGTTCATGAAAATGCATGTTAGGAAAAAAATTACGCATGAATTTCAAGATTTTTTTTTTTTTGCATCAAGACAACCCCTAGCTTTTGTTTTTTGTTAAAGATTTTATTTATTTATTTGAGAAGTAGAGTTACAGACAGTGAGAGGGAGAGACCGAGAGAAAGATCTTCCAAGCTGGTTCACTCCCCAAATGGCCACAACAGCCAGAGCTAGGTCGATCCAAAGCCAGGAGCCAGGACCTTCCTCTAGGTCTCCCATGCAGGTGCAGGGGCACAAGCAACTGGGTCATCTTCTACTGCTTTCTCAGGCCGTAGCAGAGAACTGGATCAGAAGATTAGCAGCCAGGACTAGAACCAGCACCCATATGGCATGCCGGCACAGTAGGCGGAAGATTAACCTACTGTGCCACAGCACCAGCCTCCAACAACCGCTATCTTTTAATTCCATTTTTCATGAACTTTCTGAAGTACTTGTGTATATTCTATTCATTGGTTTGAATTATAGCAGCTTACTCCATAGTTATGGCCACCAGTATGATAATCATACACATGATTATTATGTGTACATATATTGTATATATCCTGTCAATGTATGTGGGACTAAGCCCTGCCAGATGGCTTTCCAGATGCTTGTAATGCACACCACATTCTTCTTCTTCTTCTTCTTTTTTTTTTTTTTTTAGATTGATTTTATTTATTTGAAAGGCAGAGTTACACAGAGAGAGGGAGAGAGACACAGAGAGAAAGATCTTCCATCCACTGTTTCACTCCCTAGGAGCCAGGAGCTTCTTCTGGGTCTCCCATGTGGGTACAGAGGTCCAAGCACTTGCTTTCCCAGCTGTATTAGCAGGGAGCTAGATCAGAATTGGAGCAGCCAGGACTTGAACTGGCATCCCAATTCAACGGCCCAATACAACATGGTATTGTAGGCAGTGGCTTAACCCACTACGCCATAACATCAGCCCTGCACACCACATTCTTGCTATTATTCATCAAAGTTCTATTTAATTTGATTTTCTGATTTTCTCAAGCCTTTGTGTGGCTGGGCAATTGATTAGAAATATTAACAAAAGAAGGGAGGTGTTAAGTGAGTTGTAACTCTCTTGGTCCTCAATAATTCATTTCTTCCATTCTCTCCTATCCTATATTTCTTATTCCCTTCAGATTATTTCAGAATCTGCTGGAGGGAATTTCGCCTCCAGGAAGTGCCTCCTTCCTTCTCACTGGAGGCTTTACCGCATCTTAACTGAGTGTTCTCCCTGTCTCTATTCTAACTTCTTCTCTTCTGTGAGTCCCATTTATAGACCTAGTTCTTCCAAGAATACCTCTCTAACAGCTCTAGCTTATGCTTGTTGCTTCTCATTTTGGCTCTATTTCTCACATTTTAGGGATTTGTTTATATTCCATTGAACTCTCTATTATGTTCTAT
Organism: Lepus europaeus; assembly: GCF_033115175.1. Taxonomy (NCBI): domain Eukaryota; kingdom Metazoa; phylum Chordata; class Mammalia; order Lagomorpha; family Leporidae; genus Lepus; species Lepus europaeus. The sequence goes on along the minus strand of NC_084833.1, from coordinate 118,763,766 downwards.
ATTGTTTCCAACAGGAGAGATCAGGCCAATGAACTATGCAATGTTGGGTCAGCCTCATTCTTCCCCCAGGTCACTAGTATCAGACCACACACAGCCTTCATTAGACTCACACTCTCCCAGCACCTGTGGGAAAATCAGATGTATGGACAAGGCAGTCTTACCTCCTACTTCAAGTCCGTCTTCCCTAGGATTTCAGAAAGAGGTCACAAATGTTAGCAACACGTAACAAGAATGACATCTGCAAAGTACATATCCAGGCAGCCTTGCAAAATCCCCTTCTCACTGTTTATATGTTCCTACTGACTCAGAGTCTGTGGAGGAACTCTGCCGGTCTTCAGCCTGTTCCCAGCAGGGGCTGTCATCACTGATCCTTCAGCAGGCACCTCCTCTCCCCTGAACAACCAGGAAAACTAGCAGAAAATGATCTTCCCTCATCTCCTTCCTGTAATCCATACACCAAAATGCTATGAATTGGGAGAAATCTCCACCACTGTTACACGATACTATTTCCACTCCTTGTTTTCACATAAAACCCCAACTTTGTAACAGAAATTAATAGTGCTTAACCAAAATCCACTTTTGCCTACTTTCTTACAACCAGAACTTTGACATTATTCAGGATTGCATGGGTGTAGCTACAAAACTACATTTCCCAATCTATTTGACAGCAGGAGGTTCACATGACATTTGCAATAAAAATGAAAGCAGAGGGGCCGGTGCTGTGGCATAGCAGGTAAAGCCACCTTTTGCAGTGCCAGCATCTCATACGGGAGCTGGTTTGGCTCCCGGCTGCTCCACTTCTGATCCAGCTCCCTGCTAAAGTGCCTGGAAAAACAACAGAGCATGTCCCAAGTCCTTGGGCCCCTGCACCCACGTTGGAAACCTGGAGGAAGCTCCTGGCTCCTGGCTTCAAATCAACCCAGCTCTGGCCATTGCAGCCATTTGCAGAGTAAACCAGAAGGTGGAAGATCTCATGCTCTCTCTCTGTATTTGTGACTCTGACTTTCAAATAAATAAATAAATTTTTAAAAACATTTTAAAAAATTAAAAACACGAAAGCCAAGGTTACTTTGTATGACTCTCAAGAATGTTCTTTAAAAGGAAATAACCCAGTTGTCAGTCACTTTGCCATCATCCTTTCTTCTTGCCTAAAATGTTGCCATGATGCATGGGACTAGGGGTAGAACAGGTGCCATTTTGGAATCATGAGGTTGGAGACAACATTCTCTTAGAATGGCTAAATGGAAAGGTATTTGGTGTTTGGGTCCCTGATAGCATCATGCGAGCAATTTGGCTTATCTTTTCCTGAGTGCTTTCTAATGTCAAAAATAAATAAATAAATAAAACTTCTAAGTGATTCTACCGTGCTTTTTGCACGTTGTCCTGTTGCATATAGTCAAACTCAAATTCTGACTGTTTGCTTTTGACAATCCTCCTCTCCTTAAGAGTCTTGCACTGGTTCCAAGCAGCTGGATAGGAAAGCCATCTGACTGTCCATAAGGAAAGCCCAACAGTTCTCCAGGCCAGACCTCAAGTGCACCCTTGGAAAACACAGGCACTCTGCCTTGCTTCTGTATTACAGACTTTCTGCGGGTGACAAGATATCACCCAATGCTTTAGAGGTCTGTGGAAAACTCTTTCTTCCATGCTGGTACAGACTTCCTCCACGATACAGATGGAAAATGCCACACACTCACTTTCTTAGTTTCCTGTGTGGTGTGGTGTGAACACGTGATCTAATCCTATCTGAGATACCTGAAGGGAAAGGCGACTGGGAGGACCCCAATAAAAAGGGACGCAAGGACACAGGAACACAAATGCCCTTTCTTCTTCCCTGGAAATATTGCTTGGAAACGCTGAGTCATGTTTGGCAGAACAACCTGGAAAAGCATTTGGGCCTTTGACACGTCTCAGCGTCACATCACCAACCCTGAACACCGGACTCTGGACTGCCCTTGAACATCTGCCTGCTGTTTACACCTCTTTTGAGGATATTCTATTACTGACACTTGGAAGAATTCTAACTGATAGAGGGGTGACGGAATAGAGCTGGCCACCATGTCTAGTTCTCCCTCTTTCAGTCAAGATCCTCAGTTCCTTAGCCAAGATCACTGCTCATCTGCTGGTTATTCCAACAGGTCTGAATCTGAAAGAGTATAGTTTTGGATTTATTCTGGAGTTCCTACTTTACATACCTAGTGTAACCCTCATTTAGTATTGCAAACAATGTGGTATGCTGTTATTAATTTTTTATTTTTACAAGATCTACTGATTTGAAAAGCAGAGTTATAAAGGGAGAGAGGTATCTTTCTCTGGTTCACTCCCCAGATGACCACAGCAGCCAGGGCTGGGCCAGGTAGAAGTCAGGATCCAGGAATTCCACCCAGGCCTCCCAGGTGGGTGGCAGGAATCTAAGGACTTGGACCATCATATGTTCCCTTTTAGGTGAATTAGCAGGAAACTGGGTCATTAAGTGCAGAGTAGCTGGGACTTCTACCAGCACTTCAATATGGGATGCATGTGACCCAAGGGTTGGCTTAACCAACTGAGTCACAATGCCTACCTTTTGGTTTTACTTAATTTTTTTAAAGATTTATTTTATTTATTTGAAAAGCAAGGGGTCAGTGCTGTGGCACAGCGGGTTGAAGCCTTGGCCTGAAGCACCGGCATCCCATATGGGCACTGTTTCTAGTCCTGGGTGCTCCTCTTCCAGTCCAGTTCTCTGCTGTTGCCTGGGAAAGCAGTGGAAGATGGCCCAAGTCGTTGGGCCCCTGCACCCGCGTGGGAGACCCGGAAGAAGCTCCTGGCTCCTGGCTTCGGATCGGCTCAGCTCCAGCTGTTGCAGCCACAGTGCCGGCCCCTCCCAGCATTATTTTTTAAAATAGTAAAATGGTTTTTACAATTGAGGAAAAGCATTTATAAGGAAAACCTGATTGTTAAAAAAGGTGGTATTGCACATAAAAAAAGTCCACAAACATGAATATATAGTCAAACATATTCATAGGCCTAAATTTTCATTGCTTAATTAAAATATGTGAAAATAATCTGCAGCTTTTTAAAGGAAGAATCAATAGTATTCAGAGAAGATATAAAGGATAATATTTTATTTGCTACTAAAATGTATTCTCTTATATCCACTGACACATTCTAGTTAGTCTGATGGTTTTAATTTAAGTTCTTTTTCTTTTTTTTTTAATATTTATTTATTTATTTGAAGGTAGAGTTACAGAGAGGCAGAGGCAGAGAAAGAGAGACAGAGAGACAAGTCTTCCACCTGCTGGTTCACTCTCCAGATGGCTGCTGCAACGGCCGGAGCTGCGCCAATCCAAAGCCAGGAGCCAGGAGTCTCTTCAGGTCTCCCATGCAGGTGCAGGGGCCCAAGGACCTGGGCCATATTCTACTGCTTTCCCAGGCCATAGCAGAGAGCTGGATCAGAAATGGAGCAGCCGGGACTTAAACCAGTGCCCATATGGGATGCCAGCACTGCAGGTGGCAGCCTTACTCACTATGTCACAGCACCAGCCCCTAATTTATGTTCTAAATCAGGTGAGAAGTACAGAACAGATGGGCAGAATATTTCATATTTCTACAAAACCTTTAAGATATATATAAAATTTTTAAATTAAATTTTATTTATTTATTTCAGAGGCAGAGGGACAGAGAGGCACACAGACACAGATCTCCTATCTGCTGGTTCCTGCCACAAATGCCCACAATAGCTGCAGTTAGTCCATCCAGGCCAAAACCAGGATGTAACTCTACATGGCTCTCCCACAAGGGTGGCAGGGACGCAGGAAGCTGGAATCCAGAGCAGAACGGAGACTCGAACCCAGGCACTCCCTGTGGGATGTGGGTGTCCCAAGGGGTATCTTAACTGCTATGCCAAACGTCCTCTCCATATAAATTGTAAATTGTTCTTCAACCCCTTTTCATGCCATGCCCCGAATGCTGCTTAGGTGGTCAGTTCTAAAATGAATGACTCCAGCTCTCTCTGGGTCACACAAAATACTTGCATGAAAAGTGCTGATGTCAATCACTGAACGTTGCAATCATAGAAAAGGATAGGAACGATTGAACAGAGGCAAAGATACAGTGTTACTTACTTATTTTCTGAAAAGGGTATTAAATGTCTGAGGGGTAAGCTCTATTCTAATTAGGGAAAATAAATCAAGGTATCTTTTAAATATTTATTTATTCATGTGAGAGCTAGAGTTACAAACAGAGAGAGAGAGAGAGAGAGAGACAGAAAGGTCTTCCATCCACTGGTTCACTCCCCAAATGGCTGCAACAGTTGGAGCTAGACTGATCTAAAGCCAGGAGCCAAGAGCTTCTTTTGGGTCTCCCATGTAGGTGCAGGGGCCCAAGTCCTTGGGCCATCTTCCACTGCTCTTCCAGGCCATCAACAGGGAGCTGGATTGGAAGTGGAGCAGTCAGGTCTTGAACATCAGGATCACTGTAAGAAATGCCATATGGAGGCCAGCTCCGCGGCTCACTAGGCTAATCCTCCGCCTAGTGGCGCCAGCACACCGGGTTCTAGTCCCGGTCGGGGCACCGATCCTGTCCTGGTTGCCCCTCTTCCAGGCCAGCTCTCTGCTGTGGCCCGGGAGTGCAGTGGAGGATGGCCCAAGTGCTTGGGCCCTGCACCCCATGGGAGACCAGGAGAAGCACCTAGCTCCTGCCTTGGGATCAGCGCGATGCGCTGGTTGCAGCGCGCTGGCCGTGGCGGCCATTGGAGAGTGAACCAACGGCAAAAGGAAGACCTTTCTCTCTGTCTCTCTCTCTCTCACTGTCCACTCTGCCTGTCAAAAAAAAAAAAAAAAAAGAAATGCCATATGGATTGCCGGCACTGCAGGCAGCGGCTTTGTCTGCTATGCCACAGCGACAGCCCTGGTATTTTTAATATTATAATCAATCTTTGTTACTAAGGATGTTAAGCTTCCTGGGTGATGAAATGGTATTCCAAAAATATCCCAAGACTGCTAAAGAGAGATTTGAGAATTATTTTTTACAGGAGATTACTTGGTTTGGTGGAGAAAGAGTGGGTTAGGCTGGGATTCTAAGTCAGTAGGAAACCAACTGTGGTCTAAAGAAGAATTAGATAAATTCTTTGTGTGGTTACTACTAGACATCAGTATCCCTATTCAGGTTACCCTTTGATTTTTATTCTATTAGCAAGAACCCCAGGGAGGGGGTGAGCACTCCTGTTCAACCCAGGCCCCAGCCCCCAACAATGACACAGTTCAGGAGGTATGGGACAAAGAAGGACTTCTGAGAACACCATGTGCATCTTAGCAGTACCCAGAGCGCAGGTGAACACAAACCTGAACAATGATGGTCACAGAATCTCAGCGCAAGAGTCCAAGGAGCTGAAGGATCTGAACTCACAAATGAAAAAACACACCCAAGGGTTGATCATTATTGACAGAGCCTGGAAGAAAGCCCAGGTCTCCTCGTACTTCTGGTTCTGTGCTATTCAGTGCGCCCTTTGACCAAAAGGCTACCAAGAAAGGAAAGAGGGGACGCTGCAGCTTTGTGTGTCAATGCCACAGATGAAATTGCTTCCAGGAGCAAGGGAAAATAACAAGGAATTTGCTTCAGGTCTCTAAATCTAAGAAAAGACTTCAAAAATACCAAAGCATTCCCCAAAATAACAGTCTCGCTTGGATGGAAAGGACCACTGCAAACATCAGGATCACTGTAAGAAATGCCATTCACTCCTCCCTGCCTGCAGGGTGCTGGCCGAGAGAATACCAAGACAAAGCATCGAGCTAAGTGGGAGTGAAAGCATAAGCATGATTTGAGCTAGATTGGAAATGCCAGCTATGCCTGGGCAAGCACACATCGCTCCTGTAATCAAGGCAGGGACAGTTGGTGAAGATGGATGTCAAATTCTCACTCATCTCTCCATATAGGGAAGGCTCTCATCCTCCTGTTGAGCATAGGCTCTGTTGTAAGAGGTAAGGCAAATTCCTCTCCCCTTGTTTTTGTTTTGTTTTCATTTCTTTTTTCAATTGCCTAGTTACTCTCAAGTTTATTTTTTTAATGAACTTTGGAATTTGTAGAAAAATTATCCAAATCTTGGAAATAAGGCAAGAGTGGGTAATGCACCCTTTTAATGTTCTATGCAGATAAAGGCTACTTGAGAATTGTAGAGAAATGTACTTTGTTTGTTGTTTACTGTTGGTTAAATAGTTCAGACTCAGTGACATTATTTGGTACATTGTAGATTTTTGTCTGGTAGAGATGCATTTAATTTCTGTGGTGTGCAATAGATCTATGTGCAATAGATTTATGCTCTGATGGGCATTAACTTTTTTTGTTTTTCCTAATCAAACTTGGCAATCTTATCCTAACGTTGCTTTGTTAGACTACTTTTATATACCAAATTTTTCAGATGCTCTCTGAATCAGTCATAACATTTACTGGCTTATTCATTAAGTTAAATAAAATCTTTGGCATGTGCACATGGAGTATTTTCTGGATTTTGAAAATTATCCTTTAACAGACCATTTTTTTGGCTGGTACTACCCTAAATACATCTTATTGGGATTTTGGTTGGCATTCATTCTATTGATGGATTATTTTGTGGAAAACTGACATCTTTACAATACTGAGATCTACTAGACCAAAACTAGTCTTTTTTCTCTTTCCTTGGATTCTTTTTTTTTTTTTTAAGATTTATTTATTTATTTGAAAGTCAGAGTTACAGAGAGAGAGGAGAGGCAGAGAGAGAGAGAAAGGTCTTCCATTCACTGTTTCACTTCCCAATTGGCCGCAACAGCCAGAGCTGCACCAATCTGAAGCCAGGAGCCAGGAGCTTCTTCCTGGTCTGCCATGCAGGTGCAGGGGCCCAAGGAATTGGGCCATCTTCTACTGCTTTCCCAGGCCATAGCAGAGAGCTGAATCGAAAGTGGAGCAGCCGAGTCTTGAACTGGTGCACATATGGGATGCTGGCACTGCAGGTGGTGTCTTTACCTGCTAAGCCACAGCGCTGGCCCCTGGAATCTTATAATTTTTTCATTTTGCTACTAACACTTTTTATTCAGTTTATTCTTGGGTAGTTTAACATTTTTCTACTTTACATAGAAATTATTCCCATTTTTACTTTCTGGTTGCATGCTTATAAACTTATCCTATAACTTACATTTTAGTGAGTTTTCATATTCTTTCTGATGGTGTTTTTTTAGTTTTTTTCAGGTATTTTATTATTATCAATATTTGATTATAATACAATACTTGTGTTATAATCAATACTTGATTATTGTGCTGCCCCTTTGCCAATATTTATAATTCCTGTTTTATTCTTACAAGTACATTCTGAATGGTGTGTGCTATGTTTTGCATAATCGCATCATAATAACATGAAGTGAAATATTCAAAAGACACCAGGAAAAAAAGCATAATTCTAGTGAATTTGACACAAGGCCAGGTATGTTTTGATAAACCAGTCTTATTTTTTTCACCCAGTTCCCTTCTCCTACCAACTTACTTCAAGTCTTGGGTCCTGTGATATCCAAGACCGGATGGGAGCCAGATACTAACTACAGTTATGTAGCTCATGCCATTTAGTTATGATGGTATTAATCACCTCCCTGTGTAGCAGTGGTAATGTTCTCTGAATTTATCTGGCGTCTCAAGAAAACAAAGCATTTGCCATTTTGAGAGGTAAAGAAAGTGCTTTTTAAAGTTGGAAGCGAACAGGTCAGCACCACGGCTCACTAGGCTAATCCTCCCCCAGTCAGGGCGCCGGATTCTGTCCTGGTTGCTCCTCTTCCAGTCCAGCTCTCTGCTGTGGCCCGGGAGTGCAGTGGAGGATGGCCCAGGTCCTTGGGCCCTGCACCTGCATGGGAGACCAGGAGAAGCACCTGGCTCCTGGCTTCGGATCAGCACAGCGCGCTGGCCGTAGCGGCCACTTGGGGCGGGGGGGTGGTGAACCAACGGAAAAGGAAGACCTTTCTCTCTTTCTTTCTCTCACTGTCTAACTCTGCCTGATGCACCATGCCTGCAACTCCTGCTAGTGGGCTGTCTTGTGCAGGTGAAGAGAGAGGCCAAGCAAACAGCATTCCTGCTTCTGCCCATGGCCCTGGCGACTGCTTTGGCCTTGCCAAGGACAAGGCCCCCACCATGGACTCTGTGGAGCTGAAAGCTGAATACAGAACACTTCTCAGTGCCTCCTGCCTGTGGAGCAGGCTTGTCTGCCCCAGATCGCACTTGAATAGATGAAAAGAATCTGTTTTTTTGCCTTGGCCCGAGGCCTGCAGTGGAGGCCACAAAGGCACTTAGACAAACTGGAGTGGCAGGCAGGCAGGCAGGCAGAAAGGGAAGGGAAGACTTAGGCAGTTTCAGAGGAAATGAACACAGACTTCGCCAGCTGATGTAGATTATGAGTTATTCAAATGATCTGTTTGTTCTCATTTGGAGAATTGGAAACTGCAAAGAAACCCGTTACAGACTGTTGAGGTTTCTCTGGAATCCTAGCTCCCAATGTCTGTAAGGAAATTGAGGTAAAAAGAATCAGTCCTAAAGGGGGGACCCTGGGAAATGAGGAATCCCACAGGTGAACAAGTGAGAGGCATTTCTGGTCCAGGAATTCAAGGGTTTAACCAAAGCAAGAGAAATGCCAGGTCCTACCCGAGAAGGACGCTGGGAAACCCAGCAGTGATGTTTATCAGCGTGCTTTGTTTGGTGCGTAATTGTGAGAACTGATCCCTTTGTTTTGAAGCTGTCTTTGAGAGTAGCTCGAAAGGCAAGCCCTCACTTTCTACCCGATTAGAGCCAATGAAATGGGCTCCTAATGTTCCTGCCTTGAGAGCCCTGTAGAACACAGTCCCATGGATGCTTAAGAAGAGGTGGGTCTGGGGCCCGGAGGCAGGATTGGACCACATCTGGCGAGGAAGCTTGATCCTTCCAGATACCAGTGGGTTAGCTTTGGGCTGCTTCCAAACCACAGGAAACACAGGCTTTGGGAGAAAAATCGGCAGACTACCAGGACCATCATACAGTACCAGGTTGATAATTTTAATCATGAAACTTCTTCTGGTTTTATTTTTACACTTGTTTGCTATCTGCTTTTGCCTTTGTTGCGGCGGAGGACAGTGTTTTGGTAGGTTTGGCAGGGAGGCCCGAGGGCATACATCAGCACCCCCAGGGATGCATGGTAAAACGCAGGCCCCGGGGGCAGGCGCCGTGGTTCAGCAGGCTAAGCCACCACTTGGATACCCAGATCCCATAACTGAGCACAGGTGAGCCCCTGCGACTCTGCTTGCCACCCAGCTTCCCGTGAATGCATCCTGGGAGGTGTCAGATGATGGCCCAGTAATTGGGTTCCTGCCACCTATCTGGGAGGACTGTATGGAGTTCCAGGCTGCTGGTTTCAGGCTGGTCTAGCCCTGGCCATGGTGGGCATCTGGGGAGTAAAGCAGTGAACAGAAAAACCATCTCCCTCTGCCTCTCAAGCAGCCAGAAATAATTACATAAATATATATTTTAAATACAGCACTTCACACTCCCACTCCTGGAACTCCAGAATTGGGATATCTGGGAAGGAGGAGGAATGTATACACCTCGTTCTCTCAAGTTTGAGAAGAACTGGGGCTCTGAGGGCACAAAGATCTGAGTTCAAACCCTGGTGCTGGTGATTTCTACCTGATGTTAGGCAAAATTTTAAATGTTTGTCTCAGTTCTCTGAGCTGCAAAGCAGGGATAAGTATGCTTACTTAGAACTATTGTTGCAAATATTAAGACATTTATTTACAATTCGTGTGAACAGAGTAAATGTTCCATATTGGAGGAGAGTTCTAAAAGTTCATGGAAAACAGAATTTAGAAAAAATTTCTTAGAGTTGGCGTTGTGGTGTAGCGCAAGAGGCCACCTCCTATGACACCAGCATCCCATATAGGTGCTGGGTTTTGTCCCAGCTGCACCAGTTCTGATCCAGCTCCATGCTAATGTGCCTGGGAAAGCAATGGAGGATGGTCTAAGTGTTTGGGCCCCTGCCACCTATCTGGGAGACCTAGATGAAGCTCCTGGCTCCTTGCTTCGGCCTGTCTCAGCCCTGGCCATTGCAGCCATCTGATCTGAGGAATGAACCAGTGGATAAAAGATGTGCAAAAAGTTATGAAATCTATGCATAGCTTTTTATAAGGTGCATTTTTATGAACTTTTTGAAGCTCCCTCTAAGCATAGATTTCACAAATTTTTGGCACCCAAATAAACTTTTTATTCTACTTTCCATGAACTTTTTGAAGTACCCTCAAGGGTAATGATTATATTTGCTATAGTACATTGAACACTTACTTGTTCCACGCCTCGCTGTTACCATGAACACTGTGCTATGGTCGGTACCTAGGGGTCAGACCCCCGAGTGCCTGCAAATCGGTGATCTATGCATTTCAGGGCTGTCTTTAGCCTTTCCATAGCCAGCACTCCCACATATCCTGCCCTGTAAGTAAAGAAGAGGCAGGCAGCAAGAGCTCTTGTCCCAAGTACAGGGCATTTCCCTGTTGTTCTTGACACCATGGCTCTCTGCCGTGGTCTTCCTATGTCTCAGTCCCTGGTTCTGTTCTCTGGCTTCCAAAACCCTTGCTTTGCTCAACGCAGTGGCCTTTCCAGGCCCCCTTCTCTGGCTCATGGTCTCTGCCTCTCTTCTGTTTGTGTGCTATCTTTATTTTGGCATCACTCCCCTTTCTCCATAAAAGACTCTCCCTCGTTCCTTCTCTTTCCTGTGGAACTCCCAGTGGTGGGACCCATGAGGTCCTCCAGTCCTTGTCAGAGGAAAGGGATCCAGACAAACCACACTAGAAGCCCAGTTCCCTAAGAACAGACACATACAGAAGAACAGCAAACAACTGTGGCACTGGGGTAAAAATACTGGCTTCCTGCACATAGAGTCTTTGGTCCTCGGTCCATTTTATGTTAGCTTTTGAGCTAAATTCCCCTCTTTTGCTTTTCAAGACTGAAAAGTGGGTTTGTTTGAGCTTTTTTTGGAAGGAAGGTGTGCTGAGTGGGGTGTGTGAGTGAGAACAATTAAAACAGCATTGTGAGCACGACAGCTTCCAACTCGAGGAGTTGGTTATTAATTGCTCCAAGCTTGAAGTGCCAAATATGTGTGAGTGGGTGGTTATGATCTCTCCTCTCCGGCTCTCTTCATACTCATTAAGTTTCAGTTGGATACTCTCCCCAAGAGAGTCGGAGAGAGAAGAACTGTTCCTAGAGCAGTTGTCCCTCCTTAGTGGTCAGATGAACACACACACACACACACACACAGGAGCCTCAAAGATAACACAAAGTAATGCTATTCCTGTGGAATCCTGAAACCCCAACTGTAAACGAATTTATTCTTATGCCTCTGTAATGAAAGGAGTTGAAAAATATTATCAGGCGTGAGACTAGAAGAATGGAAGGATCCAATCATTTCCCTGCGGTTGCTCTGCGGCTCTCCAGTGGAAACTGTCCTTTAGTCACAGCGCAATTAGGGCTACTTAGTACTTGATAGTCCTTGACATTGCCAGCCCTCAGTCCCCGGAGATGTACAACAGTTCGTGGGAGATTCATTCTCTCTTTCTCCCCCCGCCCCCAGCTCTCTCTCTCTCTCTCTCTCTCTCTCTCTCTCTCTCTCACACACACACACACCCAGTTGCATAGGACAGGAAACTCCACTTCTCTTACTTTATATTCCAGAGGGTAACCAGTACAGCACAGTAATGCACCTCAGAGATACATTTGTGGGGTTGAAGAAAATTCTGGATTTGTAGATAAAAAGAACTCTCGATCCATTTCCATGAGAGAATTCTAGGACAACCGCCCACAGTTATATTGCTTGAAGGTGAAATAAACAATTAAGGTCTCAATTACATTAATTCAATGACCACATAGTAATGAAGGTAGACTCTGAGGTAAATAGACTTGAATTTACAGAAACCAGACAAATGTGAAGAATATAAAATTTAGGAATAGCATTAATGAATATTTGGACCAGATCCTAGGAGAATATGCTAAGAACTGAACCTACTTCCTATCATAAACTGAATTTAGGCAAAATTTAGTACAACAGAGCATTAGCTGTGTTTGCAACTGCTTAAGGATTTTCATCAGTTATAAAAGTCTAACAGTTCTACCAGAACATGCATGAACTTTGGAACTTTTCTCGTTTGATTGGCCAAAGCCCAAATTCTGAACATAGAACCAGCCTCTGAGATATTCCTTGGGACTTCCCAAGATGAAATGGGAAATTAGTGTTGGGGGTGTTTTAAGAAACAATGATCTGGGGTTTTAACTGAGCAAAATCCTTAAGACAAAGGGCTGAGGCATTCAGCATGGAGTTCTTGGTACCAGCCAGCGAGTGAGGGAAGATTCCTGCCTCTGGAGGTCAGAGATGTGCACACGCCTCTAGCAACAAGGATGACCTAGAAGCCATTGTTAATTAAAGCAAAAAAATGATGTCAGAAATGTCCATCGGTATGGGACTATTAAAGGAAGTGTGATTACATAAAAATGTTGCAGGTAAGTATTTATCATCATGAAAAGCAAAAAAAAAAAAGGGGGGGGCGGGGGAGGGGAGCAGATTGTGCACATTAATCTCAGTATGATCCAGTTTCTGTTAAAATTTGCATAGACATCCATACATACAAACACATGCATGAGCTGGCATTGTGGCACACCTGGTTGAGCCACAGTTTACAAGGTTGGCATCACATATGAGCACCAGTTTGAGTCCTGGCTGCTCCACTTCCAATCCAGTTCCCTGCTAATGCACCTGGGAAAACAGCCTATGATGGTTCACGTGCTTGAGCCTCCGCCGTACATGTGGGAGATCTGGATGGAGTTCCTGGCTCCTGGGTTTTGTTTGACTCAGTCCCAACCATTGCAACCATTTGGGGAGTGAATTAGTGGATAGAAGATATCTCTCTCTATATATAGATATCTCCCTCTTTCTCTGTAACTCTGCCTTTCAACTAACTAAATAAATATTAAAAAAAAAACACATGCAAAAGAAACATCCCAGAATATTAATGGTGATTATCTCTGAATTGTGCTTGTGAATTTTTCGATTTCTAATTTTTTTAACAAGGAGCTTGTATTATTTCATCGCTTTCTTATCTTTACTGTTTATCAAATACAGACTACTACATATAATGTGTCTGAATTAAATACAATGTTTTTATTTAAAACGAACACAAAAACCTATATTGCCTTTCCCTGCCTTAGTAAGGAGAGATTCACGAGCAGCTTAGTAATTCATCAATCATTCATGTGTCCTACGTTCCAGGTGTCGAGTGTAGGAATCCAGGCTAAATAAAGCTGTGCTGCTTCCCAAGTTCCTCCCCGCAGAAGAGGAGGAAATTTCCATGGTGCAAGGCTGGCAGCGTTCTCCTATAGCAGTGGGCTGCTGTGGGTCCTTTTGTTGCACCCTGGACACATGTAGAGTGTCAAGCTGTGTCTTGAGGCAGGAGAGCTCTTGGAGCATCTCTCAGGTCACCTAATTGGGCTGTTGCTGTGAGTGACCACTGAGGTCATTTCTGACCCTTTCACGCGAGTAACTGACACAGATCCTGTAGGCAGCGGCTGACACAGAGAAGTTATTTCTGAGAAATAGAACCAGCTCTTTCTGAAGACCAGGCTTCGAGGCTGTGTACCAGCAGACAAGACTTTATGTAACAGTTTGTCTTTGTTCCTCAGGCCATGTGTGACCTTTCTGCTCCTTCCTGCTGACACCATCCCAACAGAAAAATACAATCTGTTCAGCCTAATGTTCATCCTTCCCTCTTGAGCCTTCGTGGTGCATAACAACAGCAGCTGCATGACTTTTACATAATGTAAATACTTTATTTACTTTTGTGGTTAATTTATGCATCTGTCCAATGTTTGCACAGCTGTTTGATGTCTGTATACCCATAGATTAGCCTTAACTGATTTGATCTATCTTAAGCCAGAAGCGTCGAGAAGAGAGGGGCTCCCCTATGGCTTTGCTTTGCCCAGCCTGCATGGTGGTAGCATTCAGAGGAGAACTTCATTGAGGAGGATGCTTCTCAGTGAGACTTCATCACCTCCTTGAAGCTAGAAAGACTCCCTTGGTGAAAAGAAGAGCCAGAACTTCCTGACCTGCTCAGGGAAAACATGATGGAGGACTTCGTTTTACCTGTCAGAGGATACCACTATGGTATCAAGGTGACCTTTCTCAGGAGACTGAAACAGACGACTGGAAGATGGAGGAAGTTAGAGCCCACCCAGAAACAGGGGTAGTAATCATGGAATGATTAGAACAGAAAAATTGCTTTCGTAGACTTATTTGCCCATCAAAAACCAGTAAGGACTAGGCACTTGAGATGCCAGTGGTTTGGCTTCTCCATGTACCAGAGGTTAACTGGAGTCACTGAATTTCAATGGTGACTGGTTTTGTTTTAAAAGGCGCTTATTTATAGAGGGGGACAGGTAGTAAGCTGGGGTTAAGATGCTGCTTTGGACACCCACGTCCCGTACTGGAGTGCCTGGGTTTGAGTCCCAACTCCACATCCCGATTTCAGCTTCCTGCTAATGTCCACCCTGGAAGGCAGCGGGTGATAGCTCAAGTACCTGGTCCCTGCTACCCAGGTGGGAGAAGGGGGTTTTGTTCCAGATCCCTGGCTTCAACTGGGCGCATCCCTGGCTGTTGCAGGAATTTGAGGGTAAATCAGCAGATGGACAATCATTTCCTGTATCTGTCTATTGGTCTCTCTGTGTTTCAAATAAAACTAAGATAAATAAAAATTAAGTGCATCGTTTTATTTGAGAGACAGACAGACAGAGAAGGCTCCCATTATCTGGTCCACTTCCTAAAGGTCTGGCCCAGGCTGAAGCTGGGTCTGGGAACTCAACCTGGGTCTCCCACATGGGTGGGAGCCGTCAGCTGCTGACTCCTGGCTTCTGCATGTTCAGGAAGCCAGATTCATGAACTGGAGCTTGGAACTGAACCCTAGGCACTCTGATGTGGGACACAGGTGGCCTAACCACTAGGCTAAACACCCACTCTGAGGATCTGTTTTTTTTTTTTTTTTTTTTTTTTTTTTTTGACAGGCAGAGTGGACAGTGAGAGAGAGACAGAGAGAAAGGTCTTCCTTTTGCCGTTGGTTCACCCTCCAATGGCCGCTGCGGCCGGTGTATCGCGCTGATCTGAAGCCAGGAGCCAGGTGCTTCTCCTGGTCTCCCATGCGGGTGCAGGGCCCAAGCACTTGGGCCATCCTCCACTGCACTCCCAGGCCATAGCAGAGAGCTGGCCTGGAAGAGGGGCAACCGGGATAGAATCCAGCGCCCCGACCGGGACTAGAACCCAGTGTGCCGGTGCCGCAAGGCGGAGGATTAGCCTGTTGAGCCACGGCGCCAGCCGAGGATCTGTTTTTGATGCCATCTTCTTGTGGGCATGGGAAGTGTCATGGCCACCTATATGAGGTACGGTAACTGGAGGCAGTGGTGGGAATGCAAATGCAAGGCCCTCTTATCGTCTCACCTCCAGTAGTTGAGAGGAGGCAAGAGAGTAGAAAGAGAGTTGAGCACTCTCCTGTGATGTATAGCAGCGCGTGGTTAACAACACTCTTAAATAACATCCTTGTCCGGTTAGTGTGACCCAGATATCGACATATCTTTTTTTTTAACTTTTTATTTAATGAATATAAATTTCCAAAGTACAGACATATCTTTACAACAAGACATAGTCTACTTTATCATGCAGTGTAGTCTTAATTTTGTCAGATTTTCTCAATGTAGACAACACCTCAAAATACGCAAAGCCTAGGTTTTCCGTGGAAAGGCACACAGGAAACGCTGAACTACCTGAGCTCTAATTTTCTTAGCAGCTACTACTATAGTACAATTCAAGAAATTTCGCTGTTGCCTTGAGTAAGGGGTGGTTGTTGTCTCCCCACCATCCACCCCCATGCCCAAATCCATCAAAAACTACTGAGAGGGGCCGGCGCCATGGCTCACTTGGTTAATCTTCCACCTGCGGAGCTGGCATCCCATATGGGCGCCGGGTTCTAGTCCTGATTGCTTCTCTTCCAGTCCAGCTTTCTGTTGAGGTCTGGGAGGGCAGTGGAGAATGGCCCGAGTGCTTGGGCACCTGCACCCGTGTGGGAGACCAGGAAGAAGCACCTGGCTCCTGGATTCGGATCAGCGTAGCTCCAGCCATTGCGGCCATTTGGGGGGTGAGCCAGCGGAAGGAAGACCTTTCTCTCTGCCTCTCTCTCTCACTGTAACTCTACCTGTCAAATAAATAAATAAAAAATCTTAAAAAAAAAAAAAAACTACTGAGAAATACTTTTAAAATTAGACTGTGACCCAGGAAAGAAGGTGTGAACTGGTAAGTTTGAGTCTGTTATTAGCTCTGCTTGAGGCTGGCCTTTTATATCACTCTGAGGAGTAATGCTGTTTGTTTTTAGCATGAAACACGTAGGAGAAAAAACTGAGTGTGGGAACAGGGGAATCTTATTTTGATGGGATGTTTGATTGTTTTGTGGGATATATTGTGACCCTTAGCCCCCAGGATATCCAGGGATCGCCCATGCTTAAAGTTAAATTACAAGATAACTTCCCAGGCCAAGCGCAAGTAATTTTTACAAACAACAACATGCCATGTTCTCTGCTATATCCTTCCCAAGTTGCCCGGGAAACCTCGCAGCTACTGCATTCGGTTTTTGAAGCATAGGGAAATTCTGAGCCAGCACGTATCTTGAAGATAGCAGGAAAACACAGATGTTTGAGACCTTCTGAGATGCATTAAGTGCTGGAAACTGGAAGCCATAAAAGCCAAAATCGTGGGAGGGGAGTTGCAGGCAGCACCCTGGGAAAGCAGCAGCCCCGGAGTTGAGTGACCTCTCTTTGATCTCTTGCTTTCCCAAGTCACTTTCCCATGCACTTCCTCAAGGCTGGCTCAGTGCTGTAAGAAAAGGCTTTGGGATGGGAAGCATCCCCCAGCTTCTGAGCAGAGCTGAGTCAGAGGAGGGAGCAGGGACGAGTGGGGCAAGCACACAATGTGTTCACAGTGAAGTGTGTGTGTGCTTGTGCTTTCTCATGATTCCACCATCACAACCACCAATGGGAGAAGCTTCCTCCAAGTCACCTCAGTTAACCATGCACTCCGAAGAGACACACACTTCAAAAAGTCCCCTGCACGCCATTCTTCTTCTACACATCTTACACTCTCCAAAGATCTCATGTATAGAAATATTATAGGGGCCGAGGCTGTGGCATAGCAGGTAAAGCCACCTCCTGCAGTGCCAGCATCCCATGTGGGCACCAGTCCCGGCTGCTCCATTTCCAATCCCAAGTCCTTGGGCCCCTGTACCGCATGGGACATGGAAGAAACTCCTGGCTTTGGATTGGCCAAGCTCCGGCCATTGCGTTCAACTGGGAAGTGAACCAGAGGATGGAAGACCTCTCTGTCTCTCTGTGTCTCTCTCCCTCTCTCTCTCTCCCTCTCCTTTCTTTCTGTGTAACTCTGACTTTCAAATAAATAAATAAATCTTAAAAAATTTTCAACTATATTAAATATAATATTTAATAGTTAAATATTTCAGCTATATTAAATATAATATAGTTGCCTCTTTGTCCATTCTTTCATGAACCTCTACATAATTTTGCTTGATAAGGAGTGAAATTAATACTTTATACAAATACTTACATTTCAATGCTATTCTTTTCATTTCCTGGTCCAAGTTCTCTTCTGTCTATAATAAGGATTACTTGTTGTTGTCATGAGACCTGAGTCTCAAATAGTAGCTCACAGACTTGTCTGACTGCAGGTTGCTTTGTTAGCTCAGAAATATTTTTTTCCTGATGATTTTAGAAATGCTGAGTGATTTGGAGCTGATGATTTTCTTTTTTTTTTTTTAACACATTTTTAAGATTTATTTATTTATTTGAAAGGCAGAGTTACAGAAAGGTAGAGGCAGAGAGAGAATAAAAGAGATAGAGAGGTCTTTCGTTTGCTTGTTCACTCCCCAAATGGCCGCAACTGCTGGAGCTGTGCTGATCCAAAGTCAGGAACCACCTGGACCTGTGCTGATCTGAAGCCAGGAGCCAGAAACTTCTTCCAGGTCTCCTATGTGGGTGCAGGGGCCCAAGGACTTGGGTCATCCTCTATTGCTTTCCCAGGCCATAGCAGAGAGCTGGATTGCAAGTGGAGCAGCTGGAACTCGAACCAGTGCCCATGCGGGATGTCGGCACTGCAGGAGGCAGCTTTACTCACTATATCACAGTGCCAGCCCTCAAGGAGCTGTTGATTTTCATCAGTTCTTGGATGTATCTTAAAAATATACGCATTTCTGGCTGGCACCGCGGCTCAATAGGCTAATCCTCTGCCTTGCAGCGCTGGCACACCGGGTTCTAGTCCCGGTCGGGGTGCTGGATTCTGTCCCAGTTGCCCCTCTTCCAGGCCAGCTCTCTGCTGTGGCCAGGGAGTGCAGGGGAGGATGGCCCAAGTGCTTCGGCCCTGCACCCCATGGAAGACCAGGAGAAGCACCTGGCTCCTGCCTTTGGATCAGAGCGGTGCGCTGGCCGCAGCACGCCAGCCTCGGCGGCCATTGGAGGGTGAACCAACGGCAAAAGGAAGACCTTTCTCTCTGTCTCTCTCTCTCACTGTCCACTCTGCCTGTCAAATATATATATATATATATATATATATATATGCATTTCTTCCTCTTTTTAGAACGAGTAGACAAAGAAGTTTGGAAAACACAATAATCATTGTTGATTTCTCAATTTTTTTATTCCAAAGTGTTTGCCGAATAATTAAATCATTCTTTCTAAATTTGTATTTATTTATTTATTGAAAATATTTATTTGTTTATTTGAAGGCAGACAGAGAGAGGGAGAGACAGAAAGGGGAGGGAGAGAGAAAGAGAGAGAGAAAAAGGATCTTCCAACCACTGGTTCACTCCCCCAAATCCTCCCCGATTGACTGTAACAGCCAGCGCTGGGCCAGGCTGAAGCCAGGACCTAGAACTCCATCTGGGTCTCCCACGCGGGTGGCAGGGATCCAAGTATTTGGGCCATTTTCTGCTGGCTTCCCAGGTGCATTATCAAGGACCTGGATCAGAAGTGGAGCAGGGGTCAGCGTTGTGGTGTAGCAGGTAAAGCTGCTGCTGCCTGCAGTGCTGGCATTCCTTCTGGGCGACAGTTCAAGTCTCAACTGCTTCACTTCCAATCCAGCTCTCTGCTATGGCCTGAGAAAGCAGTAGAAGATGGCCCAAGTGCTTAGGCTCCTGAACCCTCATGGGAGACCAAGAGGAAGCTCGAGGCTCCTGGCTTTGGATTGGTGCAACTCCAGCCGTTGTGGCCATTTGGGGAGTGAACCAGCAGATGGAAGACCTCTCTCCCTCTCTTTCTCTCTCTGTCTCTGCTTCTCTGTAACTCTGCCTGTCAAGTAAATAAATAAATCTTTAAAGAAAGAAAAAAAGTGGAGCATCCAGGACTCAAATTGGTGCTCCTATGGATACTGGCATTTAAGGCTGACCCCTCTGTGCCACAGTGCTGGCCCCTAAATCATGCTTTTATGCTATCCAACTTCAGAAAGTGAGCAGACTCATTTTATAGATGGGAACATAGAGAAGTTAATTGATTTGTACAAGGTTACATAGAGGAACAAGACAGGCCATGTTGTAGTGTGGCGGGTAGGGCTGCCACCTGCAACATAGGCATTCCATGTGTCAGTTTGGGTCCCAGCTAGTCCACTTCCAGTCCAGCTTCTTGCTAATCACCAGGGGAAGCAGCAGAGGATCAAGTATTTGTGCCCCTGAACCCACATAGGAGACGCAGAGGGAGTTCCTGGCTCCTGGCTTTGGTCTGGCACAGCCAGCTGTTGTGGCCATTTGGGGAGTGAACCAGCAGGTGGATGACCTTTCTCTCTGTCTCACCTTCTCTCTCTCTGTAAATCTGAGTTTCAAATAAATAAAATGTCTTGAAAAAAAATGAAAGGAGAACATGCATTTCCCAAAATGTGCCTTTTCAACATGGTGGCTATTTTTGTTAGGAATGAAAAGGCACTTTTTACATTCATATAACTTGACTTTCATTTTTCTGTGCCTTTAACTTCTACATATCAAAACCTAATTGCTAGGTAAGACCTTGCTTTTGTCCCACAGGCATTAACTTACTCATTTCGTATGTATTCTTTCTTTGTTGAATCTTGACATTTTCTTAGATTCCCAGGATAGTTTGTGAATTACAAATTACATAATCTTATCCTTTGCAATGGCACCCACCTGCAGTAAGTATAAAGCTAGGTCCACAGCAACAAGCAGCAGCAGACAAGACATTGCACCTGTCAGTGCCACTTGCGTAGTGTGTTGATGGAACAGTCAATAGACACGGGCCCTGCCCTCATGAGGCTTACAGCTTGTCATCAGACAAGTAATAAATATCAATGACACAGCATAATCACAGGGTGAAGAAGGATAAAGCAGGTCAAGAGAACAGTGGATAGAACCATTTTAGAGAGTCAGTTTGAAAAGGAAGATGGCAGGGGCCCCATGCAGGTGTGGGGAACAGCGGGAGGCTGATACGACTGGACCAGAGTTGAGACTGGAGAGGTTGGGGAGGGACTGTGGAACTTGCAAGGCGGGGGAAGGGACTTTAGATTTTATTGCAGCAGGAAGAGAAGCATAGAGCCCTGGAGGGTTTGGAGCAAGGAGATTAACATGATCACACTCATGTTTTGCAATATATTCTCTGCTGCCTGTGTTGAGAATAGGCCAAGGGGCTGGGGCAGGAGGGAGGGTGGAAGCAGTCAGGCTCAGAGGAGACTGTTGGGGTCACCTAGGAGAGAGATGGGGGTGCTGATGTGGGTGTTGGTAGTTGAGAGACAAGATTGGATTCTGTATATATTTTGAAGGTAGAATTAAAAGGATCTGCTGCTGAAACGAACATCACCACATTGAGAGATGTTTTTGTTTTGAGATAGAGGAAGAGATGGAGGAAGCAATATTTGGTTTTGCCTTTTTTTTTAAAGCTATGGTAGATGGTAATCTTTAAACAGTATTTATTTATTTGAAAGGCAGAATGAAAAGAAAGAGGAGGGAGGCAGGGAGATCTTCCAACTGCTGGTTTACTCCCTTAAATGGCTGCAGCAAGCCAGGGCTGCGCCAGACAGAAGCCAGGAGCCTGGAACTCCTTCCGGGTCAACCACATGGGTATCAAGGGCCCAAATACTATGGCCACCTGCTGCTGCTTTCCCAGGCGCATCATCAGGAAACTGGATTGGAAGGGGAGCAGCCAGGACTCCAACCAGCATGCTGATATGAGGTGCCAGTGTTGCAAGCGGCCAAAATAACCCCTACTGTGCCACCATGCTGATCCTGGTTTTGTTTTTAATATTGAAAAATCAAGAGTTCCGTTCTAACACACTAAGTTTGCGATGTGCAAGCAGAGATTGTCACAGAGGCAGCTGGATCTATGAGCTGCAGTGCAGGGGTGCAGTCAGGGTTAAGCACATACATCAGCATCAGTGAGTGCAGGCTGCCAGGGCGGGAGTAGAGACTAGGAGGTGCCCAGACTCAGAGCCCTAAGGCAGTGCACATTTAGAATTCTGCAAGAGGAGAAGGCCTCCCCTGGCTGCATGATTCAAAGGCAGACACACAGTGGAGTACAGCTGGTGCTAAGCTTCAAGACTGAAACAAATCTGAGTTGGAGAATAACGAAAAGTTCTAAACTATTGTCATAGAGGCTAGTGAACCAAGATGTGATGGGGAGAGACAAGAAGATGGACATTTTATCATTTCACTGAATGCTCCAAGGATTTGTCAAATTCGAGGGGACAGGATGACCGATGGTCCTTAATATATTGCCCAGTAGCGTTTGGTTGTCAGTGTTCACTGTTTCCAGAGACTGTTCCACGGGCATCAACACTAGGTAGGAGAGTGCTACAGACAGTACACTTTCTGCAATACTTTCTTTTGTTGTCCTGCTTTATGGGGACACAATATGAGTTGGCCCGTTAGCCAGAAAAAAAAATAAGCAAAGCAATGTCAATTATCACTTGGGGAAAATTCTCTAATAAACCTGGCCCACTTTCAGCAACTCACTTGTCTCAAGCCAGCTGTTGAGCATTCAATTTTGGGATGCAAATCAGCTTCTGTCTCCTTTGCTCAACTCCCAGGCTCTCTCTGAAAAACTCAAGGTTAGGTAAGTGTTGCAGTCTCTCCGCGAGGCTGTCCTCCTCACTGGCGCTACTTGTCTGCACCATGACGTTGCTTCAGTGCCTGGAGGGGACTGCAGTGCAACTGATTTGAGCCACCCGCGGGGAGCAAGCCCAGATGCCGCCTCCTGGAAGACGACAGTGCCAAGGCTGAGAAAGGAGGACAGGCCACAGCTTCCAAAGCTTTAGGGGGGGGGGAGCTCCCCCACCTGCTGCCCCTCCCCTTGTGAATACCGACTCAAATCATACATTAACAAATATAGTTATTTATTTAACCTTTTTTTAAACAGTTGGACAGACTTTTCCATTTTAGGCAATGTTGCAATTTTTGTGGTTTATGGATTTAATTGCTAAGGGTGTTACTAGGACAGAGGTAATCGATTACAAAGATCTGAAACACCAGAGTGGCCACCTCCAGTTTATATGCAGGTTTAGCAATAACATCTACTTAATCACAGGACATTTGGATGGTTCTATCCAAGGATAGGGAGTACTAGATCAGAACAGATCAAGTGGCATCAACACCCTTGAACTTGCTCAAACACCTCTGACATTTCGAAAACAGGTAAGAAATCCATTTGTTCTTTCTCTGAACTCGATGTAATACCAACAGGGAGGTAGCAGTCAAAACGTTTTGAGACACTAAAGTAAAATGTGAAAAAAGATGACTCTTGGCTTTTGTTACTTACCCATACCACCTCCAAACATCAGCATTGACTACCCTGGGATTCAGCATTGACGGCAACATTTTGGGATGTGAAGGCTTTCCAAAAGAACGCAGATGTCGCTATCTTAGCTGACTGTGGCCAAGACACTGAGACCTTGGCTACAACCTGCTTCCCATAGGGACTTGGTTTTCTATCCCACACTGACCTCCTCCTGGTGGTGCACCATGTTTGCTTTAAGGCTCACCCAGCGCTGAGAACAGCACAAGCACCTGCATCCACACCTAGCCCTCCTTGGCAGGAATGGCTCTGGGATCCCCGTGGCACTGCCGCAGTTTGGCAAGAGAAGAATTTTTAAACCGCGGTCTTCCGTTGAGGTCCAAGGTCTCTAGTTTCTATCATTTGCTTTTGTTTCTCCAGCACTTAGGAAGTATCCATGAAGACCCTGATGGGTCCCAGGTGCCATTTAGTGCGAGTTCACTTTAGACCCCCCCCCCCCACCTGTCACAAGTTGTACCTCTGCAGATCTTCTCATTCCTTCGTGGTTCTGTGCTAGAATCTAGAATCTTGGTTTTCAAAGAAACCAAGCAGGAAGGAGAGTAGGACTATTGTATGTATTCACTTCTTAATCCCTCTCCAGGGTATTTCGCATGCGCCCTTGAAATTTTGTGAATTGTGGTCAAGGCCACGTTTTACATTCAATGACTCCCACTGAAATGACTAAATGCTGAGTGGACCCAAATCACTGTACTGACATTAGACGATGCAGTATTTGGCACCCCTAGGCTTGAGAACAAGAGTGAATTATGTAGGTTAACCCCCTCCCCCCCAACATTTAGATACAGAAACAGGAGCGACAGGCACATAAAAAAAGAAAATAGAACACGGCAGGATGTTTAGCCAGCTCGCCTGTATTCTGCCACACAGATGGCCGCTGGCTGCAGTCTTTGGAGGCTGAACAAAAGGATTAATGGAAGAACCAAGGCCAGTGTCATCCAAGGCAGGGAGTTCCCCGGGAGCGCCTTCCCCAGTCCCCAGAACCCTCTTCCAAGTCTGGCCACCCTCAGGTGAGCGACCCCTTCACCCTGCCTGGCCTTCCTCTCCCCTGCCACACCAGTTCCCATTTTCTGGTCCATAACTCTGAAGACGACAACCGGAGGAACTTTCCGGGCCCCCAACGCAAACCACCGGCGCGAGTTGGTTCTCGACCCCAGTGCGCAAGGCACGGAGAGGCGAGCATCCTCCTGATGTGCAGCAATACCCCAGTCTCCCCCGCGCGGGGACAGTGTTCTGGGGTCAGCTGGGAGCAGCCGGGGGCTCCTGCGGAGTCTCGGAGGATGCCTCTTCCTGGTGTTCCTGCTGCGGCGGCGGCGGCGCCAGATTTTTTTATTTTTGCGCCACCGCACAGCGCGGAGGCCGAAGCAGCAGACTTCGTTCGGAGCCCTCCCGTGCACCTCTGCCCTTCTCGGGCTCCAGCGCGCCCCGTGCCCCCCGGGGAGCCCGCCGCCAGCCCCTGGCCGGGCCCCACCGCAGCGCACGTGCGCTCCCGGGACAACGGCAGGCGAGGCCTCCGCGCGCCCCCGCCCCCCTCGGCGCGTGCTCGCGCCCGCGGCCGCGGCCGCGCGCCTCTTCTCCCCGCTGCGGGCGTCGCGGGTGCAGGAGGAGGCGGAGCTGGGGAGGCGGAGGCAGGGCGGGCGGCGGGCTCCGGCGGGCGCGCGCGCCGGCCAGCGGGGCGGGGGCGCTGCGGGGGCGGCCCGGAGGCGTCGGGGCTGAGGGGGCTCCGGAGCCCGAAGATCGGCGGCCCCGGGGGGCCCGACTCTGCCGCGGGAGGGCAGGCGCGCTGCGTGCCGGAGGCGGGGACCTGAGGCCGCGGCCCGGGCCCCGGCGCCCCCGGTCCTGACGGGGCGGCGAGGCGGCATGAGGCGCTGGCGTGGGGGGCGCCCGGCCGAGCCCCCGCGGCGGCCCTCGGCGGCCAGGCGCTAGGCTCGGCGGCGGCGGCGGGCGGAGGGCGTCGGGCCCGGCCCGCGGAGGGCAGACACGGAGCGGCGATCGGGGCGCAGCGACGCCGCGGCGGCGCGGCGGGGCCGCGGGGCTCGGTAAGGCGGGCGCGCGGGAGGGCCAGGGGCGCCGGTGACGTGGGCAGGCGCCGCGGGGAAGGCTGCGGGGGCCTCGCTCTTATTTATTTTTTTTTTTGGAAGAAATTCTTGGTGAAGTGAAGGTTCCGGGCCGAACGTTCCCGGGGGGAACCCTCTCGGGCTTCCCCCGTACTTCCCTCCCTCCGGACTCGGGTCGCCGGCCTCCCCGGGGCGGCCGGTGCTGCGGGCCCGCCGTGTCCCGCGTGCCCCACGGCCTCGGCGATCCAGGCGTCGGGACGGATTCCTGGCCTGCTGCAGCGCTCCCAGCCCCAGGCTGAAGTCAGGCCGCAGCTGCGACTGCCCGGGAATGGCCCCGCGGGGGCCTCCGGGGACCCGGCGCTCCCCCGGGAGCCGCGGCGAGCGTTTCCCTGGGTGTCCGCGGCGGCCGCGCGGGCCCGCCCCCCGGGGCGGTAAGGGCAGCCGAGCCCGATGCCTCTGCCGCCCCGGGACTCCCGTGGAGTTTGCCTCGCGTCTCTGTAATGGGACGAAGTTGGACGATAGCGGCGACTTAGTGCCATTTTCCCCTCCGCTGTCTTTACCACCTCCGTGTCCTGTCCCTTTCATGTAGTTGACTTGAGTAAATATTGATGTTGAGGATCTTGGTGCAGAGCAGACAAGGAACTAGGGAAAGTCGTACCTGATTTCTTAATGTTTAGACTGCGGGACCCTTTATACGTTCACCTTTTGCTGTGAAAGGCCAAAGAAGGTAGAGGCGAACAGGAGACCTAGGGCAGGATGCTTGGGTTGGAGTTTAGTAGTTAGCCTTTAGGAAACAGAATTTGGATAATTACGATTTTTGATCCGTATGCAGAATTACAACGGGCGTTTAAAATGCTCCGG
This sequence comes from Lepus europaeus, assembly GCF_033115175.1. NCBI lineage: Eukaryota > Metazoa > Chordata > Mammalia > Lagomorpha > Leporidae > Lepus > Lepus europaeus. The sequence continues at coordinate 118,737,964 of NC_084833.1, read as the reverse complement.
GCACTGCATGATGCTACATGGATAGCTGGCAGCTGGGCCGTGGCATTGTTGTCAGCATCTCTTTTTATTTTCCATTCTTTCAGAGTTTTATTTGGCACAGGTTTAGACCTTTTAAGTTAGTCTGAATGGGAATCCCTTTTCTGATACATTGCTTGCTTTTGTAAACATTGCTTGTGTTTGTATTTCTAGTGGAGGAAGAAAAAGCAAATGGTACTGGGGTACAGTGGCTCTTAGAGTCCACAAAATGGACTAGTTTGATTTCGGTAATTGGATTTCTTGTTGCAGTATTTTTGGGTAGTGACGATGTGATTCATTAATATATTTGTCCGTGTTGGAGAAATTCGCTTAACTTGGATTGACATTCGTCCCTTGGACTTGAGCGCGAAGGAAATAGAAGGTGTAATTGCTTCTACGACACATCCTCAAAGTTTTCCAAGTGTTTATTAGTGTGTATTCTTTTTAATAGGGTTATTTGTGAGGATGAGGTATTAGGATGTGTCATTTCCATTTTCAGGAATGTCTGCGGTCTGATTCATACCTAAAATTGGGTATGTGGGGATGCTCTGTAGAGCATCTACAGTGGTGTGAGGTTGGTAAGTGGTGTGAGGTTGCTTAAGTTAGTTATCTTTGTACCGTGGTCCTTATAGCAGACCTGAAGTAAAGCAGCACTTTGGACAGAGACTTGTCCAGGCACAGCTAGGGTGGAAGCCCAGTTTGCTGTAGGATCGTGCACATTGCAGGGTGGAGGGGGGTGGGGTGGGATGAAGGGGGACAGGTGTCCTGTGCAGTAGTGGGGGAGAAAAGACGTAAGTGGGACAGAGAGGAAACGTTAGCTGGCAGAAGCTCCTTTGGTTATATAACTGTTTTGTTTTCTAGGGAGAGACTAAGAACCAGCAAGGCAGGCTCAACTGTTATTAGAGCCTTTGATGTTGATTTGAATTCCAGTAGTTATGTTCGCTTTATTTCCTTTTCCCAGCCCCCTATCATTTTCCAGCCACCAGATCCTTTTCTGCATTTGAGCTGCAACTTCAATGGCAGTACATTCGTCTTCACTCTTTTTCTCTCCTGTGTTTCTCTCTCTCCTTCCATCTCTCTTTGGTGCTGTATAAAGCATGTTTTTTATTATTATTGCTTGTTCTCTGTCTTGAGATGATTTTTTTTTTCAACAGTGATTTCCCTTCCCAAGCTGCCCTGGGTGTATTATCAGCACAGCATATATAGAATCACTGTTGACGGTAGATGCATATAATAAATGTCAAGGACTGGCAACTGTTTTCTTTGTTGGATGATGGTAGCAAAAGAAAGATGAGCTAAGCACAGCTGTATTTTTAAAGGCTAAGACTAGTATCCTCGAGACTCTTTAGGGTTTAATCTATGAATGTGAAATCTGATGTCCAAGGAAGCAGTCAAGAGACAGCAAGGACTCGGAGTTGGGTCACCGTTGCAGTTCTATTTCTTAACAGCCGTGTGGTGTTGTACCTTCCCTGGGCAGGTTATCTTTGTGACTGAGCTTAGTTTCTCGTATTTACAAAATAAGGCTGAGAAGATTTGTGTAGTCTTTCCTAGAGTCATTTCGAAGGATCAGATGGAAGAAAATCTGTGAAAATGCGTTGTATAATGTTTTTATATACATGTGGTATTACTGTTGTTACATATAAACTTAGTATTAATTACAAACCTATTTCTTTTCTTTTTTTTTTTCTTTTTGACAGGCAGAGTGGACAGTGAGAGAGAGACAGAGAGAAAGGTCTTCCTTTTGCCGTTGGTTCACCCTCCAATGGCCACCGCGGTAGGCGCGCTGCAGCCGGCGCACCGCGCTGATCCGATGGCAGGAGCCAGGTGCTTCTCCTGGTCTCAAACGGGGTGCAGGGCCCAAGCACTTGGGCCATCCTCCATTGCACTCCCGGGCCACAGCAGAGAGCTGGCCTGGAAGAGGGGCAACCGGGACAGGATCGATGCCCCGACCGGGGCTAGAACCTGGTGTGCCGGCACCGCAAGGCAGAGGATTAGCCTAGTGAGCCGCGGCACCGGCTACAAACCTATTTCACTTGACAGATTGACTGGGCACATGTAGGTGGCATTTAAAAATGTTTTTTACTGGTTCCAAGATTTTGTGATTCCATCTCAGTTTTCCTTTTTTTTTTATACATTTATTTATTTGAAAGACAGAGTTAAAAAGAGAGAGGTCTTCCACCCACTGGTTCACTCCTCAAATGACCTCAGTGGCTGCAGTGGCCGCAGTGGCCAAAGCTGAGCCAATCCAAAGCCGGGAGCTTCTTCCAGGTCTCCCAGGTGGGTGCAGGGTCCAAGGATTTGGGCCATCCTTTGCTGCTTTCCCAAGCACATAAGCAGGGAGCTGGATCAGAAGTGGAGCAGCTGGGATTTGAACCAGTGCTCATATGTGATGCCAGCACTGCAGGCCAGGGCTTTAATTCTCTGTGCCACAGTGCCGGCCCCTTCCATCTCACTCTTTAGGAAATCCACAGTAGTATTTACAGTTCTACAATAGTTGGAATTTTCAATTATTCTGGGAAAGATGAAGTTTATTAACAATTGGAGCTTCTTTAAAGTATCAGTTTAAAATACTAGAGGTGGTTAAATGGTAGGATTGTGGGACCGGCGTTGTGGTGCAGTGGGTTAAAGCCCTGGCCTGAAGTGCCGGCATCCCACATGGGTGCCGGTTCTAGTCCCAGCTGCTCCTCTTCCGATCCAGCTCTCTGCTATGGCCTGGGATAGCAGTAGAAGATGGCCCAAGTCCTTGGGCCCCTGCACCCATGTGGGAGACCTGGAAGAAGCTCCCAGTTCCTGGCATCAGATCGGCGCAATTCTGGCCATTGCGGCCATCTGGAGAGTGAACCAGCGGATGGAAGACCTTTCTCTCTGTCTCTACCTCTCTCTATAACTCTGTCTTTCAAATAAATAAAATAAATCTTAAAAAAAAATAAATGGTAGGATTGTGAGAATTTTTTAGCCAAAAATATTTGATATTTGTGTGTATTATTTAGGATAGAAGTTGGCTAAATACAGCCTGTTGGTCATATCCGATCTGTAGCTCAGGAGCCAATAATTATTTTTGAATTTTTATATTTTAATTTTTAATTAATTTTTAACAAATTCAGTGTGATTTGTAGATACAATTTTTTTTAAAAGATTTATTTATTTATAATTTGAGAGGTAGAGCTAGAGAGAGAGAGAGGGAGAGACAGAGAGAAAGGTATTCCATCTGCTGATTCGCCTTGCTGGTTCACTCCCCAAATGGCCACAACAACTGGAGCTGAGCTGACCTGAAGCCAGGAGCCAGGAGCTTCTTCTGGATCTCCCATACGGTGTTAGGGGTCCAAGCACCTGGGTCATCCTCTACTGCTTTCCCTGGCCATAGCAGAGAGCCAATTGGAAGAGGAGTATCTGGGACACAAACTGGCGCCCACATGGGATGCCGGTGCCTCAAGTGGAGGCCTAGCCTACTATACCACAGCACTGGCTCCCTGTAGATAGAATTCTAAGAACATAGTGATATTCCCTACTTCACCAAAATTTTAAATGGTTGGAAAAAAAAAAAAACAATATTTTGGGCTTAGTACAAAGCATGTGAGATTCAGATGTTTGTGTCCCTTAAAGTTTAATTGGAACACAGTCAATTTTTTGTTGTTGAGGGCTGCTTTGACAATAGTACAGTAGTGGAGTTGAATGCTTTCTGAGCGAGTCATTATGGCTGCAAAGCATAACATATTTATTATCTGGCCCTTTATAAAGAAGGCTTGCCAACCTCTGATTTAGAATTTGATATTTTTTGCTTTAATTAACAAAAATTTTATTTTCTTCCATAGCATTATAAGGTTAAGACCTTTGGAAAAATATGAAAATACTTTGAAACCAGATACACTTAGATTCAGATGTCAGCCATGATATTTACAAACTTTGATTCTGGATAAACTTAACATCTTGATGCCTCAGTGCTTTGTCACCAGGGAATGAGAGTAGCGTCTACCTTAGAGAGTTGGAATGAGGATTAAATGAAATGATAAATGCCCAGGCTTAGCCTAATATCTGGCATATCATTAGCTTTCAGTAAATGATGGATAATGATGATCAATTTTAGTCTTAAAAATATGCTGTATTTATTTATTTGTTTGAGAGGTAGAGAGAGAGCACGAGCGAGTGAGAATGCGAGTGAGCCAGTGAGTGAATGAGCGTGCTTCCCCCCATGCTCTGGTTCACTCCATGAGTGTTTGCAACTCTGGACTGAGGGCTGAGGCTGAATGCTGGGACTGACACCAGGGCCTCCACGTGGGTGGCAGTTAACCCAGTTCCCTGAGCCGTCGTCGTCACCGCTGCTTCTCAAGGGCTGCATTAGCAGGGAGCTAGAGCTGAGAATGGAGCTGGGAGTTGAACCCAGGCATTCCAATATAGGTCAAAGCGAATAAGTATAAGAATAGTCCCAGACTATACTTATTCTCCTGCGTGATTGCTACTTGTTATGGAATTTTCTCCTTTAGTGAAGCCATTAGTTATCAGCTGACAATTGGAATAACTGGAGAAATTTCTAAGCTGTTACACTGCAGTTTTATGAAACACCTCTTTATTTTTGATAATTAAGAACGGGTGGGAAGATCCTTCTGCTCTAGTTTTCACAGTTCCTGGTTCCTGATGCATTTCCTGGTAATGTTTTTATGTTTGCAAGTTGGTTTTAAATTCTGTTTCTATTTTTTTGTTTGTTTCTTGTTTTGTGAGAAAAACCCGTTGTATTTAGGTCAGGATTGGATAACTTCCCCTATGTGTATCTTATAGTCCAAGTCTTCCTTGTGATTTGCATTATTATCTCTGTAACATCCTCTCCAGAGTTAAAACAATATTAAGTTTCTTTTTCCCTGAAGATAGACCCAGTTTATTATCTAGAGACTTCAATTTTAAGACCATTTTTTCAATCATTTTGTATAAATTATCTGACAATTGAGAAGTCTGATGTGCTTCTCAACTTCAAATGCTGGTTTATTTAATGATAATCCTGAATGAAGAGTGAGCAAATAAAAAAGGCCATTGTTCTGACTGAGTTAAAACAGAAGTGGGTCATTGTGGCTCTTGGAGTCCTACAGATTGTTCAATTTCATGGCCTTGGATGATGCGTAACTGTGGGAGGATGGTCCCAGGGAGATACGGCTGGACATTGCGTTCCCACAGCGTGCTTGTGGAACAGAGGGGTGGGGGCGGAGGGCCCTGGAAGACTGCCGGTTCTAGCTGCAGCACCCCTGAAAACCTGGAGGCCTAAAGAAATGCTGTCAACTGTTGTCTTTTCACGTTGAAAAAACAAAACCAGGGATTTCCTCTCTGGAGAGATTACGGTTGAGCAGGAATATTCCCAAAAGAAGTAAAAAGTAAGGATTTGATAACATACACACTGACCACAGTGTGGCTGGACAAGGGGGCCTTCCCTGGTGGTTAAAGGAGATTGTTTTAAGACAACTAAAAGGAAGTGAGAAGTAGGGTATCTGATTTAATTTCTCAAGAGAAAAACATGGACTAGAATATTCAATAGTGGAACTAAAATTCTGGTTTTCAGAGAAAATTTGTATATTTACTAGCTTATTTTATAACAAGTATTGCAAACTATGTTAATACTGGCGGTTATGGAGATGGAAAGTAGTGAGAGGGAACATGTATCTGACCTGTCCATTACGGGAATGTTATGATGTACTCACAAAGGTAGGCACTGTGCTCTGGGAGATAATTCCAAAGTAGTTAGATATTCCCTCCACTTCCCCTGAAGTAGTAAAATCTTTGCTATCTGGAGTTCAGCCTTGTGACCTTGAGTAGGCTGTACTGTTATCATTTCCTCACGTGAAGGATGGGAACAGGAATTGCTGTTCTTTTATTGGAGACAGAGGTGGTCAAAGGATTCTTTTTATTTTTTAAAGATTTATTTACTTATTTGAAAGAGTTACACAGAGAGAAAAAGAGAGGCAGGGGGGGGGGGGTCTTCCATCCGATGGTTCACTCCTCAGTTGGCCACAATGGCTGGAGCTGCGTGGATCCAAAGCTGGGAACCAGGAGCTTCTTCCGGGTCTCCCACTCAGGTGCAGGGGCCCAGGAACTTGGGCCATCTTCTACTGCTGTCCCAGGCCATAGCAGAGAGCTGGATTGGAAGTGGAGCAGCCAGGACTAGAACCGGCACCCATATGGGATACCGGCACTGCAGGCAGAGGCTTTACCCTCTATGCCACAGTGCTGGCCCCTAAGATGAGTAACATTTTTAGTAGTTTTGAAGGACATATGTGAAGTTCAGTAATTACACAGTATGTTGATCAAGAAGTGAAGTAACAGGGAGAGGAGTTTTGAACCTGGAGTCACAGTCTTTTTTTTTTTTTTTTTAGATTTTATTTATTTATTTGACAGGTAGAGTTACAGTGAGAGGGAGAAACAGAGAGAGAAGTCTTCCATCTGTTGGCCACAGTACTGGCCCCACATTTATTATATTAGTGAAAAAAGTATCCTTTGAGTACATTCATGCATGTTTTTCCATGGAGCTACATGTAGTGGAAAATATGAAGGAAGGTGTCATTGACTCTCTGCCCTTAGAAGGTATTCATTTGATTGGGAAGATAAACTGTATTATGAGAATATATATACTGGTAGGCAACGAGATAGAGGGATGAACTGGCAGGTTGAGGAATTGGGATGTACTGTTGGAAAGGTAACAGATGTGCTGTGACCTTGAACACTGAAAACGTGTACAATGAGCTTCTCTAGATCGGAAGCTCTCTCTCTCTCTCTCTCTCTTTTTTTTTTGTTACAGAAAAGCAGCAACTTTTAACCAAACCTGTCAGTAGACAGCAGCAGATGAGAACTCAGTCAAGGCCAGATTTTTACACGGGTTCCATGTAAATTGCTTGACTTACGAGCTGGAAGGAAAGGGTTACTTGAATTTACTAGAAATGCATTCAGAGGGACAGCTTCTCTTCTGGAAAGTAAATATGTATGAAGTGACAAGAGACTGAAGTGACCCCGTACTTGGAAGCAATAAATTGGTGCCCTGTACCTCAGTCTTGCTTGCCTTCTAAAGGCTTTACTTCTGCTATTATTTTCTTAAATTATTAATCCAGGGGCTGGTGTTGTGACGTAGTGGGTAATGCCGCTGCCTGCGACGCTGGCATCCCATAGGAGCGCTGGTTCGAGACCTGGCTGCTCCACTTCCAATGCAGTGTCCTGCTAATGTGTCTGGGAAAGCAGTGGAAGATGGCCCAAGTGCTTGGGTCCCTGCACTCTTGTGGGAGATCCTGAAGAAGCTCCTGGCTCCTGGCTTCAGCCTGGCCCAGCCCCACCCATTGTGGCCATTTGGGGAGTGAACCGGCAGATGGAAGATCTCTCTCTCTCTCTGTCTCTTCTCTCTTTGTGCAACTCTGATTTTAAATAAATAAGTATTTTAAAAACTAAATTGTTAATCTCTTCACGGAATCATCTCTTTCAGTAGACACACACATGCTTTATATTACTTATAGCAGTAATAACTGTCCACCAAATTCCATTCTCTGTGATGGCTTTTTTTTTTTTTTTTTGAGAACTTCTGCCTCAAGACAGCAGCTTTATTGAAAAAATTTATTTTGTTTGAAAGGCAGACTCTCTCGCTCTCTCTCTCACTCACTCTCTCACAGATAGAGAGATCTCCTACTCACTGATTTACTCCCCAGGTGAATCACTAGCCAGAGCTTGCATTAGCCAGGGCTGGGCTGAAACCAGCAGCCAGGAAATCAATCCAGGTCTTCCTCATGGGTAGCAGCAACCTAAGTACTTTTTTTTTTCTTCTTTTTTTTTTTTAAAGATTTATGTAATTTAATTGAAAGAGTTACATTGAAAGAGGGAGAGGCAGAGACAAACCATATACTGGTTCACTCCCTAGATGGCTGCAGTAGCCAAGGCTGGGCCAGGCTGAAGTCAGGAGCCAGGAGCCTAGAACTCTATCTGGGTCTTCCATGTGGGTACCACGGCCCAAGCAATTGGGACAACTTCCACTGCTTTCCCAGGCACATTAGCTGGGAGTTGGATTGGAAGTGGAGCAGTTGAGACTTGAGCTGGTGCCCACACGGGATGCTGGTGTTATAGATGGCAGCATAACCTGCTGTGTCACAGTGCCGACTCCAAGGACCCAAGTACTTGAGCGATCACCTGGTATCTCCTAAGGTGTACATTAATATTAACAGGAAGCTGGAATTTGAAGTGGAGCTGTGTATGGAATCCAGGTACTCCTGCATGGGATGTGGACATCTCAAGTGGCATCTTAACTGTTATGCCTAATGCCGGTCCGTTCTTTTTATTTTTTTAAAAATTGACGCATAATTGTAGATATTTATGGGTGGCATATTGTGAAAATTTTATACACAAACATACACACACACACGTGTTACAACCAAATCAGGGTGATTATCATTTCCATCCTTTTTTTTTTTTTTTTTTTTTTTTTGACAGGCAGAGTTAGACAGTGAGAGAGAGACAGAGAGAAAGGTCTTCCTTTTGCCATTGGTTGACCCCACAAGTGGCCGCTATGGCCGGTGTGTTGTGGCCAGCGCACTGCGCCGATTCGAAGCCAGGAGCCAGTGCTTCTCCTGGTCTCCCATGCGGGTGCAGGGCCCAAGGACCTGGGCCGTCCTCCACTGCACTCCCGGGCCACAGCAGAGAGCTGGACTGGAAGAGGAGCAACCGGGACAGAATCCGGAGCCCCAACCCGGACTAGAACCGCGGGGTGCCGGCGCTGCAGCATTTCCATCTTTTTAAACATTTCTTTTTGTTGGGAGCTTTTGAACTCCATTCTTCCCAGTCTTTATGAAATAAAGAGTTTGTAAACTATTGTCATCCTACAGTGCTGTAGAACACTAGAACTTATTCCTCTTATCAAACTGTGTTTTGGTACCTATTATACAACTCTCCTCCATCTCCCCAATCCTCTGCCCTTCCTAGCCGCTGATGTATACTATTCTGCTCTCTACTTCTATGAAATCAGCAGTCTCTGCCGGGACGATCACATGCCCAGACGAAATCTGTAGGTCTTACTACTATTAAAAAGTCACAGGCAGGACAGGCACTGTGGTGCAGCATGTTAAGCCAACACTTGGGACATCCGCATCCCATATGAGTGCCAGTTTGGGTCCTGGTTGCTCAGCTTCTGACCCAGCTTCCCACTAAAGCACCCAAGAATGCAGCAGATGATGGCCCAACTAGATGGGTCCCTGTCATTTGGGAAGCCCAGATAGAGTTCCAGGCTCCTGGTTTCAACCAATTCCAGCTGTTGCAGAAATTTGGGAAGTAAACCAGATCTCTCTGCTTTAAGATAAATAAGTCTTCAAAAAAAAAAAAAAAAAAAAAAAAAAGCCTCTATCTTGTAGCTCATTGTGACCACATGACTAAATTCTGGCTATCTGGATGTGAACAGAAGTGGTGTGTGTGAACAGAAGCCACTTTATATTTTCTTTTTTTGCCTACAGAATGTAGGCTGTTAACACAGTGCCGGGGTATATGATTCAACTTTGCAGGTGAGAGTGATACCTGAAGGGAGAGGTGAATGGATCCCTGTATGATCTTGTGGAGCGGTGTTACGTACTGGCCTTGGACTGTTGGTGGTTGAGAGAGCAATGGAATTTTATCTTTCGAGCAAGTAGTACCTTAAGCAAGTCCCCTCTTAAGCTGTCTGCTCCTCTGCCTTAAGATCCCATTCAGCTACTCCCAGTTGCTTTGTTGACTTTTGCAGTAGAAATTTTTAGGAGTTTGTATTCTATATTCTTCCTCCCTCCCGATTCTCTCTCTCTCTCTCTCTTTTTTTTTATTTGACAGGTAGAATTATAGACACACAGAGAGAGAGACAGAGAGAAAGGTCTTCCTTTCGTTGGTTCACTCCCCAAATGGCGGCTACGGCTGGCACTGTGTAAATCTGAAGCCAGGAGCCAGGCGCTTCCTCCTGGTCTCCCATGCAGGTGCAGGGGCCCAAGTACTTGGGCCATCCTCCACTGCATTCCCGGGCCACAGCAGAGAACTGGACAGGAAGAGGAGCAACTGTGACTAGAACCTGGCGTCCGTATGGGATGGTGGCGCCACAGACGGAGGATTAGCCAAGTGAGCCACAGCACCGGCTCCCCGATTCTCTCTTTAGCCTGGCCCATTTGACTCCTGTTCCATGACTCCACTGAAGTTGCTTTTAGTCAGGGCTACAATGACCTTTAGCTTGCCAGAGCTAGTGGTCAGTTCAACGTCCATCTTACTAACCTTTCACCACTGTTTCACATCAGCTGACTACTTCCTCTGACCTGTTAGTCACTGATGCTCATTTTCTGTATTCTTAATGCCAGTTTCTTCCTCCCTGCCCATTTTGAAAGTTTGGAAGGTCTCTGGGTTCTCAGGTGATTGCAACCATTTTATCAGTTCACGTATCAATTTATATGCCGATGAAGCTCAAATTCCTATCTAGTATTGATTCTTTTCCTTTGAACTCTAGACTCACCTGACTCCATGCTTCCACTTGGGTGTCTAATAGACAGCTTTAAGGTGGCATGAACAAAGCAGGACTGGACTCATTCTTGCCTCTGGTCACTTCTTCCATCTTTCCCAAGTCTCATCAGTAAGTGGCACCCTTTTCCACCACTTGGGCAGGCCCAAACCCCTGGAGTCATCCATGATTTTTTTTTTTTTTATGTTAAACCTACCTTCATAATGTAAATTGAACCTCACTGTCTCTGTTTCCCACCTCCCACCCCCCCTTTAAAAACCTAGGCTGAGATTGTTGCCTTTGTTTTCTGGAAAACTGCCAGCAGACATTCCATCCTCATTCAGAGACATCCTTGCCTCTAGTCTCTGTCCTTCCCCCCACCTTCCCACTTTCAGGAGCCAAAATAACGTTAGATGTTAATCAGATTGTATCACTGCTGCTTCCTGGGTTTCTGATACATGTACTGCTAAAACTAAAATCTGACATTTTGTTTTGGAAACAAGACCTTCGTCTGGGTCACCTGTGAGGTCTTGTTCCAGTGCTTATCAGCAAGGGGAGAATTTGTCCTTAGGGGAGGTCTGGGAGTGTCTGGAGACATTTTTGGTTTTTCAGAAATTGGGAGGTGAAGCAACTGGTGTGTGTAGGCCAAGGGTGCTGCTAATCATCCTGTAGTACCCAGGATAGCCCCAGCAATAAAAAGTCATGTGGTTCAAGATGTCTATCATACATGTCTGGCTCCTGGCTTCTTCTCCGACCTCATTTTCCTTAGTTTCTCCTTTGTTCACTGGGCTTCTGTCACAGGCACATTCCTTTGTTGTGGTGTTGTTTTTAATTATATTAGACTTCATTTTTAGGTTCTAAGCAGAACTGAGTGGAAGGTGCAGAGATTTCCCATACACTCCTGTCCCTGTGCGTACGCAGCTTTCCCATTATGAATAACCTTTTCCAGAGTGGAGTGTTGAACCTATGTTAGCACATTATTGCCATTTAAAGCTCATTGATTATATTAGGATGTGTCCTGTGATATACAATCTGTGGATCTGGATACATTTCTAATGATGTGTATCTACCATTTGTAGTGTAGGTTGAGTATCCTTATCTGGAATACTTGGGACCAGAGTGTTTTGAGACTTGTGTTTTTTTTAAATTTTGGAATATTTACCTAAAAATAATGAGGTATCTTGGGGTTGGGATCCAAGGCTAAACACAAAATTCATTTATGTTTCATATATATATTTATGTTTTAGGCCTATGGTTTGACTGTGACCTATCACACGAGATCAGGGATGGAATTATCTACTTGAAGGCATCATGTCGGGACCTGAAATATTTCATTTTGAGGACCATTTCAGATTTTAGAATTTTGGATTACGTGTTCTCAACCTGTAACACACAGGGTTGTTTCAGTGCTCTACAAATTTTCTATGATTCACATTTCTTTTCCTCTCCCTGATACGTGGCAACCACTGATCTTTTTATTGTCTCCATAGTTTTGTCTTTGACAGATATTATATAGTTAGAATCATACAGTAATGTAGCCTTTTCAGGTTAACATCTTTAAAGTTTTTTTAAATTTATAATTAACACATAATTGTTCATGTATGGGTACAGTGCTGTTTCAGTACCTGTGTATGTTTTGTAGTGATAAAATCAAGGTAATGAGATCTCTGTCACCTCAAACATTTCAGACTAACTTCTTTCACTTAGGACTTTGCATTTGAGTTTTTCTCTCTGTTTTTTTCCTGGCTCGATAGCTTATTTCTTACTAGTGCTAAAGATATTCCATTTTCTGCATATATTGTACCTGCTGAAGGACAGCACGGTTACTTCCAAGTTTTGGAAATTAGGAATAAAGCTGCTACCAATGTCTGTGTGGGGGTTTTTTATGTGAATGTGATTTTTCAACTCTTTTTGGGTAAATACCAAGGGTTATGATTGCAGGATCAAATGGTGAGAGTAGTTTAGTTTTGTAAGAAACTGCCAGACGGCCTTCCCAAGAGCCTGTACCATGTTGCATTCCCACCAGCCACGAATGGGAGTTCCTGTTGCTCCAAATGCTTGTTAGTGTTGTCAGTGTGTTAGATTTTGCCCATTCTAATGGTTGAGTAGTAGGTGATGTTCTCCCTTTCCTCTGTGAACAAGGAAGGCTCCTGTTTTCTCAGTGATCCGTGCTTGCTGGTACTTCTGCTTAGAATAGCCTTCTCTCAGATCTCGCACAGCTGCCTTCCTCCTCTACTGAGAGGCCTTTATGCTTATCCACATGCATGCATCTTCCATCTCTGTCTTCTACATCATCCATTCTCTTCTTTGTATTAGTTTATTAGTTTCTTTGCCTGTGTGTTTAGTTTATATTCCCCCTTTTCATGAATTACTCATAAGGGCTCTGTGTCTAGGTATGGCTGTATCCCTAGCACTCTACTAATAAATATTTGTTGATGACAGAGAGATCTGTTGTGGGAATGGAACAAGGTTTGTCCTGAAAATGACAAGTCAGAGGTTCTAACTGGGAGACATAGGGAAAGTTACAATTTGCTGGAGGGTAGGGAGCGAAACAACAACAACAACAACAACAACAACACCTTTGAGGCAAGGCTACTTCAGCCTTTGATTCAATAATTAATTTTTTAGAGTGGAGGTATTCACCTTTATTTTTGTGAGGAGACAAAAGACACCAGAGTAAGCTGACGGGGATCGATTACTTTAGGATGTAAATTTGCTTTTTGCCTGGTGCCTCAATTCCCTGGTCTCTGCATGTATCATCATCAGATTGTTGAGTACTGCAGTATAGGCCTCTAGGGAGTAGGTGGTTTACTTGCTCCAATAGCAGAATTCTTCCTACACTTTCCCTGGGAGGTGATCACCCACTCTCTGCTTCTGTGTTTTCGGTGTCCAGAAATTCAGTTATTCCCATTACAGATCAACTCTTTTGACAGTTCTTAATTGTTAGAATAATTCCTCATTCTATTGAATTGGAATGCACTCCTTGCATTTCAGCACCACACTGATCTGTTTTATTTTTCATGTGATAGCTCCTTAGCTGTCTTGAAATCTGGCTGGTTCTTTTAGTTTCTTATCAGTCTTTTTTCTTTCCAGACTAAATGTACTAATTTTCTTCAACTAGTCTTTATAAGACAAGATTTTTAAATCCTTTTTCAGGCTCTTCTCTGGAATTTTGATTTGAATACAAATGAAGGTCCATGTGCCATGTGCCTAAAAATTTGCAGATTATAAATCAGGCTACCAAAAATAAAGGATGTTCCATTGCCTATCCTTACAAATAAATGTTCACAATGACCTAGAGGGAACTGGAGAATTCAGAGCCCTCTCGTTTCAGCCGCAGGACATGATAAAGTACAGACAGCTCACCTCTGACTTGAGACCCTCCTCTGTTTTCTAGGCTTTTTGTGTAAGGAATTTTGCATGAGCACAAATGTGGATATTCCACCCTGTTTATCTCTACACGTCTTTAAGACAGCCCCTTTTTAACCATTGCTTGACCTATGGGTGTAAATACTGGTGGTAGAGTTGTCTGTCCTTGTGAAAACCAACTCAAGAGACCTGTGCAAACCCTGGATGCAGGCAGGAATTCCTCAGGTCCTGGTCAGAATGAAGGCTGGGGTATGTAGGCTACAGATGGGCTGTTCTTTAGGCCCTGTGAGAATTGATCCCCTGGACATGGATGTGCCTGACCCTCCAAAGCCTGAAACCAGGATAGGTCTCTATGGCTTATTTCAAGGCAGTATTTTCTGTCCTGGCCAAGCTCTGAATTTGATCCTGTTTACCAGAGTGGGTGATTTTGGAAAATGTTAACTTTTTTCATAGTGCCCCAAATTAGACATGGTATTTTAGTTTGAGCTTTCTAAATGGTGTGCTAGGCAGCGCTCTGAAAGTGTTACAGATGGGCCAGAAATAATGATTCTCTTGGTCCCCAGAGAGGATTGTTAGGGACAGAGTCAAGAACTTCTAGGCTGATTAGTTTTGGGTTTCAGCAGCATGGCCTATTTACCCTAGGGTGCCTGTACCAGTACTGTCATTTTCCATATGTGCCATAAGGTGAAATACATTGGGAAGTCCTGCTCTATACTGATGCGTGGTGACTATACAAGACTCATAGTATCAGATGTTCTACACGTAGCTTTAAGAGCATTTGCAAATGAACATTATCATTTAGTCTACCTGACAATGTTGGAGGTGTCAAAGTAGGTTTTGTGCCCTTCTTATTAAAGAGGAAAGAGATCCAGGTTAAATGGCTTACCTAGCAACATACTCTCATTCAAGTAGGCCGGTTGAAACTAGAACTCCATTCTTTTTAGGCTTATTTCGGTGTATTCTCTCTGCTAACCCAAATAGTGTTCCTGGTACAGTTGTCCCTCATGGAGGCTTGGTTTCAGGACCTCTGGCAGATAACAAAATCTGCAGATGCTTAAGTTCCTTACCTGAAACGATGTAGTAGTAGGGTATAACCTGTGTACATCCTCCAGTATAGTTTAAATCATCTTTAGATTACTCCCAATACATGGTACATTGTAGTCGCTATGTAAATAATTGTTATATTGTATTTTTGTTTGGGGAATAATGACAGGAAAAGAAAGTCTGTACACTTTCAGTGGAGACACTTTTTTTTCAAGTTTTTTCAATTGGAGCATTGTGGAACTTATGGAGGCAGAATCTAGAGGTACAGAGGACCACTGTACTTGGTTGTTGTTGTTGACAGTTTGGCTTCTATGGTGCTGGGTGTTTGCAAACAATTACCTTGTTTATCTTTTCTATCCCAACTTCTGTGACACAGTCTCCCTTTATTTTATTTTTTTAGCCTAAATATTTACTGTTGTACTTAGTCACTATTAAGTGTTACAGTTTTTATGAGATTTAATCAGTTGATCTGTCATCTTAAAGCTTGATTTTTCTGTGTTCCCCATTTTGATAGCTCTCTTCTCTACAGTAGTGTTACATTTAGTTATTACAGTAATGTTTTTCTGAAATGCTCACTCTTCCAATCATTTATATAAGGTTAGACTATATTAAGGCAGGAAAATATGCAATACATGTTAGAAATACTTCTTTCATAAAAGTTATGATGAAATTTTGACACTTAAATGTAAATTCGTTTCCTTTTCTTAGTGTCTACTTTACACTAATCCTCACAGATGTTACTTTATTTAAATCTCACATGACCCTTGGCAGTATTATCAGTGTTGAAGGAAAGTGGGCCTCAGAAAAGTGTGTTTACTTGCCCAGGTTTACAAGGCGTGGTGGTAGATTGATTGAGAATTCAGATTCAAGTCTGACCTTAAAGTGCCTGTGTGTTTCTGAGTGTTACTTAATAAATAATGTGAGGGTATTCCTAAGCACTTAACATGGGCTGACAAAGATTCATATTCTTAGATTCAGAATAATATTCTCTAATATTACTTGAGGACAACCAAGAATTATTATCTGGTCAAAAAATGTCAATAATGCCTACCCATGTTGAGAAATCTTGCTCTGAGAGTTTTGAGTAGTCATGGTTTTACTTGGAAAGAGCTAGTGAAAAGAGCAATCTGAGCTCTTCATCATGGTTTTTGGTATTAGAATACATGAGAGATGCCAAATTCCTTGTGCCTCCATAGCTTATAGTCTTCTTTTTAAACATTTATTTACTTATTTGAAAGGGTTAGAGAGACAGAGGGCCAGAGAAGAAGAGATAGGGATCTTTCATCCTCTGGTTCACTCCTCAGATGGCCACAACGGCCAGGGCTGGGCCAGGCTGAAGCCAGAAGCCAGGAGCCAGGAGCTTCATCAGTCCTCCCACGTGAGTGCAGGGGCCTAAGCACTTGGGCCATCTTCTATTGCTTTCCCAGGTCATTAGCAGGGAGCTGAATCAGAAGTAGAGCATGTGGGACATGAACTAGTGCCCATGTAGAATGCTGTAACTCAGGCGACAGCTTTATCTCCTATAGCACAGTGCTGGGCCCCCGTAGTTTATATTCTCAATTTGTCTCTCCTCCATCCCTATTTAGGAACAGGTTGTTAATAAGAGAAGAGGGTGACATTTATGTGTTTCAGTTGCTTTCAGAGAATCAGGGATTAATTAATTTATTTTTGTAGTTTGAGAGGCAGTGAGAGAAAGAGAAAAAGAGGGGCCCGCATGATGGTGCAAAGGGTTAAAGCTCTGGCCTGCAGCATTGGCATTTCACATGGGCATTGATCTGAGTCCCAGCTGCTCCACTTCCAATCCAGCTCCCTACTAATATGCCTGAGAAAGCAGTGGAGGATGTTCCAAGTGCCTGGGCCCCTGAACCATGTGAGAGGCCCGGAAAAAAGCTCCTGGCTCCTGGCCTCGGATCGGCCCAGCTCCTGCCATTGCGGCCATTTGGGAATGAACAAGCAGATGGAAGACCTGTGTGCGCGTGTGTGTGTGTGTGTGTATGTTTCAACCTCTCTCTGTGACTCTTTCAAATAAATAACATAAATATTAAAAAAAAAAAAAAAAAAAAAAGAAAAAGCATCTATCAGCTGTTTCACTACCCCGTGCCTGCAGGGGAGTTGGGAACTCTTCTTCTCGGTCTTCAACGTGGGTGACTAGAACTCAACTACTTGGCCGGCGCCGCGGCTCAATAGGCTAATCCTCCGCCTAGCGGCGCCGGCACACCGGGTTCTAGTCCCGGTCGGGGCACCGATCCTGTCCCGGTTGCCCCTCTTCCAGGCCAGCTCTCTGCTGTGGCCAGGGAGTGCAGTGGAGGATGGCCCAAGCCCTTGGGCCCTGCACCCCATGGGAGACCAGGATAAACACCTGGCTCCTGCCATCGGATCAGCGTGGTGCGCCGGCCGCAGCGCGCTACCGCGGCGGCCATTGGAGGGTGAACCAACGGCAAAAGGAAGACCTTTCTCTCTGTCTGTCTCTCACTGTCCACTCTGCCTGTCAAAAATAAAAATTAAAAAAAAAAAAAAAAAAAAAAAAAAGAACCCAACTACTTGAGTCTTCATCTGCATTAGCAGGAAGCTAGAATTGGGAGAGGAGCCAGAACTCTTGATATGGGAAGTGGGCATGTTAACTGCTATGCCATACGCCCCAAGAATCAGGGATTTAATGCTAAAGGTTTTGTGAGTGGCAAAAGGTTAGTTAGGCTTTCAAAAAACGTGTTAATGCTTATTTTTACTATCATTTTTTAAAGATTTATTTATTTATGTGAAAGTCAGAGTTACACAGAGACAGGAGGAGAGGCAGAGAGAGAAGTCTTCCATCTGCTGTTTCACTCCCCATTTGGCTGCAATGGCCAGAGCTGTGCTGATCCGAAGCCAGGAGCAAGGAGCTTCCTCTGGGTCTTCCCATGTGGGTGCAGGGGCCCAAGGACTTGGGCCATCCTCTGCCGTGGCTCACTTGGTTAGTCCTCCGCCTGTGGCACCTGCATCCCATATGGGCACTGGGTTCTAGTCCATCTTGCTCCTCTTCCAGTCCAGCTCTCTGCTGTGGCCTGGGAAGGCAGTGAAGGATCTGGCTCCTGGCTTATGATCGGCGCAGCGCCGGCCATAGCGGCCATTTGGGGGGTGAACCAACGGAAGGAAGATTAAAAAAAGAAAAGAAAAAAAAAATCATAGTAGAGAGCTGGATTGGAAGAGGAACAGCCGGGCTTCGAACCGGCGCTCATAATGGGATTCTGGCACTGCAGAAGGTGGCTTTTCCCACTATGTCACAGAGCCGGCCCCTTACTATAATTTTTAATAGGGAAAAAGCTATTGTGAAACATGCATGTATGTATATATATATATGTATTACAGCGTTTTATGTATTGAACTGATCCAGCATTATTCTCAAAGACATTCTGTTTATTGGTTAAGGCATGGAATTGAAGGAGTGCTTGCTTGGCAGTCTAAGTACAAGTTCATTGTCTTCCCGTTTTTTGAGTTATTAATTCAGGACTCAGTGATAAATATCTGTCTTATTAATTTTACCAATAACTATTGTGACTGCTCACTTCATTACTGATATGCTAGGAACTGTTCTAAGCCCCTTATATATATATTATGTATTTAATCATTGTAAAAGACCCTTGAGTAATTACTTACAATGTTTTAAAGTTGTAAATTATAACATAAAGTTTACTGTCTTGAGCATTTTCAGATGTGCAGTTCGATAGTGTTAAGTATATTCACATTGCTGTGTAACAGATCTCTAGAACATTTTCATCTTGCAAAACTAAAACTTGTGACCATAAGACAACTTTCCAATTTCTCCTCTTCCTAGTCTTTGGTAACCGCCATTCAGTTTTCTATTTTTATGACTTTGACTATTCTAGGTGCCACAAACAAGTGGAATAGTACAGTCTTTGTCTTTCTGTGACTGGCCTGTTTCATTTAATATATTGTCCTTAAGGCAGATCCATGTTGTAGCATGTGACAGGATTTCCTTCCCTTTTTAAGGTTAATATTCCATTGTATGTATAAGAGAACTTCATGTGGAAAACTGAAATTAAAAGATAAATTTTTTGTGGTGCAAAAAAACTTTGAAATGCATTTGTAGTTTTTTCATAATATGCATTTTCATGAACGTTTTAAAGACTTCTCATACATATCACATTTTGTTTAATCCATTCATTATCAGTAGACATTTGAGTTGGCTGTCTTCAAGATCTGCATTCAGTTCTTTTGGGTATACAGCCAGAAGTAGAATTGCTGGATCATATAGTAATTCTATTTTAGCTTGAGAAATAGCCATACTGTTTTCTATTATCAGTTGCCCCATTTTATTTATTTATTTTTTAAAAGATTTATTTATTTATTTGAGAGGTAGAGTTACAGACAGTGAAAGAGAGAGACAGAGTTTCAGACAGAGGGAGAGACAGATAGAGAGGCCTTCCACCTGCTGGTTCACTGCCTGGATGGCCACAACGGCTGGAGCTGTGCCGATTTGAAGCCAGGAACCTGGAGCTTCTTCCAGGCTTCCCACATGGGTGCAGGGGCCCAAGGACTTGGGCCATCTTCCACTGCTTTCCCAGGCCATAGCAGAAAGCTGGATCTGACGAGAAGCAGCAGGGACTAGAACCAGCACCCATATGGGATGCCGGTGCTGCAGGCGGAGGATTAACCTACTGTGCCACAGTGCCAGCCCCAGTTGCACCATTTTATGTTACCACCAAGAGTGTTCAAAAGTTCTAGTTTCTCCACATCCTTGCCAACTACTTAAGAATGACTTTTGATGTTTTTGCTAGTGGCTATCCTAATAGGAGAGAGAGGTGCTATCTCATTATGATTTTCTTTTAAGGATTTATTTGAAAGGGAGTGAGAGAGAGAGAGAGAGATCTTCCATTTGCTGATTCACTTCCCAAGTGGCTGCAATAGTCAGGACTGAAGCCAGGAGTCAGAAACTCCATCCAGGTCTCCCACATGGGTATCAGGGGCCCAAGCACATTCACAAGGATCTGGATTGGAAGTAGAGCAGCTGGGACTCTGAGATGGGGTGCCTGCCTTGCATGGCAATTGTGCCACAATGTCCAGCCTCCTGCTTGGGTTTTGGTTTGCATTTCTTTAATGATAGTGATGTTGAACATTTTTAAAATATGTGTGTTGTTTGTTTGTACATCATCTTTTGAGAAATTTCTGTTCGTTTTTGCTCATACTTAAATGTTTTTGTTGCTGAGTTATTGGGAGTTCTTTGTGTTCCTGCTGTCAATCCTATATCATATACATGAATATTATTTCAAGTATTGAAACATTTTGGGGGTTGCTTTTCCCCCTCTCTTAATAGTGTCCCTTGATAAATAGAAGTTCTTAATTTTTTTAGGGTTTATTTATTTGAAATTCAGAGTTACAGAGAGAGAAAAGGAGAATCAGAGGTCTTTCATTGTCTGGTTCACCCCCCCGATGGCTGCAATGGTCAGGGCTGGGCCTGGCGGAAGCCAGGATCCAGGGGCATCACCCAGGCCTCCCAAATATTTGGGCCATCTTCAGCTGCTTTCTCAGGCCCATTAGCAGAAAGCTGGATCGAAAGCGGAGCAGCCAGGACATGAACTGACACGTGTATGAGGGGCTAGCTTCACAGGTGGTGGCTTTACCCGCTATGTTTTAGTACTGACCCCGGAAATTCTTAATTTTAATGTTGTCCAGTTTATCTAATTTTTTATTTATTTATTTTGCTGTCATATCCAATCATTACCAAACTCATGTTATGAAGGTTTTCTTTTATGTTTTCTTCTTAGAGTTTTATAGTTTTAGCTATCTTGTGTTGAGATCTTTGATCCATTTTTTAGTTAGTTTTTGTATATGGTATGAGGATCTAGTTCCTCCTGCCCCCCCTTTTGCTTGGGGGTACCCAGTTTGTATCATTTAAGAATGTTCTCTCCCAAGTGAGTGGTTGTGGCACTCCTGTCAAGTACTCATACTAGTTTTGATAGTACTAATGTTTAAAAAAAAATAGTTGACCTAGAAGTAATTTTACGTTTTGTGACGTAAAATGAAGTCAGTGTTTCAAGCTGTGAGGTCTTTTTTTGTATTGTAGTCTTTTTCCAGAAGAGTATCAATAATATCGCAGTTCTAATAGATTTTTTTTAAGATTTATTTATTTATTTGAAAGGCAGAGTTACACACAGAGAGAAGGAGAAGCAGAGAGAGAGAGAGAGAGAGAGAGAATCGGTCTTCCATCTGATGGAGAGAGAGAGAGAGAGAGAATCGGTCTTCCATCTGATGGTTCACTCCCCAGATGGCCACAATGGCTGGAGCTGTGCCGATCTGAAGCTAGGAACCAGGAGCTTTTTCCGGGTCTCCCATGTGGGTGCAGGGGCCCAAGGACTTGGGCTGTCTTCCACAGCTTTCCCAGGCCTTAGCAGAGAGCTGGATCGGAAGTGGAGCAGCCAGGACTAGAACCAGCATCCGTATGGGATGCCCACACTGCAGGCGGCGGCTTTACCTGCTATGCCACAGCGCCGGCCGGCCCCCTAATAGGTTGTTAATGTTACACACTGAGCCAGTGATTTTTCAAACACTCCTAACAACAAAATCTCTCCAGCCGTTTTTTTTTTTTTTTTTTCCAAAGTCTTTGATGGGCCTTCAGTGTTTGTGTTGATAGTTATTATTTTGTTAGTTTATATTCATCTTAAAAAATCAACATAACAGTTTTTACATAGTTTCGCTAATTGATGCTAACACAAGTTCATGCATTTGTGGTTTTTAGTGTATTGAAAACATGTGCATGTTATGGTATTAGGATTAGTGCTTCTTCTAATTTGAAAATTATTAGTGTAACAACATTTTTAACTGAACTGTTTGCTTTTCACCTGAAACTACCATGGAAGTCAGGGAAAAAACCATGAATTTCTTCAGGTATATTGGAGGTTCAACTTGCCCTCATAGAAATCTGTTTTTCTCTATTCAGAGATAACCAGAGAGTCACAAATAAAAAGGTCTTGACTTCATTAGTGCCAAAATTGGGCTAATTGAATAGACCAACAGCCAGCTTGATTGGATGTTTTCTCCCTGTCTACTAAGGATCTATGGAAATGCATCCAAAGACATTTCATCTTTTTGTGTGTCCTAAATGGGAAGGTCTGTTTATGGCTTATAAAAATAAAAATAATTAGATAGATAAAGATAGCAGAATTTTTGTAGTTAGAGTAATAATTTTGTTCTTTGAGATTTGATCTTAAGTATGTCATTAGCATATGTTTACTTTCTGAAGGAAGATAATAATTTTGAGATTCAGCATTCTTAATAAAGTACAGGTTCCAAGAAATAAATTACTCGGGTGGATATTGTGACACAGACTGTTAAATAGCCACTTGGAATGCCTGCATTGCCTATCAGAGTGCTGGCTTCATACAGGCTCCTTTGTACCTGATCCGGCTTCCTACTGATGGACCTGGAAAGGCAGCACATGATGGCTCAACCACTTGGGTCCCTGGTACCCAAGTATGAGCACTTGGATGGAGTTCCATGCTCCTGACTTCAGCCTGGCCCATCTCTGGCTGTCGGGGGCATTTGGGGAGTGAACCAGCTGATAGAAGATCTCTCTCTCTCCTCCTCTCTGTTGTTCTGCCTTTAAAATAAACAAATCTTTAAAAAGTCACCTTTTAAAAATCACTTCTTTAATAGAATATCTGATGAGCTTATTGTATTTATAACGAAGGATGCTGTTTTTAAAAGCTGTAGCCATTATCTAATTGCTGTGCAGTAGAACCAAGTAATTTTGTCGAGCCCAAGATGTTTAAAGATTGGTGTATCAGGGTGATAGTTCAAATTCAGCAGCTATTGGAAAAGACTTTATTTTTAATTTTGTTGTTGTTTCTCTCTGGTTATACCATAAGAGCTGTGTATGATAATTGACTTGTTGACTGACTTTGGAAAACAGATTTCAGTATATTGTGTATTCCACTATTATTCTCTTTTTGGAGATACATTCTGACATAATGTTCTAAAAACTTCTTAAAATGTATAAAACATTTTTAAAAATATTTATTTGAACATTAGAACTACAGAGACAGGGGCTGGCGCTGTGGCACAGAGGGTTAAAACCCTGGCCTGAAGTGCCGGCATCCCATATGGGCGCTGGTTCTAGTCCATGCTGCTCCTCTTCTGATCCAGTTCTCTGCTATGGCCTGGGAAAGCAGTGGAAGATGGCCCAAGTCCTTGGGCCCCTGCACCCAAGTGGCAGACCCGGAAGAAGCTCCTGGCTCCTGGCTTCGGATGGCGCAGCTCCGGCCGTTGTGGCCATCTGGGGAGTGAACCAACAGATGGAAGACCTCTCTCTATGTTTCTGCCTCTCTCTGTAACTCTGTCTTTCAAATAAATAAAGTAAATTAAAAGAAAAGAAGCTATTTTAAAAATTCTAAATATACATCATGAACTACCAATAAAAGAATATCATTTAGAAATACAAGTAGAGTGGTAAACATCAGAGAGGAAAGCAAAGTTAAAAATAATTATCTCTGGAGCTTTGGTGTAGTGGGTAAAGCCACTGCCTGCAGCGCCGGCATCCCATATGGGCACTGGTTCGAGCCCCAGCTGCTCCATTTCCGATCCAGCTCTCTGCTATTGCCCGGGAAAGCAGTGGAAGATGGCCCAGGTTCTTGGGCCTCTGCACCCCAGTGGGAGACGTGCAAGAAGCTCCTGGCTCCTGGCTTCAGATTGGCCCAGCTCCAGCTGTTGCAGCCATCTGGGGAGTGAACCAGCAGATGGAAGACCTCTCTCTCTCTCTGTTTCTCTCTCTGCCTCTGTCTCTCTGTGACTCTGCCTTTTAAATACATAAATGGAACATGGACTGGCATGGTGGCATTATGGGGCAGTGGATTAAGCTGCCACCTGCGACACCAGCATCTCATATCAGAGTGCTAGTTCCATTTCTGACTGCTTCACTTCCAATCAAGCTCTTTGCTAATGTTCCTGGGAAAGCAGCAAATGATGGCCCAAGTACTTGGACCCCTTCTACCCCATGGGAGACCCAGATGGAATTCCAGGCTCCCGGCTTTGTCATGGTCCAGTCCTGGCCGCGGTGACAATTTCAGGAGTGAACCCGTGGATGGAATATCTTTCTGTTTTTAAAGATTTATTTATTTATTTGAGAGTCAGAATGAGAGAGAGAGAAAGAGAGAGAAGGAGAAAGCATTATCTTATACCCTCTGTTTCACACCCCAGATGGCTGCAACAGCCAGGGCTGAACCAGGTCAAAGCCAGGAGCTTTATCCAAGTCTCCCACATGGATGGCAGGAGACCAAACCCTTGGACCATCTTTTGCTGCTCTTCTGAGGCCATTAGCGGGGAGTTGGATCAGAAGTGGAGCACTGTGACACCAGCTAGCACCCATGCAGGATCTGACATCACAGGTCACGGCCTTACCCGCTAAGCCACAATGCCGACTCTGGTAGATCCTTTCTTTCTCTGTCTCTCTCTCTCTCTGTCACTCTTTCAAGTAAATAAAATAAATGTTATCTTCAAAGAAAAGTTAAAGAAATAAAAACATAATAAAAATAGAGGTGGCTTGAGTGTTCAGCCTACTGGTTAGGACACACACATTTCACATTAGAAGTATCTGGGCTCAATCCCAGACTCCAGCTCCCGACTCTAGTTTCCTGTTCATGCATATCCTGGAAGGCAGCTGTGGTTCCTGCCTTCCCCCGCACGCCAACTTGCCTGCATTTGGGGTTTGAGCCAGCAAGAGAGAGCTGTCTATCTCTGTCCCTGTCTTTGTCTTCTGGGGCAGGCATTTGGTGTAGTGGGTAAGTAGACACTTGGGGTAGATGTATCCTATGTTGGAGTGCCTGGTTCTAGTTCCAGTTACTCCATTTCCGATCTGCTTTCCTGCTACTTTAAACCCTGGGAGTGTGGCTCTAGTACTTGGGTTCTTGCCACCATGTGGGAGACCCTGATTGAGTTCTGGGTTCCTGGCTTTGTCCTGGCCTAGGGCTGGCTGTGGTGGGCATTTGGGAAGTAGTGAACCAGCAGATGGAAGATCTGTCTGTCTCTCTGCCTGCCTTTCAAACAAAAATGAAAATAAATAAAAAAAGAACTATAAGAACAACAGTGACTTTTTAAAAACGATTTATTTATTTATTATTTTTTATTTTTTTGGACAGGCAGAGTGGACAGTGAGAGAGAAAGAGAGAAAGGTCTTCCTTTTCTGTTGGTTCACCCCACAATGGCCGCTGCGGCCGGCGTACTGCGCTGATCCGAAGCCAGGAGCCAGGTGCTTCCTCCTGGTCTCCCATGCGGGTGCATGGCCCAAGGACTTGGGCCATCCTCCACTGCACTCCTGGGCCACAGCAGAGAGCTGGCCTGGAAGAGGAGCAACCGGGACAGAGTCCTGCTCCCCAACCAGGACTAGAACTCGGGGTGCCGGCGCCGCAGGCGGAGGATTAGTCTATTGAGCTGCGGCGCTGGCCATATTTATTTATTTATTTGAGCGGCAGAGTTACAGAGAGGCAAAGGCAGAGAGAGAGATCTTCCATCTGCTGATTCACTCCTCAAATTGCCATAACAGCTGGAGCTGGGCTGATCTGAAGCCAGGAGCCTGGAACTTCTTCCGGGTCTCCCACGTGGGTGCAGGGACCCAAGCACTTGGACCATCTTCTGCTGCCTTCGCCAGCCACAGAAGAGAGCTGGATCGAAAGTGGAGCAGCCGAGACTCAAACCAGCGCCTAAATGGGATGTTGGCAATGATGGTGGCGGCTTTACCCACTATGCCACAGTGCCAGCTCCGACAACAGTGATTCGAAGATAATATAGTATAACCTTTTCAAAAATTGAGGAAAAACTCAAAGCTTAGTCTATTTTAGTTCTATTTTTATTATTTTTATAAAGATTTATTTATTTTGAAAGTCAGAGTTAGAAGGAGAGGCAGAGGGGGAGAGAGAAAGAGAGAGAGAGATCAAGAAATCTTGCATCTGTTGGTTCACTCACCAAATGACCACAATGGCCAGGCTAGTATCTTCTTTTGGGTCTCCGGTGTGGGTGGTAGGGGCCCAAACACTTGAGCTATCTTCTGCTGCTTTTTTCCCCAGGCTGTTAGCAGGGAGCTGGATGGGAAGTGGAGTAGCCGGCATAGGAACTGGAGCCCATATGGGGTGCTGGCATTGCAAATGGCAGCTTAATCCACTGTGCCACAACGCCAGCTCCTATTTTAGTTCTGTTTTAAACTGGCTTGATCAGTTTTGTTTTTTTTTTTTTTTTATAAAATAGTTACGACCGTTTTGTCTGGTTTCTGTATTTTTATCTTAGTTTGTATGTTAAGAGCAGGCATTGTTTCTGTGTACATATAAAACTCTGTCTTCATTAATCATATTATGGTAGGGTAGTGGCTAAATATAAACATCTCTGTTTAGTTTTTTTTTTTTTTTAAGATTTATTTATTTATTTGAAAGTCACAGTTACACAGAGAGAAGGAGAGGCAGAGAGAGAGGTCTTCAACCCACTGGTTCACTCCCCAGTTGACCACAATGGTTGAAACTGTGCCGATCCTAAGCCAGGAACCAGGAGCTTCTTCCAGGTCTCCCATGTGGGTGCAGGAGCCCAAGAAATTGGGCCATCTTCTACTGCTTTCCCAGGCCAGAGCAGAGAGCTGGATCGGAAGTAGAGCAGCCAGGACTGGAACAGGCGCCCATATGGGATGCTGGTACTGCATGGGGGGCTTTACCTGTTATGCCACAGTGCCAGCCTCCCTTTTAGTTTTAAAAATCGTCAGAATTTGAAGATTTCCCCTTGTAGCCAGAAAAAAAGGAATGTCTATTTCCTAGTGACATATTAATTTCCTGCCGAATAATAAGAGTCTGATATATTTAAGATTGCTTTTAAAAAACTTACCATTAATATCCTGGCGACCATTTAGTGAAATGTTTAAAATCAAAATTATTTTGATTAACAGGAAGCAGTTTTCATATATTTATTTGCTGAGGAATATTTTCTGAACAGTATACAGTTGCCTAGGTTTAAGGGAGTTGGAAACAGAAAAAAATTCCTTTTTTTTTTTTTTTTACTGGATTTATTTCTTTGAACATTTCTGTCTAATCAAAATGGAGGCTAGTTTTCTCCATGTAGAGAACTAAGTTCCTGGAACTGGAACTGTTGTGTTAGAGGCTGACCTCTTGAAAGGTTGGGGGCGAAATCTGAAACAGGACGACAGTTTTAGAAAATTCTGCAGATTAGTCTTAGCTAGATAAGAATATGAAAAGTATTATGATACTCTTAGCATTTCAGTATTATAGACTTAGCAGAAGCAGAAAAACAAATGCTTGGCTAAATGACTCTAATAAGGCACCAGTGGTCTGGAAATATTTCTAAGTTACAGAATGTTATGCAGTAAAATCTGGAGTAACTTTTCTTTTTCTGCTTTCAGCACTTTTTATTTTATTTGACCCATATACAGTCACCTTATTCTCAATTTTGACAGTATGTCTGTAAATCCTGTGACCTATGCTATGAGATCTTTGTTTTCCTTTTTGCTTCTAGCTTTTTCTCTCTCCATTCTAAGCTCATTAAAAGAAAAAAAAAATGAGATTAGACCTGCTGTTTCTGAGGAGTGTAGTGTTCAACACACTCTTGGTGGCTTAGTACACTAGATTTTCAGCCTTTTAGAAGTATTTGCTTTACTTAGAAATAATTATGGAAAGTTTTCTGTGTGGAGTAAATGGTTTCTTTGTATTGTCAAAGTTTTTTTTTTAATTCTTTGAGCATCATGATTTAGTTGATTTGTGTTCATGAAGTTTGCAGCTTTGTTGCTAGAAAGTTTATTTTAAAGATGTGATTGTAACCCTTTTTTAGGATTAATTATTAGTTGATTGTTAAATGGGAGTAAGTTTTAGATTATTTAGCAATAAGAATATTTTAGTTGTGCTAGGACAGATTTTGGAGCTTGCTATTATAATATGATATTAGGAATTTATTTTTTAAAGTGATTGATTTAAGTGGACAGCTTAAACAGTTAAATGTTCAACTTTTGTGTATTCTAACTTAGCACAATTAGCTATCAGTTATGAATGAGGAGCTGATACGGATACTTTAGGCCCTTTTAAAAATAAATTTCGTGACTTAAATTTTCTTATGTTGTCATATTCATTCCCATATTTTAAATAACTTTGATATTTGTAACTCTAGATAAAAATCTACAATAAGTGTATTCACTTTTCATCATGTGTGATTTCAAAATGAAAGAACAGGATGAGGAAAAATCCTGGAAAACAAAGTCAACAAGTACTTTTGAAACAATGAGATAAGAAGTGTGATGATTACGATAAGAAATCCTAAGAGAGTTTCTACCTATATTGTTGTTTCTGTTTGACTACCGTTATCATCCAGTAAATGAACTAGTGTATTTCACAAGAGATTTAATACTTTTTTGCTGCAGTGTAAATGAAATACTACGGCCCTCAGTTGAGTAATGCTCACACTGGCCTCAGATATAAAGTTCAGTCAGTGCAGTTGTTGCGGCCCATTTCATTGAAGGAATGGGGACAACAGTTTGTTTGTAAGTGCCATGGAACTGAGTACAAAGACGCCAGTGACCTTCGAACCCCTGTAGCTGTGCCTCTGAAGGAGGGATTGTTTGAAAATGGGAAAAGCTGCCAGTAGACTTGGGATATGCTTTCTCTGTGTTTTCTGCAGAGTTGTTGAATGACTGTACTCCAGAAAAACAAAAAAAGAAAACATTCCAAAACTTAATTGGAAGAAATTCCTAACTGGTTTTAGAAGAATCTCATGTCTGCACAGCAAAACCTAATTAGATATTCATATTCCAAAATGATAGTCATTAAAAATATTGTCTCAGAAAAATGGCCACATTAATTACTGCCGTTTTATGCATTGACAAGGCTGGTAGACACTTGTGGTTCCTTCCTTTGCAATTCTTGTTATAGTCCTACTAAAAGCTTCCTTCTGTATCTGGGTCACACTCATTTCTTGTCTGTCTTTTACATTATTCAAATCTTGGGCATTATTTGCAGAGCAAAACCCATAAATATTTGTCAAATGAATGAGTAAAGTAATAAATCTACAGAAAAGTGTCTTTGTGTGTGTGAGAAAGTAGGAATAATGACATTTGTAGTACTTTTTTTCTCCTGTCTTTCCCACAGTGGTTAATAAAAATCTAGTGACATCGCTCAATATGGGGGTCCCATAAGTTCAAGTCTGATAGCATAGCTTAACCTTTGAGTATACTCTTGCACTAGTCAGTATCAAACTGGGCCTAGAGTACATGGCTTTATTTCAAATCTGTTGTCCTTGTAAATGGCCAAGGAATCAATATCACTCTTTCCATTGTGGAGAAAAACTGGCTGTGGTTCAGGTTGTTACGTATCTCTTAGCCGTGATTAATGAAGCACAATGTTTATATTTGAAATTAAGTCATCAATTCACCATTAGGTAGTGCTTTGAAGTAGTTCCTCCTTCCCATCTATAAACATTTTAACATATTTTTCATATATTTTTGGTAGTACTTTTTATGATCAGTGGTCAGTATTGTAATTTGGATCTGGTTATGAATTATTGCAGAAATCTGTGTTTGTGTTACTTAACTGGAGCCAAAGGAGTTGAATGTTTGACTTCATTAGCAACATTGTCTTGGTGAATTATAAGGGTTAGGGTTGAAAATTACTATGGTGTTTATGATAAGAAAGGTGTCTGGATTTTTAGTAAACATTTATTAAAAACTAATTTATGAAAAGCTTAACAGAGGGGCCAGCACATTAGGTTAAGCTTCCACCTGCGGTGCCGGCATTCTATATGGGCAGCAGTTCATGTCCCAGTTGCTCCTCTTCCTATCCAGTTCTCTGCTTATGGCCTGGAAAAGCAGTGGGAGGTGATCCAAGTGCTTGGGCCCCTGCACCCACATGGGAGACCTGGAAGAAACTCTTGGCTCCTGGCTTCAGATTGGCCCAGCTCCGGCCATCGTGGCCATTTGGGGAGTGAACCAGCAGATGAAGACTTCTCTCTGTCTCCTCTATGTCTGTAATTCTACCTCTCAAATAAATAAATAAATAAATATTTTTTAAAAAAGCTTAACATAGTTTTTTTTAAAAAAAGATTTATTTATTTATTTGTAATGCAGAGTTAGGGGGAGAGAGATGAATCTTCCATCTGCTGGTTCACTACTCCTCAAATGTCTGCAACAGCCAGGTCTGGGCCAGGCCAAAGCCAGGAGCCAGGATCTGCTTCTGGGTCTGCCATGTGGGTGCAGGGGCCCAAACACTTGGGCCATCTTCCACTCCTCTCCCAGGTGCATTAGCAGGGAGCTGGATGGGAAGTGGGGCAACCAGGACTTGAACCAGCACCCATATGGGATACAGGCATTGCAAGTGGCAGCTTAACCTGCTGTGCCACAACATTGGCCCCAAAGCTTAACGTAGAATTTTTAAAAAAGATTTATTTATTTATGTATTTGAAAGACAGAGTTACAGAGAAGCAGAGAGAGAGAAAGAGAGAGAGAGAGAGAGAGACGTCTTCCATCTTCTGGTTCACTCCCCAGTGGCCAGAGATGCACCGATCTGAAGGGAGGAGCTGGGAGTTTCTTCTGGGTCTCCCACACGGGTGCAGGGGCCCAAGAACTTGGGCCATCTTCTACTGCTTTCCCAGGCCATAGCAGAGAGCTGGATAGGAAATGTAGCAGCTGGGACTTGAACTGGTGTCCATATGGGATGCCGGCATTGCAGGTGGCGGCTTTATCCGCTACACCACAGTGCCAACCCCTTAATGTAGATCTTAATTCACTGATTTCCTGAAGACTTTTGTTCATATGAAAAAATATTTGGGAGCTTTAGCCTTGAGTCTTTTTTTTTTTTTTTCCATTTTATTTATTTATTTGAGAAGCTCAATCCAAGTTTCCTATATGGTTGGTAGGGACCCAAGCACTGGAGCTATCATGATTCTCTCCCAGGGTATGCACTGGTGGAAAGCTGGAATTGAAGAGTGGAGCTGGGACTTGAAGCAAGGCACACCCTATGTGGTAAATAGGCACCTTAACCAGCATCTTTAACTGCTTCGCCAAGATGCTTGCACCCTATCCTTGAGTCTTGATTTATCAGCTACTCTTATGAAACATAATGACTTACTAGCAGAGGATTTTTAAGCTCTTTTTATGCCTCTGTTTTAAATGCCTTTGGACCAAGCAGGCCCTCAGGAGTTAATTATCTGAGACATCTGTTTCTCAGAGGAGACAGGGCTGTGTGGTAGGAGGGAACTAGCTCTGTGAAAGGGAAGTTTGGCTGTCAGGGAAGATGGTTGAAAGGCTGGGAGCCGGAAGTGTAGTGAAAGAGGGACATAGTACATATTGCTGCAGAAGAGCAGTTTTCAGCCCCTAATTTGGATGGAACAAGAGAATAGGCAATGTAAGTAATTTTAATTATAGGGAAAGAGAGTGAGTGTTTAGCCTAGTGGCTAAGATGCCTGTGTTTTGTAGTGGAGCACCTAGGTTTGATTCTTGGCTGTTGACTCCTAACCCCAGCTTCCTGCTAATGCATACCCTTGGAGGCAGTGGTGATGGCTCAAATTCCTGCCCTCTACTTGGGGGGCCTGGATTGCATTTCTGACTTTGGTCCTGGCTGTTGTGGGCATTTGGGGAATGAATCTGAGGACTGGAGCTCGCTCGCTCTCGCTCGCTCACTCTCTCTGCCTTTCTGCCTCTCAAATAAATAAAGTTTAAAAAACATAAAGGGGAGGATGTGTATAGGTTGATATGCATATATTGTGTCATTTTATCTAAGAAACTTGAGCATCCATGGATTTTGGAATCTGCCTAGGGGCCTTGGAACCAGTCTGTCACTGATACTGAGGGATGACTATACTTGATTTTATAAAATGACCAGTGTAAGTTCTTTGGATGAATGGCAAATAATGTTTTGGGTCATAAAAAGGCAGACTGAAAATTTAGTGTTCTTAAAAAAAATTGTCAGGAAACAAATAATGTCTTTATAAATAAATAAGTTCTGTTAGTTTTTGATTCGTTATTTACTTATTGTATCTGAGAACTGAGTATTTAAAAAACATTCAACTTTTTTTTTTTTAAATAATTTTCTTTTAAAAGGTTAAAATTCAAATCTGAAAGAAAAATAACCTGGACAGTGATCCTACTAACTGAAGAAATGGTGGCTGTTCCTGGCCTTTAAGCGCTATGGTGCTTAAATTTTTCAATTTCTTCCTATATTCAGTAGTATGGAAAATACTTTGAAAAAAGTTTCCAGGGCAGTGGGCATCTGAGCTAGTGATTTAGATGCCCTCTGGACGCGTCAGGGCACCTGGGGTTGATATCTGACTCCAGGGATGCAGTGATGAGGACTCATAGCATTGCGTTTTTGTCACCAACATGGGAAAGCTGAGTTGCATTTCCAGCTCTGAGCTTTGGCTTTGATACAGCCTCAGCCATTGTCTGTCTATCTCTGCCTTTCAAATACATTAATACTAATAATAAAAAATCGTGAGAGTTGTACTACAGAAAATCACTTCTATATCAGGAGTTAAATACTTGTAAGTGGCTAGATTAAAAAATATGTACTCAGCATTACTAAACTTATCAGGTACTCTTTTTTAATTTACATGAGATGATGTGTCAGAAAAGAGGAGGACACTATTTTTTAAAAAAAGATTTATTTATTTGAAAGGCAGAGTTACAGAGGTGGGTCAAGATCTTCCATCTGCTGGTTCATTCCCCAGATGGCTGCAATGGTGGGGCTGGGCCTGGCCAAAGTTAGGAGCCAGGAACTCCATCCATGTCTCCCATGTGGGTAGGTGGGGCCCAGGCACTTGGGTCATCTTCCACTACCTTTCAAGGAGCATCAGCAGGGAGCTGGATTTGAAGTAGAGCAACCAGTACTCGTGTGGGATGCTGGCATTGCAGGCCACAGCTGAATCCGCTGTGCCATAGTGCCAGCCCCTCCTCCTTCTACTTTCTGATAGAATTTACATTTGGTTAGAAGCACATGTGCCTGACTGCCTCCTCCCTAATTTCTTTTAAGTCACTGTCCTTTGGACTTTGTTTTTTTTCATGCATCTGAACATTGTTTCTAACTGATATAATTTACATGTACATTATGATATACTCTCAGAGATTGATTATAATTTAACAAGGGATTTTATCTGACTTCAAACCTGGAAGACTCTGGGATTTTTCTGATTATTTCTGTCTTTTAGACATGATTGGACCAGCTGGGTATCCAGCTGGATGGATATTGGTTACTGCTGGAAGGTTGAGAAATGCAAAGTAATATCAAAAATAGTCTGTAGCATTTCCTACTGTCATTTCATTTTCTCTCATATTAAGTCCTTAGCTTCATTTAGCTACATGATCTATATTGAAACTAAAGAATTCCCTCTGAATGGAGAGAACTTCTAGCTAGCCAGAGCACTATATGGGTCATCTGCTTTGGTTAAGGACAGAAATTTGACTTTTTGAGCTGATCTCCATACCGAGGTTAGTTGTGGAGATCTTTTCCCTTTTATAAAAAACTTAATCATGTGTAATATACATATAGTGAAAGTATGTATATGAATTGTGCAGCTCTTTGAAGTTTTCACAAACTGAGCCCATTTGTGTAAACAACAATTGACCAAGAAACAAAGCTCTACTGTGTCCCATGTGGATTATCGTGATAGCGTTCTGCATTTTCACTGGCATTTGATGCTGTCACTTTTTAATCTAGTCATTCTGGTGGGTGTTTATTTTATGAAATGCCTGTTCATGTCTTTTGCCCATGTTTCTGTTGGGTATTTGCTTTATTCTTTGTGGGAGTCTTTTTTATATGTTAGGTACTTTTTTGTGAAATATTGTATTGTGAATATCTTTTCTTTCTCCCTGGGTTATTTTACTCTTTTTGGGGGAGATTAAAATTTTATTTACTTATTTGAGAGCTGTCAGGAGGAAGAAAGTGATGGGAGGGAGAGAAGAAGAGGAAGAGAGAGGTAAGAAAGGGAGAGAGGGAGAGAGGAAAAGAGAGAAAGGGAACATGAACATGAACTTGATCAAACTCTCATTTCCTGGTTCACTCCTGAAATGCCTACAAAGGCTGGGGATGGGCTGAGGCTGAAACTGGGAGTTGGGAACTCTTTCCAAATCTGAGCAGAGACGCAATTACTTGAGCTATCACTGCTGCCTCTCAGGTTCTTTGTTAGCAAGGAGCTAGACACAGGAGCTAGAACCCAGGTATAAAACCCAGGTACTCTGATAGAAGATATGGGTGTCTTTAATTGTTAGACCAAACACCTACCCCTCTCTTCACTATTTCAAGGGTCTTTTGAGGAATAGCTCTTATTATAGTCCAACTTGTTTTCCTCTATGGTCAGTTCTTTTTGGACATTGTTTAAAATATGTATCTTTGTCTAGCCTAATGTCACAAAGATAATCCATATGGTCTTCTTTAAAAGATTTTACTTTTTATATTTGGATCTGTATCTCTTTTGGAATTTCTTTTTGTGAAAGATGTGAGGGGCACAATGCATTTTTCCATGTGATTATTTCATTGAGTCAGCACCATTTAGTAAGATTATCCTTTTTCCACTGCACTGCAGAGTAAGTTTTGTCATAAATCAGGTAACCAATATATATGGGTTGTTTGTGGACTCTGTTTTATTCTATAAGTCAGTTTTTCTACCTATTTATAAATACTATACTGTTCTAATTATTACAGCTTTATAACATGTTTTTGTAAATGTTAGTGTTAATTTCTCCAATTATGTTCTTTAAGATGGCCTTTGCTAACCTTGGGGATTGTCAACTGGTTAGGTGGAATTAATATTCCTTTTGCATATTTTGCATGCCTTCTAACTTCTACCATATGCTTCCTTTAACTAGCTGATTGAAATACCGGCATTACTCTGCTTATCCATTAAGAGAATGCAGTTAGGAACTCTAACCTCTTAATGGTTTTTCAGATTTTTTGAGTAAACAGAAAATGATTTCTTGGTGCACACACAGTACATCACATTTAAAATTAGTGCTCTCATAGCATAAATCATGGCAATGTGCCATAATCAAATATTTAGTTTAAATGTATGTGTTTAATTGCACTGATAGTTAATTTTCTCATTTGTAAGTAATCAGCTGTTTTGTTTACTATTACGACCATTTCTGTAGAAGCTGTGTTTGGAAATTAGTTTGCTTCAAAAAGATGAAGCATGAATAGTGACTGAGTCCATCTGGAAGAATGAATCATCTGTGTATGACATTTAAAGCAGTGATCTTTGTTGGTAACAACCTGATATTGTCAGTCTGAAGAAGTTTCTCTTCTGTGTCTCACTTCTTTCCCCCTTCTAGTTCACATTGATTTATTTGGGAGAAATCATAAGGTGTTAAAGTAAAATAGTTAATTATTTATCTTCAAAATTGACCATTCTTAACCCATTTTCTTTGAGAAGTGAACAGGAATGAGGAAGGGAAATGATGCGCCTTCTGGGTGCAATAGACTGTGTGTTCTGAATTTCCATAGGACAGTGTCTTCATACCTGAGACATGTTTTAAAAAATTTATTTATTTACTTGAAAGGCAGAGTTACAGGGAGGCAGAAGAAGAGGCAGAGGCGGGGCGTGGGAGGAGAGAGAGAGAGAGAGAGAGAGAGAGAGAGAGAGAAAGCAAGGTGGGTCTTCCATCTGCTGGTTGACTCCCCAAATGGCTTTAATGGCCAGAGGTGGGCTGATCCAAAGCCAAGAGCCTGGAGCCTGGAGCCTGGAACCCCTTCTGGGTCTCCCATGTGGGTGCAGGGGCCCAAGGAGTTGGGGCATCTTCTGCTGCTTTCCCAGGCCGTAGCAGAGAGCTGGATCGGAAGTGGAGCAGCCATGACTCTAACTGGCGTTCATATGGGATGCTGTTGCTGCAGGTGGCAGCTTTACCTGCTGTGCCATAGTGCTGGCCCCAATATATTCTTTTACACTGAGAATATCTTGGAAAACGTGGTCAGGATGATAACTTGAGGAACCATTTTTTTCCCTTTAGATTCATTTATTTATTTAAGAGGCAGAATTACAGAGAGGCAGAGGAAGAGGCAAACAGAGAGAAAGAGAGTGAGAGAGAGAGAGAGAGACAGAGAGAGAGTAGAGAGATAGAGAGATCTTCCATCTGCTGGTTCACTTCCCAAATGGCTGCAATGGCTGGAGCTGGGCCAATCTGAAGCCAGGAGCTAGGAGCTTCTTCCATGTCTCCCTCATGGTTTTAGGGGCCTAAGCACTTGAACCATCTATCACTGCTTTCCTAAGCACGTTAAAGGGAGCTGGATTGGAAGTGGAGCAGCCAAGATTAAACCAACGTTCATATGAGATGGCAGCACTGTAGGTAGCAGCTTTACCTACTATGCCATAGCACTGCCCCCCACCCCCACCCCCCATAGATTTACTTGAAAGTCAGAGAGAGAGTGGGCCGGTGCCGCGGCTCAATAGGCTAATCCTCCGCCTAGTGGTGCCCGCACACCGGGTTCTAGTCCTGGTCGGGGCGCCGGATTCTGTCCTGGTTGCTCCTCTTCCTGTCCAGCTCTCTGCTGTGGCCCTGGAGTGCAGTGGAGGATGGCCCACGTCCTTGGGCCCTGCACCCGCATGGGAGACCAGGAGAAGCACCTGGCTTCTGCCTTCGGATCAGCGCGGTGTGCTGGCCGCAGCGCGCCGGCCGCAGTGGCCACTGGGGGATGAACCAAGGGAAAAGGAAGACCTGTCTGTCTGTCTCTCTCTCACTGTCCACTCAGCCTGTCAAAAAAAGAAAGAAAGAAAGAGAGAGAGAAATGGGGAGAGAGAGAGAGAGCGAGCGAGCAAGCTAGCTTCCATCCACTGGTTCACTCCCTAGATGGCTGCAATGCCCAGGGCTGGGCCAATCCCTACGCAAGAGCCAGGACTTCTTCAGAGTCTTCCCTATGGGTGGCAGGCGCCAAGTACTTCAACCATCTTCTGCTGCCTTCTCAGGCCATTAGCAGGGAGCTGGATGGGAAGCGGAACAGCTGGGACTGGAAGCAGCACCCATATGGGATGTTGGCATTTCAAGCAGCAGCTTTGCTTGTTATGCCACAATGCCAGACCTGAGGGAAACTTTTTCTGCTTTTTAAAATAGACAACCAAATGATCAGAGATTTGTGTGTATATGGACTATATCACTGTTTCCCACCACCCCATTTTCAATTAATAAATGGTGTGTTAAGAGGGTAGGGTTCCTGTTTGATTAAAAATCAGAACTGAATGTAATTTAGGATATGAAATTCTCACCATATTTACTTAACCTTAACTGCAAGTAAAAAATGCATCGTTTTATTTATAATATAACTTTAATGGAATCAGACTTGAACAGTTAAAAATTAACTGTGTCCTGTAGATATCAGTTTGCTCCATAGTGTAGATTATTTCTGTTGTTTCTTTGTTGATTTTCTGTCTGTTGATCTGTCCATTGATGAAAGTGGGGGTGTTGAAGTCCTCTATTACTGTTGTATTGGAGTCTGTGTCTTCCTTTAGATCCATTAACATTTGTTTTACATAACCAGGCACCCTGGTATTGGTTGAATATTACTTTGGTTATAGTGGCATCTTTCTGTTGAATTGATCCCTTAATCATTACAGAGTGCTGCTCTTTGTCTTAACATTTTTTGTGTTAAAGTCTGTTTTGTGTGATATTACAATGGCTTCGTGTCATTTTTGCTTTCTGCTACCTTGGAATGTCTTTTTCCAACCTTTCAATTTCAGTCTGCATGTATCTCTGTTGGTGAGATGTATTTCTTGTAGGCAGTTTTAAATTATGTGGGTCTTGCTTTTT
Organism: Lepus europaeus; assembly: GCF_033115175.1. Taxonomy (NCBI): domain Eukaryota; kingdom Metazoa; phylum Chordata; class Mammalia; order Lagomorpha; family Leporidae; genus Lepus; species Lepus europaeus. Next base: position 118,700,339 of record NC_084833.1, on the reverse strand, counting down.
AGTCCATTCATCCAGTCTGTATCTTTTAATTGGAGAATTTAGGCCATTTATAATTCAAGGTTATTATTGATAAGTAATGACTTGGCCCTGCCATTTTTCTGTAAAAATTTGTGTTGTTTGCTTTGGATTTCCTTTGTACTTCTACTAGGAGAATTTCTGCCTTCACATTCTTTCATAGTGATGACCATGTTTCTGTGTTTCTGTGTGTAGCACATCTTTAAACATCATTTGTAAGGCTGGACTAGTGGTGACAAATTCTTTCAATTACTTTTTGTTATGGAAGGTCTTTATTTCAATTCATTCATAAATGAGAATTTTGCAGGGTATAATATTCTGGGTTGACAGTCTTTTAAGACTTGGATTATGTCTCTCCATTCTCTCCTAGCTTGTAGGGTTTCTGATGTGAAATCAGCTGTGAGTCTATTTGGATATCCTTTGAAAGTAATCTGGTGTTTATCTTGTGCACATTCTGGAATCTTTTCTTTACATTTTAATGTTGAAAGTTTGACTGCACTATGTCATGGTGAAGATCTTTTCATGTATATTAGGAATTTTGTGTGCTTCCTGTGCCTAGATGTTCCTTTCTCCAAATTAGGAAAGTTTTCTGCTCTTATTTCACTGTACAGGCCTTCTAATCCATTCTGTCTTTCCACACCTTCAGAAATTCCTAAGACCTATATGTTGGTTAATTTGATAGTATCCCATAAACCTCCAACACTTTTTAATTTTTCTGATTTCTTCTTCCTTTTTTCATCTGACCTGAGTTATTTCCATAGAATTGTCTTCTAGCTTAGACATTCTTTCTTCTGCCTCACCAAGTCTGTTGTTAAGGCTTTCCAATGTTTGTTTGTTTGTTTTTCTTAATTTGATAAAATGAAATTTTCATTTCTAATATTCTAATTTGATTTCTATTAAAATCTCAATCTCATGGGAGAATTTTTCTTCCATGTCATATATGGATTTTTTTTTTAACTTGTGAATTTGCTTCTCATTACTTCTGAATAATCCTGTGATTAGCCTTTTGAATTCCTTTTCAGGCTTTTCCTCAATCTCTTCATCTTCACATTCTAATATTGAAGTGTTGTATTCCTTTGGGGGAGCCATGTTGTCTTCCTTGTTCTTGGTTCTTGAATTTCTGCATTTATTTTTAGGTATTCATGAAAACACTTTTTGGTTTTCTCCACTGATGTCTATCATTGAACTATGCCTCTGTGGCTTAGTGGAGTATCTGCTTCTTCAGTGATTACCTAGAGGTGTGTGCTGGGTGGGGTCTGTACTCAAGGCTGGGGGGAGATTCCAGAGTAACATGGAAGTTGAGTGTGGTAGATCTCCTCTACTGTCTGCAGGGGGGAGGGTATGATCACACCTCACCTTCTCTTCCAAGGTGATCAGTGCCTCCAGTTAGTCCACAGTGGGTATAGCTGTCACCCACGCTGATGTATGAACTGTACAAAGGATCTGTGCAATCTTTATTGTTAGCACAGAACCCTCTGCAATGACCCACTTTCAGCAGTCAGGGAGCTCTGAGCCTCTGACACCAGACACAGTGATTGCCCAGAAACCCAGCTATACCCCACGCCCCATTGTGCAGTCACAGAATTCCCACAGTCACAGTGTGCAAGGCTCCCACAGTCACAGGGTGCAAAGATCCACTCTTCATCCCTGTGAGCTTGCCCTGTTCTCTGAGAGACCAGAGATGTTCCCAGGTGTTCCTCCCTGTGTGTGTGTTCCGCCTTAGCAGTTTGAGCCCTGGAGTCTGATAGGTTGAGAGGATGAGAGCAGCTCACAATCTCAAGTGGGTGCCCAGCCCCCAGTCATTCCTCCCAGCCACATTCAAAGTCAGTGGGGAATAGGATTTTTCCTCTGGTAAAATTCCCTGGTTGTATGTGCAAGGTCTGCCACAGCCTCTACTGGTGTCAAAATTCCGCCTTCACCCTGCTGGTTGCCGGGAGCCCTTGTGGGAGGATGGGGAGAAAGAAACATGTTTTTCCGTGGCTGGATTAGGGTTCCCTGCCCTTTGGTAGGGGTCTAGGCTGGACTCAAAGACAGTGTTGTCAGCAAGGTGCTCCCTCATGCAGTATCACCAGTGGCACCGGCTGCTGCAGTCTGCTCTCACTTCACTCTCAGCAGCTGACGTCTGTTCCAGCCCTGGCTGCAGCTGTGTGTGGTGTCCGTGCTTGCTGCTATGCACCCACTGTCCCATGCTGCACTGTGGTGTCCCTCCTCTTTCTGTAGAATTTCCACTGCAAATTGCTCTCCAGCTGTCCCCTGGGAATATACTTCCTTTGCTTCTGCTGTTTCCTCCTGGTCAAAATCAGTGTGTTTTTTCCCCCTATTCAGCTATTTTATTTTTTAAAAAGAGCTGTTTATTTACTTTGAAAGTCAAAGTTGTTGGAAGAAGGAGGGAGGGAGTAGGGAAGGAATAAAGAAAGAGAGAGAGGGAGAGAGAGAGAGAGAGACAGACACCTTCCATTTGCTGGTTCACTTCCCAGATGGACACAAGAGCCAACTCTGGGCCAGTACGAAGCCAAGAGTTTTATCTGGATCTCCCACATGAGTGGCAGGGGCCTAAATACTTGTGCCATCTTGTTTTCCAAGACCATTAACAGGGAGCTGAATTGTTTTCCAAGACCATTAACAGGGAGCTGAATTGGAAGTGATGCAGCTTGGACACAAACTGTCACCCATATGGAATGTGTGGTCAGTGTTGCAGGCGATGGCTTTGTCTGCTATGCCCCAATGCCAGTCCCCTGGTAACAGTAATTTAAATGATTTGTAAATGATTTTAATGATTTATATAATGTAAAAAGCTCTCATATTCTTGTTCCATCTCCAAATACCTACAACAGAGAGCTGGACCAGGCCAAAGCCAGGGACTGGGAACTCAATATGTGTCTCCATCATGGATCATTGGGACTTAAATTTCTTCAGCCATCATTGCTACCTTTCAAGGTCTGTATTAGTATGAGTAGAACTGGCTATCGAACCCCAGGCACTGTGATATGGGATCCAGGAGTCTTGACCACTAAGCTATATGCCTGTCTCTGTAGGCACCGCCTTATTTAGTTAAGAGGCAGCTAATTAGCTGGCGGTCGTTGCATCTTACCCAACTTTTTGAGAGAGGATCCTAGTGGAGTTTGTTGTGTTCTTCCATTGCTAATCAAAAATTAGGCATGACTAGCAGAGTGCAAAGCTGTTAAACTGGAAATAGACCAATTAGTGATGGTGCAGGTGTTAAAGATGATTCAAGAATGCTGTAGATATAAAGTTAAAATTAGTTTAGAATTGATTCTAAGCTATAAGTTGTTTGTTTTTTCTGTGGTGATGACAATGCAAGGTTGAGGCACATAATTATTAACCTTCAACATTTTCTGCTTTCTTTTTTTTTCTGGTATGGTTCCCCCCTTCCCCTGAAACCTTTTACTTAAGGAATACAGACTTCATGCATTTCATAAACACAACTTTAGGAACATAGTGATTCTTCCCACCGTACCCACCCTCCCACCTGCATTCCCACTCTTCTCTTCCTGCCTCTTCTATTCCCATTTTTATTTTTTTCTAAACTCTATTTTCAATTAACTTTACACACAGAAGATTAACTCTATACTAAGTAAAGAGTTCAACAAGTAATATGAAAAAAATCCTCAACAGTTTTTTTATTTCTCTTTTGATTTCTTCTGTGACCCACTGTTCATTCAGGAGCATGTTGTTCATTCCTCATATGTTTGCATATGTTCTAGAGATTCTTGAGTTGTTGAATTCCAGCTTCATTCCATTGTGGTCAGAGAAAATGCATGATGGGATTTCAGTTTTTTTGAATTTTCTGAGACTTACTTTATGGCCTAGCCTGTGGTCTATCCTAGAGAAAGTTCCATGCATTGGTGAGAAGAATGTGTATTCTGTAACTGTAGGGTGAAAAGTTCTGTAGATATGTGTTAGGTCCATTTGGTCTATAGTGTCAATTAACTGTTGTTTCCTTGCTGATTTTCTGTCTGGTTGATCTGTCCATTGCTGAAAGTGGGGTATTGAAGTCCCCCATTACTATTGTATTGGATCTATGTCTCTCTTTAGATCCATTAACATTTCTTTTAAATAACTGGGTACCCTGTAATTAGGTGCATGTTCATTTCTTGTAGTCACATCTTCCTATTGAATTGATCTCTTAGTCATTCCATAGTGTCCTTCTTTATCTCTTTTAACAGTTTTTATGTTAAAGTCTATATTTTTCTGGTAGTAGAATGACTACATCAGCCCTGTTTTGGTTTCTGTTAGCATGGAATATCTTTTTCCATCCTTTCATTTCAGTCTGTGTGTATCTTTATCGGTGAGATGTATTTCTTGTAGGCAGCAAATAGATTTTTTTTTTTTTTAATCAATTCAGCCAGTCTGTATCTTTGAACTGGAGAGTTGAGGCCATTTACATTCAAGGTAACTATTGATAAGTAACAACTTTGCCCTGCCATTTTCCCATGATTATTCCTATTGCTTACTTTGGATTTCCTTTGCACTTTTATCTGGAGATTTTCTGCCTTCACTTTATTTCATAGTGCTGACCATGTTTCTCTGTGTAGCACATCCTTAAGCATCTTTTGTAAGGCTGGACAAGTGTTGACAAATTCTTTCAATTTCTGTTTGTTATGGAAGGTCTTTATTTCACGTTTGTTCATAAATGAGAGCTTTGCATGGTACAGTATTCTGGGTTGACAGTTTTTTTCTCTTAAGACTTGGAGTATATCTTGCCATTCTTTCCTAGCCTGTAGGGTTTCTGATGAGAAGTCAGCTGTGAGTCTAATTGGAGATCCTCTGAAAGTAATCTGGCATTTCTCTTGTGCATGTTTTAGAATCTTTTCTTTATGTTTTACTGTGGAGAGTTTGACCACAATGTGTTGTGGTGAAGATCTTTTCTGGTCATGTCTTTTAGGAGTTCTGTGTGCTTCCTGTACTTGGATGTCCCTTTCTTTCTCCACATTAGCGAAGTGCTCTGTAATTATTTCACTAAAAAGGTCTTCTAATCCATTCTCTCTTTCCACACCTTCAGGCACTCCTATGACCCCTATGTTGGGTTGGTAGATAGTATCCCATAAATCTGCAACACTGTTTTTGAGTTTTCTGATTATTTCTTCTTCTTCTTCTTCTTTTTTTTTTGGTTTAACTTTAAAATTTCCATAGATTTGTCTTCTAACTCAGATATTTTTTCTTCTGCCTCACTGAATCTGTTATTAAGGCTTTCCACCACATTTTAATTTGATGTTGAATTCTTCATTTCTAGTATTTCATTTTGATTTCTCTTTAAAATATCAATTTCATGGGGAAAAAATCTTCATTTATGTCATATATGGATTTCTTTAATTATTGGAGTTGCTTCTGATTACTTCTAAGTAATCCTATGATCAGTTTTTTGAATTCTGTTCCTGGCATTTTTTCAATCTCTTCATTTTCACATTCTAGTATTGAGGTGGTGGTGTGTTCCTTTGGATACATCATGTTGTCTTTCTTATTCTTGTTTCTTGAATTGCTGCATTTATTTTTAAGCATTTGTGGAGATACTTGTGTGTGTGTTGTGTGTGTGTATGTGTGTGTTTTAATTTTCCCTGTGATGGCTTTTATCTTTGGACTATGCCTCTGTTCAGTGCCCAGGGCGAGGGGAGTGTCCAAGGTGACACCTACATTGGGCCTGTTAATTTCCTTTTTCTTTTTTTTTTTTTATCATAGGGGAGGTTTAATCTGCTCTGTTGGCATGGTTCCATACCTCCTCTCTGCCAAGGAGACCAATGCCTGGTCGCTAGCTCTAGTGGGGCTGCCACAAGAACCACACAAAGAATCCATGCAACCCTCTGTGTGAGCATGGATCCCACAGCAGTGACCCTCACCAGGGAGTCAGGGAGCCCTGAGCATGTGGAGCCACTCACAGTGACTGCCCAAAGATCCAGCTGCACCCTGCATCCTCACACGCAGCCACAGTGTCTCCACAGTCCTAGCACACAGGCTCCCCCAGTCACGAGCATCTAGCCCCCGTCAGTTCTCCCAGCCAGACTCAGGCATCTCCTCTCAGCTGGTTTCTGGGTGCACAGACATGAGCTGGCGCAGCTGTTACATATGTCCAAAATGGCACCTGTCCCCTCTTGGTTGGTTATAGGATGCTGGTGCCCTGTGGTTGGGGAGAGAGAAACATGCTGCCCCACTTTTTTTCCCTCTAGGTTGGCAGGTATACTGTTCCCCACAGAGCTCCAAGCCAGACCCACACCAGGCTCTTCCTGCAGCCTTATCGCCAGTGGCTTGGGCTTCTGCAGTCTGGTCTCATCTCACTTTCCAAAGCTTATGCTGAGGCTCTGGACTGCTGAGGTCCCGAGTTGTGCATGTCCACACCCTCCACGTAGATCCACAATGTCCCTCTAATTTGCGTAGTTTCCTCTGCCATTTTCTCCTTAATGCTTCCCTGAGAGTCCACCCTCCCCATGTTTTTTTAGCCATCTTCCCCTAGACTAGAGCAGTATAGCTCCTTCCGTATTCTGCCATCTTGGTCTCTCTGCTGTATTTCTTTGATAATATTTATGATAATTAGATTTCATTTTAAATATAGTTGATTGATAGGATCCGTTTACTTTTTTGTCTGCTGTTTTGGAATTCTCTTAACTATTATATTAAGAAGCAGAACTTGCTAATTTTAAATTATTTGATATTTTCTGTGTCTGAGCCAAATTTGAAGTTGGGTTTTAGCATTTATTGTAACTTTTTAGCATCTGTTACTTGGTGGATAAGTAAGTCTTTTAAAAGTAAAAATAGTGAAGTGAAATTTGTATACTGCTCCAGAATATGTTAAGTGATGTAAAATTTCTTTCTTTCTTTCTTTCATTTTTTTGAAAGACTTATTTATTTGAAAGGCAGAGTTAGAGAGAGGGAGACACTCCCACCCACCCACAGAGAGAGAGAGAGAGAGACACTACATTCTCTGGTTCATTCTCCAAGTGTCCCGAATAGCCAGGACTAAGCCATGCTGAACTAGGAGCTTCTTGCGGGTCATCCACATGGGTGACAGGCACCCAAGCACTTGGGCCATCTTCTCTTGTCTTCCCTGGCACAATGGCAGGGAGCTGGATCAGAAGTGGAGCAGCTGGGACATGAACCATACTGGTGCTATATGGGATGCTGATTGCAAGTGACAGCTTAATCCACTGTGCCGCAATGCCAACCCCTGTGTTTTCTTTTTTATTTAAATATTTAAAAATTTGTTTTCTTCTGTTTGAAAGGCAGAGGGGGAGAGAGAGAGAGAGAGAGAGAGAGAGAGAGAGAGAGACATAGAGAAACAGGTCTTTTATCTGCTGGTTCACTCTCCAAATTCCCACAACAGCCAGGGCTGGGCCTGGCAGAAGCCAGGAATGTGGAACTCCATCCTGGTCTCCCACATGGGCAGCAAATGCCCACACACTTGAACCATCTTGGGAGGCCACATCTGCTATGATATTTTTTCTTTCTTTCCTATTAGCATCTGCTGCCTCCCAGGATGCATTTAGAGGGAAGCTAGATCAGAAGCAGAGCAGCCAGGACTTGAATTAGCTCTTTGATCCTGGCTGTGGCAGCTTATCCCACTAAGCCACAACACCAGCCTGATTTTTTTCCCTGAAGGGCAGTGAAGGACTATATATCAAGACTCTTGGGGGTCGGGGCTGTGGTGTAGTGGGTAAAGCTGCCATGTGCAGTGCCAGTGTCCCCATATGGGTTGGGTGTCGGTTCAAGTCCCATCTGCTCCACTTCTGATCTAGCTCTCTGCTATGGCCTGGGAAACCAGTGGAAGATGGTCCAAGACCTTGGGCCCTTGGACTCATGTGGGAGATTTGGAGAAAGTTCCTGGTTCCTGGCTTCAGATCAATGCAGCTGCAACCATTGTGGTCAATTGGAGAGTGAACCAGTGGATGGAAGACCTCTCTCTCTCTCTGCCTCCTTCTCTCTCTATGTAACTCTGACTTTCAAATAAATAAATAAATCTCTGAAAAAAAAAAAACTTCCTTTAAAAAAAGACTCTTGGAATGTTACTTTGACTTAGTAATTCTACTTTTAAGAACTTGTCTTTAAAAAGTAATATAAAATGTATAAGAATATTTAATGAAATATACTTAGTATAGTTTATTTATGAAACTTTGGTGTCAAAATCTTCCATAAAAATAATTAGTTATAGTGTATCCAAATAGAAGAATGTTACATAGCCATTATAAAGCTTATTTCAAAGTAAAATAAATATGAAGAACTCTATAAGCCATGAACCTTATTGAAAAATCAGTAGCTGTTAAAAACCCAAATATGAGTAGGCATTTGGCATAGTGGTTCAGATGCTGCTTGGGGTGCCTGCATCCCATATTGGAGTGCCTGGGTTCGAGTCCTATTAGTGTGCACACTGTGGGGGCATCAGTGATGGCTCTAGTACTTGAGTCATCCATATAGGAAGTCTGAATTGTGTCCAGACTCTCAGCTTTGACCTGGCCCAGCCTTGGATAGTGTGAATATTTGGGGAGTAAACCAGCAGCTGGGAGATTTCTCTCTGCCTTTTAAATACATAAAAATTACAAGAAAAACATTAAATTAAAAAATAAAACATGTATTTATAGTCTTGGAGACATCATCAAGAGATATTAAATGCAAAAAGAAATCTGAAGTGTGGGATAATACATATATATTTGGTTATCATAAATTACCCACACATTCACACACACCACACCTATGCATGCATGTACAGTCATGTGCTGCATAACAGTGTTTCTCTAAATGCTAGACCTGGTCAGCAGTAGCAAGTATACCTGCATCTTAGGTTGCAGTAGTCTTTAGCATGCAGGTTGGTGAAGTATACTCCGTGGTGCTGCACAGTGACAAAGTCACCTAATGACACATTTCTCCGAATGTCCCCATCATTAATAATACATGACTATGTACACATGCACACACTTAGTAAGGTATTTATAAAAACATTCAATGAACTACTTTATTTATATGTGGATATATTTGTGCACAGAAAAAATCTGTTTAGTGAAACTATAAATAGCAATGGCTGGAATTAGGGTATTGGAGTTCTTGAACTTTGCACAATGAGAGTATGTATATTGCTTGTAATTGAAAGTAAAGAATAACAGCCTTTGTGAAACTTAGGGTGCCATTCTGTGAAGAAAAAAATTCACTGAACTATAAGCAGGCGTTATCTCTAGAGGGTAGAAGTTAAATAGTTTTACTTTTTTAAAATTTTGCTTTTTTTGTGTATTTTTCAGACTTCTGACAACAAAAAGACATTTTTTTTTTTTTATAGAAAAGGCGGTAAGATTTTTTAAAAGCCAAAATCACAGATAATAGCATAGTTTGGAGTCAAGATTACCTTAATTCAGGTTTCTGGTTCTACATTAAGTAGCCTTGTGACTGGGGAGGTTGTGTTACATCTCTCATAAGAGTTTTTGAAAGATTAAATGACACAACATATGTGAGGTAGTTAATTTCCTTCTTTCTTACTTTTTAATGCCATAGTGGTTAAAGCTCATCAAAATGGATGAAAAATATCATGAAACTATTGAAAACACAAATGTACTAAAAGTAGATAATAGAAAAGCTTATGATATAATAGCTTCAGAAATAATTCTTCTACTGAATGGAAAATGAGAATTTTCATTGGAGCAAACAAAAGCAATATGGGCTTTCTTTTTGAATAAAAAAAATTATTTCCATTGTATTTGAAAGGTGGAGAGACAGAACAAGAGAGAGCTCCAGACACAGAGGGTATCTTCCATCTTCTGGTTCATTCCCCAAGTGCCCAGAACAGCTGGGAGTGGTTCAGGCTGAAGCCAGGCGCCTAGAAGTCCATCTGGATCTCCCACATGGGTGGCAGGGATCCAAGCACTTGGCCTTCTGCTGCCTCCCAGGGTAGGCATTAGTGGAAACTGGATTGGAAGTGGAGGAGTTGGGACTAGAACTCGGCACTGCATTATGGGTGGTGGATGTCCCAAGTGATATCTTTTTTTTTTTTTTAAAGATTTACTTTATTCATTTGAGAGACAGAGTTACAGAGACATGTAGAGCCAGAGAGAGAGAGAGAGAGAGAGAGAGAGAGAGTTCCTCCATCCCCTGTTTTACTCCCCAAATGGCCACAACGGCCAGAGCTGAGCTGATCCAAAGCCAGGAGCCAGGAGCTTCCTCCTGGTCTCCCACACGGATGCAGGGGCCCAAGGACTCGGGCCATCCTCTAATGGCCTCCCAGGCCATAACAGAAAGCTGGACCAGAAGTGGAGCAGCTGGGACCCAAACCGGCGCCCAAATGGGATGCCAGCAACTCAGGCCAGGTCTCTAACTCCCTGTGCCACAGTGCTGACCCCCCAAATGAGATCTTAACTGCTGTGCCAAATGCCCATCATGGATTTAACTTCTGATGGTGGGAGGAGGCAGAGGTGAAAGAAACAGTCAGCAATAGTGTGATTTTCTAAATATAATTTAAAAAAAAATTCCCCACAGGTTCCATATAATTACTTTTTTAAAAGCTGTGTTGTAAATAAATAAATTACTATCATTATTTATTGTGGGTATCCATATTAAGAAATAAAAACATTCAGGGTTCCAAGATAGTAAATAATGGTAGTAGTAATTTGATATGTAGATAGTAGTAATTTGATATGTAAAATGAGGTATCTTCATTGATTTCAGAGGGTGTATTTCAGTGGCATAAGATAATTAGGGAAAATAGACACCAACATAAAATTCTCCTAGCAGTGATTAAAGTTTTACATATGTCTATTAGAAGTAAAGTAGTAAATCAGAAACGTGTGTTCCCCCTATTTTGCATAGGCTTATGGAGGAACATTAATTGATGTTAAGCAGTCAGTTATGTGGCAAAGTGAGGATGTAATCCTGGATACCTTGGAATCAGAGCACCAGCATGTGTGTCTCCAGTACTGCTGCCTCTGGCTGTTTTCATCAAGATATGGTTTAAAGGGCTCAGAGCTTTGGTGGATAGAAAGTGCCTGTCATTCTGTTTGTTTCCTTCTTCAGTCGTATTTCTCAGATGAGTAAAGTTGGTCTTGCTTACGGCTATCTTTCTTACTTGAGTGTTTCTCTTCTCCTGCAGCTCTTCAGGAAGTCCACATGTGGAAAGGCAGTGTTTGGGATGGATTTTCATGTGGTGGGAATGGCACTGCTCTGGGAAACCACTTTACTTATGTGTGTCAGCCTCACTGTCTCAGCTTAGAGTCTGCAGGTGTGACCTGGCATCAGCACCAGGAAAACTCAGTAGTAATATCATTACAGATTTATGTATTTGCTTTCCCTTAAGCATTTCTTGTCGAAATGGCCTTTTTATTTAAAGCCTTTTTTTTTTTTAAAAAGATTTATTTATTTATGGAGAAAGAATTACAGAGAGGGAGACACATACATAGAGATGTTCCATCTGCTGCTTCACTCCCTAAATGCCTATAACAGCTGGAGCTGGGCCAAAACCAGGAGCCAGGAGTTTCATCTCAGTCTCCCAAATGGGTGGCAGGGGCCCATGTACTTGGGGCATCTTCTACTGCTTTCCCAGGTGCTCCACCAGGGAGCTGGATCAGAAGTGGAGCAGCTGGGGCCTGAACCAGCGCCCATATGGGATTCTGGCATTGCGTCTGTGGCTTAACCTCACTGTGCCACACGCTGACCCCCAGATTCCTTGTTTTTGCTTTTTATGAAAAATCTTTACTTTTCTTTCATTTTTGAAGAATGGCTTTGTTGAGTATAGTATTCTTGCTTGGTTCGCATGAGCTTGTCTTTTAATTCCATTTTCCATGAATTCTTTGAAGCATCCTAGTATATGAAATTCCTTGGAATTCATCCCTCTGAGTTTATTTCGTGTGTGTGTGTGTGTTGTATGATTGTTTTCCTACAAAGTAAATACTGTCCTATCAATGGAACCAAATGCTGTTCACTTTGTAGACTGATGGTCAGTGGACTAAATGTTGTTTCCATGTTGCTGTTATATTTAACTCGCCAGATGCAGACAGCCCCTGGCTGACCTTGGTTCAGTATGCAACTGTTTGTAATATATAGTCAGTAGAAACTACTTGGAGTTTTGAATTTGGATCTTTTCCCAGGCTAGCAATAGGTGGAAAAATACTGTTGTGATGTTGTTTGGTGGCAGCCACAGCTCCTAGTCAATTATGAGGTGAAACAACTCAGACTGTGCAGTGTGCTGCTAATGCTGTGTTGTGTCTGGTGTTTGGTGGGCTAGGTGTATTAAATGTGTTTCAACTTTTCGATATTTTCAACACTTTTCTATTGGACATAACCTAATTGTAAATTTAGGAGTATTTATAGATGCTTGACACGTGATAGATTTTTTCTGGGAAATTTTGTGCTCTTTTTAACCAATTCTGGAATCTTTTGCACATATCTCTTATAGAAACCTATTACTCTTCTTACCTAAATCAGTGTATTATTGTCATTCTTCCACCACATCATTTATTTTAAAAGTTAATCTGTTTGGCATTGTGTTGTGCTTTCTCTTGGTTTGCCAGAAAAGAAGTAGACTCTAAGCTCCATGAGATAAAAAATCTTCTTTATTTACTTTGTACTGTGTCTTGCACAGACAGTACCAGGTACACAATAGGCACCAAGTTCATTATGTAAGGGTTTATATGGCACAAATAAAGCAGATTCAAGCCACGGGGTCATAGTCAGCCACAGCCTGAGTCATCAGCAGTATTGGTGAGTGTTGGGGACCTGGAAGGAAGAGACAGAAGATTCAGCCAAGTATTTTAAAGAAACCAATAATAATGATAACAATACTTTTGAGAACCTGTATTCTAAGCTTCATATATATATCTATATATATAGTTTAATCTGTAGAGAATACAAGCAACACAACATGAGAAGTAACCAAGTCAGGAGAGTGTTCTAGTTAGCCTAGGTAAGGGGAGGCTGTGGTGATTTAGTTGTAGAAAGCTACTTAAAAGTTGTTTTGTATAAGAGTTGTTGAGGTATTGGAAAAAGAATGATTTTTCACTTAAACTTTAATTAGAAGTAATCTTTAAAAATTCAAATAATGATATCAAAAATATGAGAGCCAAGACATAAATAAAAAAAATTTCCTTAGATCTCATCATTGAGAAGTAATTATTGTAAAATTCTGTGGGGGTAGATATTATGGGACGTTGTTTACTCAGACTCTAGAAGAAAAGATGTAGGAGGCTAAATAGGCTTGAACAGATAAATTTTATTTACCTTATTTATATATTTATTTATTTTTAAAGATTTATTTATTTATTTGAAGGCAGAGTTACAGAGAGAGAGAGAGGTCTTCCATCCGCTGATTCACTCGCCAGATGGCTGCAACGGCTGGAGCTGTGCTGATCCAAAGCCAGGAGCCAGTAGCTTTTTTGGGTCTCCCACTTGAGTGTAGGGGCCCAAGGACCCGGGCCATCCTCCACTGCTTTCTGAGGCCACAGCAGAGAGCTGGACCAGAAGTAGAGCAGCCGGGCCTCAAACCGGTGTCCATATGGGAAGCCGGCACTACAGGCGGTGGTGGCCTCATCCGCTACGCCACAGTGCCAGCCCCAGTTTCTTTTCAGTCAGATTGCATGTAAATAATTTTGGGAGCAGATGTTTGGATATTGATTTCTTTTTCAATTTGACTTTTTAAATATTTTTATTTGAGAAGTAGAAAAAGAGAAGAGGGCAGGGAGAGAGAAAGAGCGAGAGAGAATCTCCTATTTGCTGGTTCACTCCCTAAATGCCAAACAGCTGTGGCTGGGCTAAAGCTAGGAGCCAGTAACTCAGTCCAGGTTTCTCACAAGGTAGGCAAGGACCCAAGCTGTCTTCCAGGTGCTTATTAGCAGGAAGCTGTAATTTGGAGTGGAGCCAGGACTTGAACGAGGCTCTTGCCTATGAGATGTGTGTTTTCCAACCAGCGGCATAACCACTGGGCCAAACACATTCGCCCATTTCCCTTTTATTAAATAAATTTAGGAATAAAAGGAAAATTCCCACTGACTCAGTTTCAATTTAGAATCTACCTCTTCCTCTAATACTTAGTATTCTATTTGTAGTGAATACTTTGAAACAAGAGTTTTTCTTTCGGAAGTCATTTTTTACTGGAACTTAAGGATTGTGCTTATAAACTTCATAGTGTTTTTATGTGTTAAAAATGGCCTTCAGAAGATGAGTGAATTGCTCTTTAATGCCCTTTTCTTTTTAAAAGATTTATTTATTTATTTGAATGGCAGAGTTATAGAGCGGCAGAGAGAGAGAGAGGGAGGGAGAGAGAGAGAGAGAGAGAGAGAGAGAGAGAGAGAAAAGTCTTCCATCCGCTGGTTCACTTCTCAAATGGCCTCAATGGCTGGAGCTGGGTCCATCCGAAGCCAGGAGCCAGGAGCTTCTTCTGGGTCTCCCATGTGGGCGCAGGGGCCCAAACACTTGGTCCATATTCTAAAGCTTTCCCAGGTGCATTAGTAGAGAGCTGGATTGGAAGTGGAGCAGCTGGGATGTGAATCAGCGCCCGTATGGGACGCTGGCACTGCAGGCGGTGGCTTTACCTGCTACACCACAGTGCTGGTCCCTGTAATACTCTTTTTTTTTTTTTTAAAGATTTTATTTATTTATTTGTGAGGCACAGTCACAGAGTGAGGGAGAGGTGTAGAGAAAGGTCTTCCATCCGCTGGTTCACTCCTCAAATGGCCTCAATGGCCAGAGCTGGACTTATGCAAAAGGAGCTTCTTCTGGGTCTCCCACACAGGTGCAGGGCCCAAGGATTTGGGCCATCTTCCACTGCTTTCCCAGGTCACAGCAGAGAGCTGGATCGGGAGAGGAGCAGCTGGGACATGAACCAGCGCCCTGGAATGCTGGCACCACAGAAGGAGGTTTAGCCTACTACACCACAGTTCAGTCCCCTTTAAGCCCTTTTTGTATTGCAAAATATTTTTTTTTCCTTTAATGTAGAGGATGAAATAAAGTTTCTTTGAAGGCAGATTGGTAAAATTTGGTATATTTTTATCTGGAGGAAGTATTGTGATTTCTCCTCCTTTGATGTATACTGTTTGTGAGGTCTCTTTAAAATCTTTTAATAAAAAGTATCATAGTTTACTTTAAATTCATGAAACAGGATGTGTGAATACATGAGAAGATAAACCTATGAATGACCTTAATCAGTTGAAAATCTTGTGACTACTGGCAACTTGCCTTGAGTGATGAATAGAAGTGAATCTGCATAGCATTATGTTTTAATGTACAAGTATCTTTGGTCTTTAACCAAGAAGTGTTTACATGGGAGCATGTTAATTTTCTACTCAGTTATGAGAATTATGGAATAAGCATTTTATTGCGGTTTTAAATCATTTAATGTAATTTTGAGTAACCATTTGTTAGATGAAAGCTGAACCTATGGGGGCTAATGACTCAGGGTCAGCCCTAGCAGTTTGGTGCATTTACAGTAGTGTGGATGGCTCTCTTAGGTGAGGAGAAAAAGGGTTCCATTGTGGGTAATGCTGCATTTGAGTTGGATGTGAAGTCCATGACCATCAAACGTTGATGTTATGGTGTTCATTATCACTTTAAAGACTAAAGTGAAAATAGCGTGATTCATGGTAGAGATGAGTTTGAGAGGAGGAGAAAGGACAGATCCCTTTAAAATCTTATGCCAGTGCTATGATTGAGCACCCTGGAAAACTGGTTTTAAATGCCTACAAAGCTAGAGAGTTGAATTAGAAATTCCTAAAATGAATCGGACCAGAGGTTTAATCTCAATACTCAATTGCCACTAGTGATCTATAGTATAAAATCGTCTCACTGTATTGAGAGAGGATGGTTTTCATCTCTGTTTAAGTACTTACTGCCTTGTTGCTTTGAGGAGTGGATTATCTTTGTCTCATTTTTTCAAGAATCTTTTTGGTTCATTTTTTCTGTCGTATTTTGAGGCAGTAATTCATCCTGTGGGAAATATAATGTTGCTGTCCTTTCTTTAAAAATAATTTTGGGTCCAGTGTTGTGGCACAATGGGTTAAGCTTCCCGTGGTTCAAGGTACAGCTGCTCCATTTCTGATTCAGCTGCTTACTGATGCGTTAGAGAAAGCAGCAGAAGACGACCCAAGTTCTTGGGCCCCTGCCACTCGTGTGGAAGACCTGGATAGAGTTTCTGGCTTCTGGCTTTGGCCTGGCCAGCCCTGGCCATTGTGGCCATTTGGGGAGTGAATCAGTGTTTGCAAGATCTCTCTCTGTCTCTGACTCTGTCTCTCCCTCTCTCTCTGTGGCTGTGCCTTTCAAATAAATTAATCTTAAAATTGTATCTTTTGTATCTTCTTTTTTGTTAAATGTTTATTTTTCATCTACTTGGAAGGCAGGGCCACAGAGGGAGACAGAGGGAGAGGAGGAGAGGTTGATATCTGTGGCCTAAGCACCTGGGTCATCATCTGTTGCCTCCCTGGCTGCATTAGCAGGAAGCTGGAATGAAAGCAGAGTAGGCAGGGATGAACTGGCACTCTGATAGGGATGTAAATGTTGCAAGCAGCAGCCTAACCCATGTACCACAGTGCCTACCCCCTCTTTCTTCCTTACTTTGTACATCATTGATGGGTCCTATTATTTTAATGTCTTCAGCCCACAGACTTTTTTATAGATTGTTTTGCCCTGGCTGTTGCCTTTTGTTTCTCTCCCTTTCTTAAAGATTGATTTATTTATTTGAAAGGCAGAGTTACAGAGAGAAAGAGGGAGAGACTGAGAGAAAGGTCTTTCACCTACTTGCTCACTCCCCAAATGGCTACAATGAACAGGGCTGGGCCAGGCCAAAGCCTGGAGCCAGGGACTTTATCCAGATCTTTCATGTGGGTAAAGGGGCCCAAACACTTGGGTCATCTTATGCTACTTTCCCCAAGCTATTAGCAGAGGGCTAGATTTGAAGTGGGACAGCCAGGGCTTGAACCGGTGCCTGTATGGGATGCTAGCATCGCAGGCAGCGGCTTTTACCCTGAATGTCACAACACCAGCCCCTATTGTCTTTTCTAGTTGCAGATGTTTATTTTTGGAGTCTCTTATTTGATAATGCTTTGTTGAACTTTTTTGACCCTTCATTAGTTCTGTTACATGTGGGTTTTTCTTTGTATGAAAGTTGAAACAGTTTTGGTAAAAATCAGTGTTACAATGAACTTGGAAAGGACTCCCTCTTTAATTGGTTTCTGATCCAGTAATCAACTTTTCAGAGCTCAAGATGATGCTGATGTTTTCAAAACATGATCCATTTGAAGGCAGGAATTGTATTTACTGATTTTTACCCAAGGACTAGAAGCACACATAATCCTGGTGTATTTTAAGAAGACTGGAATATTCAGAGGTTCATGAATATCTGAATAGATTAACTACTTGATTTCCTATGAACTGTCTAAATATAATGAAGTAATTTCTAATAAATTATTATTTGCCTGATATTTCTTAAAGTATTGTTTATAACAAAGGCAGTGATTACCCAAAACACTGGCAATAAGCCTTACCAGTACAACACAGTTACTTAAGATCTAGAAACTTTGCATTTTATCTTTTGTCTACTTGTACTGGAATGAGAAAATAATGGTGATGCATATAGCTAATGAGAAGGCAGTAAAATTGTTAACCTCATGTTGGTGGCTTTATCAAATAGTTAATCTTTTTAGGAAACTTTTTTAAAAGAGATTTATTTATCTGAAAGGCAGAGTTACAAAGAGGCAGGGACAAAGAGAGAGAGGTCTTCCATCTGCTCATTCCCCAAATGGCCACAACAGCTGGAGCTGGGCTGATCAGAAGCCAGGATCCTAACCCAGGATCCTGGAGCTTCTTCTGGGTCTCCCTAGTGGGTGCAAGGGCCCAAGCACTTGGACCAACTTCTAGTGCCTTCCCAGGCCATAGCAGAGAGCTGAATAGGAAGTGGAGCAGCCGGAACTTGAACTGGTGCCCATAAGGGATGCTGGCACTGCAGACCAGGGCTTTAACCTGCTGCACCATAGCTCTGGACCCTTTAGAAAACATTTAAAAATTAGATATGAATAACCATCTATACAGTATTATAATTTTTGTCTAATGAACTAATCCAATGAGCTAAGGGGCTAACCTAACTTTATACACAAAGATGCCAATTGCAGAATTATTTATACAATTGAAAAATAGTGTTAAACCTCCAGTAAAGTAATTATCCTTGCCTCTACTTTCTTATCTGTAAAATGTAGATGATAATATAGGTTGACTTTACCTAATCTAAAAATCTGAAATCCAAATGCTCCAAAATCTGAAACTTTATGAATGATAGCATGATGCCACAAGTGGAAAATTCCACACCTGACCTAAACTGGTGGGTTTCAGTCAAAACACAGATGCACTAAAAATACTGTCTGAAATTATCTTCAGTCTTTGTGTAATACGAAACAAATTTCATAGTTAGATTGGGTTCCATCCTCAAGATATATCATTAAGTATATGCAAATATCTCAGAATATGAACAATCTGAATGACTTCTGGTCCCAAACATTTCAGATAAAGCAGGAGTGGGGAACTCCACACCCATGGGCTGAATAAGGCCTGCAAAATCATTTGGTCTCGCCCTGCCAAGGCATCTGCAGCCAGGACTTGAAATTCAATAAATTTATAGCAGTTTAATTTTTAAGTTGATAGTTTTGTATGGCCCTCAAATGGCCCTTGACAGAGAAGGTTCCTCACCCCTGACTGATTAGGGATATGCCCCCTGCATTACTTTTGCCAAAGAGTTGCTGTGAAGAATAAATGAAATTATCTGTGTATAGTTCTTAGAATAGTGTCTGTCATCTATAAAACACTCAAATTGGAGGCTACTGCTGTTTATTTTTTAAAATTATTGATGCTAAGGTCTTATTTCCTGAGGAAATGCAAGGTATTACAAGGAAATTCCTTGTTATTATGTGAGATGCTATAATTAGGGGCAAAGGGAGATAAACAAAATTGTTGTTCTTGTTCATAAAGAACTTTAAACTTGGGCCTGCCATTGTGGCGTGGCAGGTAAAGCTGCAGCCTGTGATGCCAGGATCCCATATGGGCGCCGATTTGAGTCCCTGCTGCTCTGCTTCTGATCCAGCTCCCTGCTAATGTGCCTGGGAGAGCAGTTGAAAATGGCCCAAGGCCCTGGGTAAATGCCACCCATTTGGGAGACTTGGAAGAAGCTCCTGGCTCCTACCTTTGGGCCTGCCTAGCTCTGGCTATTTTGGCCATTTGGAGAGTGAACCAGCAGATGGAAAGTTTCTCTTTGTCTCTCCCTTTCTCTGTGATTCTGCCTTTCAAATAAATAAATAATTTTTTTAAAAAACTCAAAATTCATTTGGTGATGAAAACAATATGTTGTGAAACATAATAAAAAAGTGGTGACACAAGGAAGTTAAAAAAGCTGGGAGAACCCCACCTCAGGACAGCAGAGATGCATGGGGTTGAGAAGTTGACGTTTTTGTTGAACTTGGAAGGATAAATTGAATTCTGAGAGGTAGAACTATGGAGGATGGCTTTTCATGGGGCATCTGAGACAAAGACAGGAGTGGGAAAACGAAGGATAGATCTAATTGAGTAGAACTGAGAGAGAGAAGGCTGAACATAGTGTCCTCACATTTGAATGGTTTGGATGCCAGGCTAGCGAAGGCTCTTGTGATAGGCAAGAACCGTGTGTTAGGAAGATTGGAGAACTCTGCAAAACGATTTGTTGGAGGTGGGAGAGATGAGATGTTCTTTCCCTCCATCCATTCAGAAACATTTGTTGACTCTTTCCTTTACATGTTTTATGCTTTGTACTTAGGACAGCACTGTGTCATACTCACATTCACTTGATGTATGATCATTAGTGGTATTTCAGGACATATATAATGAAGACTGAAAGGATTGTGGTATTTGTGGGACAGGAAGGTAGAGTAGATTTTCAGATGCATTACACAGATGGGATAAAGACTTGTTAGCTTTATGTATGGAGTAAGGGAGAGAGAGAGAGGTTAAAGATAACTTTTGCGTCTTTTTTAAAAGATTTATTTATTTATTTGAAAGAGTTACACAGAGAGAGGAAGAGACAGACACGGAGAGATCTTCTATCCGATGGTTCACTCCCCATATGGCTGCAATGGCTAGGGCTTGGCCAGGATGAAGGCAGGAGTCAGGATCATCTTCTGGGTCTCCCACGTGGGTGCAGGGGCCCAAGTACTTGGGCCATCTTCTGCTGCTTTCCCATGCATATTAGCAAGGAGCTGGATTGGAAGTGGAGCAGATGGGTCTTGAACTGGCTCCCATATGGGATGCTAGAGTTGCATGTGGTGGCTTTACCCAAAATATGCCACAATGCCAGTCCCAACTTTTGGGTTTTGAACCTGAGTGACTTGGGGATATAATATGCTTTCTGTTCTTAATGTGCATTTGGGAAATAAAGAAGATGAGTTAGTGCATATGGCAAATGATGCTTTATATTCGACTTGTTTGAATTGGCAGTGTAACATCCAACTGGTCCATATAGGGGACAGTTGACATTGTGGAGTTGGAAGTTGAGGAATTAGGTTGCTATAGAATTTATTTGTAAGTCTTGCACGTAGAGGTATAGATGAAGTCATTGAAATGAATGAAGTTGTGAATGGAAGACTGTGAGTTGTATGTGTGTGCTGTTACTGGGTGTGAGTTGTGAACATTATTTATTAATTTTTTTTAAAGATTTATTTTATTTATTTGAAAAGCTGAGAGACAGAGAGGTCTCAGTCTGCTGGTTCACTCCCTAAGTGAATGCAACAGCTGGGGCTGGGCCAGGCTGAAGCCAGGAGCCTTTTCTGGATCTCCCATGTGGGTGCAGGAGTCCAAGCACTGGGGCTGTCCTGTGCTGCTTTTCCCGTTGCATTAGCTGGGAGCTGGATCGAAAGTAGAGTAGCCGATACTTGAACCGGGGTGCTGGTGTTGTAGGCGGCAGATTAACCTTCTATTCCATAATGCTGGCCCCAAAGATTTTCTGTAGTAAAAGAATCACCTTATTGCATTTTGTAAAAATTACAAATGCTTTTTATTTTAAAAATCTGGTGATACAGAGGTATATCCAAGTTTCATTTACCAGAAATAACTTTAATGAATATTTAAGAAGTTTATTCTAGGTTTATTTCTATACATATTTAATAGCAATAATTTTAGTAATATGTCTATTTTAAAACATTTTATCCATTTAAGAAGCAGAGAGATAGAGAATGCTTGGGAGTGTCTGAGAGAGAGCTGGAGCGTGCGTGCAAGAGCACTCCCATTCGCTGGTTCACTCCCTAAGTGTTTCTAATGCCTGGGGTTGGGTTGGGGATGAAGCTGGGAGATGGGAATACAATTTGGAAGGCAGACACCTAATTACTTGAGCCATCACTACTGCTGTAGGAAGCAGGAGGAGGAGCTGGAGCTGGGGTTAAAGCCAGGTACTCTAGTGTGGGATGGTGGCATCTTAACTAACCACTAGGCTAAACACCTGCCCCTGTGAGAGTGTCTTTTATTTCATACCCTGACTGTGAGAGTTCAAATTCCTCGGTTGTTCGTGACATTTGAGTTGAGTTCCTAATGCCCAAGCCCTGGGCAGAGGCTCACAGGAGGCATTACTTGTAGGGTTGGGTGAACGTATTCATGTGCTTAACCATGAGATGATTTCTACAGTTTTTACTTGTCTCACTGTAACTGTGGCTCTTCCTGAATTTTAATAATGAATGTATATGTGTATGTGTATTAGAATTAGTTTGTATGCTTATCAGGTAAATCGTGAACATAATTTTGAAAAGCAGTACTACCACAAGACTTTTAAAGAAAGTCTCTTGATACATCTCATCCAACTTAATCACATCTGGCCTCCCATTTTTACTCCAGAGATAATTATTTTTAACTTTGCTTTCCTCTCTGACGTTTACCACTCTACTTGTATTTCTAAATGATACTCTTTTATTGGTAGTTCATGATGTATATTTAGAATTTTTTAAAATAGCTTCTTTTCTTTTAATTTACTTTATTTATTTGAAAGACAGAGTTACAGAGAGAGGCAGAAACATAGAGAGAGGTCTTCCATCTGTTGGTTCACTCCCCAGATGGCCGCAATGGCCGGAGCTGTGCTGATCTGAAGCCAGGAGCCAAGAGCTTCTTCCGGGTCTGCCACTTGGGTGCAGGGGCCCAAGAGCTTGGGCCATCTTCTACTGCTTTCCCTGGCCATAACAGAGAGCTGGATGGGAAGAGGAGCAGCCAGGACTAGAACCAGCGCCCATATGGGATGCCAGCACTTCAGGCCAGGGGGTTAACCCTCTGCGCCACAGCGCCGGCCCCTAGACATTATTTAAATTCATTTGGACATTGTTGAATACTGTTTTGTTTTATCTTTTCTAGAGAGGCAGTACCTTGGGTTTAGTGCATGGCAGGAACCCATGCACTGGGGTCATCTTTTGCTGATTTTCCCAGGTGCATTAATATGGAGCTGTATCAGAAGTGGAGTAGCTGGTACTTAAAGTAGCACTCGGATATGGGGTGTGGGCATCCCAAGCAATGGCTTAACCCTCTGTGCCACAACATTCAGATATACCCCTAAAGTTCATTTGTTGAATGTAAGATATGTATCAGGATTTGATGCATGCTTTTTGTTTACATGATCTCATTTATTTCTTACAACTCTTAGGTACCAGGATTTCCATTTTATGGGGAGGAAATAAAGAAAGAAGTTATATAACTTGCCCCAAACTGCAATGCTGGTAAATAGTGGAAAAAGAATTCAAACTCAGGAACGTCTCAGTCCTCTAACCATTTTTTTATCTGCTAAATTAAGCTACACATGGTCCTCTCTTGGCTCCTGAGATTTCTCCAAGACCTTTCCTTTGTACTTCTGTTGATGAAATGTTGTTTTTAAAATTTATACAAAATTGACTTCTGCAGACTCAAACTTTTTCAGTTCATATTACAAGATAGAAAAGATTTATGCAGTGATTTCTTATGATATAATGAGTATAGTCATAAAGTATAAAGATATAAAAGAAAGCATAAATTTCCCACTCAGACATTTGGAGCTTGGGAGAAGGAAGAGGAGGAATTAAATAATCAGATTACTTGCATCTTACTTGATTTAAAAATATTTTATGCTTGCTTAGGTCCTGTGTTGTGTGTCTTAGAGATAAGTAAGATAGCCTTGCCCTCAAGAATAATTCAAACATGAATAGCTTTACCATAAGGCAATATAAATGTCCTTAGAGAAGAGTAAATTAGGTAGAATGGGAATTTATTGAATACATGAACAAAACTATTGAAAAGGAAATGATTGGAGATGTTCCTGCTGTTAGGGAAGGTTGTTATCAGTAGGAATTTACAGAGACAGCAAATTATGGGGCTGCATTTGTGAAATACCAAGAAGTTTAGTTTCACAGAAATTTCCCCTCATATTCACATAGGTAGTAAATGCTTGGATTAGAATTGGAATTGGAATCTCAGGCAGTCAGACTCCAAAGTCTTTATCATGGTACATCGCTGCATCCTTACCAAGACGTTTGTGTAATCACCATGGAGGCCAGTGTGGGTCTCCCGCATTGCCGGGGCCCTAGCACTTGGGCTATCCTCTGCTGCTTTCCCGGGCATACTAGCAGGGAGCTGGATGGGAAGTGGAGCAGCCTGGGCTTGAACCGGCACCCATTTGGGATGCTGGTGTCACAGGCAGTGGTATAACCCACTACGCCACAATGCCAGCCCCTGTCGTACTACTTCAAGATGTTAGTTCTGATAGTACTTAATGAATCCTAGTGGCTTCAAGTTTAGTTTTGTGTTGTTAATATGATAAAAATTATTTACTATTATGAACATCTGGGTTGCTATTATTTTAACTCTTTAATGCAGCTGCATTTTCAAGAATGTATTACTCATGTGAAGAAAGCTAAGTTGGTGGACACAAGGAGTTCTTTTGCTTGGGGTGTTGCCATGTAATCAGCCCAAGTGGGAGTTGCTTCAGAAAGGCTTTCTTGACTTGTGTTCAAAGAGATAATGGAAAGGTATCATTTCCAGAAAAAGCCATTTGCTAGGGCTTTTTTTTTTTTTTTTTTTTTTAAACAGGCAGAGTGGACAGAGAGAGAGAGAGAGACAGAAAGAAAGGCCTTCCTTTTTCGTTGGTTCACCCTCCAATGGCCGCTGCGGCTGGCACGCTGCACTGATCCAAAGGCAGGAGCCAGGTGCTTTTCCTGGTCTCCCATGGGGTGCAGGGCCCAAGGACTTGGGCCATCCTCCACTGCACTCCCGGGCCACAGCAGAGAGCTGGACTGGAAGAGGGACAACCGGGACAGCATCCGGAACTAGAACCCGGTGTGCTGGCACCACAGGTGGAGGATTAGCCTATTGAGCGGCGGCGCCGGCTTGCTAGGGCTTTTATAGCAGGGTTTAGGAGTGTCCAGGATGAAGAAAAGAGGAGAAGCGGAAGGTCCCTCCTGTTTGCAGTGTACATCTTCATACTGTGGTGCGTTAAAAAATCTAAGACTTGAAATTTGGCAGCTTTTCTTGTCTCTGGTGGTCTGGCCCTGTATGCACACAATGTTGCAAGATGATAAGGTTTCCTAGAAAATTTTCTGAAAAATAGGCTCTGACTCAGACTAGTTTCTTGTAGCCTTCCTAGTCTGTGGTGGTCTGGCTCCCGCTGAATACAGTGTTGCAAGATAAACTTTCCTAGACCATTCACTGAACAATAAGCTCTCCAGAGTGAACTGCTTGATTTTCTCTGTCCCAGTCCAGTGGGACAGAGAAATTATATATTTTATATATATTATATATTTTACAGGCAGAGTGACAGAGTAAGAGAGGGAGAGAGACCGACAAAGATCTTATGTTCACTGGTTCACTCCTCAAATGGCCACAGTGGCTGGGGCTGGTAAAGGGTGAGGCCAAGAGACTGGAACTACATCAAGGTCTTCCATGTGGGTGACAGGAACCCAAGTACTTGGATCTTCTGCTGATTTCCCAGGTGCATTCGTAGGGAACTGAATTGGTAGCAGAGCAGCCTGGACTTGAACCTGCACTCCCACATAGGATGCCAGCTTCATAAGTTGCTGCTTAACATGCTGCACCACATGCTGGCCCCTAAATTTTACACTCTTGGTCACGATAGAAAACAAAGATCTGTGAAGAAATATTTCATGAACTTAATTGTGTCTGTTTTTTTGCACTGTATAGTGCTGGTGTTTGTGCCTTTCTGAGTAAGGGAGAGTTTGATTATGAAGACCTTCTGTTATCAACTGTAAATGGGGAAAGGCACTTGCAGTATAGAAATGTTGGTTTAAATTATTTGATAGGTTTTGGTTACCTGAAAGTCAAATTTTAAGATGAAAACCATTACTTGCTATAATTGAGAAGATGAAATCCAATCTTTAAACTTACAGTGTTACTCAAATTTAATTCTGCAGGTATTTGATGTGGAGTTAATATGTAGGAAGTGAAGATTACAAACTGTGGTCCTGGCCTTGGAATTTGAGAGAAGTTTGTACAAAGAAGATAGAATCATAATTGAGAAGTTAGAAAATGTTAAAGGCTCTCCAAAGTGAGAAAAAACTTTTAATTTTATTTTTAAACATTTAAAATATTTTATATATTTGTGAGACAGAGACAGACAGAGATCTCCTATCCACTAGTTCATTCCCCAAATGCCCACAACAGTTGGGAATGGGCCCAGCTAAAGCCAGGTGCCTGGAAATCAATTCATGTCTCCCAAGTGAGTGGCATGGACCCAAATACTTGAACCATCAACTGCTACTGTAGGATGCACAATAACAAGGAAACTGGATTTAGAAGTGGAGCTGTGACTCAAGTCCATCCACTCTGATAACAGGATTCTTGCGTCCCAAGCGGCATCCTAACTGCTATGCTAAATGCCTGCCCTGGAAGAACATTTTTTTTTTAATTGTATATGTGCTATAAGCTTTGGCAAAAAGTCTTGTGATGAAGAGTAGAATTTTGATTTTGATTTTAGAAAGATGGTTCTGTTATCACAGGATAAGCAGTTTTGATTTGATTAATGTGAGAGTAGACAGGTGTGGCATAGTGTAGAACACATTTGGAAAATGCCCAGTAGTTTTGTCGCAGGAATTCTGGTGTCAGTGTTGCAGCAGTAGTGGAGGAGGAGTCTGTGGCTTCAGATGCTCATGTCTGTGTCTTGTCCCCAAGAAATGTGGGAGATTTTTTGTTTCATCAGATTCTTTAGAAACAACACAGCTCCCTTGTGCTAGCTCTTTGTGCTACAGCTGTGTGTGTTTCACCTGTGTGTGGTGCAGCTATGTGTGTTACAACTCTCCTGTGTTACAGCCTTCTCCCCTGTTGGGTCATAGTCTGTCTTTGCTGGATTCTTGGAGGAGTGTTGCAGTCTTCTTTGTTAACAACGTTTCTTCTCTACTTGCCTTTGTCTCTTAACCATGAAGAATGAGGCACATAGACAGGGAAGGAGTGAGCAAAGGGAAGGACTTTAATTGAAAGAAGCAGAAGGGAGCTCTTTGGCAGCTGGGAGGGTCTGCCCTACCTGAGGCTGCCTATCCTGGAGGCCTGCTTGCCCCCAGGTGCTTCCAAAGACTGGCTCTGATTTTGTTGTTGTTGTTTTTGGCATTTCTAAAAGAGGAAGGTAATCTGATTGGTTGAGGTATATGCTATTGAGCCATGAATCATTTAGGGACTTAGCAGAGCCTAAATGTCATTGGTTTGACCAAGAGCCAATCAATAGTGGCCTAACATGGTTAGACATTAGGAGCATGCTCAAAGGTCCATAGTGGGCAGGATGTTGTGTGGATGCAGCAACATCTGCAGGTTATATTTTATATGTTTCTCTCCTCTCCTCACCCAGGGGTCCTGGAGGATTATGTCATATGTTTCTTCCTTTCCATTCCAGGGGCCCCTGGAGTCTCTATCAGTTTGTGTTGTCAATAATATAGGAGTAGGAGGTTAATTGGAGATGATGCTAAACCTAAGGTGCTATGGAGTTTGGACTTTATTTTGTTTGCGGTTGAAAGCACTTTAACGTATTATTTTTTAGACAGAACTGACATCATGCAATTTGTATGTTAGGAAGATTGTTCGAGGTGGACTAAGAGGTGGTTAGTGTAATTGTAGTTAGGAGAATGAGTTGTGTTTAGTCTTGGAATCTCTCCTAGCTCTGTCATTCAGGTGCTATGAGTGATCTGACCAATCCCGATATGAGTCATCTGCAAAGTGGGGTCACGGTAGTATATGCCTTCCAGAGTTTCTGTGGGGAGTAAATGAGATTATGCAGTAGACTACTTAGTATGTGCCTTAACATTGAGTGTGTGCTCACAGAAATGTGTTCATTATCTGGAATGGGGCATAGGCTAGAGGTAAAAAGGTCACAGAATAATTTTGTATCGTTATGTAAACAGTGTAATATAGGTCTGATGTTTAGCTTATGTCTCACAGTGTACCTTGGCTTGCTACTGAGCGTCAGTTCCCGAGTCCAGCTTCCTGCTAAGGCAAACTCTGGAAGGCAGCAGGTGGTGCCCCATGTCTTGGGTTCCTGCATTCACATGGGAGATCTGAGTGGTGTTCCCATCTGCTGGCTTCTAAGATGCAGCCATTGTGGTACTTTGGGGAGTAAACAGTGATGGGAGCTTTCTGTACCTCTCAGATAAAATTTTAAAACATTACTGTAAAGATAACACTTTTTACATTCTCAAAAGAATCTCCATTTTGATTAAGGAAGTGTTTATGCATCTAAAGGAAATCCTATCAGTCTGTGCATCAACCTTTTGTGTATGTGGGCACTTGTTATTGATATTTATAACTAGGTGGTGGTGTTAGTGGTGGAGCACAGTGACCAGTAAACTGTTAACCCATGGGAGATGCTCAAAGGAGAGCTTTCTTGTGACAAGTGAAGGAGACAAAAGGAAGCTGTAGCTCCTTAAAGAAACTGCTTCCCACAAAGTGCTTTGCCAGGATTAGGTGAGTGCCTGGATGTAGAAAGGGGGAGCAGGAGGGCCCTTCCTGCCTAAGCAGAACACATGGTCCCACACTCTTCTCTTGGGCTTTCCTTCTCGGTGGTGGTGTGGCCCTCTCTGAGTAAATGTTGGGAGATAATCTGTCCTGGAACATCCTTGGGATTACAACCCAAGACAGTCGATTGTTCCTGGTCTGCTCTTGTGGCCCCCACTTTTGCCTAGATCCTACGTTCTGGGTTACAACTGCTTCTGAAGTCACTGATTGGATAAATGACTGTCAGGGGATTTTCACTCAGTGTGTTCTGATTGTGCAACTCTCTTTTCTTACTGGATTATGAGAACTAAGAGGATGGGCAAGAAAGGTGAAAATACCCCTTTCCTTGGATTAGTTGTTGGGAATTTTTCCTGAGAGGGCATATAGAAAAAGGAAGAATCCTTTAACATAAAGGCTTGCTTTATGTCCTCAAAGTTTTCAGGAACTGCAAATAAACCCTTTGATGTTTTGGCCTCTATTGGGAGCTTTTGGGTGAGTTAATTTTATTCAAGCTAGAGGAGAAGTCAGGGTTACTCAGAGCTGTAGTTGAGAAGATTGAAAATTACCTTGGGTCATCAAAACCCCTGGGGTCTACATTGACTTTATTTTCTTTCCCCCTCTGTCCTGCATCCACTGAAGCGTCCAACTCCATCGTCTAAGAAGTTGACCACTTCTTACTACCTCCATTGCTACCATCCCATTGTTAGTTACCATTATCTGTTGACTAATGCAACAGCTCTCAACTGGTCTCTTTGTTTGATTTTTGCCCTGGTCTCACAACAGCCAGATTAATCCTTCCAAGTATGTATAAATGAGGTCATGTTCTTTTTAAAAACCTCTTAGTAGCTCCCAATTTCAGGGATTTTTCAGCACTGATTGGAAAGACCTACATGATTCCGCCCTATTTTTGGAATCCTTTGACCTACTGCTCCACTCATCCTCACTACTCTGTTGCATCACATGGCCGGAAGAGTGCTCCTGCATCCCAGCCTTTGCACATGTGTGTCCATATGCCTAGATATATGCTACTCAGCAGTTTTTTCAGACTTCTGTTTGCAAGTCATGTCATCAGAGAGGCTTTCTCTGATGGTCCTGTCTAGAGCAGTAGACCTGGGCATTCTCCACTCTCTGACATGCTTAAAGCCATTAACAGTCCCCAATAAGTAATTCTATAAAAACAGTTGTCTTTCTCTCTACAGTGTAAGCTCTTTTTAAAAAAAAATTAAGATTTGATTTATTTATTTGAGGGGCAGAGTCATAGAGAGAGAGACAGACAGACAGACAGAGAAAGGTCTTCCATCTGCTGGTTTGCTTCCCAAATGGCTGCAGTGGCCAGAACTGGCCAATCCAAAACCAGGTGCCAGGAGCTTCTTCTGGGTCTCTCATGCGGATGCAGGGGCCCAAGCACTTGGGCCATCCTTCACTGCTTTCCCAGGCCATAAGCAGAGAGGCGAATCAGAGGAGGATCAGCCAGGACATAAATTGATGCTCTTATGGGATACTGGCGCTAAAGGCGGAGGGCCAGCCTACTATGCCACAGTGCTGACCAACAATGTAAGCTCTTAAGATAGCAGAGTTATAGAGAGTGACAGAGACAGAGAGAGATCTTCCATCTGCTGCTTTCCTCCCCAGGTGATCACAATGGCCAGGGGAGGAGCCAGGAGCTTCTTCTGGTCTCCCACGTAGGAGCAGGGGCCCAAGGACTTAGGCCATCTTCCAGTTCTGTTCTGGGTCATTAGTAAGGAGCTGGATTGGAAGTAGAGCAACAGGGACTCGAACCGGTGCCCATATGGGATGTCAACATCGTTGGTGGCAGCTTTAGCTGCTACGCCATAATGTCAGTGCCTCATAAAATCTTTTTTTTTTTTTTTTTGACGGGCAGAGTTAGAGAGAGAGAGACAGAGAGAAAGGTCTTCCTTCTATTGGTTCAGCCCGCAAATGGCCGCCACGGCCGGCGCGTTGTGCCGATCTAAACCCAGGAGCCAGGTGCCTCCTCCTGGTCTCCCATGTGGGGCGCAGGGCCCAAGCACTTGGGCCATCCTCCACTGCCTTCCCGGGCCATAGCAGAGAGCTGGCCTGGAAGAGGGGCAACCGGGACAGAATCCGGCGCCCCGACCTGGACTAGAACTCGATGTGCTGGCGCCGCAGGCAGAGGATTAGCCAAGTGAGCCGTGGCGCCGGCCTCATAAAATCTTTAAAAAAGGAAGAATTAGGGAACTACAAGATTGTAGTTTGATTTCAATCATAAGGTAGTATTTTGTGTTACAGAAAATATACTCTTCAGAACTTTCATTTTTCCTGTATATTCTTGTTTATGACATTATAATAAACTTTAGGATTGGCGAAAGTTGATTCTGGTGAATTTATTTACTAATCAGTTGACTGATTTTGTGGCCCTTTGGTTAATAGTGTGGTCCGTCTCTCCCCCCCCCCCACCCCACCCTTTTGCTCTTTTTCTAAAAAAAAAAAAAAAAAGATTTACTTATTTATTTGCAAGGCATAATTATAAGAGAGACAGACAGACACTGAGAGAAACAGAGAGAGAGAGAGACACAGAGAGACAGCTCTTCCATCCGCTTGTTTACTCCTCAGATGGTTGCAGTGGCTGGGACAGGTCTAAGTTGAGGTCAAGGACCCAGAACTCCATCTGGGCCTCCCACATGGATGGATGGCAGGGGCTCAAGTACTTGGGCCATCATAGGCTACTTTCCCAGGTGTATCATAGGCTGCAATCCCAGGGAGCTGGATTACAAATTGAGCAGCCTGATCTGGAAGTGATACTCATATGTGATGCTGGCATTGAAGGTGGTGGCTTAACTGCTGTGCTGCAACACCAGCCTCAATAGTGTGGTCTTAATCTTGTATGTTTATTTTTAGAATTACAGTTTGTAGGCTTTATAGTAGTTATGTGGAAGTTTTAAGTTTTGAATCCTTTTTTTTTTTTAATTACTTATTTGGCAGGCAGAGTTAGAGAGGGAGAGCGAGCGAGTGAGTGAGAGTGCACAGAGAAGACAGAGAGATCTTCCATCTGCTGATTCACTTCTCAGATGGCCTCAATGGCCAACACTGGACCACACTGAAGCCAGGAGCTTCCACTGGTTTCCTGCATGTGTGCCAGGGGCACACTTGCACCCATATGGGATTCTCGCATTGCAGGGGACAACTTTACCCGCTAGATTACAACACTGGCCTCCAATTCTAGCTTCTTGCTAATATGGGGCCTGGGAGGTAGCAGGTGATGACCAAAGTATTTGGGTCCTTGACACTCATATGGGAGACTTGGATTGGTTTAAAGAATTTTTCTTAAAGATTTATTCATTTATTTGAAAGGTAGAGTTTCAGAGAGGCAGAGGCAGTATCAGAGAGAGAGAGAGAGGTCTTCTATCTGCTGGTTCACTCCTCAGATGGCCACATTTGCTGGAGCTGGGCAAGTCCAAAACCAGGAACTAGGAGCTTCGTCTGGGTCTCCCTCACACGTGCAGGGGCCCAAGGACTTGGGCCATCCACCAGTGCTTTCTTAGGCTACAGTAGAGAGCTGGATCGGAAGTGAAGCCCCTGGAGTCTCTATCAGACTTAACTGCTATGTCATAGCGCAGGCCCCAGGATTGAGTTCTTGGCTGCTTGCTTCTACTTGGTCTGGCCCTAGCTATTGGCAGGCAACTGGGGTGTGGGCCAACAGATGGAAGTCTCTGTCTCTCTGCTTTCCCAGTTAAAAAAAAATAATAATAACTAAATAAAGGTTAAAAGGAAATATCAATTCCAAATATCAGAGAAGTATATTAAACTTAAAAACTAAGTAAAAAACCAAACATGGGCAACAGGATTGTATTTGAGGTCATTTGGAAACTTAGTTTGCCTTTCTGAATTACAGAGGTCTTGGATTTGGTCATCCTTATGTTTGAATTATGGCTTTTTTTTAAAAAAAATTAATTAATTAATTTATTTTTTGACAGGCAGAGTGGATAGTGAGAGGGAGAGACAGAGAGAAAGGTCTTCCTTTTTGCCGCTGGTTTACCCTCCAATGGCCGCTGCGGCCAGCGCATCTCGCTGATCCGAAGCCAGGAGCCAGGTGCTTCTCCTGGTCTCCCATGCGGGTGCAGGGCCCAAGCACTTGGGCCATCCTCCACTGCCTTCCCGGGCCATAGCAGAGAGCTGGCCTGGAAGAGGGGCAACCGGGATAGAATCCGGCACCCCAACTGGGACTAGAACCCGGTGTGCCGGCGCCACAAGGCGGAGGATTAGCCTGTTAAGCCACGGCGCCGGCCTGGCTTGTTCTTAACCTTTCTTGATTGTGTTTTTCTAGTGAGTAAAATGAGAGTAGTATTATCTATTTATGATACAGAGTTGGTATATGAGTTAAATATGAAAATGTATCATAAAGTTGACATATAATAAATGGTAGATAATATGTATTTTATATTGCCTATTTTATTATGTTGTATTGTATTTGCATTCTATATAACTATAAATTTTATCATACATTTGTATGTTGTATACTTTATGGACTGCTAATTGCATGTGTTTTTGTTTATTTCCAACTTTTAACGCTTCTTGGCCTTTTGGCTAAGATCAAGTGTAGTTTTATTTCCAACTTTTTAAAGGGATTTAGAATATTAGCTTACAAATATAAACACATGCAGTTGTCATGAGATTAGGTTATTTCTTTCTTTTTTTTTTTTTTTTTGACAGGCAGAGTGGATAGTGAGAGAGAGAGACAGAGAGAAAAGTCTTCCTTTTTTGCCGCTGGTTTACCCTCCAATGGCCGCTGCGGCCGGCGCATCTCGCTGATCCGAAGCCAGGAGCCAGGTGCTTCTCCTGGTCTCCCATGCGGGTGCAGGGCCCAAGCACTTGGGCCATCCTCCACTGCCTTCCCGGGACATAGCAGAGAGCTGGCCTGGAAGAGGGGCAACCGGGATAGAATCTGGCGCCCCAACCGGGGCTAGAACCCGGTGTGCCGGCGCCACAAGGCGGAGGATTAGCCTGTTGAGCCACGGCGCCCGCCTAGAGATTAGGTTATTTCTTAATAAATAATTCCTGAAGAATAGGAATTCAATGATCTTCTAGTTTTATTATGGAAATGAAACCATAGAAAATGCATATTTTGATAGTTTTTATTTTAAAACATGATTTTCAATTAATGAATTATTTAAAATGCTTAGAACTTACTAATATGAAAAAATGAAATTATTTATATTGGGTTTGGAATAGCTAACAGTTTCTGCTTTTAAAGGTTATAAAAAATTTAAGTTTTGTTATTTTTGAAGTTCTATAACTGCTTTTTTTTTCTTAAAGATTTATTTTATTTACTTGAAAGACAGAGTTACAGAGAGAGGTAGAGACAGAGAGAGAGGTCTTCCATCCGCTGGTTCACTCCCCAGATGGCCACAACGGCCAGAGCTGCACTGATCCGAAGCCAGGAGCCCGGAGAGTCTTCTGAGTCTCCCACATGGTGCAGGGGCCGAAGGACTTGAGCCATCTTCTGCTTTCCCAGGCCATAGCAGAGAGCTGGATCGGAAGAGGAGCAGCCGGCACTAGAACTGGCGCCCTTATGGGATCCTTATAGGATGTCAGCGCTTCAGGCCAGGGCTTTAACCCTCTGTGCCACAGCGCCGGGCCCAATTTTTTTTTTTTTAAGATTTATTTATTTATTTTTGAAAGTCAGAGTTACACATAGAGAGGAGATGCAGAGAGAGAGAGAGAGAGAGAGGTCTTCCATCCAATGATTCAGTACCCAGTTGGCTGCAGTGGCCGGAACTGCGCCGTTCCGAAGCTAGGAACCAGGAGCTTCTTCTAGTTTTCCCACTCGGGTTCAGGGGCCCAAGGACTTGGGGCCATCTTCTGCTGCTTTCCCAGGCCATAACAGAGAGCTGGATCGGAAGTGGAGCAGCAGAGTCTCGAACCAGCGCCCATATGGGATGCCAGCCAGGGCTTTAATCCGATGCACCAGAACGCCGGCCCTATAACTGCTTTTTAAAATTACACTGTGGTTTGTGATTGGTCATTTCATTGAAGTTAGTGTGAGCCATGTGCACTGTGTGATTCAGTAGAATCAAATGGCTTCTTTGAGTTGCAAATATTAGCTTTATTAGGCGATCTGCAAGCCATTTATTGTTAACATTTTATGGTGTAGTTTTACTCCTCAGATGCCTTTATCATTTTACATTTCTCAACTGAGGTAAATTCTATGAAATACAGATTTTAATGAACCAAGAAGCAACAATAAGAGAAAGATTATTTCTCCCATTGCTCTGAATGAATTAAGAGTGCAATAAGATGTACATAGTGGCCTAATAAAAACTTTGCTGCAATAATGACAAATTTAAAAAATACAGTTGTTTACAACTTGTTTGATATAGAAATTAGCAGTATTATTGTCATTACCTACAGAAAACACTCAGAAACTTTTAAAAAAGATTGTTACTTGGTAAATAGAGAGATGCAGAGAAAGATTGAGATATTCCATTTGCTCGTTCACTCTCTAAATGCCTGCAGCTGCTGGATTGACATAACTAAAGCTGGGGGCCCAGGAACTTAATCTTGCTACAGCCAGAACTCAAACCCGGGTACTCCCAGCTGGGATGCCAATATCTTAACTGCTAGGACAAATGCCCTTCTCCAGAAATTTCCTTTGGCTCTTTCTTGAGGTACACACCTCTCCACTCCAGCTGTGAAGAGAAAAAGAAAAGAAATGTGGGTACTGAGAGTTAGTAGGTAAAGAAACAGGATGAACATTTAGAAAATACCTGATGGGGTAGCTAATCTGAAAGTCTTTATAATAAACAGAAATATCCTTTTTAGGAACTTTGCTGCAAATTGCCATTACAGTTTTGTGAAGATTTAAATGTAAGTATAAGGGTATTTCAAAAAGATGGTGGCAAATGAGATTAAATAAAAATAGGGACAGGCATTTGGCACTGAGGTTCAGTTGCTGTTGGGGCACCTACACCCCATATTGGAGTGCCTGGTTCAAGTCCATGCAGCTCTTCTTCCCGCTAATTCCCATCTTGGGAGGCAGCATGATGGCTCAAGTGCTTAGGTTCCTGCCACTCGGGTGCGTGGGAGATCCTGATTGAGTTTTTGGCTTATGGGTTTGGCCTGGCCAAGATCTGGCTCTTGTGGACATGTGAGAAGTGCATCGAGTGGAAGATTTTCCTCAGTATCTTTGCCATTCAAATAAAATGAACATTAATAAAAATTGAACAAAGACAGGTATATTTGGGGGCAAAAAAATTTTGAACCCCATACATGAGAAGTGTTTTTTTGGAAAATGTGCATTTTGAAAAAAATTATGCATGGATTTCAAAACTGTTTACAACAAAATAAACGTACTTTTTAATTCTGAATTCTACAACTTTTTTTGAAGTCCTCTTGTGCTTGATCCTTCTAATCTTTAGCCCTTTCAAGTAGTGGACACAGGAATATTCTAACAGAAGCCATTGGTCCTGAAATACATTTGGGTTTCTGTATGGTGGAAAATTAGAGTCCTAGAAAATGGTAGCAAGGAAAGCAGTCTAGCAAGTAGAAACCAGTGTTTTCTTAGAAAAAGGCATTTGATAAAAATTGACTGAAAGAAATAAAAGTGGCAATGAAGACTTCTTGCAGGATGTAGGTTTTATGTGTGTGTATTATTTGTGTGAAGTTATCATTGTTTTATTGCAGGTATAAATATAGAGGTAGAATTATGAAATTGGATGATCACCAGTGTTGTTTTTAAGGCACTGAGAACAGGGACCTTGTAAGCAGAATCCTATTTTCTTTTTATTTTTTTTTAAAGATTTATTTTATTTATTTGAAAGACAGAGTTACAGAGAGAGAGGTCTTCCATCACGGTTCATTCCCCAAATGGTCGCAACGGCTGGAGCTGTGCCGGTCCAAAGCCATGAGCCGGGAGCTTCTTCCCGGTCTTCCATGTGAGTGCAGGGGCCCAAGGACTTGGGCCATCTTCTACTGCTTTCCCAGGTCATAGCAGAGAGCTGGATCAGAAGAGGAGCAGTCAGGACTCAAACCAGCACCCATATGGGATGCTGGCACTTCAGGCTAGGGCTTTAACCCACGCCACAGCACTGGCCAAGAATCCCATTTTTTACTTGTACATATATTTACCAAAATAGATGTGAAAGTTACAAATTTTCTGTGTGGCTACATATAATGTCATATGTGTGAAATAAGTACGTATGCTTTTTTTTGATATTTCATAGTTTTTTAAAAGATTTATTTATTTGAGAGGCAGAGTTACAGACAAAGAGAGAAACAGAGAGGTCTTCTATTTACTGGCTCACTCTCCAGATGGTTGCTGTGGTCGGAGCTGGGCTGATCCGAAGCCTGGAGTTTCTTCTGGGTCTCCCACGTGGGTGCAGAGGCCCAAGTACATGGGCCATCTTCCGCTGCTTTCCCGGCACATTAGCAGGGAGCTGGATTGTAAGTGGGGTAGCCGGGACTCAGAACTGGTGCCCATATGGAATGCTGGTGCTGCAGGCAGAGGCTTCACCTACTGCGCTGCAGTGATGGCCCCTTCATATTTTTTAAAAATCTACATAACGGGGGCCGACGCCATGGTGCAGTAGGTTAATCCTCCGCTTGCGGTGCTGGCATCCCATATGGGTGCTGGTTCTAGTCCTGGCTGCTCCTATTCCAATCTAGCTCTCTGCGGTGGCCTGAGAAAGCAGTAGAAGATGGCCCAAGTGCTTGGGCCCCTGCGCCTGCATGGAAGATCAGGAAGAAGCACCTGGCTCCTGGCTTTGGATTGGCACAGCTCCGGTCATTGTGGCCATTTGGGGAGTGAACCAAAGGAAGGAAGACCTTTCTCTCTGTCTCTCCCTTACACCCTCTGTAACTCTACCTCTCAAATAAATCTTTAAAAAAAATCCATACAATGTTTGCAGTGTGTATATTGTAACATAGTGAATTTTGTGTAAATATAGCAACATTTGATATTGATCCACCAGGAAGATGTTTCATTTTAAATTTTGTATTTTTTTGGCACACCTGCCAAGGACTTCCATATTGAGAAGTAGCATGAAGATGGCTAGCTTTTTATTTAATTATTCAGTTTGAAATTCAATAGCTTGAAATGCCCTACATCCAGAACCATGGCCAGCAATTTACTTTTAAAAAGACTATTTGTTTTTATTTATTTGAAAGATGAAGAGATTCAGATCTTCCATCTGCTGATTCACTCCCCAAATTCCTGTAGTGACTGAGACTGGGCTAGGTGGAAGCCAGTAGCCAGAAGCAATCCAGTTCTCCCAAGTGGGTGTTAGGGACCTAATTACTTGAGCCATCACCTGCTGCCTTCCAGGGTACACATTAGCAGAAAGCTGGAGTGAAAAAGGGAACTGAACCTGTAAATCCAGGCGCTCTGATATGGTGATATGGGATGCAGGTGTGCCAGGCAGAAAATTAACCACAGTGCCAGACTCCAACCCTCACCATTTCATTTTAGAACACATGTCTTTTTATAGTATAGTTGGTTATACAGAGGAAACTACAGGTAATTTCACAGATAAGTACTAAGTTACCAAGCACTAAGAAATAAAACCCTCCTACTGTTTTTTAAAAAAGATTTATTTATTTATATTTATTTGAAAGGCGGAGAGAGAGAGAGAGAGAGAGAGAGAGAGAGAGAGAGAGAGAGATCTTCTATCTGCTGTTCTATGTGCTGGTTCTCTCCCCAAGTGTCCATAATTGTCAGGACTGAGCTAGTCTGCTGCCGGAATTCCATCCAGGTCTCCCACCTGAGTGGCAGAGGCCAAAGTACTTGGTTCATCTTACACTGCTTTCCCAGGCTCATTAGCAGGAAGGTGGATTGGAAGTAGTGTAGCTGGGATGTGAAAGGGCACTCAGATGGGATGCTGGTAATCATAGGCAACGACTCAGCTTGCTATGCAATGATGCTGGCCACCAAACCCCCAAATTGTTATAAAAAAGCAAGTAAGGCCAATGTTTTTCCATTTAAAAATACAAACTGTTGGTGTGGGTTTAGCCTATTAGTTAAGATGCTCGTGTTCCACATTAGCATACCTGGGTTCAATTCCAGGCCGGGCTCCTGACTGCAGCTTCTTGCTAATGTAGACTCTGGGATACAATGGTGAAGACTCAAGTGATTGTGTTCCTGCCACCAGCATGGGAGACAGAGACCTAGATTATGTCTTCTGCTCCTAGCTTCAGCCTGGTCCTGCACTGGCCTTAAGGGACGTTTTAGGGAGTGTACCAGTGGATTGGTGCTCACTTTCTTTCTGTTTCTGTCTCTCAAATAAAATTAAGTAAAATTTAAGAAACCACACACACACAAAAATACTAGTGATTCAAAGGTGGGCATGAAATGATGCTGGATAATTGTATGGTTTTGGTAACAATATATATTTTCCAAGCTGAAATAACTCATATTTACACACAGATAAGAAATGTAGTGTCCCAAATGTGAAAATAGATCTCACTTGGTGAAACCTAATTTAAAATTTTTGAAAGTTTAAAATAAGACCAGTTGAACAATGCATTCTTTTTCTGCTGACGGTATTTTTGTCATTCGGGTTGTGAGTGTGCAAAATTGAGATGGTAAGAATAGCCAACTTTTAATAATGTCTGTTTGAAAAAAGAACCCATTAAAATCATCAGAGTTCTTAAGAATATTTTTAAATTATAGTCTTTTTTAAAATTTCAAGTTATATTTGAATAGTTAATACATTCAGATGGTTTAAAATTCATAAGAAATGGAAGAGTTTAAAGTATTCACTGCCTGTGTATCAAGGGATGTTTTAGGCCGGCGCTGAGGCTCACTAGGCTAATCCTCCGCCTTGTGGCGCCGGCACACCGGGTTCTAGTCCCGATCGGGGCACCGATCCTGTCCCGGTTGCCCCTCTTCCAGACCAGCTCTCTGCTGTGGCCAGGGAGTGCAGTGGAGGATGGCCCAGGTGCTTGGGCCCTGCACCCCATGGGAGACCAGGAGAAGCACCTGGCTCCTGCCATCGGATCAGCGCGGTGCGCCAGCTGCAGCGCGCCTACCGTGGCGGCCATTGGGGGGTGAACCAACGGCAAAAGGAAGACCTTTCTCTCTGTCTCTCTCTCTCACTGTCCACTCTGCCTGTCAAAAAAAAAAAAAAAAAGGATATTTTAGGGCTTTTCAAGTATGTATATGTAGTTACTATTTGTATACACATGTGTATATATACAAAATTATGCATATATGTGTGAGTGTTTTTTTCTTTTCCCTCCTTCCAACAGAAGTGGTAGCATATTAAATAGAGTTTGAGGAAGAGATGAGATTCACATTTTCTTTCTTTCTTTTTTTTAAGATTTACTTAAGGCAGAGCTACCGAGAGAGAGAGAGAGAGAGAGAGAGAGAGAGAGAGAAAGGTCTTCCTTGCACTGATTCACTCCCCAAAAAGCTGCAATGGCCAGAGCTGAGCTGATCTGAAGCCAGAAGCCAGAAACTTCTTCCAGGTCTCCCACGTGGGTGCAGGAGCCCAGGGACTTGGGTCATCTTCCATTGCTTTTTCAGGCCATAGCAGAGAGCTGCATCAAGAAGTGGAGCAGCCAGGTCTCGAAATGGCATCCATATGGGATGCTAGCATTGTAGGCAGTGGCTTTAACTGCTACACCACGGTGCCAGCCTCAAGCTTTCAAGTTCTAATTTTTGTTCTGTACCTTGAGAAATTTTTTTTTTTTTTTGACAGGCAGAGTGGACAGTGAGAGAGAGAGACAGAAAGAAAGGTCTTCCTTTGCAGTTGGTTCACCCTCCAATGGCCGCTGTGGCCAGTGCACCGCGCTGATCTGAAGGCAGGAGCCAGGTGCTTCTCCTGGTCTCCCATCGGGTGCAGGGCCCAAGGACTTGGGCCATCCTCCACTGCACTCCCAGGCCACAGCAGAGAGCTGGTCTGGAAGAGGGGTAACCGGGACAGAATCTGGTGCCCCGACCGGGACTAGAACCCGGTGTGCCGGCGCCGCAAGGAGGAGGATTAGTCTATTGAGCCACAGTGCCGGCCTAAAATTTTTAATTATATATAATACCTTATCAGTATGGAAAGTGCTTCCTTCAATACTTATTTTTTCCAGGACCATCTAGTGTTCTGTTTTTTAAACTTGTGCTTACTGTTAGACCTTCAAGCTTTTGCATTATAGTCTTGACTGCATAAAACATTGTTTGTGTTAGAGGTAAAGACTATGCAGGTAGGTTGGTTGGGTTTTGGTTATTGTGGTCCTACAAGGCCTCAGGTAGAGAGAAATATGTGAGCTGACCTTGATGAAAACCCACCTGGGTCAACATCTGGGCCCTAATTTGAGGGAACAGGGAGTTCATTAGGCCTGGGGAAGGAATGAACAGAGTTTGTTGTTGCAGGGACAGGAGAGCTTTGGGTTCCAATGCAGTGTGCCAGGAGGGAAGTGAGAGAGGTAGGCAGGGGCCACAGCATGGAGATACCATGGAGAAATTTAAATGGGAGAGTAATATGATTTTACTTAAAGTTGAAAACATCCCTCTCACTGAGAGGGAATAGAAATAAGGAGATCAAATAGAAGCTGCTGTTACTCCAGGTGAAAGATGATGATGAGTTGAACTGTGTTGGTAGTGGAGAATAGAGAAATACATTGAGAATTTGTTTTGTAGGTTCAGTGACACGATTTGCTGGTAAGTTAGTTTTGAATTTTGAGAGCGAGATGAACCTTAATTTTTAAAGTATACTTTGTAATGTTAGAAAATAGAATACTATTAATTTAGGTGCTTTGTAATTTAGATAATTCGCTCAGTGATTTTAGTAGTGTGATTTAGATAATTCGCTCAGTGATTTTAGTGGTGTTCACTGATTGTTACTCATCCATTCATCCACTGCATTTGTTTTCTGGCTTGTTGCAGTAAAGGTGGAAGCTGGTTCCTGGGTCTCCAGTCCTTTCCTGTGCACTTTGTAGAGCTGCTCCTTTATTGTTCCAGAAGCCCTAGTTCTCCTGTTGTCTTTGATTTTGCACTCCCTTTCCTGGTCTGCAAGGGGGTGGGGAGTGGGGCATCTGTCCTCCTTCTGCCAGCCGTTTCTCATTGCTGGTTCTGCATTCTTGCTGTTGCACTTCCCTTTGCAGGGGGACATGTGATATTGCTGCATCAGTGACAGGAGACTGTGCTGTCCACCCCAAATCCTGGAGGGTGGCTTGGCTCAGAAGTGCAGGAGGCCTTGGAGATGTGGGCTGAGGAAAACAGTTGAGGCATACCTGTCAGAATTTCTGGGTAATCTAGTTACTTCTGTTGCTATGAAATTAGGCAAGATAGACTGCTTTGTTAATTGGTTAGATATAAAAACATCTTTTAATGGAACCATCACATTTGAACCAGGTTAGTTGTTAATAAATTAGATTGGATTGTGTTATACTTAGGCTCAAAAGTCTATATAATTTCCCTTTAACCAAAGACTCTGTACTCCAATTATATCACTTATTTCTGTTTTTTTTTTTTTTTTGTCAGTATTATCACTGCCCAGTGACAGAATTTAATTTTCTTTTATTTGAAAACCAAGCTTAGAACACACTGTAGTTGTGTCCTTGGTGCCCTGCCATTTTTAACTTTTAAACATTTATTCTAATTATATGAGAGACAGAGGTACAGAAAAAAAGAGGAAGAGAGATCAGTCTTCCATCTGCTGGTTCACTCCACAAATGGCTGCAATGGTCAGGGCCAGGCCGGACTAAAGCCAGGAGCCAGGAGCTTCTTTCAGGTCTCCCACCTGGTACAGGGGCCCAAACATTTCCACTGCTTTTTCAGGCACATTAGCAGGGAGCTAGATTGGAAGTGGAGCAGCCAGGACTTGAACTTCAATGCCATTGCTGGCTTTATTTGTTACACCTTTTATGCTGGCACTGGTGCCCTGTCATTTTACCAGTCCCTGAATGCTAGCAGATAACAGCAAAAATGATAAAACCTCACTTTTGCTGTGACTGATGATAGTTCCAGAATAGTTAAGATGTAAATATTTGCACATACAGCATCTAAGGGCAGAGGCTCAGGTGAGAGTGTGTGGGGGCTCAGTGAATGTTGGATGAAATTCCAGAGCAGGTAAGTCTGTGGCCAGTTGAACTAGTAGGGGAGTGTTTGGGAAGGTAAGATAACAAATGACCACAAGCTTGGTGGCTTAACACTACAGAAGTGTATTCTCTTACAGTTCTGGAGGGCAGAAGTCTGAAATCAAGATGTCAGCAGGGCCACAC
This sequence comes from Lepus europaeus, assembly GCF_033115175.1. NCBI lineage: Eukaryota > Metazoa > Chordata > Mammalia > Lagomorpha > Leporidae > Lepus > Lepus europaeus. Next base: position 118,658,228 of record NC_084833.1, on the reverse strand, counting down.
CCCCTCTGAAGGCTCAAGGGGCTTTGCTTCTTCCAGCTCCTGGTGGCTCCAGGTATTCTTTGGTTTGTGGCTGCATTAACTCCTATTGATGTTTTCTGTCTCCATGTGGCCTTCTCATTTGTGTCCATGTCTTCTCTCTGTCTCTTTAAAGACACTTGTATTAGATTTAGAGCCCACCTGATTGATGATTTTCTTTCAAGATCCTCAATTTACACTTGTAAGAATCGTTTTTCCAAATAATGTATCATTCACAGTGTCTGGGTATTAGGATGTGGACATGGTTTTTTGGGGTCATTGTTCAACCCATTATAGTGATCAGTCTGTAAAGTCCTTCTTAAAAACGTGGAAAACTAGGGGAATGATAAAGTGAGGATTCAGTGATAGGATACCTGTGTTTATTGTTGTTCCTAGAAACCAGTTATCTGGCAGACTTCCCTTTAAGTCAGTAGCTCATACACTGAGTAGTTCTTCCTACCTCACCTAAGTGTGATGGTTTCCACATTTATTCAAGTAGCAGTAGCACTTTTAGTTTTTGAATGACTAAAGAGGATGTCTTCTGGAAAAATTTCCTAGAAAGCAGCTTGCCCTTCCGGCCTCCCTCTCTGCCTCCCTCCCTTCCTTCCTTTCCGTAGGTATTTACATTATGTTTATTTTTAAAAAACTTTACAAAAAGTTTCATAATATACAGAAAAAGTACAGAGAAGAGGATTATAGCATTCACATGTGCATTTTATCACCCAAATAGTAAAATTCACATTTTGTCATATGAGAGTTCTTCAGAAAGTGGAATTCAAAAGAGTTTATTTTGGTGCAAACATTGCTGAAATCTGTATATGTGAGGGTCTTCAAAATGCTCGTGAAAAATGTGTTATGAAAAAATTACTCATAGTTTTTTGACTTAGGCTTATCTTTTAATTCCATTTTTCTAGAAAAATTTTGAAGTAGTCTCATGTTTACTTAGGAAAAATATTTAAAAGAAAATAACAGATAGTGTGTGCTATTCATTTTACATATTTTATATAATCTAGAAATTATTTGGCATAATGCTTAGGCCATATTTGGTTTTAGTCATTCATTTTTAAACAAGATTTATTTATTATTTGAAAGCAGAACTATGGAGAGAAAAAGAGAAAGTGCGAGATCTTCCATCTGCTGCTTCGCACTCTAAATGGCTGCTACAGCCAGGTCTGGACCAGGTTGAACCCTGGAACCAGGAACTCCGTCTTGGTCTCCCATGTGAGTGGCAGGAGCCCATGTACTTGGGCGATCTTCTGTTGCCTTCCCAGGGGCATTATGAGGGAGCTGGATCAGAGGCAGAAGAGCCATAACTCATCTAGGGTGCTGGTGTTGCAGGTATGGTTTAACCTGCTGTGCCGCAACACTGGCCCCAGTCAGTCATATTTTTATAGTATATATTATTGGTGTTTGCGGATATTTTCAAATCAGTATTTTAACTGAAATGGGATAGTTTATGGTTCTGATGTAGGATGAATCAATGAGGTACTGTTTGGAATTTATTTTAAAAAGAATAAATTGTCAGGAACTTTTCTGGAACTATTGCAATAGCCTTTTTTGTTGTTGTTGTTGTTCTTAAACATTGTTGAAGTGTTTAAAATAAACTGGAAGCTACAGAAGGGAACATAAACCAGTATACTAGTTCCATTGATTCCTTATATTTTGCCTCAGTACTTCACATATTTTTATCTAAAAATTACATATGGAGTTGAATCCCTGATATAATTTTCTTTTCTTCTTTTCTATAAATAGCCATTACTCAGAATTTGGCACAGTATCATACTCATTTATAGAACTGTATTTAGTACATAGGTCTATCCATAAATAATACATGGCTTAATACAATGTACATTAAAACTTTATATTATATAGGATTAGGCTATAATAATTTTTGTGTAGTCTTAAAACTATATATTGTACTTTTAGAATTTTGTATTATATTTATCACTCTGCAACTGGTTTTCTCATCTTTTGTTATTTCATGTTAATACATGAAGGTATATTTTAACTATTGCATATATTTAATTATATGACTATTTCACAGTTATTTTATACATTATCACAAAGACATTTAGATTATTAGAAACATTTTGAAATTACAGTGTTTCATTGAATTGTCTTGTGTGTTTTTCCTTGTATTCATGTGTATGATTTCTCTAGGGCATTCAAAAAATGAGTTGTCAAGTTGAAGGGCATGTGCTGTTTCAGTGTTAGTAATTAGGCAAAGTCATCTCTAAAGTGGTTGTACCATTTTGTACTCAAACCAACTAGTTGTGTATATTAGAAATCTTGTCATAATATATTCAGTACCATGAGTTGGTGATGCCAGGCATCTTTTTATTCTGGAAATTCAAAAAATATGTACGAAAGTACAGATAGAATATAATGAATTCCACGTACTTCTCATCTAGTTTCAACAGTCTTTTTTTTCCTTTCTTTTTAATATATGTCTTTCTTTTTTTATAAATTATAATGGAAAGTATATCATCACTATTTATTTTTATGATGACATACTTTTGTTTGTTTTATAATCATAAGATTTTAAGAAGTTTTTTATTTTATTTGAAAGAGTGACAGAAAAAAAGAGGATAGGGAACCAGAGCAGGCTAGGGGGTGGGGGTGAGGGCTGAGATCAAGACCTTGATCTTCCATCTGCTGGTTCACTCCCCAAATGCCCTCAATGGCTGAGGTTGGGTCAGGCCCAAGCCAGGAGCCCGGAGCTCCATCTGGGTCTTCTTGTGGATGGCAGGGCCAAGTACTTGAGCCTCCATCTGCTGCCTATTACGTGCATTAGCAGGAAGCTATAGATTAGAAGCAGAAGAGCTGGGACTTGAATCAAGTGCTCTAATATGGGATGATGGTGTTTCAAGTGTTGGCTTGACCCACTGTTTCCTCACACCCACCTCCTCAACTGTCTTTAAATATGGGACCAATTTTGCTTTATCTAAAACCATTCTCATCACCAAGTGTTATTTTGAAGCAAATCTCTGACATCATTTCACTTGTAACTTTTTCAGTTCATATGTGTAAAAGACAAGGGCTCTTTTTTTAAAGATACATTGATATTTACTTAGCATAGCTATTTATTTTTATTGGAGTATAATTTACTTAGAATACATGTCTTAGGTGTACAGTTTGACAAGTTTTGACAGATATTATGTGTTAGAGTAATCCATAGCTCAGGCAAGATACGGAACAATTCTACCTTCAGGTGGAAGAGATCTAAGGCGATCTAAGGAGATCTGGTTCTGTAGACAAGAGAAGTTAAAAAGGTTGAGTGAGGAAACTCTCGGAAAGTGGTACAATGCTGAGAAATTTGACAAGACCAATGGAGAGCCTGTCAGAGGGGCCACAGAGCCACATACCTCCCGGGTACAGGCTTGCTCATGTATTCTTGAGACAAGCATAGACTAGGAACATGCTATGAAAACTGTGGTAGGTCAATACACCCTCCCCCACCCCTTTCCTTTTTTCTGGTTATTCAATCTAATACCAATCTGTTTCCTCTGTGAATATACTATAATTAAAGTATCAAGTCATTTGACTGTAGGGTGCAGAAACTATCCGGGGGAAACCAGTCTCCTGACATGGGCCCTTTAAAAGAGAACTTTCAGAGGATTATTGGGTTATCCCATATGGGAGCTGCTTTGAGTCCCTGCTGCTCCCTTCCCGATACAACTCCCTGCTAATGGGAAAAGCAGTGGAAGAAGTCCCAAGGGCCTGGGCCCCCGCCCCCACACGGGAGACCTGGATGAAGCTCTTGGTTCCTGGCTTCAGCCTGGTCCAGCCTGTGCTGTTGTGGCCATTTGGAGGGAGTGAACCAGAGAGACCTCTTTCTCTCTCTCTCTGTCTCTCTCTCTCTCTGTCTCTCTCTCTAACTCTAACTCTATCTTTCAAAACAAAACAAAAAAAGCAAGGGAACTTTCTCAGGCTGGTGGCAGAAGGGGAGCCTGAGAGTTTGGAAACATGAGAAGGATTAGACATGCATTGCTGGCTCTAGGATGGGAAAGGGGCATGTGATAAGGAATGCCAGTGTCTTTTGACAGCTGGGAGTGGTACCTGGCTGACAGCCGGTGAAGAAACTGTGCCCCACAACTGCAAAGACTGCATTTGGCCAGCAGCTTGAGTGACCTTGGAAGCAGAGCTTGCCTCAGAGCCTTCAGATGAGAGCCAAGGCTGGCTAGCACCTTGCTTTTGGCCTTCTGAGATCATTCACATACGTCATTACTGAAATCATCAAGCTGTCAAGCTTATGTTGTCAGATACATATTTGCTAAAAATACAACTTTTATTCAGAAGTTCAAATTTTATCATTTGTAACAAATGCTGACAATTGTTTTCCTTGAAGTGACAGCTTGCTTTGTTCATTTTCGAGACAATATCTGCCAAATACCATCATTTGAATTTGCCTGCCATTTCTTTGAATAAAAATGGAGCTGGCTCCTCTTGTACCTGAGTCATTGAGTTCCTTTTCTCTGAGGTGGCCCTTCATTGGATCCTGAAGTGTGAAGTGCTTTATATGTACATCCCATGTAGTCACATAGGGTATCAAAACACCCGTGGTATTCAGGGGTTACCAGGGGTCTAAAACTAATCATTGTTACTGCTTTCTTAAGGATAGTAGATAAAGCATTTTGTTTATTGAAAATATAAGTGCATGTCAAAGAATACAGTGACTTTCTGGTATAGTTAAATACACCCCGGCAGTTGATCAGTCCCTCTAACTCTCAAATAAAGAAAACATTAAAAAAAAACAAAAAAAAACCAGGTCTTTACAAAGAGATCCAAATGGTCAAGATAAATGCCATAAAAAGGTACTCAATCCTCATTAATCATTAAGAAAATAAAAATTAAAATCACAGTGAAGGGTGATCATTTGACACAACAGTTAAAATGCTTTGGGGGACACTGGCATTCCATATCAGAGTGCCGGGATTCGATCCAGCTTCCTGCTAACAAACACACTTTGAGACGTGGCAGTGAATGATGGCTCAAGTACTTGGCTTCCTGTCCCCATGTAGGAGACCAAGATGGAGCTCCTGGCTCCTGGCTGCAGCCTGGCCCAGCCCCAGCTGCTGCAGGTGATTGAGAAGTGAACCAGCAATGGACGGTATCTCTGTCTCCCATCCGCTGGTTCACTCCCCAGATGGCCTCAATGGCCTGAGCTACACCGATCCGGAGCCAGGAGCCAGGTGTTTCTTCTGAGTCTCCCACACGGGTACGGGGGCCCAAGGACTTGGACCATCTTCTACTGCTTTCCCAGGCCATAGCAGAGAGCTGGGATCAGAAGTGGAGCAGCCGGGTCTCAAACTGGCACCCACATGGGATGCTGGTGCTTCAGGCCAGGGCGTTAACCCACTGCACCACAGTGCTGGCCTCATTTTGTTCTGTTTTCTTGATGAATTGACTTATTATTTCTAAATGACCCCTTTCTGTTAATACTATATTTCTTGAAATCTTATCTAATTTGTTTTAAGCTGTCTTTATTAGTATAGTCAAACAGCTTTTCTATGATTAGTTATATTATTCATATTTTTTTTCCCTCAATCTAACTATGTCCTTATTGTTAAGATGATTTGCTGGGACTGGCACTGTGGCGTAGCGAGTGCCGGTTCGAGTCCTGGCTCCAATCCAGCTCTGCTACTGTGCCTGGGAAAGCAGTGGAGGATGGCCCAAGTCCTTGGGCCCTTACACCCATGTAGGAGACCTGGAAGAAGCTCTGGATCCTGGCTTCGGATTGGCTCAGTTCTGGCCATTGCAGCCATTTGGGGAGTGAACCAGTGGATGGAAGGCCTCTTTCTGTCTCTACTTCTCCCTGTGACTCTGTCTTTCAAATAAATAAAATCTTTTTTTTTTTTTTTTTAAGATGTATTGCTTGTCAACAACATGTAGTTGGTCTTGGTTTTCTAATATGGTCTGACAGTCCCTGTATTTTCATTAGAGTGTTTGGTCTATTAATAGTTAAACTGCTTGCTAATTCCAGTATTTAGGGCTTTGCATGGTTTCTGTGGATAGTTTTTTCTCTTTACTGTGGCCTACTTTTTTTTTTCTTTTGTGTACTAATCATTGTGGATTATGCCTTATAGAGACTATCTTTTATTATCTTTCTGAGTGTTCTAGTGAATAGTTAAAACATACGGAGTGTTGATTTTCTACTAGGCCAGGGTTTTGCACTTAGACTAAGGGGACTCCTTTAATCCTGGAACATGATCTTCACTTCTAAAGTGTGTCAGGTAATTTAGGTTTTTGACCAGAAATTTAACTTGGGTTACCTTATAAAACGTCTTTTTCCTCTGTGATGGGCAGCAGCTGAGATACCTGCTCAGCCTCTTTGAGCCTTCCTGCTTTCTCCTGGGCTTTATGGGGTGAGCTTATTTGCAGATGATAGGTCTCTTTTGTAGCCCCCTCCTTTCTGGGCTTTTCATTCTTAATTTCCATCCCTTCAGTGATCCTGAACTCTGACATTTGACACCCTCAATGAATAAAACTGCCTTTCAGTTCCAGCCACTGAGAACATGAGAACTATAGTGTGTTCTCAGGTAAAAGAACTAAATGGGTCTCACCCATAAGTTTGGTTCTTTTTTATTATTATTATTATTTGAAAGAGTTACAGACAGAGAGGGAGAGACAAAGAGAGAGGTATCTTCCCATCAACTGGTAACTTCCCAAAAGGCTGCAATAGCCAGAGCTGAACCAGGCTGAAGCCAGGAGCCACAAGCTTCAATCAGGTCTCCCATGTGGGTACAGGGTCCCAAGCACTTGGTCCATCTTCTGTTGATTTCCCAGGCACTTTAAAAGGGAACTGGATCAGAAGTAGAGCAGCCAGGACCCTAACTGGAGCCCACATGGGATGCTGGAGTTGTAGGTGATGGCTTTAGTTGCTGTGCCACAACACTGGCCGCCTTGCTAGATTTGGTGGCGTTTGGTTGCTCTTGCATATTGGGTTCTGTGGTTTGGAGAATAATGTCATGAAATGTATTAAGATAATATTGATATCAACATCTTGGGGAATGGCAGGGAGAAAAGAGAAGGAATAAATGGGTAGAGGGAGAAGTTGGGTATGATGTAGTTTTAAGAAAGGCCCTAGCTGACTCTGAGCATTCAGAATTCTGAAATAGGATGGTCCTTTAAAGTTGTCTTTTTCTTTTTTTTGACAGTCAGAGTGGATAGTGAGAGAGAGACAGAGAGAAAGGTCTTCCTTTTTGCAGTTGGTTCACCCTCCAATGGACGCTGCGGCGGGCGCATCTCGCTGATCCAAAGCCAGGAGCCAGGTGCTTCTCCTGGTCTCCCATGCGGGTGCAGGGCCCAAGCACTTGGGCCATCCTCCACTGCCTTCCCGGGCCATAGCAGAGAGCTGGCCTGGAAGAGGGGCAACCGGGATAGAATCCGGCGCCCCGACCGGGACTAGACCCCTGTGTGCCGGCGCCGCAAGACGGAGGATTAGCCTGTTAAGCCATGGCGCCGGCCTTAAAATTGTCTTTAGTTGATGTGACAGGGCCAGATATTATGTCCCTTAGATGGTCTGTTTCTTTAATACCCACCAGTCTCTGCATGTAGTTATTTTATATTTTGTTTGGGATCCTAGCCACTGATTAGCTACAGTATACTTTATTGCCAGCAGCTTTGGGGGTATTGTATTTTGTGTTCCATCATGTCTACAAAATATCCATATTATGTGTATATATGAGCTATTCATTTTATTTTAAAATAGGCTTTGTGTTAGATAATTATGTAGGCATTATGTAAGTGTTCTGAGCATGTTTAAGGTAAGCTTACTATGATGTTGGGTAGGTTAGGTATATCAAATGCAGTTTTGACTTATGATGGGTTTATTAGGGTATAAACTCATTATAGGTTGAGAAGTATTAAGAGGTTTTAGATTAAATGAATTTTAGATTCATTTTCTCATCTGTGTTACAGTAATTATTTCCTCTACCAGAGTGACACCTGAGTTTTTAGCAGCTAATTGGATATTTTATGTAGCAACTTAGGAATGTTTTTGTTGTTTGGTGTGTGGCCACAGTTTTACATATATGTATTTCCTAATATTCAGGCTGTTCTAGCAAAGGTGATCATTCGAATCCTCAGTAACCAAGTGTGTTAAGAAATTGAGTCATTTTATGGGAATCAGGTGTTATTCTTTTCCTGGGACCCCTGTCTTGCTAACAGCCTGTCCATTACACTTTTTGTGTTCTTACTGTCTATCGACTGCTAATGCTAAATTTTCAGTTAATGCAGCATTGTGTTTGCTTTATAAAGGTGGTAGCGGTGTAGATTTTATTTTAAAACAATATTAATTGGGTTTTTGATAAGAGTTTTTTTTTTTTCTTTTTCTGAAAGTCAGAGTTACACAGAGAGAGGAGAGGCAGAGAGAGAGGTCTTCCATCCACTGGTTCACTCCCTAATTGGCCGCAATGGCTGGAGCTGCACCCATCCGAAGCCAGGAGCCAGGAGCCAGGAGCCAGGAGCCAGGAGCTTCTTCCAGGTCTCCCACACGGGTACAGGGGACCAAGGACTTGGGCCATTCTCCACTGCTTTCCCAGGCCATAGCAGAGAGCTGGATCTGAAGTGGAGCAGCTGGGACTCAAACCGGCACCCATATGGGATGCCAGCGCTTCAGGCAAGGGCGTTAACCCACTGCGCCACAGTGGCTGCCCCCAAGAGTTTTTAAAAACAGTGTAAAAGGTTTATTTTATTTATTAGAGAAAGAGAAAGAAAGAGAGAGAGAGTACATATGGGAGTGAGAGCTGCCATTTCCTGGTTCATTCCCCAAATGTTTCCAGTGGCCTCTGGCTGAGGCGGAAGGTGGGAGCTGAGGATTCCATCTGGGTCTCCCATGTGGGTAGTGATGACCCAATCACTTGAGCCATTACCCACTACCTTCCAGGATGCACATGTAGGAGGAAGCTGAAATCAGGAACAGAGCCAGATTCAATCTCAGATAATCCATTCTGGGATGCAGGCATCCGGAATGGCTGTTTAACTACTGTGCTAAATACCCACCCTGGATGTTTGATAATTGAGCCAATAGTATAAAGTTTAATTACAGAGTACTTTTATTTAAAAGTTCACTAATTAAATTACTATAGACATGACTTCACAAAAGTTATTGAAAGTAAAAATAACATTTTGTAACTTTTTCAAGTGTTCATTTCCATATGACGGTGCCTAGTAAAAATAATCTGCATCTGTTCATTTATGCTGATTCCCTCAGGTCTTCTGTCAGTAGATCCTTTTTTTAAGTATGTGAAGTTAATAGGCTAATGGAAAGTAAAGTTTTTCAGTGCCCAATTTAAGCTAAGAAAGTATAATTTAAAACTTATATTTGACAGAAGTAAGCTAAGCAACTGCAATTATTTTCTTTAAAATATACTTTAAAGCCTAGATTTTCATAAAACCCAAAAGTGGTCCAGGTAGTACAACATTACATAAAAAACACAGGACTTAAATTTTGACTTCTCTATTTCCTGGTTCTAGTGTAAATAATGTAATAATTCACAACCCCCTTACTTCATTCACCATTGTGTGAATGGGGCATAGCCAAATGCAATATCCTCCATTGTTGTGACTATTAAATAAAATTATATGTATTGCTTAACAGAGTTTATGCCAGTATTAGGTAAAGATTTATCAGTTTGTAAAATCCTTTTAAAGAAATAACTTGATTTTCTCTTCTGATTTTTTTTCCCTGTTGTGCATTTCATTTCTTTCTGCTCTGGTATATTTACTATTTGTCTTTGCTTGCTTTGGGTTCACTTTGGCTTTTTTTTTTTTTTTTTTTTTTTTGCTAATTTTTTAAGGTGGAGACTTAGGTTATTGATTTGAAATATTCTGCTTTTCAGAATACAGGAGTTGAATTTGGGCATTAAGGCACAGCAAGTTGAGCTGCTGCTTTGGCTTCCCACATCCCATATCAGAGTGTCAGTGTGAGTTCTGGCTGCTTTGCTTCCACTTAAGTATCCTGAGGAGCACTGTGATGCCTCAAGAATTGGTTTCCTGCCACCTACATGGGAGACTCAGATGAGTTCTGGACTCTTGGCTTTGGTCTATCCTAGCCCTGGCGTTGTGCACATCTGGGGAGTGAACCAGTGGATGGAAGATCTTTCTCTTTGTCTTTCTGTTGCTCTTTTCAGTGAGAAAAATAAGCATTTAGGAAAAAATTCATGGAAAACCTGCATTATCTTTTAAAAAATTACAGATGTTTATAGCTATAAATTTCCAATAAACATTGTTTTCATTATATCCCATTAATTTTGGTGGTTGAGTTTTACTCATGTTGACTATTTGTAATTTCCCTTGATAATTCTTTGATCTTTATTTAGGAGTATGTTGTCTAATTTTTACACACTTCTGCCTTTCTAACATTACCTTGTGTTACTAGTTTTGAACTTCATTTTGCTGTGTGTAGAGAACATACTTTGTGGGATTTCAATCTTTTTAAATTTGTTAAGACTTATTTTATGGCTAAACATGTGGTCTAACATGGAGAGTGGTGCACGTGCACTTGAGCAGAATGTGTTTTGTTTTTCTTGGATAACATAGCCTATAGTCTGTTAGGTCCAGCTGATTTGTAATACTGTTCAAGTCTTCTGTTTCTTGTTCGTCTTCTAGTTGTTTATCCGTTATTGGAAGTATAGTAGTTGGGGCTATTGTCATGGTGCAGCTGGTTAAGCCTCTGCCTGTTATGTAGTCATCCTATGTTAGTGCTGGTTCGAGTCCCGGCTGCTTCACTTGTGATCCAGCTTCCTCCTAATGCACCTGGGAAAGCAGTAAATATGGCCATGTGCTTCTAGTTCCAGGCTCCTGGCTTTGGCCTAGCCTAGCCCTAGACATTGAGACCACTGGGGGAATGAACCAGCGGATGGATAATCTTTCCCTTTCTCTCTGTCTCTCCCTCCAGCTTTTAAACACTGCCTTTCAAATAAACAAATAAATCTTTTTTTTTTTTTTAAAAAATATGGTATTGAAGTCTTTTTTTTTTTTTGGCAGGCAGAGTGGATAGTGAGAGAGAGACAGAGAGAAAGGTCTTCCTTTTTGTCGTTGGTTCACCCTCCAATGGCCGCTGCGGCCGGCGCATCGTGCTGATCCGAAGCCAGGAGCTTCTCCTGGTCTTCCATGCGGGTGCAGGGCCCAAGCACTTGGGCCATCCTCCACTGCCTTCCCGGGCCATAGCAGAGAGCTGGCCTGGAAGAGGGGCAACCGGGATGGAATCTGGCGCCCCAACCGGGACTAGAACCCGGTGTGCTGGCACCGCAAAGCGGAGGATTAGCCTGTTAAGCCATGGTGCCAGCCTGAAGTCTCTTTTTTCTAAAGATTTACTTAATTTGTTTGAAAGACAGAGTTACTTAGAGAGAGAGTGAGGGAGAGAGGTCTTCCATCTGCTGATATACTCCCTTAATGGCTCAATGGTCAGAGCTGAGCTGATCCAAAGCAGGAGCTTCTTCTCTGTCTCCCGTATGGGTGCAGGGGCCTAAGGACTTGAGGCATTCCGTGCTGCTTTCCCAGGCACATTAGCAGGGAGCTAGGTTGGAAGTGGAGCAGCTGGGACACAAACCAGCGCTCATGTATGTTGCTGGCACTGCAGGCCGGGGCTGTAACCTGCTGCCCTACAGCACCAGCTTCCTAGTAGGTTTTGTTTTTTTTTTTTTTTTTTTTTTTTGACAGGCAGAGTGGACAGTGAGAGAGAGAGACAGAGAGAAAGGTATTCCTTTACCATTGGTTCACCCTCCAGTGGCCACCGTGGCCGGCGCGCTGTGGCCAGTTCACCACGCTGATCCGAAGCCAGGTGCTTTTCCTGGTCTTCCATGGGGTGCAGGGCCCAAGCACTTGGGCCATCCTCCACTGCACTCCCGGGCCACAGCAGAGAGCTGGCCTGGAAGAGGGGCAACCGGGACAGAATCCGGCGCCCCGACCGGGTCCCTAGTAGTTTTAAACTACTTGGTTAGACTGTCTAATTTTCCTTTCAGTTCTGTCAGTTTTGCTTTGTGTATTTTAGGACTTTTTTTGATAGGTGTCTCCTTTTGTTTGTAATTGTCTCATCTTGTGACAAAAGTACACTTTGTTGAGAGGGACAGACAGACATTCTAACTGCTAGTTCACTTTCCAAGTGGCTAGGACAGCCAGGGCAGGGCCAGCCTGAGGCCAGGGGCCAGGGGCCAGGAACTCTATCTGGGTCTCCAGCATTTGATGCAGGAGGCCAAGCACCTGGGCCATCATCTGGAGCCTTACCGGGTGGGTTAGTAAGAAGCTGAATGAGACTTGAACCAGCATGCTGATATGAGATGTTAGTCTTGCAGGTGGTAGAAACCTACGGTGCCACAATGCTGGCCCCTAAGTCTATATTCTTTATGTGTGCCCACAGACGTCTCTGCTCAAAGAACTTAGAGGTCAGCTAATGATTGTCTACAGATTCCCTTAAACTCGTGAAACCAATCAGTATCCCAGTTTGTGCCAAGAGGCCCTTTGGGTGACTTATGCCCTTACATTACTCATCTAGTTGACAACTCTTCTGTAACCTTTCCCTTCCTTTTTGCTTAGAGCCTCCAAGTCAGTTTTCTCAAGTCTTTCCCAATGGACTTTGTTGTGTGCACAAACAACCCTGAGTGTGCACACAACCTTGTACATGTGAGTAGCCTTTTAGATTTCCAATAATAGATCTTAATTTGAAAGCCCCTGTAGGCATCTTATTCCTTGGTTCTTTCTTTTTATGATTTTGTATAATCTATTCTTTGTCCGACAGCTGTCTGAAGCCAGGAGCCAAGAGCTTCTTCCGGGTCTCCCATGGGGAGTCAGGGGCCCAAAGGCTTGGGCCATCTTCTACTGCTTTCCCAGGCCATAGCAGGGAGCTGGATAGGAAGTGGAGCAGCCAGGGCTCGAACCAGCATCTGTATGGAATGCTGGCACTATAGTCAGCGGCTTTACCCGCTATGCCACAGCGCCGGCCCTGGGTCATTCATTTTCAAGGCCACTGTGAGACTGCAAAGAAGAGAGAGGGAATAGCACAAGTGAAAATACCAGTGAACTTAGTGTTTGCACTGTGATTCAGTCAGTTTTCTTAAAAAAAAAAAAAAAAAAAAAGCAAACAAAATTCTCTGGATTAGCTGCAAGCTTTTGGTTGATTTCCAGAATTTTAAGAAAGTTAAGACATTTCAGAGGTCCTTACTCTGTTGTTTTTGGTAATATAATTCTTTTGCCTGGTTGTTAAGCCTCAATAAATGTGAGTCCCTTTCCTTTACTGTTACTGGTTTGGGGCACTAAGATTTTAATTTACAATTATTCTATTAAACAATTTTTGCAGTGTGAATTTGGGGCCTAGAACCTTCTAAAATTTCTGCTTGTCTCATTCTGTGAATTCTTCGGTAATGACAGTGTGGATGGTGTCTCTCGTAGTATATTAGCGCTGATCTCTGTTGTCTTTACCACCTTTGTCTGATTGTACAACCTGAGTTAGTGTATGGCAGTTGAATTGAATCAGTGGTTTTCTTATTTTTTTTTTTTTTTAAGATTTATTTATTTATTTGGAAGTCCGATTACAGAGGGAAAAGTGGCAGAGAGAGAGAGAGAGAGGTCTTAACATCCACTGGTTCACTCACCAGATGGTTGCAACAGCTGGAGCTGTGCTGATCCAAAGCCAGGAGCCAAGAGCTTCCTTCGGGTCTCCCAGGTGGGTGCAGGGGCCCAAGGACTTGAGCCATCTTCTACTGCTTTCCCAGGCTATAGCAGAGAGCTGGATCAGAAGTGGAGCAGCCGGGACTCGAACCGGTGCCCATATGGGATGCCGGCACTGCAGGCGGCGGCTTTACTCGCTAGCTATAGTGTCGGCCCCGGTTTTCTTATTTTTATTTTGCTACTTTACTGTTGTCATAGAGCCTACCAGTTCTTTATTAGTCCTCAGTAAATTAAAGGCTGTAACTGACTGGAATTGGCATCTTTTAATTTCTATGCTGAATTATCTGGTACTAGTCCTTGATGTGGTCACATGCTGCATAGTGACGGTTCGGTCAGTGACGGACCATATATATGACGGTGGCAATATCATATAGCTAGGGGCATAGTATGTACCATCTAGGTTTGTGTTTGTATATGCTGTGAAGCTTCCCAACTTGGAACTCACCTAATAATGCTTTTCTCAGAGTGTAGCCCTGCATGACTGTACTTTTTCAAGATAGTGCTAAAGTATGATTTGGGTTAAGTGGCGTATATGGGCAAATGCCCAACTGATTGTTTTCTTCCGTGAAACTTTGGTTCTGGTTACATGGTAGACCTCATCCAACTTAATTACTTAATGTTCTCTGAGGAATCCTGGCATACAGAAACCTGTTTGTTTTTGACAGGAGAGTTGAACTTACTTTTATGTGGATCAGCTGTCTTTTACTTTGTTAGTTGGTATTTTGTAAAATGAATGTTTATTATTTAAATAAAATCTTTAGATTTTTAGAAAGGTTCGCAAAAGGCCTGTATTTATAAAAGTAAGCAAAGAATCTTTTCCAATATTTGCTTCTACGGAGTGCCAAGATTGCATCTTAAAAATATGATTGCTTTTTTCCCCCACTTTCACTCCCGCCATTACCCTGCCCCTAGCCTCTTGTTTTCTTGTATCTGAGTATTTGGCTGCTCATGGTGTCCTTCCTGTGCTTCAGTTTTTAGTCATTGACTCCCTAGATAAAAGGAAAGTGTAAGAAACAAACAAAGAAACATAAAAAGCAATTACTGCATAACAGATCTTGGAAATAGTCTGCTAGAACAGTTTACATGTTCTTGTTCATCATGTGTAAAGATAGGAATACTAGAAAGTTTGCAGGAAAGATGCCGCAGCCTGAACTCAATGAAATAATAAGAACAGAAGAAAAGGATACACTTTGTAAATTCTTAACTATTTTCATAATTAATAATCATAACTACCTAAACATAAAAGATAAAGTATAAGAAAATAATTTTTTTACATCTCTCCCTATGTTCATACAATTGAAATTTGTATTTATTTCTAGTAGGAACAAAGGACAGCCTCCAAAGTAAAGCTGTTTGTATTTGAAATAATATCCAAATAAAATGGAAAAATCTTGCAGAGTGTACCAGGAGATGGAAGACTTCTCTGTCTCTCCTCTCTCTGCCTTTCAAATAAATAAATAAATCTTTTTAAAAAAAGGATTTATTTTACTTCTTTGAAAGGCAGAGTTACAGAAAGAGAGAAGAAGAGATAAGAGGTCTTCCCCAAAGGGCTTCAACAGCCAGGGGTGGGCTAGGCCAAAGCCAGGAGCCAGGAACTCCATCTGGGTCTCCTGTGTGTGGGGCAGGGGCCCAAATACCTGGGCCATCCTCTGTTGCTTTTCCCATATGCACCAGCAGGATGCTGGATCAGAAGTGGAGCAGCAGGGACTTGAACCTGCACAACTTTACAGTGGCATAACCTGCTTGCCACAATGCTGACACCTACAGATGTTCTTTTCTTCTTATTGGCACTCCCTAATAAACATTCTGCATGCCAAATGTGTCTTGAGTCTGCTTCTCAGAGAATGCATCCTGCAGTAATTATTGGGTCTTGCCTTACTTTTGTTTTCATAAATATCTGTTTATTTATTTGAAAGAGAAACAGGGAGAGAGAGAGAGAGCAAGCGAGTGAGAGAGAGCTCTCATTTGCTAGTCTACTCCCCAAATGCCTGCAGTAGTAAGGACTGGACCAGACTGAAGGCTAGGAGCCATTCCATGTAGGAGGCAGGGAGCTGTCCCTCAGGGTCTGAATTAGCGGGAAGCTGGAATCAGGAGCTGGAGCTGGGACTCCAACCCAGGCATTCCAGTGTGGGGTGTGGGAATTGCAACAGGCAGCTTAACCATTGGGCCAAACACCCACCTAAGTCTTATTGTTTCATTGGCTGGGAATTGTAGTCCTGAATATATATATATATATATATATATATATATATATATATATATATTTATATTTAAATTTGGCACAATGACAGTTGAGAATTCTGCTGTGTTTCAGCTATATGCATTCAAAAATATTTTCCTCAGTCCCCTTCTACCCCAATCTGTCATTTCCTTTCCTCTCTTATATCTCCATTTATAATTCTGACATTACCATTTAAATTTATATAGGTTTTATCTGAAGACATGAGATAAGGCTTTTCAAAACAGATGACACTTGTGCTAATTTAGCAAGACTAATAGCATTTTGTGTAGGATGTGTGTATTGGTGATTAGTTGTGATGGAGACTGGAGTGCATTCAAAGTATAGGGAACCACTTTCATAAAGAACCTGACACAGCGTGATGCAGGTGGAGGACTACACACAGTTGCTCTGACTGAATGACAGCTGATGTAATGCCAGGCAGGTATAAAGGGTGCAGTTATGTACACCATACTGACAAGTTTGTGCTTCATTCTTCAGCATTGGGGTGCTATCCATAAGTTTCTGTTCTTGTACCAGTTTTATAAGTAGATATTATGTAACATACTTAATACTGCACAATGTAATTAAAGTTATGTAATGAATCATTCAAATTTTGAATCTACATAAAGCACTCAAAAAAAGATTTATTTATTTATTTGAAAGGCAGAGATACTGAGAAAGAATGAGAGACAGAAAGAGAGAAAGAAAGAGAGAGAATCTACCATCCACTGGTTCATTCTGCAATGGCTGGGGGCTGGATCAGGCTGATGCCAGGAACCAGGAGCTTCTTCCAGGTCTCTCATGTGGGTTCAGGGGCCCAAGCACTTGGGCTCTTATCCACTGCTTTCCCAGGCACATTATCAGAGAATTGGATTGGAATCAACACTCATATGGAATGCCAGCACTGCAGATAGAGGCTTAACCTTCTACACTACCATGCTGGCCCCAAGCACTGGAAGATGTTAAAAGCAGATGTCAGAGTTGATTTTGATAATTTGCCTGAACATCTGCAAAGTAACAACAGTTGCTAAGCACTTGCTGTGTAATAGGTACTATGTTGGATTTACTGTATGCATTGTCACATTTTTAAAGAGACACATTTTTAAAGAGACTCAAGGTCACTGAATTCAAGGAAAGTCTGAGAAACTGTCACAACCAAGAAGAACCTAAGGTGATATGTTACTAAAAGCAATGATACCCTGGATGGGACCTTGAAACAGAAAAGGAACATAAGAAAGGAACTAAAGAAATTCAAATAAAGTATAGACTGTAGTTAATGGTAATATGTGAATACTGGTTCATTAGATTTGACAAATGTACTGTCTGAGGGTTCTTCCAAAAGGTCTTGAAAAAATGGAACTTAAAGATGTTTAATTTGGTGGGGCCGGCATTGTGACTCAGTGGCTTAAGCTTCTACCTGCAATACTGGCATTCCATATGGGCACCAGTTCAAGCATCAGGTGCTCCACTTAAAATCCAGTTTCCTGCTCCTGTGCCTGGGAAAGCAGAAGATGGCTCAGATCTTTGGGCCCCCACACCTGTACGGGAGACTGGTTGTAGTTCCAGGCTCCTGACTTTGGCCTGACCCAGTCCCAAGTGTTGCTGCCCTTTGAGGAGTTAACCAGTGGGTAGAAGATGTCTCTCCCCTCCCCAACCCCATAACTCTGCCTCCTTTCATAAAGGAAAAAAAAGCAGTTTCATTTGGTGCAACAGTTTTTTGAAAGCCATGCATAGTTTTTTCATAATATACATTTTGTAATGTGTATTTCGCTGAAAAACTTACATGCTATGTATTTTTCTAAGTTTGAAGATCCTTTCTACGTACAAAAGAAGTTAATGCAATGGATATAATTGGATTCAAGATAAATGAGAAATCTCTGTACTATATGCAACTTTTCTGTAAGAGATGAATTTTTAAAAGATTTATTTATTTATTTATTTAAAAGAGTAGTATATAGAGAGAGACAGAGAGAAGTCTCCATCCTCTGACTCATTTCCCAGGTGGCAACAAAGGCCAGTGCTGAGCCAGGCCAGAGCCAGGAGCCTCATCTAGGTCTCCCACATGCGTGGCAGATACCCAAGCACTTGGCCCATCCATCCTTGCTTTTCCCAGGCTTTGAGCAGGGAGCTGGATGGGAAGTGGAGCAGCTGAGTATGTACTGGCACTCATATGGGATGCCAGCATCACAAGTGGCAGTTTTACCTGCAATGCCACAGTGCCAACCCCATAAATTGCTATTTTATGTAATAGAAAACACAAAGTGAACTAACTATAAGATAAATTACCTGGCTCATTTAACTGAACATGCCTAAGAGTTGGTCTTACTTCAAGTACAGAGAGATTATGAGGATATAAACAGCTTCAGTCAGGTGTCACTCCACTTGTTGCCTTCACTGTGCTTTCCAGATGTTGACTACAGTCCTAGGGTTCATCCACAGCTTTTGTTTTGAAGATAGAAATTTGTTTCAATGTGATTATTAGGGAACAATTTGAACATAGAAGAATTTTGCATTTGTTTGTCCATGATTTCATGTGATGAAAACACCAGCTTGGGTCAGCAAATGTTTTCTGTAAAGGATCAGATAATAAATATTTTAAGCCTTATGGACCATATGATCTCTGTCACAGCTGTTCAGCTCTACCTTTGGAGAAGGAAAGCAGACAAAAACAATAGTAAATGAATGGACATAGCTGTTTTTCAAGAAAACTTTCCCCAAACAAGCAGAGCATCCCATGGTGCACCCAGGAAGAAAGCTGGCTCAGAAGCAGAGGTGGGGCTTGATCCCAGGCACTCCCGTGTGGGATATCTGCATCCTCAGTGGCAGCTTAACCTGCTGTGTCACAATGCCCACCCTAGATTTGTTTCTTCTTCTTCTTCTTTTTTTTTTTTTTTTTGACAGGCAGAGTGGACAGTGAGAGAGAGAGAGACAGAGAGAAAGGTCTTCCTTTTTGCCGTTGGTTCACCCTCCAATGGCCGCCGCGGCTGGCACGCTGCGGCCGGCGCACCGCGCTGATCCGATGGCAGGAGCCAGGTGCTTCTCCTGGTCTCCCATGGGGTGCAGGGCCCAAGCACTTGGGCCATCCTCCACTGCACTCCCGGGCCATAGCAGAGAGCTGGCCTGGAAGAGGGGCAACTGGGACAGAATCTGGTTCCCCGATCGGGACTAGAACCCGGTGTGCCGGCGCCGCAAGGTGGAGGATTAACCTAGTGAGCTGTGGCGCCGGCCATAGATTTGTTTCTTTATATGTAACTTGTGCAGTATTTTTGCCCCCAAGTTAAAGTTCTGTTGTCTTCTTATAAATATTCTCAATCACAAATATTGGAGTCACAAGTGATGCTATTAAGGGTCCTAGAGCATTTTGTTTGTATGAGCGTAACTTGCCATCTAGAAAGTTACAATTGTGTTATGCCATACACTAGAAGCATAGTAACAATAATGTGCTACCAATTGTGGTAGAGTCATAGAAGTGTTTAAGTAAGAAATACTAATGGAGAACATGAGTCTAGATTATGTTTAGGTAAAATAAATGATACTGTTAGTAGTACTGTAAATGATATTGGTGCAGCTTTGATGAGAATAATTTATTCCAACAGACCCAAAGATTCCAAAATAAAATAAAATAAAAAACCGAAGGAAATGATGACTTTCATTCTTTCAGATTGCTGGAGCATTGTGCCAGAAAACAAAACTTATTGTGTACGCATATCTTACATACTACAAGATTTTTGCTCACTTTTCCCACAGTGAGAAGCTTATTTGCATGTCAGGTGATTGGAGGATGTAGCTATTTTCACTTACTCAAACCTCTTGCTAGTCATTTATGGCTAGTGAACAGCCCTTCTGTATTTGAATTGGTTAATTCTGAGATACACGATTTAAAAACAGTCTAAGTACAATTTTAGTACCCTCCATGTAGGAATGATTGCAGAAAGTAAACATATATCCTTTGTTGGGCCTAAGTTTTGGCCTTTCCTCTTTCTTAAGTAAATGCTTAGGGATTAAACTGGACTAACTGAGGAGCTTCTTCGAATGCAGGGTCTAGAATCTGGTCTCTAGAGATCTAGTTGGTCTCTATGGGGGAACCTGTATTTTTTAAAGCTACTCAGGTGAGTCTGATGCCCAGTCAAGTTTAGGAGCCAGTTCTGGCATGTCTGCACAGTTCTCTGATGTACATTCTTTGGAGCTCCTTACTTTTGGCACTGACGTGAATGAATGAATGTTCTATTGTGTTAGATGCCCAGTATTTTTGAGGTAGCAATTTTATTTTGTAGAAAGATTTGAAAGATCAAACTGGCTATAAAGGAATGTGGAACAAATGTTCATACAGATTTTAAAACAGTATGTTTTAGATGGTGGTTTTTGCTATAAAGTGGTATTTATGGTTTTGAAAAATCTTGTGGTTATAAAAAGGTCTTGGAAAAATAGAGTTGCACAGATCACTCAAAATCTTTATTCCTTTGTATCCTGAGAACTAGTAAAAGCAGTAACAATCCTAATAAAAATGATAGTTTGAAAGACATGCCAGGGGCCGGCACTGTGGCACAGCAGGTTAAGCCAGTGTCTGCAGCACCGGCATCCCATGTGGGCACCATTTCAAGTCTCCGCTGCTCCACTTCTGATCCAACTCCTTGCTAATGCACCTGGAAAGCAGCTGAGAATGGACCAAGTCCTTGGACCCTAAACCTATGTGGGAGATCTGGAGGAAGTTTCTGGCTCCTGGTTTCAGGTTGGCCCAGAGTGAACCAGCAGATGGAAGAACTCTGTCTGTCTGTGTCTCCTCTCTCTCTGTATAAATTTGGCTTTCAGGTAAATAAGTGAATCTTAAAAAGACATACGAGAGCCCTAAAAATAAATAAATTTTACCATAAATATAGGATTTTCTCTTTCAGTGGAAGAGTGTAATCAAGGGCTGAGACTCTGGATTGCAGAGAGGACAGAGAATGAAAAGAGGAGGAAATTCCATGTAAGGAGTCCCACAGTGACATGGTAGGTGACCAACTTGAAGCAGCAGCAAAGGGACAGGAATGAGTATCCTGTAGAAATTAACAATCTTCTGCATTCAGTTCATTAGTGAGCTTGGTGTTAACCTGGACATGCTTGGCTGAAAGCATTCATGCCTAGTTAAAATTGTTATGTATAATTTAAGGTATATTGACATCATCCCTCCTTTTGCCAACCTCATATGAAGTAATTCGGGGCACAGAAAAGGTGTTCTAGCAGAAGAGATCATACTTGGGTAGTGAGCATAATTGCCTAGGTGTGTAATTTCTGGGGTCAGTGTCTCTACTTGTAAGTTCTTGGGCAAATCAGTTATTCTCAGTCTCTCAATGCCTGTTTTTCTTAGATTTTAAAAATATTTTGAAAGCATTTTTCAAATTATTGAGAACAGTATTTTTGAAAATACTGCAGGAAAGCAGAAAGGAGAATGCTTTAGATTGGGAAATAATTTGGAAATTTCTCAATGAAGGAGACATTTTGACTGTCCCTTCACAGGTCACTTAGAAGGTAAATTGTGTGAATTTAAGCAGGCCTCACTTTGCTTATGTGTACTATGTGGGCAGTGTGTTTTCCCTTTTCACATGATCAGGTTTTTGTGGGTATCTGAATTAAACAATGAAGTACTTTGAAAATTTACAATCGTAAGGTAGGAGAAGGAAACAAATTTTAAGAGTTTTGGTTTTCTAGTTGACTTCAGAATAGTCTTCAAGGATTCTTTTAACTTTCATAATCTCTGAATCTACAAAATTGCAGTGAATATTGTTTTAAGACTTATTTATTTGAAAGGTGGGATATACAGAGAGAGAAGGAAAGACAGAGAGCGAGATCTTCCATCCATTGGTTCACTCCCAAAGTCTTCTTTACAGTCATAGACAGTGGGGTCTCCTACATGTGGGGTGGGTGTCAGGGGCTGGAGCACTTGGGCCATCTTTTTTTGGGCCACTGCTTTTCCCAGGCCATCAGCAGAGAGCTGGATTGGAAGTACAATAGCTGGGACTCAAACCAGCACCCAGATGAGATGTTGGAATTGCAGGCGGTGACTTTACCCCCTACACCATTATTACCATTTCTCTCTCTCTCTCTCTCTCTCTCTTTTTTAAGATTTATTTATTTATTTGAAAGTCAGAGTTACACAGAGAGTTGAGAGGCAGAGAACGAGTGAGAGAGGTCTTCTGTCTGATGGTTCACTCCCCAGATGGCCGCAACGGCTGGAGCTGCGCCAATCTGAAGCCAGGAGCCAGGAGCTTCTTCCGGGTCTCCCATGTGGATGCAGGGGCCCAAGGACTAGGGCCATCTTCTAACTGCTTTCCCAGGCCATAGCAGAGAGTTGGATCAGAAATGGAGCAGTCAGGTCTCGAACCGGCACCCATATGGGATGCTGGTGCTTCAGGCCAGGGCGTTAACCCACTGTGCCATAGCATCGGTCCCCCATTATTACCATTTCTAAACAAGCTTCTCTTCCCAAGAGAGAATAGTCGTGCAACCTGAAGATCGTGAATTAAAGCTTAAAAATAGCCGTGCTAGTTTGTAAGTACTGTTTGAGACACCAGACAATGTAGTTTTGATTCATTGTTTATTTTGAAACATGTAAGATGGGAAGTGCCACAGATAATAGTATTGATAGTCTGGTTCTAGCAAAATCAGAAGAAATAGGCAGTTAATCAATGCCTCATTTATGTATCATTAAATATAAGCCTATTAAGGGTATGTCTGTATTAACTTTTCTTTTTTGCTACATCTCATTTTTTAAAAATTTTTCTTTATTATTTTTGTAATCCATAAAAACTTCCCAGCAAAATATTCCATAACAAAAGATAATAGGAAAAAAGCTGTTCTCTTTCAAGATACAAGTAAAATGAGCAGATAGGAACTTAATTCTCTTTTCTAAGAAAGCAAAATTGAAGATTAACTGATACCAGGAGTGATAATATACATATTTTAGATTGGAACGTATACCTCAAGTTAATGTTGAGAAGTATGAATTTTAGCTTCTGTTACTTGTGGATAGAATGATTATCCTTGTATAGTAGCTGAATGTTCTATAGCACTTTAATTTAAAGTGATTGTTGACACCTGCCACCCTCTGCCTTTACCCTTGCCCCACCCTCTCTCTGGGGATGGCAGAGGAACAAGCAGGGGAAGGCATTAGCAAGCTGAATATTTATTATAAAGTTAAATTAGTTAAGAATGCCAGTAGGTAAAATAGTAGATTCAAATTATGTGATATGTTGGTATTTCTTCAACTTCTTTGGTGGGAGAAATTCCCAAGTTGATGCAACACCCTAATCTTTTCAAGCCCATGGGTTTGGTACATTTGGCACAGCCCTAATCTTTTCCCCTAGTGGTTACATCTTGGTCCTTCCCTTTGACCTTTCACTCAGGTGAAGTCTGCTTTCATCCCTGATATTATTCACTAAATTTACATTGAGGATTTCTTTTCTTTTTAAAAGATTTTATTTTTATTTATTTGAAAGAGTTACAGAGAAGGAGAAAGAGAGATATACCATCATCCGTTAATTCACTCCCAGATGGTCACAGTGGCCATGCTGGGCCAGGCCAAACCTGGGTCTCCCCACATGGGTAGCAGGGCCCCAAGCCCTTGGGTCATTTTTGGCTGCTTTTCCCAAATCATTAGCAGGGAGCTGGATTGGAATTGGAGCAGCTGGGACAGGAACTGGAGCCCATATGGGATGCAGGCATTGCAGGTGGCAGCTTTACCTGTCATGCCACAACACTGGCCCCTGAGGGTTTTTTTTGTGTGTGTGTGTGTGTGTGACTTTATTAACATTAGGAAGAGGTGGAAACTAGAAGGACTGCAATTCAGTTTATTCCATGACCACAACTGGCAATTCTAGGGCCCTAACTTTGAAAATAATGGTGTATTCTTCCCTGTATATCGCTGACTATAGCATCTTTAATAAAAAATTTTTCACAAAAAATACTATGTCGTTTAATTAAAAAATTATAGGAAAGAATATTCAACTTTCATTATCTTCTCAAGATCATTTACCAACTCAGTTGTGATAAAATTGGTCTCTAATTTTCTTTTTTTTAAAGATTATTTGTTTATTTATTTAAGAGGTAGAGTTACACAGAGTGTGAGAGAGAGACAGAGAGAGAGGTCTTCCATCTGCTGGTTCACTCCCCAAATGGCCACAACAGTCGGAGATGGGCAAATCTGAAGCCAGGAGCCAGGAGCTTCTTCTGGGTTTCTCATGTGGGTGCAGGTGCCCAAGCACTTGGGCCATCTTCCACTGCTTTCCCAGGCCATAGCAAAGAGCTGGATCGGAAGAGGAGCAGCCTGGACCAGAGCTGGTGCCCATATAGAATGGTGCTGGCACCGCAGGTGGAGAATTAACCTACTGTGCCACAGCACTGGCCCTGGTCTCTAACTTTCAAAACTGTATTTTTGCACTAATTATGCTCCTGTTCCTTCCTTTAGTTGTGTAGATTACCTTTTACATAGAAATATTGTTTATTCTGTGGTCATTTAAAGGCATGAATGATTATGTTAAGTTTTGTCAGTGTTTTTATTTTTTGTTTTTATTTTGCTGCTACATTTAGTGTTCTTTAACCCATTGCTAGAAAAATTATAACTTGTTTCAGACTTTATTAATTATATCATTTGACTTAGTCCATCTGTAGATTGTAGGCAAAAATGAGTGGTCTGTCAGACTTATGAGATTGTTGTTTAGCCAGTGAGAAGGATTTCCTGAGACCTCTAAATTCTGCTGTTATCTGATATAGCAAGTGTTTTTGTTACTTATTGAATCTGCCAGTGGAATTCTAAAGTTAATACAACTTGGTTGTTCTCTGTGTCCATAACTTGGTGGATGTATGAGTTATTCTTTGTAGCTTCTGATTAATTTCATCTAGTAGACTATGTTTCCCTGTGCACATGAGCACCTTGAACTTTGGAGTACTAGAACAAAGTATTTCTGGATTGGATCGTGGGAACTTTTAACATTTGTTGGTAAATAGCTGTGATTTGTGCACCTCAGTAATCCTAAGGGTGTTGAATTTATCCGTTGTTGTGTAAACACCCTTGATTTTGGTTCTTTACCGGTTAGGACAGGAAACATAAGAATTCTTATGAAGTCCTGATACATAAATTGGTTTCATGATTCTGGGATCCCGTCATCGAAAGAATCTCTGCGTTTTCTTAGCTAGTTAGACCAGGTACTTGTTTGTAAACTTTGCTGTTTTTTGGTGTTCTCCTTCTCTATTGTGATTTGCCTTGATCTGTATAAAATATTGCCTCCTTTATATTCACATTGCCTTTGTCTTGGAATTTATATTCCATTCTCTTGAATTTTTTTAGTCATTTAGTCAATATGTATTATTCAGTGGCAGCTATTCAAGAGAAGAAAGTATGGAGTGGTCCTTTTAGCTCCTGTTGAAATTAAACAACTAACACATTTTATGTTAAACAATTAAAATAGTATATATAAAATAGGAAGTAAAAGTATTCAGTATTTTATTTAATTTTTCAAACTTTTCTACGTATGTGTATACTAAGAATTCTATTTTTTATGATAATGAACTCATACTCTGTAGTGTTTTTGCATACTGAGATTAGTGGTGAAAAGTTGTGTCCAGGGAATCTGGTTAGGTGGACTGTTAAGAGTATTTTTCTTTTATGTTTATGTGAGATGATGATTCTCGAATATTTGATGGTGGAAGGTAGTTGGTCAGTGATCCAGTGAAAGTGTAACCTGAAATTATGTGTTTGTTGAAATCAGTTTTCTATGTTTATAATTAATATTACACACTTTTCAAAATTGAATATTCCAGAAAGTATCACTTTTAATCTTTGCTTATTATACTGAAAGACATAGGACTGAAAAACAATAGGTCATTTCAGCTGAATTATGAGGGAGCTTGTTCCTATAGTTGCAAAATTTTCATTTTATATTTACTTCTTTAAGAAGATTGGAAATGTCATATTTCATGTTTCATGATCTGATTTTGTATGTTCTTTGTAACCCTTATATTAATGCAATGAGGGAAGAGTATACACTTTCTCTTGTAATTTTTTTTAAGATTTATTTATTCTGTTTGAAAGGCAGAGAGGAAGAGGCACAGATTTTCTGTTTGCTAATTCACTCCCTAAATGCCAGCAACTTCTGGGATTAGGCCAGGGTGAAGCCAAGGCCCAGGAACTCCTCCTACAAGGGTGACAGGTCCAAGCACTTGAGCCATCAGCCCTGCCTGTCTCCTAGTCACATTAGTGAGGAACTGGATGGGAAGTGCTGCTCTTGACTTGGGGTGTGTCCCAAAGGGTAAGGCAACCTGCTGTGCCACAACACCCTCCCCTGTTGAAATTGCTGACTTACCATCCTTCACAATTCAGGAAAGGAATTCAGATAATTAGAAAACAATGTATTAGCTAAGCTGGGACTTGTTTCCTGTTATTTATTAGATTACTACTACTACTACTCTCTCTCTCTCTTTTTAAAGATTTATTTATTGATTTGAAATTCAGAGTTACAAAGAGGCAGAGAGAGAGAGAGAGGTCTTCCATCTGCTGGTTCATTCCCCAGATGGCTGCAAGGTCCGGAGCTGCGCCCATCTGAAGCCAGGAGCCAGGAGCTTCTTTTGGGTCTCCCACATGTGTGCAGGAACCCAAGGACTTGGGCCATCCTCTACTGCTTTCCCAGGCCATAGCAGAGAGCTGGATCAGAAGTGGAGCAGCCAGCACTCAAACCAGTGCCCATATGGGATGTCGGTGCTGCAGGTGGCGGCTTTACCTGCTATGTCACTGTGCTGGCCCCACTACTCTTTTTTAAATACTCTTTTTTAAATACACTACTCTCTTTTAAATAATGATAAAAATTACAGGATGATAAGATGGAAAAGAGCCAAAGGTCCACAGATTTTATGTAATCAGTGATGAAAACACTTTATGGTTTCAATGATGATGATGATGATGATGATGATGATGATGATGGCTGTTGTTCATGGAGGACTTTATGCTGTGCAATAAGGCAGTTTCATTATGTGTATTTTTTTATTGTATAGATTACCAAGCTGAGACGCAATTCAGATTGCTTATCTAAGACTAACATTTTGTAAACGGCACAGTTGCATTTGAGGCAGTCTGTTTGACTGCAGAATACTTCATTTTCTATGAAAAACCATTTTTTGGTTTTTATTGAATATGCATATATCTTTGCAGTGAGAATGAAATTTGAAATTTCATTTAGTTTTTTTGAACAATTCAAAATTAAATCTTTCTTTGAATCTTTGTGTTTAGTGAAGCAAAATCTACTCTAATGTGAAGTATTCCATTTGCCAGTCAAGTAGAACTTCTCTATTCTGTTTAAAAAGATTGGTACATAATTGAGGAGATGTTTATTGTCCTGTTAACTATGCACTGTGTCGAACAGTTCTTTTAAATTTTTTTTTTCATTTATTTGAGAGGCAAAAAGAGAGAGACACTGAGAGAGTTCCCATCCTGGATCACTCTCTACATGCCCATGATGGCCGTAGAGGGGTTAGGCTGTGCCCAGAACCAATCCAGGTCTCACAGGTGAGTGGCAGGAATCCAGTTGCTGCCTCCCAGTGTCTGTGTTAGCAGGAAGCTGGAGTCAGGAGCTGGGAGTTGAATTCAGTCACTCTCCTGTGACATATGAGCAGCTTAGCTGCTAGGCTAAAAAGGCCTGTTCCTGTTGGTCAGTTTAATAAGACTGCTCTAATATTGTGATGGGAGAAAATGAGAGTGTTGAGACCTTGGTTCTACTTCTGCTCTGCTGTTGTTTTGCTGTGTGATCTGTCTGTGTCCCTCTCTGGTAGTAAACCTGAATTTATGCATACAGTGTTCAGCCTTGTGTGGGGACAGGATATGGAGCAGAATCTAAGTCAGTAGTATCACTGCTTCTTCCCCACCAAAACAAAAACAGAAACAAAACTGGGAGACCAGAGTCAGGCTAATGAGCTGAATGTGGAGCACATGAAAACCACATATTCTTCCTACAGAAAGGACATTCTATATGGTGGTTAGGACTTGGGCTGATTTTAATGCAGATATATGAGCTCCAAATTATTATGCTGAGCCTTAGGTTTTTTTTTAACCTGTAATGTATCAACATGAGTCTTAAAAGGTGGTTTGTGAATTTTGTAATTAATTATGTAAGGCCATTAACACTGTGCCTGGCACATAACATAAGTTCTCTGTATGCACTTAGTATTACTACTTTACCTTTACTCCTAGAAAAACAGGCTACTTTTAAACATGATTTCTGGTAAAAAATAAAAAAAAGTACTCTAACTTGGAATTTTTTTTATTAAAGATTTATTATTTTATTTGGAAGGCAGAATTACAGAGAGAAGGGAGAGAGACAGAGAGAGAATCTTCCATCTGCCATCTGCCGGCTGACTCCCCATATGGCTGCAGCAGCTGGGACTGGGCCACGAGCTTCATCTGGGTCTCTCATGTAGGTGCAGGGGCCCACACACTTGGCTCTTCTCCACTGCTTTCCCAGGCACGTTAGCAGGCAGTTGGATTGGAAGGATCAGCCGGGATTTAAAATAGGTGCCCGTATGGGATGCCAGCATTGCAGGTAGGGGCTTAACCAAATGCAGGCCCTAACCTTGGAATTCTTCAACTGTTTCTAGGAATGTTTTTCCCCTTGCTGCTGTGGGATTAGATATTTCTCTTTCCCTCAGTTTCCTAACCTGTTGTATGCTGGAAGACAAGAATCACTGAGTTCCAAGCAATAGCTAGTTAAACATATGGTTTAGTTCAAAGGCTAGAGTTCACTTGTCAGGAAGTGACTGGGAAAGGGAAGCCTGCCTGATCAGGAAAAAGGAGTTAGTGGCATGCTCTGGTGCTTAGGAATACCCAGTCCCTCTGCAGACCAGCATACTGGTCCCTGAGGAGGGGCTCTGCTTTGTTCCACACCCCTCCCTGCCCCCTTCTCCAATTCATCACCTTCTGTTTCTGCTGCATTTTCATTGGCTGCTGAAGAAGGGAACAGGAAACAGAAACACAGGTTGATTTTGACGTTTAGAATGCTTTTTGAAAACCAGGTAGCGGAGGCAAAGCCACGAGAACAAGTCTCAGAAGGTCTGTTTGGAGCATCTGATGAAGGATGTAGCAGACCTTTCTGCGGAGGTGAAGCTCTGAGTGGAGCTGGACCAGAAAAGGCGAGTTCCGGAATGGTCTTAGATAAGCCAGACTGTTCATCTGTGTTCTGTGTAAAAAGACTGCATGGTTCACTTTTTTTTTTTTTTTTTTTAAATCCATGAAAGGGCTTGAAGTTCAGAAAATCAGTGATGGTAACTGAAAGACCAGATCAGTGATGATAGGAGAATGAATAGGGTTAATGTTAGTATGGTTTAGAAGAGGACGTATATTCCTGTAAAATAGTATTTACAAATCGGACTATTCACTGAGGGACATGAAATGTTATATTTAAACTTAATGAATTGTTTGGCAAGGAGTTTCTGTAAATGATATAGTGAGAAACTGTCTTCCTTTTTACTCCTCTTCTCCATCTACTTTCCTCCTTTACAGACAGCTGCACGCTCTTCAAAGAGGAATTTGGCGCACATAGAGTCATACGCCGCTCTACACCTTTGTCCCTTTTTTGCTTTAATCATATGCTCCATGGTTGTTACCATATGGTGACCAATAGGGCTGCCTTGTTTTCTCCCTTCACTCTCCTGTGTAGCATTCCATTCCACAGATGCCCCATGACTTCATCATCTAGTTTTTTCTAGTGAACAAGTTAGGCTGTTTTTGATATCTTATTCTATTTTAAAGCAGCAATGAATGTTCCTACTTATTTCTACCTGTGACAGTAAGAATTTTTCCTGGAAAAGAAATTGCTCAGCCAAAAAGGTGTACATTTTGGATCCTGGTATGTTGTGCCAGATGCCCTGTGTGAGGCTGTACCAGTTTAAACTCCCACCAATACTGTAATATCTTATAAATATAAAATATTTATTTTCCCATATGTTCTTTCAAACAGTTTATTAAAGCCTTCTTAAATTTTTTTCTGTTTAATAGATTAAATTCATCTCTCTCTCTCTCTTTTACATTTCTATTTTGGGTGAAGTTAAGTACTGTTCTGTGTCTTACAGTTCTTTTGTATTTTTCTGATTATTCTTTTTACGCTCTTTGTCTGCCTGTCTTTTGGGTTGGTGAGTCTTGAAGATTTGATGGAAACCTTTATATGTTAAACAATTAGCCCTACATGATATGCTCCAATAGCTTTTCCTCAATTTGGTTGTATTTAGCCTTTATTCGTTAATTTTTTTGTTAATGGAAGATTTAAAAAGTTTTTTTTTAAGTAATAAGATATATCAGTCTTTCCTGGTTGCAGGACTTCTTAACATTACGCTTAAAGAGGACTTTCTCATTTTCTCTTAGGATTTTCTTACGTTAGCTTGTATTTTAATAGTGAGGAAGGAACTTCTCTTCATGATCTTTGAACGATGGTAAGGGATTTTTGAGGTAGATTAGCTATTAGAACTTCAACGTATTGGGGAGGGCATTTGACTTAGCAGTTAAGATGTGCTTGAGGCACTTACAGGTGCATCTCGAGTGCCGGTGCAGGAAATCTGGACTGAGTTCCTGGCCCCTGGGCATTTGGGAAGTAAGGTGGTGCATGGGGATTTCTCTTGTTCTCTCTGACTTTCCAAAGAAAACAAGAGAAAAGGAAAAAGATGCTATATAAGCAATATCAGCTAAAAATTAATTTTCCTTATTTTCAAGTGTGAAAATTCAAGGGTGGACCAGAAGATTTCTTTAAAAATTTTTTTTTGTATTAGTCTAGTAGCAGTAGTTTGTTACTGCTCTGTAAAGGGCCAGTAAACATGAACACATGATGTATCTCTGATGGCTGCCAGCATGGCTATTTTTTAAGTACTAGTTATGTTGTTGACAGGGTCATAGATGCTATAATTTTTTAAGGTTTATTTATGTATTTGAAAGGCAGAATTAGAGAGAGAGAGAGAGAGAGAGAGAGAGAGGTCTTCCATATCCTGGTTCACTCCCCAGATGGCCTCAATGGCCGGAGCTGCCCCGATCTGAAACCTGGAGCCAGGAGCTTCTTCC
The DNA here is from genome assembly GCF_033115175.1 of Lepus europaeus. Lineage (NCBI taxonomy): Eukaryota > Metazoa > Chordata > Mammalia > Lagomorpha > Leporidae > Lepus > Lepus europaeus. The sequence goes on along the minus strand of NC_084833.1, from coordinate 118,627,260 downwards.
AGGTCTCCCAGGGGTGCAGGGGCTCAAGGACTTGGGGCATCTTCCATTGCTTTCCCAGGCCATAGCAGAGAGCTGTATCAGAAGTGGAGCAGCTGGGACTTAAACCAGTGCCCATATGGGATGCTGGCACTACAGGCAGCAGCTTTACCTGCTATATCACAGTACCAGCCCCAGATGCTATACTTTTCATTCATTTCCCAGAAGATATTTTATTGACACCATGGATGTGTACAGTTGAATTTTATAACTGTCAGCATTTTCCATCTTGTGACATTTTAATTTTTCTTTTAAAAATGTTTATTATTTAAATGCAGAATAATAAAAATTGAGGGGGAGAGAGAGAGAGAGAGAGAGAGAGAGAGAGAGAGAGAGAGAGAGAAAGAGAGAAATCTTGTATCTATTTGTTCATCCCTCAAATGACTGTAACAGCCAGTGTGGGCCAGGCTGAAGCCAGGAGCCAGGAACTCCAGCCTGTCTTCCATATGGGTGACAGGGACCCAAGTACTGGGGGCCATCTTCCACTGCTTTCTCAGGCACATTAGCAGGAAATTAGACTGAAATGGAGTAGTTCGGCAAGCTGTGGCTTAACCTGCCGCACCACAGTTCTGGTCATAGGCAAACCTGGCTTTTGCATTTTGCTACGGATCCCTGAGCCAAGGTTTGCGTGGCTGCAGTACTGAGCAGCAGAAGAGAAGGTGTCAGCATTCCAGGCCATGGAGCTGGGCACGTCCCTAGGCCATTCCTGTTTTTTCTGTTAAATGTGATCCTCTTATGCTACCTGTAACATGCCTGTCATTGTGCTTAGCCCTGGAAACCTTTATCAGTAGTGTTATGTTTCTGGTTTTCTCTTTACTTTTCCCAAGTTTGAGATCACAAAAAGCTACAAATAGACAAAAGTCTACTTTTTGGAAAATACCTATTATGAATTTAACTGGAAATTTTGAAAAAGGAAAAATAGTATTCAAAAAAGTAATTAGGGGCTGGTGGTGTGATATAGTAGGTAAAGCTGCCTCCTGAGACGCTGGCATTCCAGATAGGCACTGGTTCGTGTCCCAGCTGCTCCACTTCTAATCCAGCTCCCTGCTAATGGCCTGGGAACAGCAATGGAAGATGCTCAAGTGGTAGGGCCTCTGCCACCCATGTGGGAGATCTGGCTTTGGCCTGGCTCAGTGCTGGCCTTTGCAGCCATCTGGGAGGCAAACCAGTAGATGGAAGACTCTCTCTCCCTCTCTCTTTATCCCTCTCTGTAACGCTTTCAAAATAAATAAATAATTTTTTAAAAGAAATAATTAGTGCCAAATCACCTTCATGTGGATTCTGCTTTTGATTATGTAGGTCAGGGAGCCTAGGGCAGTGGGAGGGCCCAAGGTATCACAGGTGAGGCAGTCAGACGCAGTGAATGTGCTGCCTGTAGTTTCCTGTCTGTGCCCCAGCTGTCATTAAACCAGTACCATCTCTTGCCAGCAGAGTACCTGCCACACACCTGAGTGTGCGTACGTCGCTGAGCAGCCTGGACACTGGTGCTGTTTCTCCCATGCCTTGAGGATTACACTTTTTAAGATACAAGATGGACACTGAAAGTGAGAGTAGCATTTCGGGGGATGACAGTGTATTTTGTTTGGATTCAGCAGTCAGGACCCAGGTGACCGACAGTGAGGAGGGAGAAAAGGAAGAGAATTTCAGGTAATTATGGAATTTGAGGTTCCCTGAATCTCAGCCTTTGTCCCTCCATGTTCCCTGCTGCCCCCCTCCCCGCCTTCTGTGTTTCCAGCTCTTTTCCTTTGTGTCTTTCTGAGGGGTTGGTCGGGGGTGGGGAGGTTTCAGCTGAAGCAGACAGGTTTCGAGTTGGATGTGGCACTCTTCATTCCACAACTTGCCCTGAGCTTGTAAAATGTGTTTTAACTGACTTGTTAGAACACCAGGAAGAGAAGGTGTTAGGCAGGTTCTGCAGTAGCATTTCAGGAATTTCAAGTGGCGACTCAGAATGAACTGCTACCCTTCCTGTATCTGATTTCTATCTGATAGATTTGATCTGAATTTGGATGTGATAGATTTCTCTTCCTCTTTTTCTTGGAATGGGTTCTAGGGTATGTGGTGTATTTGTCTGTCTGCCTGTTTTTGTTGCCTTATGCACTGTTTGAAAAATTTTAATTAAGAACAAATTGGATATTTTGTGGCTATGATCTTTACTCTTGTCTCTGACTTTAACACCTCACCCCACCCGCCTCCAATCTTTCTTGGTTATTGCATCTGTAACAGTAGCTTCATAACTGAAGCTTATAGAGGATACCTCCCGAGTGGCTGAGTGACTGGTGCAGGAAGGTAACTCACCCAACTTGTGGAGAGAGGATCAGTGGTTTACTAATTCTGCTGTACGCTTAGGAATTTCAGGAAACTTTATTTTGACTTTTCTTTTTCATGCAGTGTTAACAATTTAACATTTTCGGAGGCATTAAAAATATCTGTGAAATTTAAAGTTTGTACTATATTTTATCATTGCCACCCACATGTGCAATTAAACATCTGATAATTTCACCTTTGACTGCTTGGGTATGCTGCTTGAGCATACCATTTTTATCAGATATTGTCTTCATGCTGAATGTTCAAAAAGAATATATACATATTCTTTATGCCTAGATTTTATTTTTCATTTTTATAGGTTCAGTGACAGGAAGGATTCTATATTAGGAACACTTGATAACTTATACTGAATTTGTTAACTGGGGTTTAAACTAAATGAGAAGTATATCTAAAAATTTAAAAGAATAATTTAATGTTCAAGTATGAAAGTGAAATACTTTATTTGGATATGATTGCTTTTTTTCTTGTTCTCTCATTTTTTATTTAGCCTTGCTGGTTTGAATAAATTTCATTTCTCCCAGGGTATGCTAATGTTACATGTACCCTTAGTTTTCAGCATGGTCAGTGTCACAGGAACAGTGAGTGGGAATACAATATTTGTTTAGTTTGTATTGAATTGGTTTGTTTTGGTATTAAACTTGTGTAAGTTATTTGGGGGTTTTTGTCCATGGAAGAAACAATTTACTTTGTTGTTGCTGTTGTAATAGGTTTGGTATCTAAAAAACTTAGATCTATTTGTTAGGTGATAGATGTCTCTGGGACCCTCTTTGGACAGTTAAAACAAATGTTCTTTTCTGAGGAGTGTGACAGCAGTTTTTATTCTGAAAACTGTCTTGGTGTATACATTGTTTTAGGAGATCATGAGGCTATGGGACGTTCGTTTGTTCTTTCTCTGTTTACAATTACATTTCCTATCTGAATATCACTATGGCCCTCCCAAACCAAATAAGATTTTGAGATTTGATCTTACCTGTTTACAAATGCAACAAAGAGATGTGGATAAGGGCCACTATCATGTAGTGTTTCTCACCTATTCAGCAGTGCGGCATGAGGAAACATGGCAGCAGAGTGCTTTCACAACATCCCGGCTCATTCCTGTGAAATGCCTAGCAGAAAAAATGTGTGTGTGGGTGTGGAAGGTGAAGGGTTGGATAGGAGGAGTTGCGGCTGTGACCTTGGGAGAACCAAACAGTAGATTCAGTGTTACATGAGATTTCATCTTGTGAAAATAATAATTTTTTAAAAATGTACAAATAAATCTTCATCCTATCTAGTGTTTTAAAAAATCCACGCTATTATGTATGAAACCAAAAATGTTGTTATGGTTACGTTTCCGCAAGTGCACAACAGACTTAATAAAATGAAGACAAAAGATTATACAGTGTTCTTTTTCTCTGAATAGTTTCTATGTTAGATTTTACATTTACTCTTAAAAGAATAGCATCATCTCACTTGGCACTATGGCTGAGTGAGGTCCTATTTTATCTAGAATGCAGTTTCTGGTGGTTCCAACAACCACCTGATTTAGTGAGAAGTGCGCGCAGATGGGAGCTAGTATCTGTCTAGTAGCAATTGGAGTATCCTTCGTTTTTGGATTTGGTTGGCAGAAAGGATACTCCTTCTTAGATTCCAGCACTATAGGATGTTGCACAATCTGTTTCAGGGAAGTAGTTCAAACTTGTGCACCCTTGACTCACAAATCTCTCATATGAAGATTTCTCATTTGTAGTATGAAGTTAATAATCTGGGTGGTTATCTACCTTATCACCATGGTAAAATTGCTGTTACACTACAATATTTAGAGACCTTCAGAGTGTTTCGAAGGGTCCTTAGTGATTATTAACAGAATCTTGTAATTAACAAGGAGAAATATAAGGTAGAAAAAGAAAAACAAGTTTTTGAATTCCAACACACACAAAATTGCTCTGAGTTGTTATTTGTTATATATCGGTTTACTTTATATTAATCCTATAAAGTAGGTATTATTTTTTTCCATTTTCTAGATGATGAATTAATGGCTGAGAGAACTACTTGGCACACATGGTCATGCTATAGCAAAATTTTGTACATGATGGAGCAAAAATTTGAATCCAGGTGTAACTGACATTGAAAGTGATGTAAAATACATAACTGGACTACAGAATTTTTTTTTATTTTTGACAGGCAGAGTGGACAGTGAGAGAGAGAGACAGGGAGAAAGGTCTTCCTTTGCCGTTGGTTCACCCTCCAATGGCCGCTGCGGCCGGCGCATCTCGCTGATCCGAAGCCAGGAGCCAGGTGCTTCTCCTGGTCTCCCATGCGGGTGCAGGGCCCAAGGACTTGGCCATCCTCCACTGCACTCCCGAGCCACAGCAGAGAGCTGGCCTGGAAGAGGGGCAACCGGGATAGAATCTGGTGCCCCAACCAGGACTAGAACCCGGTGTGCCGGCGCCGCAAGGTGGAGGATTAGCTTATTGAGCCACGGCGCTGGCCTGGACTACAGTATTAGAACTTGAGTACCTTTAAAATAAGGATCTATGGATGTTTTGATCTCCCAGTCAGATCTTCACTTGTATAAGTGAATATTATAAAATAATTAAATGTAAAAGAAAACTTCTGCCCTTCCATTTGACTGGATAATTTGCTATAAATAAACATGTTTTAGTGTTTTGGGGGGAATGTCACTATTGATTTATGGCATTCTAAAACTATAATTGTTCTACGTTATATATACTATGTATAATAGAAGTATATTTTGATTCGCTTGACTGGATTGTTGCATCTGTCTTCTGCCTTATTTGCATCAATGGCACAAGTATGAAGATGCTACAACAGTCCAGATAGTGAAGAACTGTATCTGTGATGTCCTATTTCTAGCACAAATATCTTAAGATGCTTTAATGACTGATACCCCTGAGAGTCGGTAAAGCTATTTGATGATTCCATGCCTTTGTAACTGATTGCTCTTTTATTTTCTGCAGAAATTCTTGAGTTAGAGATTCTCAATCTGAGCCTGCATGGATAGAGTAGTTTTAACAATTAAACATTGGTGATTTTACCAGTATCACACCTGTAATATTCTGATTTTGAAAAAAAGATGCTTTTTTTTTGGACAGGCAGAGTGGATAGTGAGAGAGAGAGAGACAGAGAGAAAGGTCTTCCTTTTTGCCGTTGGTTCACCCTCCAATGACCGCTGCGGCCAGCGCATCTCGCTGATCCGAAGCCAGGAGCCAGGTGCTTCTCCTGGTCTCCCATGCGGGTGCAGGGCCCAGGGACTTGGGCCATCCTGCACTGCCTTCCCGGGCCATAGCAGAGAGCTGGCCTGGAAGAGGGGCAACTGGGATAGAATCCGGCGCCCCGACCGGGACAAGAACCCGGTGTGCCAGCGCCGCAAGGAGGAGGATTAGCCTGTTAAGCCACGGCGCCGGCCAAAAGATGCATATTTTTTGCCAAGAAAAGTTTTTTTTTCATTATTGTTCTCTCACCTTTAAGATGAAATCTTGGGTTTAGTTTAGTTCCCAAAATATTCATTCAACATTTAAAAATATAACTTTTATTCAACACATTCTTATCAATGTTGCAAAAATAATGAATTTATTTCTAATCAACAGATTCTGATGTGAACATCTGTAATCTAAGAGAATTTTGTATAGCACTGGAGTGGAGCCATTAGACTGCCTTTATAATCTGTGTACTGATTCTTTCTTAACCAGGAGACATGCTGCTACAAGACTTTCTTGGTATTTCTGTAATTAAGCCCTTTGGGATGGAGTCCAAATTGGGCCTTTCTTATGTCTCTATGAGTTTTTTGATGTTCAGAAGGGCCTAGGAGCACAGAAACTGTATAAAAAGCTGTATAAAACTTATTGGTTATTAATTTATTTTGAGTTAAAAATTTTAAAACATTTTTCCTTAATCTTTATATGTCATTAAAATACTATACCCCCCAAACAGTTATTTGCACTTTAAAATGTAAAAAAAATTAAATTCCCTGAAAAATTTAAAGGTCTCTTTATAAATGTAGTGTAGCCAATACGTAAAATTAAAATACATCAAGTGACTTGGCTTAGCAAGATTATAATCATATAAGATTATAAGATAAGATTATAATCATATAAGATATTTAATTTCTGAAGTTATGCTATATTTCTACTTGTCATTAATGATTAGCTTCCATTTTCATGTTGTTATATTCAAATGTGTATTTTCTCTGTTAATGTTTGGAAATCAGTTTCATCTACCTCATTGTAATTTTTTTTTCCCAACAAGGAGTTTTCTGTTCTACTTCCCTTTCTCATAAGATGTGTGGGGTACTTTTATTTCAGTCTCATCCCCCTTGATGAGACTTTTAGGACCTTTTCATATATCCACAATCTATCCCACCCCAACTCTTTTTTTTTTTTTTTTTTGCTGAGATAGTGTCATGTGCTTTGTCATCCATGCAGATTTAATTATATGTCATTGTTCAGTGCTTACTGTTGTTTCCTCTCCTCTGTATCACTTCTCATCTTAATGTGACTTTTCTAAATTATTTGGTTGATGTTTTCTTGAGCATTTTCATCAGGTTAAATTCTATGGGTATTATACTCTGATTTCTTGTATTTGCTCAGATGTCCATCTGCCTTTTCTTTCCTCATGTAGGTAACTTGTTCTTTCTTTTATCCTTAGTTATATTATGTGTGTATGCGTGTGTGTAATTATATACATAACTAAAATTTTAACTGACATAAAATTATATAAACTTGTGGAATACTATGTGATGTTTTGAGATACTGTGTAATATTCAGAGTAAACATGTGTATCTCCTCAAACATTAATCATTTCTGTATGATGAAAATATTTAATATTATTTCTTCAAGTTTTTTAAAAGAAAAATATGCAGTACAATATCATTGCTTATGGTTACCCTACTGTGTAATAGAACACCGGAACTTCTTGTACTACCATGCTGTAGCCTAGTATCCATCAGAGAACCTTTCCTCATCTCTCCCTCCAAACCACTCTCCTCAGCTCTGGTCACCAGTATTCTACTCTGACCTTTTTTAGATTTCGCATGTAAAGGAGATCATGCTGTACTTGTCTTTTTGTGCGTGGTGTATTTTGCTTTAGCACAGTATCTGTTCCATCGTTGTTGTTGTAAAGGACAAGATTTCATCCTTCTTAGAGGCTGAACGGTATCCCACAGTGTATATGTACCACGATTGGAGAAGGAGAGATCTGTTTCTTCATAGATACACAGTCTGTCATTGGAATGTTTTTCATGGATTCTGAAGAGAAGCAGGGGTAGCAGCGTCCCATCTGTCTCCCAGGGTGGGCTTCTTTAGGGATGTGAACTGCTGCCTCCGTGTCCTCTCCAGGCTGGAAAGTAGGCTCTTCCAAGAAAAAATGGTCTGTCACATGAGGAGGGACTGCTGTGTGCCAGTGCATTTCAGTTTCTCTGTCTGCAAAGCAGGCAGCCATAGTGTGTCAAGCAATAAACAGAAGATAAATGCCATTCTCAAGAGTGGTTAAAAGGCAAAGTACCAGAATTAAACTTACATATACTTTTTTTCTAAAGATTTAGTTATTTGAGATGTATGGTTACAGACAGTAGAGGGAGAAACAGAGAGAAAGGTCTTTCATCTGGGCTTTACTCCCCATGGCTGCAAGGGCCAGAGCTGTGCCAGTCCGAAGCCAGGAGCCAGGAGCTTCTTTGAGTCTCCTACATGGGTGCTGGGGTCCAAGCACTTTATCTTCCACTGTTTTCCCAGGCCATAAGCAGAGAGCTGGATTAGAAGAGGAGCAGCCAGGACACGAACTGGCACCCATATGGGATGCTGGTGCCACTGGAGGCTTAGCCTACAGTGCCCAGCTCCACCATCTATCATATATATATATATATATATATATATATATATATATATATATATACTTGAAAGGAACTCAAAGATTTATATGAAAAAATGTAAAACATTACTGAAAGACATGAAAGACATTTGGAACAATGTTCATGCCTACATATATAACACCATACAGCTGTCAGTTTATTTTAAATTAATTTAGGAAATTTAATGTGATGATGAAAATGCTTTTTCAAATACTAGATAACTTGATTTTTAAACAAATATTTATTTGTTTATTTGAAAGTCAGATTTACAGAGAGGGAAATCCGAGGCACAGAGAAAAAGAGAGAGAAAGGTCCTGTATCTGCTGGTTTACTCCCAAAATGGCTGCACCAGGGTTGGGCCAGGCCATAGCCAGGAGCCAGGGACTTCATCCAGGTCTCCCATGTGACTGCAGGGGCCCAAGCACTTGGGACATCTTATGCTGCTTTTCCAGGCCCATTAGCAGGGAACTGCATTGGAAGTGGAGCAGCTGGAACTTGAACTGGCACCCATATGGAGTGCTGGTGCTTCATGCAGTGGCTTTACCCACTTCACCACAGTGCTGGCCCCCAGAGAACCCCATCTTGAAATAAATTGATCTTGGCTAAATAATCAGCCAAGAAAATTTTTAGGGATAGGGAAAAGAGCATGGGTAATGGATAGAGGACATGTGCACCAGATAGTACAATATGAGGCCTTAGTAATTGGAGCCTTATGGTGCTGGAGGTGGGGAGATGTGTAATGAGTGGAGATGGTAGCCTAGAAATAACCCATAGCCATAGGATGATTTGTATATGGTAAAGATAGCTTCTCAAAAACTAGTGGAGGACGTGTGCACTATTCAATATGTAGTTTGTGGGAAAACTAGATACTCATCTCTGCGAAATAAAGAACAGTGAAATCCTAACTCATACCAAGGATAAATTACAAGTGATAGAAGATTAATGAAATCACAAATATTTTGACAGAAAACATGAGTATTAAAATTTTTTTGATAAGGGGAACAGAACTTATGACTTAAAATGTCAAAAAAGGATTGAGCAATTAGGCTACATAAAAAAGAAAACTTCTGCATTATAAGAAACATAATGAACAAATTATAACCTGAGAAAATACATGAAAATTGTATTACAGATGGATTAATCTTTTCCATATATAAAAACTACTAAATATAGATAAAACTTAGCAGTCCAATAGAAAAATAGGCTAATAGGCATGAAAAGAATTTTTTATTGTTAAAAATTTATCTTTCAGATATACTTGTATGTATGTAGAAATGTACAATTGGCCATAATGTCAAGAGATTGGAGATCATGTATCTATCAGTAGGGGACTGGCTTAATAAATTATGGAACATCTATATAGTGGATATTATGCAGTTGTAAAAACAGCAAGGCTGTATAAATTGCTATGGAGATTTTTCCAGGACATACAGGTATGAGAGGATCTCAAAATTTTTTGCATTGGGACAAGATCTTTGGTGCAGTAGTTAAGATGCCACTTGGTATGTGTGCATCTCATATTGGAACATTTGGGTTTGAGTCCTAGCTCCATTTCTGATTCCAGCTTCTTTTGTCTAACTTCTTGCTGTCATTCTCTGGGAGGCAACAGATGACAGCTTAAGTACTTGGGTCCCTGCTACCCATGTGGGAGACCTGGATTGAGTTCCAGGCTCCTGGTTTTGTCCTAGCCCAACTTTGGCTATTGTGAATATTTAGGGAATACACCTTTGAATGCAAGATCTCTGTCTCTATCTCATTGCCTTTCAACAAAATGAAAATACTTAGGTAAAATTTTTTTTAAAGAATTATTTTATTTATTTGAAAGGCAGAGTTACAGAGAGAAGTAGAGCCAGAAAGAAAGAGAGGTCTTCCATTCTGCTGGTTGACTCCCCAAAAGGTCGCAGAAGTCAGAGCTGAGCTGATCTGAAGCCAGGAGCCAGGAGCTTCCTCCAGGTCTCCCACGTGGGTGCAGGCTCCAAAGGACTTCTTTTACCAGGCCATAGCAGAGAGCTGTATCAGAAGAGAAGCAGCCGGGACTCGAACTGGCACCATATGGGGTTGGTGGTGGTGTAGGCTGGGGCTTTAACCCGCTGCGCCACAGCGCTGGGCTCCCCTAAGTAAATTTTTAAAAAGCAATATGAATGTCATACACACACAAAAAGCAAAGATTTTTGCACCAAAACAAACTTATCTCTTAACTCCACTTTCCATAAACTTTTTATAGTTTCCTGGTATTAAAAATAAAGTACACAACCATGTATAAACATGCTAAGGAGCAGCATTGTTCAGTGCTTACTGTTGTGTGGATATATCCTCTCATATATATAAGTAACTTAAATATACTTATGAATATATGTATAAATTAATAAAAATGTCTGGAATAATGGAAATTGATTACTTTGAGAGCTGGAAAATTTAGTGGTAAGGATTGGACAGATTGGAGACAGGAATTAGAAGATTTTTTCATAATATACTTTTTGTTCCTTTTTGATTTTTGTATGATGGAGTTGTAGTACTTAAGAATTTATAGCATACCAGATATTTTAAGTTGGAAGTGACAAACACAGTCTGATCTGATTTCAGTGAACCACTACTCAATTTTCATCATCAACACAAATGTCCCCATTAGCGTTGGAAATTCAGCTTCTTTATTTTCTGCAAATTCTCGAATTTTAGACTTACGTCAGTACTTGTTAATGTATATAACTAAGCTGAATAGAGCTCTTATATTTTAGGAGGATTTACAGTCTTAATTACTATCATTTGAATGTAGGAAAATAAATTATATTCTGTAATGACAGATAATGGCTTTCATCAGTTACAGTCACATAGATGCACAGCAGCCTTGTAGTTTACTTACGACTTCAGCCATGGTAAGATGAACAGAGAGCACCAAATTCATCACTTAGAATGTTATGAAAACTATCCTGTCCAGTGGAATTGAGATGTATTTTTATACAGACAAAATTTGACTAATAAAGCAAATTGTCTGTTTTCTCTGACAGAGAATAGACGCTTGTTTCTATCTGACCAATATCACCAAATAGTCACACCATAAAACAGATTTCCTGTCATTGGTGTCACCAGTGGGGAATAACTTACTGACCACAACTCTTGAAGATCCCAAATCAGACGTGGCGAAGAACCAGAAATAAACAAAAACAGTGAGTTTCAGACTCAGAAGAGGAAGGCGTTGTTCTATGGCTGCTTGGAGTTTATTCCAGGGACCAAGACACAGATATGCCTGGGGTTGAACAGTCTCTGAGGTACATTTCTTGGACAATATTGTATGTGTGTGATCTTCAAAAAGTGCATGAAAGAGGCATGAGGCATATTATGAAAGCATGAATGTATTTCGGAACTTTTTTTGCACAGCCATAAACATTTGATTCCTTTTCTCCATGAATTTTTTGAACTACTCTCGTAGGTGACTTCCGTGTGGGAGACCTGGGCAGAGGTTCTGGCTCCTGGCTTCGTCTGGACCAGCCCTGGCCATGGTGGCCATTTGGAGAGTAAACCAGTGGATGGAGGATTTCACTGTCTGTCTCTCTACCATTATGCCTCTCAAATAAATAAACACAAAAACAAATAGTTTTTAAAATAGAGAATCCACTTGGGCTTTTCTTTGGAGCTTCAATATCACATGATTTTTCTTAAGTTATGAGCAAGAATCTCATACAGATAAAATGAGTGATAATCAAACATTCGAATAATTCTTAATGGAGGAAGCAGTAAGACAGAAAGGCTGGCTCTCATAATCTTTCAACTTAAAGAGTGTGTTTTGCTCCATTTTATTCTTGATTGAATATGTCCAATGAAGTCTGAAAATGTTTTAGAGAAAACTCTTGTAAAATTGTTGGAATCTACTTAGTATAGAGTTGGTCTTCTGTGTGTAAAGTAAATTGAAAATGAATCATAATGGAGAATGGGAATGGGAGAAAGAGGAGGACTGGGGTGGGAGTGTGGGTGGGAGGGCAGGTATGGTAGGAAAAATCGCTATATTCTGAAAGTTGTAATTATGAGATTTATATTCCTCAAATAAAAGGTTTCTTTGGAGAAAAAAAGAGAAAATTCTTGTAAAAATTTAGCATTAGATTTTTTCAGGTGTTTTGACTGGCACTCCTCAACAATGCAGCTTTCTGATAGCTATGAAATTATAGTCAAATATTTTAAGGATCAAAGTTGCCCATAATTTTAAAGACATCAAACAAAATAATCAAATAAATAGCCATTAATTTTTTTAAAGATTTATTTGAAAGACAGAGTTACACACAGAGAGAAGGAGAGGCAGAGAGAGAGAGAAAGGTCTTCCATCTGCTGGTTCACTCCTCAAATGGTCACAACGGCCAGAGCTGCACCGATCCAAAGCCAGGAGCCAGGAGCTTCTTCTGGGTCTCCAATGTGGGTGCAGGGGCTCAAGGACTGGGCCATCTTCTACAGCTATCCCAGGCCATAACAGAGAGCTAGATCAGAAGAGGAGCAGCCAGGACTAGAACCAGTGCCCATATGGGATGCTGGCGCTTCAGGCCAGGGCTTTAACCCACTGTGCCACAACAACGCAGGCCCCTAGACATTAAATTTTTATAGAGTTGATTCATTGTGGCATGGCAGAAAAATACATAAACGTGATTTTTATGTGCATTAAACTAATGTGTAACCTTTACCATTACATTTATTTTATAATCTTATTAAGGTACAATATTCATATAATGAAAGTCCACAGTTCATGCCTGCGCTATGGCTCACTTGGCTAATCCTCCTCCTGCAGCGCCGGTACCCCAGGTTCTAGTCCCGGTTGGGGCGCCGGATTCTGTCCCGATTACTCCTGTTCCAGTCCAGCTCTCTGCTGTGGCCCGGGAGTGCAGTGGAAGATGGCCCAAGTGCTTGGGCCCTGCACCCCATGGGAGACCAGGAGAAGCACCTGGCTCCTGGCTTCAGATCGGCGCAGCGCGGGCCGTGGCGGCCAGTAGGGGAGTGAACCAACGGAAGGAAGACCTTTCTCTCTGTCTCTCTCTCACTGTCTATAGTTCTCTCACTGTCTCTCTCACCATCTAACTCTGCCTGGCCAAAAAAAAAAAAAAAAAAAGGAAAAAAAAGTCCACAGTTCATAGTGCGCACTTTGAAAAATGTATATTTATTTATACACTCAAGTAATCACAGCCCGTCAGGATACAAAATATTTGTTGCATACAAGACCCTTGCCCCTCAGTCTCTCCCAGAGGTAATCTGTTACTCTCTTTTTTGTCACCATAGATTAACTTTGCCTGTTCTTGAACTTCACATAAGTAGAAACATATGACAGGTACTAATGCACGACATACTAGTGCATGTCTTGTTCATTTGTGAGATTCATCTATATGTTGCAGATTACAGCAATAATTCTTTAAAACTTTAAAAAAAATTTTAACTTATTTGAGAAGCAGGGAATAAGAGGGAGATCCCAAATGCCTTTTAAATGGGCCGAGGCTGAAGCTGAAGCTGGGAGCTGGGAGCTGGGAACTCAGTCCAGGCCTCCCATGTGGGTGACTCAAACCCAATTTACTTGAGTTGCTCTGCTGCCTCCCAGAGTCTGCTGCATTGGTGGGAAACTGGAGCTAGTAATCCAACTCAAGTACTCCAGTGTGGAACATGGGCATTTTAATAACTAGGTTAAAGGTCTGCTCCTTGCATCAGTAATTTTTTTCACTTCTGTGTAGTAGTCATTTTTTTTTTTTTTTGGCAGGCAGAGTGGACAGTGAGAGAGAGAGAGACAGAGAGAAAGGTCTTCTTTTGCCGTTGGTTCACTCTCTAATGGCCGCCGCGGCTGGCACGCTGTGGCCGGCGCACCGCGCTGATCCGATGGTAGGAGCCAGGTGCTTCTCCTGGTCTCCCATGGAGGTGCAGGGCCCAAGGACTTGGGCCATCCTCCACTGCACTCCCTGGCCACAGCAGAGAGCTGGCCTGGAAGAGGGGCAACCGGGACAGAATCCAGCGCCCCGACCGGGACTAGAACCCGGTGTGCCAGCACCGCAGGCAGAGGATTAACCTATTGAGCTGTGGCGCTCGCCACTTCTGTGTAGTAGTCTTACTGTATGAAAAATGAAAAAAAAATTATGTATTATTTGACATTTATTTTGCCTTAATATATAATTATATGTACTGAAATATATAATTATGCTTGGCTTTTTGCATATCAACCATACAACCAGTGGTTTTGCTAAGTGATCTTACTCAAATTGTATAATCAATCATCTATTTACACACCATGTCATCTTCACATGAGAATTTATTTTTCCCTTTTCAATATTTATAACTTCTATATTTTCTTCTCCTTGCCCTGCTTCCCACCCTACATTTCCCAAACTGAGTTGATCTGAGGTTCAGTATTGAATAGAACAAGATGTATTTATGATCTCAGCAGGAAAGCATTCAGTATTTCACCGTTAAGTATCATGTTAGCAGTGTTTGTGTTTATTAACTTTCATGAAAGTACTTATAAAAATTAATGAATACTATAAATTAAATTTTACCTATTATAATGACATTTATAGATTTAATTTCTTTTTTTAAAGATCTTTATTTACTTGAGAGATAGAGTTACAGACAGACAGAGGGAGAGACAGTGAGAAAGGTCTTCAATCTGTTGGTCCACTCTCCAGATAGCTGCAGTGGCTGGATCTGAGCCAGTCTGAAGCCAGGCGCCAGGAGCTTCCTTCCTCCTGGTCTCCCATGAGGGTGCAGGGGCCCAAGCACTTGGGCCATCTTCCACTGCTTTCCAGACCATAGCAGAGAGCTGGATCGGAAAGAGAGCAACTGGGACTAGAAGTGGTGCCCATATGGGATGCCAGTGCTGCAGGTGGAGGCCTAGCCCGCTATGCCACAGTGCCGGCCCCCAAATTTAATTTCTTTAATAGCTATAAGACTATATAGATTTTGTTGTTTCTTGTTTTGGTTTTAGTGAATTGTATTCTTAAACAAATTTGTTTGTTTCAATTGAATTCTCAACTACATTGGAATGAAATTATTCATAATGTCTACAGGCTTTCTAGTTATGGCTCCCTTTTCATTCTTTGTATTATTGATTTGATCTAGCTAGAGCTTGTCCATTTTATTACTCTTATAAGTAGTCAAGTTTTGGCTTTGTTAGTTTTCTCTGTTATATACCTGCTTTCCATTTTATTAATTTATTATTTAAACTTTTTTTCTCTACACTTTCCTTGGATAATTTTACTATTTTTCTTTGCCAATTCATTGATATCTGTTCCTACTTTTTAAGATTTATTTACTTACTTAACTACACTGCTTTATATATATATATATATATATATATAACTACACTGCTTTATATATATATATAACTACACTGCTTTATATATATATATATATATATATATATATATATATATATATATAACTACACTGCTTTTTAAGTAAGTAAATAAATCTTAAAAAGTAGGAACAGATATCAATGAATTGGCAAAGAAAAATATATATATAAATAAAAAGTATATATATAAAAAGAAAAATATATATAAATATAAAATATATATATAAATATATAAATATACTACACTGCTCTCTCTCTCTCTCTCTCTCTCTCTCTATATATATATATATATATATATATATATTACACTGCTTTTTAAGTAAGTAAATAAATCTATATACCTAATGATTCATTCCCCAAATGGCCACCAGGGCTTGGACTGGCTTAGGCTGGAGCCAGTAGGTTCTTCAGGGTTTCCCAGGTGGGTAACAGGGGCCAAGGACTTAGGCCATCATCCACTGGTTTCCCAGGTGCATTGGCAGGGAGCTGGATCAGAACTTGAGCACTGAACGGGAGCCCATATGGGATGCTGGCACTGCAGGCAACAGCTTAACCCTCTGCACCACAGCACCCACCCCCAATAGTAGTATTTCTTAATTTCAAATACTGAGTGAAATTTCTAGATTTTTTATCAGTAGTTAAGTGTTAATGTAATTCTGTGGTGGTCACAAAACACATATTTCACAACTTGAATTCTTTATATTTGTTGGGACTTGCTTCATGATTGATCACTTAGTCTTCTACTAAATGTTCCACATGTATTTGAAAAGAATGTATATTCTTTGTTTTTTAATTTATTTGAGAGAGAAAGAAAAATCTTGCATCCCTTGGTTGACTTGTGCATTTGATCTTAGCCAACTTCTTACATATGTGTGTGCAACAGCCAGAATTGAGCCAAGCTAAACCCAGGAGCTGGGAACCCAGTGCAGGTCTCTCATGTGAGTGACAGGGACCTAAGTACTTGAACCATCACCTGCTGCTTCCTTTGGGGTCGCCCACATAGGTGCAGGGGCCCAAGGACTTGAGTCATCTTCTATTGCTTCCCCAGGCCATAGCTGAGAGCTGTATTGGAAGTGGAGTAGCTTGGACTTGAACCAGCAACCATATGGGATGCCAGCAGTGCAGGTGGCAGCTTTACCTGCTTCGCCACAGTGCCGGCCTCACAAGTGAATTCTTATTTTGGAGACTGTATTTTTATATGTAGAATGAATACTGATTTTTATATAGATTTCAATTCTTGTTGAATGCATTCATCTTTCATCTATTTTCTCATTAATTTCATTGAACATATAATTATAAATTTTTTAGCAAGTTGTTAAACATTTAATTGAATTCTTTTTTGCTAGCTTTTTACTTCCTTTCTCCTGATGCTTTGACCCTGTCAGGTAATCTCTTATCATCCATCTTACCTCGAGAGACCTGTCTTTCCTGAGAGTTTAGGCTGGTTGGTTGCTCAGGGATTTTGAGTTTTCTGGTGTGTTCTAGAAAAGTTCTATTTTTGTAGATTGACTTTTTTTTTTTAGTCTTGGAGTAATGTTATTTAGCTTTCTACATCATAAGTAGAAATCACAAAGGCATCCTAGCCATTTTAAGTTACTTTCTGTTCATTCTAAAACAAAAAATTATAATGTATATGAGGAAAATGGACATTCTGAGAATTGATGATTGCTTATAGCCTTGTCTCTACTGTTGAGGAGCAGTGTTTTTCCTTCTTACTATTTGTTGAATTCTTTTCTCAGTGGACGGTTAATCTTATGATTATAAAGTAAACTGAATTATGTCATTGTAAAATTTAAAGAAAGTATAAGAAAGGAAGGAGGAGGGAGGGTAGAAGGGAGAGTAGGGTGAGAAGTATCACTACGCTTTTAAATCTATATAAATGAAATACATGAAATCGTTCAACTTACATAAATTTAAAAAATTGTAAATAAAAAATAAAATTTAGATGAAATGTGAATCTCTATGTTGACTGTTTTCTAGTTTTTTTTAAAAATACATTTTTCCCTTTAAAAAATTAAATTTCATAATGTTTATTGGCTCCCAGGGAATGTGGAAGAAATTCTTAGAGAGTTTGGAGAATGCTTTTTCCTCTACAGTGACCTAATTTTTCTTTTGGTACGTGTAACTTTGTCATGTCTTGGTTTTAGGCTTGTTAGAGCCTGTTGTTGTAATGGTGCTTCCCAGATTCTATGGAAAATGGAATTAGAAGATAAATGTATTTTGATGTGAAGAAAATTTGGAATCCACGCATAGTTTTCCATAATACACACTTCCCCTGAACTTTCTGAAGCCCCTCCTCCTGTGGCCTGTTCCCAAGGCAGGGCCTCTCTGCAGTGTCAGTTGAGAGCTCAGGGTTTGCAGTGCTCCTGCATCTTTGTAGAGTTTGTTGGCCTCTGTCTCCTCAGCACTGTTGGCTGCACAAATGTCTACTCAGCTCTGTAGTTTTTCTTTTTCAGTGGCTTTCTTGGCATCTTGTACTACCTGTTGTAAGCTTAAGAATGAGTTGATGATTTGAAGAGAACATCGTAAATGCTTTTGGGCTCTTTCTCTACTGGTCTTTGGAAAGGCTTTTATTCTCTGAAGCCCCATTTGCTTTGGTAAATCCAACCTTCCCCTTGCCTCCTTGACTCACTTAGTTGATTTACAACATTGTGATTTGGAGAAACCTCACATAGAAAAAGGAATGATTAAATTGGGTATTCCTTGTGTGAAAGATTGTAGCCCTGGAAGTTCTGTCGGTGTTGGTCATTTTCCGGTACCTTCAGACAAATAGTTTTCTTTTTGCCCAGTATTCATAGTTGTTCTCATCCGGTGCTAGTTTGATGTGCTTTGTGGCATAGATTTGAACCAGAAATGCCGTATCCAACTTTATCCTGGAATTTTACTAATGCTCAGCATACATCTATAAGTATTGATGCAAAGAATTACTGCTGCAAATTTTTTGAAGTTTCATGCTGTGTTGAACAGATAAATCAGTCCTGAGATAATAATTACCATAGACCATAAAGGTTAACTAGGTGTACACCTTACTTGCATCTCCTTGAATAAAAGCAGGCATTTGGTGTATCACAAAAGATCTCTGAAAGCCAGGGTACAAAAGTGGGGCCAGTGTTCTTTTAACTAAAACTTCAAACCTGACATATAGTTTTTCTGCTCTTTGTATTGTAATCGTTGGTAGCTCTCATTGAAATGGAAATTCTATTTAGAATCTCTTACGTTTTTGTTTCTAGGAAGATGAAGTCCTCAGTACATTCTGAAGAGGATGATTTTGTTCCAGAACTGCACAGGAATGTTCATCCCCGAGAGCGGCCTGATTGGGAAGAAACACTTAGTGCGATGGTAAGTCAGTTTTATGCACATGCATATGTGTGTTATTGTATTTATCAGAGGGAAAGGGATGAGGAATTATTCCTCACCAAATTACGGATTTTTTGTTGCATTGTTCATTTATTCAAGAAGTATTTATTGAGCAGTGCTGTGTTCCAGATGTTGTTCTAGATAGATTCTGTGGGGTCACAGTGTAGTATATTGCGCTATGTGAAGGTATAGTTGCTGGTTACAGGGGTGGTCACAGATGGCCTCTGTGTGAAGGTGAGATTGGAGCAGGGACCAGAAGAATGTGAAGAGCAAGCAGTATGTTTTTCTGGGAACTGATTATTTTAGGAAACAGAAAAAACAAGTTAAATATTATGGTATAGAATTAAAAGGCAAGTTGGAAGAAACACAAGTAGGGCAAAGTGTCTGAAATTGAACGAGCCAGGGGAAGAAGAGAGAGGATGAAGTCAAAGGAGTGGTTTGGGTGGCTGCAGAGCGGATTCCTGGCTTCTTGTAGTCCGTTAGTAAGGGCTTTCACTTCTAATGCTGAGTGAGATGGGAAACCATTGCAGGACTTTTGACGTAATCTGGCTTAGATTGTAAAGAAACTTTCAGGCTGCTGTGAGTAGGGGGAGACAAAAAAGATAGTAAAGAGATCAATTAGAAGGTGTTCAATGATTGTGGTTTGAAATAGGGTAGTAGGAGACATGTGAGAATTGGTCAGATTGTGGATATAGATTTGTAGGAAAAGCCAACCATTTCTAATGATCAGAAGGATAAAATGATATCAAGGATGAATTCAAAATTTTTGGCCTGGTCAAGCTGAAGAATGGAACATACATTTATTGAGATGTTAGACATTTTTGTTGAGGGGTAGGTAGAAAAATCAGCTTTTAGTTTTCTACGTAAGTTTGAGATCCATGTGTTTTTTTTTTTTTTTAAGATTTTATTTATTTATTTGAAAGAATTACAGAGAGGGAGAAGGAGAGACAGAGAGAGAGAAAGGTCTTCGATCTGCTGATTCACTTCCTAAATTGCTGGGCCAGGCTAAAGCCAGAAGTCAGGAGCTTCATCTTGGTCCCCCACATGGCTGCAGGGGCTCAAGGACTTGGATCACCTTCTACTGCTTTACCAGGCGTGTTAGCAGGAAGCTGGATCAAGGAAGTGGAACAGCTGGGACTTGAACCAACACCCATATGGAATGCTGGTGCTGGAGGCATTGGCTTAACCCGCTGTCCCACAGCATCGGTCCTGAGATCCATGTTTAGTTTATTACAACTTTCTGTAGTTAGGTCTGTTAAAAAGAACAATGAAATTTGTGTGTGTGTGTGTGTGTGACACTTTATTTAATTATGGCTCAACATTAGTATTCCCTATTGTCAAAACTGAGTGTGGACGTTCATCTGTAATAAGACTACTTTTAAAAATGTCTTTTCACTCAGTTACTGTAAATACTGACATCAGCTTATAACTATATGATTTTTTTTTTTTTTGACAGGCAGAGTGGATAGTGAGAGAGAGAGACAGACAGAGAGAAAGGTCTTCCTTTTTGCCGTTGGTTCACCCTCCAATGGCCGCTGCGGCCGGCGCATCGCGCTGATCCGAAGCCAGGAGCCAGGTGCTTCTCCTGGTCTCCCATGCGGGTGCAGGGCCCAAGGACTTGGGCCATCCACCACTGCCTTCCCGGGCCATAGCAGAGAGCTGGCCTGGAAGAGGGGCAACCGGGATAGAATCCGGCTCCCCATCTGGGACTAGAACCCGGTGTGCCGGCGCCGCAAGGTGGAGGATTAGCCTGTTAAGCCATGGCGCCGGCCTTAACTATATGATTTTAATTCAGCTTCTTCATTACTCAGGAAATACAAAATTCTGTTAGGGTCTTGAGTTAGCCAGCTTTTCATCATTTTAACTAAAATACTTGAGGAAAGTAACTTAGGAAGGAAGAAAGTTTCTTTTTGCATGCAATTTGTCAATTCACAATCCAAGACTGAGCAGCCCCATTGGTCAGGACTCTGTGGAGGCTGACGATAGCCTAGGGATGATCACATACTGACCAGGAAGAAGAGAGAGATAGGCAGTGTACTGTTCCTTGACCCTCTCTGGCCTGTCATTACCATGCTGTCGTGATTCCATCATGGGACTCCATCCAAGCAAGTGATGAAGTCCAGTCACTTTTCAAAGGTACCTTGTGTGGGGCCGGCACCCGTGGCGCACCAGGTTAATCCTCCGCCTGCGGCGCCAGCATCCCACATGGACACCAAGTTCTGGTCCCGGCTACTCGTCTTCCAGTCCAGCTCTCTGCTGTGGCCTAGGAAGGCGGTGGAGGATGTCCCAAGTGCTTGGGCTCCTGCACCCGCATGGGAGACCGGGAGGAGGCACTTGGCTCCTGGCTTCAGATTGGCGTAGCTCCGGTCGTTGTGGCCATTTGGGGAGTGAACCAACAGAAGTAAGACCTTTCTCTCTGTCTTTCTGCCTCTCTGCCTGTAACTCTACCTGTCAAAAAATAAATAAATAAAATCTTTAAAAAAAAAAAAGGTGCCTTGTGTATGTGTGTATGTGAGGCTGTAATTGGATTAAGCCTCCACCCATACTCCATCAACCATTAATCCATAAACTTTAACATAAGACTTTGAGGTTCAAATGTTCAAACCATACCAGTTCTACTTTTGATATTTGCTTTTAATGTCCATGATGTTACAGATTATCACCTCCAGTCTAAGGCAATGTGGAAGTTCCTGTATCACATAGTTATATGGAGTTTGTGTTTGGAAATTTAGTTTGCAATTTTTATTGTAGTTTGCTGTAACTTTAATTTGAATATGGAAAACATATACCCTTAGAATTTATGTGGGAAATCTCTCTTCTTGTTCTATCGTTTGTTGCCTTGGGAAACATGTACAGTAGCAAGCACTTTCTTGCGGCTCTAAGAATATTAGCTGTCATCAAAATGACTTTCTTATAGTATTTTTTATATAGGTATGTTTTGTCTTTTAATTTTAGAATACATTCAATAAGAAGTAGCAAGTCTGCAGTGAAAACTAATTAGCAAAGTTGCTTAGTGTTCAGTGATAATGTATCCAACTACAAATCCTTTTCCTTTCACATTTTTTTAAACCAAAATTGGTTATAATGTTCTTAGTATGTTACATTTCAGGTTGTACTGAAGTAATATTTGCTCAATATATTTGAGAGTATTTTCACCACTAGTTGTCCCGTGTAGACTGTTCCTAGGGCCTAATTCTTCAGCCACTTCACACTCAACATTGGTTTCTCAATAACTGAGCAATATTGGTTACTCATCCATTTTGCTGACTTATCGAGTCAAGGAAAGCCACTCGTTAAACCACAGAGCAAATGTTGATTTTACTCAAAATTTCCTTAATTCTTCAAGCAACTGTTCTCACCAGAAGGCTGATAAACTTAAACCAGTTTGTTTTTTCGAAGTTTCTGTACTTCTTTTCTTTTTTTTTTTTTTTTTTTTTTAATTTTTTGACAGGCAGAGTGGACAGTGAGAGAGAGAGATAGAGAGAAAGGTCTTCCTTTTTGCCATTGGTTCACCCTCCAATGGCCGCCGTGGTAGGTGCGCTGCTGCCGGCGCACCGCGCTGATCCGATGGCAGGAGCCAGGTGCTTCTCCTGGTCTCCCGTGGGGTGCAGGGCCCAAGCACTTGGGCCATCCTCCACTGCACTCCCTGGCCACAGCAGAGAGCTGGCTTGGAAGAGGGGCAACCGGGACAGAATCCGGTGCCCTGACCGGGACTAGAACCCGGTGTGCCAGCGCCGCAAAGCGGAGGATTAGCCTAGTGAGCCGCGGCGCCGGCCTATACTTCTTTTCTATACTTCTTTGACTTGTTGCACTCAAACATGATTTAATTAACTCACCATTAGTAAAATACTTTCTGTCCTTTGATAAGATGGGCAACTTGGAAATTTATTTAGATAACAATCTTGGTATTTTTTAAAGATTTTTATGAAGAAATTTTGCATGGTAATATACTCTATTTTATTTTTTTTGAATTTTTAGTGTTGATTTCCTTGAATTTAGAATATTATGTTGACTGCATAGATTTGTATGGTTGATGTATATTCAATTCTCTGAGCACAGGAGATATGTCATTGTATAAGAAACAATGTTTTGCCATCTATTTTGATGAAAAAATTGATAAAGAAATATGACATTCTAAGTGCATTCATATCCTGTTTTATTTTTACGTGATATAAATGCATTGGTAGTTTTTTAAAATGTAGTTTGGTAACACATGCTGCAATTGAAATGCTGTTGATTTATAATTAAATTTTACAATTTATATTGTGCCAAGCAGCAGTGTGAATTGATGACAATGTCACATATGCTCTTTATTTGCACCTACTCAGCTCTGTCATTGCAGTGTGAAAGCAGTAATAAGAAATTCTTACACAAGTGAATGTGACTGTCTTCCAATAAAACTTTATTTATGGACACTGATATTTGAATTCCATGTAGTTTTCCTGTGTTATTCAAGAATAATTCTTTTGACTTTTTTTGCTGCCAACATTTAAAGACTTCTTTCAGTTTGAAAGGTGGCTATATAATAATAGGTGGTGGGCTAGATTAGTCCCCGTTTTTTGACCCCCTAGTTTAATATATATTGTAACTGAAGATTTAAGTCTAAGAGGTAAGGTTTTCCTAAACTTTCCAGATAGAAAATGATGTTATTCTAATTCCCATTATATGCTTTCCATATCTATATCATACTTACCTCATTTTAATCTAATTCATATGAGTTTATCTGCCTCCCTAGTAGGTTGCTTAGTTCTTTGAGAGAGGGTAGGAATCACCTTGTGTTTGTTTTTATTGAAGAATAAGGTTTAAAGGTTTAAAAGAGGCACTACTAATGAATTTCCTGCAAAGACAGAATGAACAAATGTTAAAGATTTAACACATTATTTAATGAAGGTACTAGTTGGATATTAAAACTCACTCAGGGTTCCATGTTGTAGTACAGTGGGTTAAGTCACAGTTTGTGACACTGGCATCCCATATTGGAGTGCAGGTTCAGGTCCTGGCTGATGTGGCCTTCTGCTAATGTGCCTGGGAAGGTGGCAGATGGTGGCCCAAGTACTTGGGACCTTGCCACACACATGACAGATCTGGTAGAGTTCAGTTCCTGGCTTTGGCCTGGCTCAGTCCCAGCTGTTGTTACTATTTATGGAGTGAACCAGTAGATGAAAGATCTCTGTCACTTCTCCCTGTCACTCTGCCTTTCACATAAATAAATATTTTAAAAAACTGGTCAAAATACCTTCCTTTCATATTTGCCAAACCATGATTAAATATATAACAAAATGATGCAATCCTGTTCACCTCCACTGAACAGTGGCTGCTCCACTTCTGATGCAGCTCTCTGCTTATGGCCTGGGAAAGCAGTAGAAGAAGACCCAAGTCCTTGGGCCCCTGCACCTGCATGGGAAGACCTGGAAGATGCTCCTGGCTTCGGATTGGCCCAGTTCTGGATGTTGTAGCCATTTGGGGGGTGAACCAGTGGATGGATGACCTCTCTCCCTCTCTTTCTTTTTGCCTCTCTATGACTCTGCCTTTCAAATAAAAATAAATAAATATTAAAAAATGAAAGGGTAGTAGTAATAGTTTTGCCCATTTGTGAATCTTTCACAATTTCATGGCAATTTTTACAACCGTCAGGTAATCTACATTTAATTTATTGAATGAAAAGAAAGGTGACACTTGTTTGTATGTGGTGCTCCCTTTACTCTGTATTCTATCATGTTATATACATGTGAAATAACTGAATTTTCTGGCATCTACATTTATATATTTAAGTACTTACAAAAATACTATTTATATTGTGCATTTTAGTGTGTGTTTTGTACTCTAATTTCTTCATATAAAGTACCCTGAGGACAGGTGCTATAATCTTTTGGGAATTTAACAAGAGGTATAGTGCATTGCTAGGTTGAAAAAAGTGTACAATAAATGATGAAAGGGTATAAATGAGATTAGAATCACATTTTACTATTTCTCTAGAAAGTAGTAATCGTTTTAAAGATTTATTTATTTGAAACAGTGATGGAGAGGGAAAGAGAGGGAAGGAGAGAGGGAGCTGGGGATGGAGGGAGGAAGAGAGAGCAGAAAGGGGATGGTGGGGAGATCTTCCATCTGCTGGTTTATTCCTCAAATGGCTACCGTGGCTACAGAGCTGAGCCATGCCAAAGCCAGAGCCTATTGAAACTTCATCTGAGTCTCTCAAATGGGTAGCAGGGGCCCAAGTATTTGGGCCATCTTCTGCTGCTTTTCTGTGTGCATTAACAAGGAGCTGGATTGGAAGCAGAGCAGCTAGAACTTGAAATGGAGCTCCAGTATGGGGTGCTGGTGTTGCAAGGTGGCTTACCCTGCAATGCCAAAATGCCGGCTTTTAGAAAACATTAATTGCAAACAGTAAATAAGAACAGGAAAGTTTAGAACCTTTTCCTCACAATAATAATCTAGTTGAAATATCACTTTGAAATTTATTATTAAGAGAAACCCTTATATAATATTTCCCCCAAACAATTCCATTTACTTAATTTTTGAGTTATTTTTGAAATAAAATGGCTTAAATGATTATTATTTTTTTTTTTTAAATTTTTGACAGGCAGAGTGGACAGTGAGAGAGAGAGACAGATAGAGAGAAAGGTCTTCCTTTGCCGTTGGTTCACCCTCTAATGGCCGCCGCGGTAGCGTGCTGCGGCCGGCGCACCGCGCTGTTCCGATGGCAGGAGCCAGGTGCTTCTCCTGGTCTTCCATGGGGTGCAGAGCCCAAACACTTGGGCCATCCTCCGCTGCACTCCCTGGCCACAGCAGAGAGCTGGCCTGGAAGAGGGGCAACCGGGACAGGATCGGTGCCCCGACTGGGACTAGAACCCGGGGTGCCGGCGCCGCAAGGCGGAGGATTAGCCTAGTGAGCCATGGCGCCGGCTAAATGATGAATTTTTTATTGATCTGCATAGTACAACCAGAATATTAACTTTTTAAGATACATATTGAAAAGGGAGCTAGAAATATGACTTGTTAAGACCTTATAGATTTAATATAGATCATTCTAAATTCAAAACAACTATAATAAAAGCCTGCATTAGTGCTCTGTTCTTTTGTGTTTCATATATTCTTCATAAATCTGTAGCTAAGTAAATATTTAAAGAAATCTGAAGCTATAGAGAATTTCTAATTTACTAACTGTAAAATACTTATTTGCAATTATTTATAACATATGGAAGTTTTTGTATTTAAATATTAACACTTTTCAAAAAGAAAAATATAAAAAAATCTGAAGAGAAAACTGTGTGTGCGCCATATGTGCATTGTATGTGCGTGTCTTGTTCCAGTGTTGAATATTTGCACTCAAACCACCTTGATGATCTAGTATTGATCATTTCAGGGCTGTCAGAATGAATCCTGATAATTCTCCAACTTATTTCAGTTTCCTTTTTAGTCTTTAAAATAGTATGTGGTCAGGACTCAGGCTAAAGGAGGTCATGTTGGAGCAATTGATAAGATAAATATTTTTGACAACAAATGCTCACCTACGCAAATAGTTGAATAAAGAAGACATACATTTTCAACTCCTAAAATACCAGAAACTTTTAAAAAGCTAGAAAAAATGTTAATGCCCAGTGTGATCAACCTCCCTACCTTCCCTTCTTTCTCTTTCCGTCTGTCTGTCCCATCTACTCCTCCCTGTCTTTCTCCCTGCTGCCTACCCTCCCCCCACTCACGTACACACACTTGTGCACACACTCACACTCCCTCACTCCTGAAGGTTATATGTTTTCAGGCCTGTCTCTTTCCTGCTATGAGTTGGCATCCGTTGGCCACAGCACTTTTGTGTCTCTGTTCTCTCCCCGTTCTTTGCTGTCACCTCCACAGAGATGACTTCCTGACCCCGTCTTAGCCCTGTGAGCATTTACTGTCCACTTGAAGACTTGGTGCAATCTGTGAACTACAGCTTTCACCAGCCTCATCTTTCTGCTCCCAGCACGGAGCCTCCTCTTCTTTAACTTCATAGTTTATGGTGATAACACTGACTTTTTTCTGGACATCCAGGTTCAAAACCTTGTTTTTGTTATAAATGAGGTGGTTTCATTTCATTTATCTTTTTTTTTTTTTTTTGACAGGCAGAGTGGATAGTGAGAGAGAGAGACAGAGAGAAAGGTCTTCCTTTTTGCCGTTGGTTCACCCTCCAATGGCCGCTGCGGCCAGGGATTGTGCTGATCCGAAGCCAGGAGCCAGGTGCTTCTCCTGGTCTCCCATGCGGGTGCAGGGCCCAAGGACTTGGGCCATCCTCCACTGCCTTCCCGGGCCATAGCAGAGAGCTGGCCTGGAAGAGGGGCAACCGGGATAGAATCCGGCGCCCCGACCGGGACTAGAACCCGGTGTGCCGGCGCCACAAGGTGGAGGATTAGCCTGTTAAGCCACGGCGCCGGCCTCATTTCATTTATCTTAAATGCCAAAGTTCTTCCTTTCTTAACCATTTTTACTTCAGTTGCATTGGCCTCCTCATAATTTCTCAAATATGCCAGACATTCTTCCACTTCAGGGTCTTTGTATTTTGTGTTCTTTCATCTAGAAAGTGCTTTTCCTTTTTTGTATCTTTTTAAAAAAGTTATTTATTTACTTGAAAGGCAGAGTTACTGAGAGAGGAATAAACAGAGAGAAAGAGACTTCTTCCATCTGTTGTCTCTCTCCCCAAATGGCCACAAGGGCCCAGACTGGGCGGGATGGAAGCCAGGCGCCAGGAGCTTCTTTTGGTTTTCCCATGTGGGTGCAGGGACCACCTCCTCCTACTTTCCCAGTCACATTAGCCAGGAGCTGGATTGGAGATTAGCAGCCAGGACTTGACCCATTGCTCATACAGGATGCGGGAGTTGGAGGCATTGGTTTTACCCACTATGCTATAATGCTGGCTGGCCCCATTTTTATTTCTCTCTCTCTCTCTCTCTCTCTCTTTTTTTGGATGGGACGTGGAGGGGCAGATTTAACTGCTTGTTTTTTCTTGAAAGTACCTTCAGTTTTTCTAGCTTCTGAACTCACTTTTCGTTCATTAATATGAGTTTCTTCTCATATGTTTTCTCTTTTCTCTCCCCTCTCTGCTCCCATATTTTAAAACAAAAGTGAGGCTGTTGGTACAGTTTTCTTGGTTATCACAAGTGGCGCTTGGGCCATTTCCCCTGTATTGCCTACTTGCTGAAAGAGAAAGAAGTTGGTACCACAGCTGGATTGTTTCTCCTGAATAATCTTGAACAAGAGTTAATTTAAGAGTTAGTGTGCATTTTGCTGATTGCTCCTTGAAGAGATAGTTGTCCACTTTCTTTAGTATTTACGCTTGTTCTTTTTACCCATCAACTTGTAAAAACATTTGTGGCTTGAATTAAAAAAAAAAAGTCTTTGCAAATACTCACTAAATGAATATCTTGGCTCTGTTATTGCTGTGTGATATTTAACTTCTATTTTTGATTGATGGATGAATTTTAAATCAGAGGAAAGGATGATGTTTATCATCTCATGTCTTTAAAAGCTGAATGTTTTATGTAATGATGCTTTGTGAACAATCACAAATGCAACCATCGATTAATATGCAAAGTCCAGCTTTTGAGTTTCTGCCAGTCCAGCTCTCAGTAACAACTGCAAGCCTCCTCTGCTTCATCCCCTTCCGTGGTGTGCTGTTTTGGCTGGAATTGTGGGATTTCTCCAGCATGCACTGAGGCGGATTGGATGAAATTGCTAATATTATAGGTTAAAAAAGGTTGAAAATTTGCAGTTTCATGAAGTTAAGCCTGAAAGCATTGAACTCTTGAACCAGAGCTTAAGCCTGTCATTTCATTGTTAATAATTAAACTGAAAACCACGTTCCAAATATTACACTATTTAAGCTGTAGGTGATTTGAATGTTATTTTTACCCATAAAATTTGTGGTATAGCTTTTCAAAATACCTGTAATTTACAAAATATTCAAGGAAAACACTACACAAAACGTGTGTACTCAGAGGAATAATGATTCCTCTGGGTCTCAACTGGAGGGTGGGAGTAGTCTTAAAATCTTACTGTTTCTTCCTTTAATAAAAATCTTGCCTGCCACGCATCTCATTTGTGATTCTTTCTTCCCTTCTATTCATACTGCCTTATTCTAATATTCATATTTGAATAATATATGTAACATGTAAATTCTTGTTACTAGATAACAATGTGTACAAAATTCAAATGTAGAAATAGAGTATTATTTTCTAGCAGCACTAAAGACTAATTTACCTCAGTGAATTATCTTTAAAGGCAACAGTATACTATTAGATTTTCCTAGGAACCTCTATATAAAATTATACATTATTGGAACCCTGTATCTGTAACAAATCAAAAACCTGAATAAATAGAATTATTTTTAATGATCTGGGCAGATGGGATGAGATGAGGAAAATGACAAATCTTAATTATAGAAGAATATAAATTTCAGAACCTTTAAAAGTTTTGCTTAATGTGTAAATGTGTTCGTTTTAGGTTGATTAACCAGCTGTTGCCTAGTGGAGGGGTTGTGCTAATTATCCTAATGGTGCTTGCTAATAATTCTTCCCAAATTGTCTTAAACACTGTCTCTGAATAATTTTCCTTGCGGTTAATTGATTCTCTCTGGGGAAATATTTTCGGTAGAAGTGAACTTGAAGGCAATTCCTTTGCTGTCAGAACACTAATTTTATGATCATTTTTAGATTTTTTTTTCTTTCACCCCCCCTCAGAGTTCTTTTGTTCCTAAACTAGAGAATTGAATGGGAATAACTGTATTGTTTACTCCTGGGCCTTAGTTCATGGCTGTTTATATGGTCTGTGGTGTCCAGGCACTAAGACATTAGGAAATTAAAATATCCCCTTTACCATTACTTTGAATCCAGAAGTCTTGAGTTTTTGCATATGTGAAGCATGTATTAGTACAAGAGCTAACCTTGTCAAGTAGGATGACAGTACACATAATGCCAAAAACAATTTTAAGAGAGAACACTAGGAAACAGTCACAGATTTGATTTAGAAAGTACATATGTGTTTAAGGGATTGTTGGTAGTTTGTGGAGATTCATCTGAACTTGTGATTACAGGCTTATAAAAATGGAATAATTTTTCTTTCTCATTACTTTATAGTGATGCCGTCTCTAGGGAATTGTAAAATTATGAAGTACCCTTTGAATCAGTGAAGAACAGTGTTAATTAGTCTATTTTTAGCATTAAGGATTTCTTTTTTGTATCAAAATTCTTTTAATTCTTTTGAAAATATTCCAGAAGTGGCAGGTGTTGGGCTTACAGTCAGGAAGCTGCTTGAGACAACTTGCATCCCATGTTGGAGTCCCCAGTTTGAGTTGACTTAGCTTCCAATTCCAGCTTCCCGCTAATGAAGACCCTGGGAGACAGCAGGTGATGGCTCAAGTGATTCGGTTCCTGCTACCATGTGGGAGACTTGGATTAAGGGTTAAGTTCTTGCTCCTGGTTTATGCCTGGCACAGCCCTGGTCATTGCTGGCATTTGAGGAGTGAGCCAGTTAGAGTGCCCTCTGTCTGTCTCTGTCTCTCAAACAAAAAAAGATTCTGAGAGAGAACTCAGTTGACTTTCTTTGTGACATACATACTGTTGTTCAACTAAATGTTTATTTTGTTTAGCAAATTTATTTTTATGAATTTATTTCTTCTATAATGTTGAGATACTTATTTTTTCTTACATTATTTCATGTTCCTTTGTGGGAAAGGTGATAATACTTAGACCAGTTATAATGTAAATGTTTCTATAAACATCATTTCTGAGATTTCATTATATGTATTTTCTCTGGTTCAATTGTGGTTGGTTATTGAAAGTGGCAGTTGCCATTCTTGACAGTACAAATTTTGTATTAAAGTATCATTTATTCAGTTGATCCATGTGTGAGCCTGTAGCTCTACTAGCAACAAAACAACTCCTGTAATGTTTTTCCTATTTATGTCCACAAATATTTCCCATTATCTGTATTTTAAGCAGAAATGTTATTTTCATAATCATTGTCAAGAAATATTATTTATAACATTAATCTTAAGGTCCTGTGTCCGCCCTCAAATTCTGAGTACAAATAACAAAGGTAATACAAAAAATAGAATTTGAATCTGTTGAAAATGAGAAATGGCAAAAAAAAAGAAAAACAGGATTTTCCCCTTTCATTTTTCAGAATCTTTTTGCTAGCTTCAAACATAAAGAAGACATTGATTAAGACTTCTTTCCCCTTTGTGTATTGTTATTTTTTGTTGTTGTTGTTCCTTGATGAAAAGAATATTCCTGGACCACTTTGGTAGTAATATGCACTTAACAGATACTGTGTTTTTATGTCCTTTGTGAATCTTGTTTGGTGATGCTACTTTTGATTATCTATAGTGTTAATTATTCATTTTGATAAATAGCTTCTTTTTCTTGACATTGAAATTTAGTATTAAGGTATCATTTATTCAGTTGATCTCAGATATATGTTTATGTAAAAATATGCACGTATATGTATATATGTTATTTGGCTACTGTGCCTTATCAAAGTATGAGAGAATTTTATATAAACTCTACTGTGTTAAATATGCAATCATATCTTCCTTGTTGAGTAATGAATGTTGTGGATTTGTGCTTGGGAATTCCCGCCCTTCCTCTACTCCGTTCTCTACTGCAGGAGGCAGATCCCTGCAAACTATTGCAGTAGATTTGGTGAATTGGAGGCACTGGTGGGGTACTGGAGGTGGGAGGAGGGAAGGAAAAATTACAGATATTTTGCAAATTTTAAATCTAAGATTCCATAAAACTGATTGCTTGGGGGAAATTAGTGTATGCAGTGTGTTGTTAGTAGTATTAGATGAAAATGCTAATAAACACATTTAACGACTACCTAGTACCCTATATAAAAGGACATATTATTGCTGTTCTTCAATTAGCTGGGGCTTCTGTAGAAAAAAGAAAATAAACCCAGTTTCTCCTCTCTTCTAACTCAGCAACAGTCAACACGGATCACTTCTGTGACCTCAAAAGTTGCAGAGTTTTTCCTCACCTGCAAGCAAGCAGTCAGTTCTCCAGGGCCATTAGCTGGGTGTCCTCTAATCCAGCTTTGTGCTGACACTGCTTGTAGAGAGCATCAAATCCCACAGGGTGAGGACTCAGTCTCCAGGACTACCTCGCTCCCCAACTTCACACGCAAGTTACAGGCCCTAGGTTATCTTACTGTGTTTGTTACCCACTGGCTATTAATTGGGGTTACTACAGCCCCCCTCCTTAAGTTTACTTAATTTGCTAGAGGACTCCCTGGACTCAGGGAAATTCTTAGTTTTAATACTTATTGTAAGGGATACAAATCAACAGCAGATGAGGTGATGCATAGGGTAAGGTGTGGAAGGGTTGGCACGTGGAGTTGGGGTGTGCTACCTTCCCAGTGTGTGAATGTGTTCTTCCTTGAAACCCATATGTGTTCTGCTCTCTACAAACTCCTTGAACCAACTCATCTTGAGTTTCTATGGAAGCTTAATTAGGTAGACATGACTGATTAAACATCAGCCGTTGGTGATCAAGTTAATCTTTAGCCTTTCTCCCCTTGCTGGAGGTTGGTGTGTGAGGCTGGAAGTCCCAGTTCTCTAATGCTATCAGATATTTCAGTTGACCAGCTGTCATCTTGAAGCTACTTAGGACTGTCAGCCTACAGAACACATTTATTGCTTTGGAGATTCTAAGGATTTTAGGAATTGTATGCCAGGAAACTGGACGAAGACCAAATACATATTTTATAATACCACGGTTTGTTTTATGTCTTTCATAATGATGATATCTCTATCTCAAGTTTTGATTTCTCATTTTATAATTATCTTATAGGAAATTACCCCCAAAGTATAGAGATTCCCAATTACTTACCAAAATGGTTTATAAGCTTGTATTTTTTTCCTTTAAAATTTTTCTTTATTAATTTGAGAGACAGAGAGAGCTCCTATCCACTGGTTCACTTCCTAAATGCCTGCAATGCTGGGGCTGGGTTGGGCCTAGGCTGGGGCTGGAGCCAGGAGTTGAGAATGCAGCCCAGGTCTCTCACATGTGTGGCAGGAACTCAGTTCTTTGAGCATCACTTGTTACCTCCCAGAATCTGCATGAGCAGGAAGCTGGAGTCAGGGGCTGGGCCTGGGGATTGTACCCAGGCAGACTAAAAGCTTGCCCTGGATTTGTGTTTTAATTGGTAATATTTAGTGTCCTTTGTGCCATATCTTTGTTAGTCTTACAAAATAAATGCTTCTTTCATATTTTGATATGGAAAAAACATTTTCATTGTCCCAATTTTTCACTTTTTTGAACTTCATTGTTATGTATTTATTAATTTTTCAAGATTTATTTATTTGAAAGGCAGAGTTACAGAGAGAGAGAGAGAGAGAAGGAGGCGTTG
This sequence comes from Lepus europaeus, assembly GCF_033115175.1. Taxonomy (NCBI): domain Eukaryota; kingdom Metazoa; phylum Chordata; class Mammalia; order Lagomorpha; family Leporidae; genus Lepus; species Lepus europaeus. The sequence goes on along the minus strand of NC_084833.1, from coordinate 118,594,009 downwards.
GTGGTATAGTGGTGAGCACAGCTGCCTTCCAGAAAGAGAGCGAGAGACAGCCAGGGCTGGGCCAGGCCCAAGTCAGGAGGCTGGGACTTTGAGGGCAGGGGCCCAAGCATTTGGCCATCTTCTGCTACTTTCCTAGGCAATTTATCAGGGAGCTGGATTGGAAGTGGAGCAGTTGGAACTCAAACCAGTGCACATATGGGATGCTGGGGTTACAGGCAGCAACTTCACCCACTGCATCACAATGCTGGCCCCAGCCATTTTTTTTTTTTTAAATTTTAATTAATTTTCAACAGATTCAGTGTGGTTTGTAGATATAATTTTAAGAACATAGTGATATTCTCTTCCTTCCTTCTCTCCCTCCCACTAACCCTTTTTAAATGCCTATGTTAGACATTATCGATTTTGTCATAAAAATTCAATTCAAATGCTCTCACTAATACACTATGTAAATTGCCTTTTCGCTCTTGGTTTCATTTCTCTCTTTATGGTGGAATGGCTGAATGAAATTTCTCTCAGCTCTGAATTAAACATTATTAAACAACATTACCCCACCTCTTTCTTTTCATTTAAAAACCTGTAATATTCATTAACATTCTGCTGTTATCTGTCTAGATGGTGTTTATAGTATTTGGAGGAGAGTCACATATGGGGAGTGGGGAGTGGGGGATTGTTTATGGTTATACTTTAGAGTGCTGTCTTTCACCACTGTTAAATCACTTTATGGTTACCTAGTCAGTGTTTGTGCTTATTTGGATATGGGATCAGGAGAATAGGCTATCCGAAACAGTTGTTAAAATCTGTACTGGTGTATGATTGGTGGAATATTTCTTGGGTTAGGGACTAGTGAAACAGACAGGATAAATTCTGATTTACAAGTTTTCCATATCAAATTATATTTTCCTGAAACGGATTAAGTTTCCCTATGTGGTTACTGGTTCAGATTACGGGGAAACAAATACCTCCCTTGTTATACATGCTGTATTTTTAAAAAACTGTATTAGCTTTTTCCTAGTAAGGTTATACTTGGGTATTACTTTAAGCTGTGGTAAACTGTAAGCCTTAGATCTTGTTCCATGAATTCTTGTTAAACAAAGTGAATTCTACACACCTATACTTATGTAATTGAGCTTCCAGTATAAACTCAGGGCTGTAAATTTTATTCTTGGTAAGCTTCACATCCATTTTGATTTATCTTTGTAGCCTTTTAAAAAAGTTTTATTTATTTTTACTTATTTGAAAGGCAGAGACAGAGACAGAGAGAGACAGAAATCATTCATCCATCCATTTGGTTCATTCCCAAAACGCTCACAACAGCTAGGGCTGGGGCAGGAACTCCATCTGGGTCTCCCATGTGAGTAGCAGGGGCCCAAGTACTTAAGCTTTTATTACCTGTCCTTTCCCAGGGTGCACATCCACAGTAACCTGGATTGGAAGTGGGGGCGGGACTGGATCTTGAACACTCTGAAATGGGATGTGAGTGTCCCAAGTGGCACTTAACCTGCTGTGCCACAACACTTAGCCCTGTGTTAGACCTTTAAAAATTCCCTTTGAATTTGTCATTTAGATTGATAGTATCCTTTTTTTTTTTTTTTTGACAGGCAGAGTGGATAGTGAGAGAGAGAGACAGAGAGAAAAGTCTTCCTTTTTGCCGTTGGTTCACCCTCCAATGGCCGCTGCAGCTGGCGCATCGCGCTGATCCGAAGCCAGGAGCCAGGTGCTTCTCCTGGTCTCCCATGGGATGCAGGGCCCAAGGACTTGGGCCATCCTCCACTGCCTTCCCGGGCCATAGCAGAGAGCTGGCCTGGAAGAGGGGCAACCGGGATAGAATCCAGCGCCCCAACTGGGACTAGAACCCGGTGTGCCGGCGCCACAAGGCGGAGTATTAGCCTGTTAAGCCACGGCACCGGCCGATAGTATCCTTTTCAGTTTTCTTCTGTCTGTGAGTATGATATGCCATTCTCACACACAGGCAGATTTGTTTTTTTTAAAAAAAATGTGCTGAGAAAGTTAGAAATAAAAATCCTTCCTGTGGCACATTATTTAGCATTCTTCAGCATTTAGTCACCTCCAAATCTATGTAACTGTATTACTATTAAACTCTCATTTTAAAATCACACACACTGGTATGTCACAAGACACAGTTCTATAACTTGGTATAATCAAGATTCATTATAGCTCCTGCGTTTGCTCTGTCATTACAGCTGCCTTATTCAAATGTATATGCATGCAGAGGCAAGCACACAATTCAGAAAATTGCAGAAGAAATGAATAAGAGTTTCTACTTAATTTCTTTGATTTTTGTATTGATATCTCTTGTGCTGAAAACTAAGTTTTTGGAGACATTAACAATTACTTGTTTGTTTTAGTCTTCAACTTTAACAGTTTCAAAATGATGTCAGTATTACAAGAAATAGTTTTCTTCTTTTCATCTGTAGTATATATCCTACTAGGAATCTGTTGCTTTGCTTTACCGTCATTTGCAGTAATTCCTCTGTGTGTTTAATCCATCAACTTAAAATTAGGTTTATTTATTTTATTTAGTTTTTTTTTTATTTTTAAGGATTGTCCTTTTTTCCATTTCCATTTAAATTAATTTAACAAACACTTGGAATGTTTATATGGTCCCAATATCTGAACTATTAAAGCACTGTATCCTCTATCCCTGTTTTTTGTTTCCTACACAAGTGAACATTAAAATTAGTTTTATTTATCTTCCCGGTTTTTCAATGAAAGAAAATGCATATGTAATTTTATATTTCCTCTCTTTTTTTTTGAAAGAGTATCCTGTTCTTACACAAATTTTTTCCCACTTAATATATGCTAAAACTACTCCATAGTATAGATTGATATCTTCCTCTTAATTTTTATAACTATGTTCTGTTGTGTAGATGCAACATAATGTATCCAGCTGTTCTCTTATCAATGGCCATCCTTGTTTCTATCCTTTAATAACTAGAAATAGTCTTGCAGAGAGTAATGATAAACATTTGACATTTTTGACTGTTGCCAAATATAAGAAAATGATGAGGAAGAAAATCAATGTTATTTTAGTAAGATTTAAAAGAGAGCAAAAATAAATATATCTTTAATCTACATTCTCAACCAGAAGTCTTGCTAGATGTTCTTATCATGAATGAGTGTTGAGTTTTTTATAGAAAGCTTTTTATTTTCCTCAATTTTATTATTATTAAGATTAATAATAGATTTTTCAGATTTTTAAGTTGTCCTGTATTCTTAGAACAAAATGAGTTTGGTTGTGATTCTTCTTTTATTAATTTGGTAATGGATTTGCTTCATTATTTTATTAAAGGTATTAAAACATCATTTTCAAGTTTTATTTGAGAGGGAGGGAGGGAGACAGACAGAGTGTGAGCGGTGAGCGAGTGGTGCTCCAGTCTGTTGATTGGCTTCCCAAATGCCCATAACAGCTGGGGCTGAAGCCAGGAGCTGAGAATGCTGTGTGTCTCCCATATGTGTGGCAGGAACCCAGTCACTTGAACTATCAGTGCTGGCTCCCACCATCTGTGTTAGCAGGAAGCTGGAGTGAGGAGCTAGAGCTGGGAATCAGACCCAGGAACTCCAATGAGGGATCCAGGCATCTTAACCTCTGGGCTAAAGGCTCTAGGCTATTTCTGTGCGTCTCTGTTAACAGATGAGATTGGACTATAATTTTCCTCTGTCATTTCTAAATGAGGTAGGTCATTGCCTGATGCACAGAAAGACCAATCCGTGATACCAGTTTTTTGGGAAAAGAAAACCTTTATATTTAGTGTGGCACTAGCAAATGAAACAGAAGGATCTGGGGAAAATTTTTATGAGTTAGGTAAACAAACAAACAAACAACCAACTAGTGCTAGGAAGCACTGACAAGGTTACTTCTTTCGGGGGTGCTTGGAGCAGGCTGTGTGTGGTACTGTGATTTGCTCCAGCACTGGAACTTCCTGGCCAGTGAAACCCTCGCTTCTGAGAGTCCTGATGGAAATGATCTTGCTGTGCAGTCGTCTCTTTGGTTCCACAAGTTAAGCCTTTGCTTTTCTTGAGTGTGCTCAGGTTCTTGACTTGCATTTGAAAAAAAAAAAAAAAAAGTCCATCTAATTTATTTGAAAGCAATTGAGAGAGAGAGAGAGAGAGAGAGAGAGAGATTGAAAGATGTCCTCTTCATTGGTTCACTCCCCAAATGCCCTCAACAGAAGCCAGGTACATAGAACTCAGTCTGGCTCTCCCATATGGGAGGCAGAGAACAGGTATTGGAGCTATCATCTGTTACCTCTGGAGTGTGCATTAGCAGGAAGCTGGAATCAGAAGTGAGGATGAGATTTGAACCCAGGAACTCTGAATTGGAATGCAGGAACCACAAACAGCAACTTACCTGCTGTACCAAATGCCTGCCCTGGCTTAACATTTTTGACTTTTGACTTGCATTTTTGACTTTGTGTTCTCTTTGTACCTTTGTAATTAAGTACTAAGTAGCTGTTCTAAGAAAGCAAGAACTTAAAAAATATGATCATACCTATTGTTAAACATAAGGTAGGGAGACTTCAGGAAAGGAGCGTCAAGATATTTGAGTTTGAGGATACCAGGAGGAAGCCCACAAAGGGGACAGTCCCGTAATGTCATGCCGTTAGGTAGTTTTTCCATTTAGTTTTCTCATTTATTTTTCATTGAGGTATAACTTGTATACAAAGGAACCACAGATCTTTATTGTAGAACTTGATGCATTTTTTGCCTACATTTTCTTCCTGTGTGATGATGACCGAGGTTAAACACAGAAATTTTCATGAAATTCAGAACTCTCCCTTGAGTATCTACTAGTCAGTATCTTTCCCATCAAAGGTAACCATTGTTCCTATGCACGAAATCCTACAATATATTCTCTGAGTCTAGATTCTATTATATATATGTATATATGTATATATATATATGAATAATATATTCTTACTGTGGTCTTTACTTGTGATCCTAAAGTGATGATTTTTGTTTCATAGTCTCGTTGACTGTTGATAATCCTCCTTCGTGATGTATTCATAGAAGGCTCACCTTTTTCTTCTGTTGGGCTGTCTTTTTTTTTTTTTTTTTAATATTGATTTATTTGAAAGGCAGAGTAACAGAGAGGTGGGGAGTAGAGAGAGAGAGAGATAGAACAGTCTTCATCTGCTGATTCAGCCCCCAAATGGCCACAACACCCAGGGCTGGAGTAGGCCCACGCCGGGAACTAGAATTCAGTCCTGGTCTCCTACATGGGTGTTAGGAGCACAAGGACTTTGGATGTCATCCTCTGCCGCCTTCCCAGGCATATTGACAGGAAGTGGTGTGGGAAGCCTAGCAGATGGGACTTGAACTGGAACTTGGTTTGCAAGTGACAGCTTAAACCCACTGGGTCACAATGCCTGTCTTTTTTTTTTTAAGTTGACTTTTAGAGATTCCTTATAAATTATGGGTATTGTCCTTTTTTAAAAATTTAATTAATTAATTAATTAATTTTTGACAGGCAGAGTTAGACAGTGATAGAGAGACAGAGAGAAAGGTCTTCCTTCCGTTGGTTCACCCCCCCCCCAAATGGCCGCTACTGAAGGCGTGCTGCGCCGATCCGAAGCCAGGAACCAGGTGCTTCTCCTGGTCTCCCATGCGGGTGCAGGGTCCAAACACTTGGGCCATCCTTTACTGCCTTCCTGGGCCACAGCAGAGAGCTGGACTGGAAGAGGAGCAACCGGGACAGAATCTGGTGCCCCAACCGGAACTAGAACTCGGGGGACCGGCACCACAGGCGGAGGATTAGCCAAGTGAGCCGCAGTGCTGGCCAAATTATGGGTATTAGTCCTTTATCTGATTTATGTGTTTCAAGTTTTTTTTCCCCCAGACTCTGATTTACTTTTTCATATGCTTAATACTATCATTTGTTAAATAGAAATTCTTAGCTTTAGTGATACCTAATTTATTAAATTTCTTCTGCCGATCCCAATGTTATCAAGGTATTTTCTAGAAGAACACATTTACTTTTGATGTTTGGGTCTCTGAACTGTTTAAGAGTGATTTTTGTGTGTGATAGGAGGTTGGGGTCCACATTATTTTTATCTATAGAAATGTGATTAAGTAGTGCACTTATCTAAATGATTTTTCCCCCAACTTAGTTGCTGTGGTGCCTTTGTCTTAAATCAGATAATTATATGGCTGGCTGCCATCTAAATTCTCAAGTGTACTTTATTTGTTCATTATTTGAGATTTGGACCAGTACTGCAGTTGTCTTAGTTACTGTAATTTCACAATAAATTTTGATGTCTGGTAGAGAAAGTCTGCCAGCTTTGTGCTTCTTGGCTTGATAGTCTCAGATTTTGCAAAACCACGTTAAGCTTTTAGAATTAGCATTCTAGTATCCACAGATGAACCTGTAGATAATTTGGGGAGAGAATTAATATCCTAATATTATGGCATCTTTCAGGCTGTGCAAATGAAGTATATGTATACTGTGTGCGTTTAGGTTTTCTTTAAGTTTTTGGCACCATTTGTGGTTCTTACTGTAGAACTCTGTGATAGTCTGTTCAGTCTGCTATATGAACATACCTTCCATTGGGTGGTTTAAACTTACTGCTCATAGTTCTGGAGTCAGATATGTCCCAGATGAAGGTGCAGGCAGATTCAGTGTGCAGAGGGGCCTGTTCCTCATAGATGGTGCTGTCTTTGTTGCCTAGTCAGTGGATGAGGCAAACAGCCCGCCTTCAAGCCTCTCTTATAACTAATCTCATTCATGGAGGTAGAGTACTCATGATCTAATCACTCCTCAAGTCCCATTTCTGAATACCATTACTTTGAGGGTTAGATTTCAATGTGAATTTGGGGGGGACATGAACATTCAGATCATAGCAAGAACATTCAGATTTTTATTTAGATATGAGCCTTAATAATTGATGTTTTCAGGCCGGCGCCGTGGCTCAACAGGCTAATCCTCCGCCTTGCGGCGCCGGCACACCGGGTTCTAGTCCCAGTTGGGGCGCCGGATTCTATCCCAGTTGCCCCTCTTCCAGGCCAGCTCTCTGCTGTGGCCCGGGAAGGCAGTGGAGGATGGCCCAAGTGCTTGGGCCCTGCACCCGCATGGGAGACCAGGAGAGGCACCTGGCTCCTGACTTCGGATCAGCGCGATGCGCCGGCTGTGGCGGCCATTGGAGGGTGAACCAATGGCAAAAAGGAAGACCTTTCTCTCTGTCTCTCTGTCTCTCTGTCTCTCTCTCTCACTATCCACTCTGCCTGTAAAAAAAAAAATAAATAAAAAATAAAAAAAATTGATGTTTTCTTCAATGTAATTGGTGTTGCTTTAAAATTTTTTTTTCTACTTATTTGTTGCTAATATATAAATATATAAAATGTAATTAAATTTTCATATAGATATCTTAGTGCTATGGATACTTTGATGAATTCTTTGATTAATTCTGTGAGTTGGTATATTTTGGATTTTATATGTGTGCAGTCTTTTGTTTCTTTTACTTTTCTGATTGTGCTCCCTAAGCCCTCCAGAATAATGTTGAATAGATTTGGTAATTTCATGTATTTTTGTCTTGTTGTTGATATGATAGAAATTTGATCAAATTTGTTGATATGATAGATATTGCATCAAGATGAACAGACCTTTAGTTTCTTTCTGGATACTTCTTGTCACATGAAGGATGTTCTCTTTGTTTTTTGTTCATTTTTTTATTTTTATTTTTTTAATTGTTCATTTGTTGATTTTTTTTCATGAATAGGATTTGGAATGTTTTCAGTTGCTTTTGCTGCCTTATTGAATACCATATAATTTTTTTCTTATTTTTTGTTTGTGTACTGAGATACATTGATTGTTTTTAGATATTAAACCAACTTTGCATTCCTAAGATTATCCATTTGGTCATGTTATTTTCTGTTTTTTATATATTGTTGGTTTTGATTGCTAGCTTCTCATATTCTACTCAAGATTACTTCGCACTTCAAGTAAAAATTTATACTTACCCCCATCTAAAGTCCCTTTAACTTCTTCCTTTTGTGAGTTGTGAGATCCATTGTTATAATGTCTGCTTTCAGTGACACATTAAAGGAACTTAAGAAGACATTAATAATCTGTTACATGTATCCAATACCATTTTTGTTGCCATTCCTTGGCACCAGAAAGTACCAGAAAGTCCACGTTTCACTTCATCTAAAGTATCATTTTCCTTTTAACCAAAGATCCTTTAGCATTTCTTTTAGAGCCTATCTATTGGTGACAAATTCTTTTTTAATTTTCCTTGATTTGAGCATGTCTTTGTTTTTACTTAATTTCTGAAAGATATTTTCATTTGATGAAGTTTTCTGGGTTAATGTTTCTCCCATCATCATTTTATATATGTTGTCTCACTGTCTTCCAGTTCTGTGCTTTCTGCTGAGAAATCCATAGTTGAAAATCTTATCCCTGCCACCCTGTCCCTTATGTGTAATGAATCTCTCCTTCTGAATTCTCTCAAGGTATTTCTGGTATTTGGTTTGTAGTTTTCTTTTTTATTTTATTGTTTGGATTTTGCTGATCTGTAACTGTATATCTTGAACACATTTGTAAAGTTTTCAGGAATCACCCCCCCCCCCCCCATTCTGATGTGTTTTTTTGTTCCTCACCTTTGGAATTTAAAGTTGTGTTACATTTTCTGTTATTGTCCCATAGATATCTATGGATCTGGTCAGGTTTTTCAACCTTTTTAAATATTTCAGTTTTTTTAGATTGGTTACTTTCTTTTTCTATATTGTCAGAGTCACTTACTCTTCCATCTCTCCTCTCCGTTATGCTATTGAGCCAAGTCACTTCAGACGCTATATTTTTTAGTTCTAACTTTTCATTTAGACCTAAAAAAATTCCCATTTTTTAACTGAAAGAATTCCAGTCTTTTTATTGGTTTTGATATCTAATGCAGTATCTGTTTTAAGGTTTTTGTCTGATTTGTCCAACCTCTACACAGGTACTTCCAAAAGTTAATGGAAAAATGAATTAAAAGATGGATGTATTTTGGTGCAATAATTTGGAAATCCATGCATAATTTTTTTCGTAGTATGCATTTTCCATCAACTCTTTGGAAACTCCTCATTTTTCATCTTAGATTTGGCATTTCTTGATTGTCTTTGCCTTGGGCAGTTGCTCATGTTTGACTGATTTTGGGTAGTGCTAGTAATTTTGGGTTGTGACATGGATTTTCTGAACTTTATGTTGTGAGACTGACTCCTATAAAAATCATCTGGATGATGTTAACTTTGTTTTATTGGGCATCAGCCTGGCTGGGTTCAGACTGACATTTCCACTCAGTTTTTAAAAAATCAGTTTTACAGTGACTTCTGTGCTTTTATTCAACTGTTTCTTGGTGAAGATTTTGCACACACACTCTGGTTCTTCAAGGCTGTTTTTCTGTTTTCTCTGGATTGAAAGATTGAATTTTCTAAGTGTTTTGGCTGCAGGTACTGCATAGTTTTTTTCAGACTGGGGCTGTTGTCACATCCAGGTAACGAAAGAGAGGAGAAGATACCAAGGATTACCCCTGCAGTCTTTATACAACAGTTTCTCCTCCATTGTTTCCCATTCCAGAAGAGTGGGTTTTCACTCTAGCTACTACGTATCTGCGTGGCAGCTAGAGTGGAGCACTGCTTCCAGGTCTGCCCAAGGATGAGGGCTGCTTAGAAAAGGGCAAGGAGCACATTATTAGTTGAATCACGTAGTGAGAACAAGAGATATGAAAGTGAATGTAGGGGACAGTGAGGAGATAAAGTCATTATTTGCTATATTAATTCCCTTAAAGTTTTTGGAACTCTGCCTTTGTGTCTGTTGTTTATAATTCAAGCATAATTGAAACAGATTTACCTTTTTTTTTTTTTTGTAAGGCAGAGTGGACAGAGAGAGACAGAGAGAAAGGTCTTCCTTTTCCGATGGTTCACCCTCCAATGGCCGCCGCGGCCGGCGCACTGTGGCCAGCGCACCGCGCTGATCCGAAGTCAGGATCCAGGTGCTTCTCCTGGTCTCCCATGCGAGTGCAGGGCCCAAGGACTTGGGCCATCCTCCACTGCCTTCCCAGGTCACAGAAGAGAGCTGGACAGGAAGAGGAGCAACCGGGACAGAATCCAGCGCTCCAACCAGGACTAGAACCCGGGGTGCCGGCACCGCAGGTGGAAGATTAGCCTAGTGAGCTGTGGCGCAGGCCACAGATTTACCTTTTAAGAATATCTATTTATCACTAGAGATAGATATATAAAACGTAAAAAAAAAAAAAAAACCTTAAATGTTTCTTATTTATTGGAGAGGGAGGGAAGGAGGAAGGTTGGAAGGAAAGGAGAGAGACAGAGAGAAACAGAGAGAGATACAGAACAAACAACCTTTCAGCCACGGGTTTACTCTTTCAAATACCCAAAAAAGCCGGGATTAGCCTGGAGCCGGAACTGGGAGCCAGGAATGCAATCCAGGCCTCCCATTAAGGTGATAGAAATCTAATTACTTGAGTCATCACGGTTGCCTCCTAGGATCTGCACTGGTGGGAAACTAGAGCCAAGACCTTAAGTCTGGAATTGAATTCAGGGACCCTGAGATGTGGGTGTCTTCATGACTAGGTTTCACTGTTGCTTTGAAACATGGAGACTTTAAATGCAAATATTGTGTGCTTCTATGAACATGTACTTGGTTGCCTTCTATGGTCTCTTTATTTTCTGTTGAACAGTGCTATTTCTATGCAGCAGTATTATAATTCCATTTTAGAAGCATAATTAAATGGTGATCATATCGTGAATAAATGGGGAAAGAGCAGAGAATCCACCAAACCACAGAGACATAGTTCAAAGATAAAATCCATCAGAGGAAAAAACCGACAAATATTTCCACAAATGTCTAAAAATAAACACAGAAATTCACGAAACAAGAATAATGAAGACAACATAACCCTCACAAAGGAACACATCAACACTTCAGTATTCGAATGTGAAGATGATGAGGTTGATGAAATGCCTGGAAAGGAATTCAAAAGGTTGATCACATGATTACTCAGAAGAAATGAGAAACAGATTCACAAGTTAAAGAAATCCATACATGACATGGGAGAAAAATTCTTCCATGAGATTGATATTTTGAAGAGAAATCAAACTAAAATATTAGAAATGAAGAATTTAATATGTCAAGTAAAAAATACAGTGGAAAGCCTTAAGAACAGACTTGGTGAGGCAGAAGAGAGAATCCGAGCTAGAAAACAAATCTTTGGAAATTTCTCAGTCCAAAAGGTGAAAAAAAAGGGAGACTTTTAGAATACTGTGAACACACAGGTCTTAAGAGTTTCTGAAGATATAGAAAAAGAGAATGTATTAGAAGGCCTATTCAGAGAAATAATTGCAGAAAACTACCCTAATTTGGAGAAAGGGATGTCCAAATACGAGGCACATAGAAGTCCTAATAGACATGACCAGAAAAGATCATCACCACAACACATTGTAGTCAAACTTTGAGCAGTAAAACATAAAAGATTCTAACATGTGTACAAGAGAAATGCCAGATTACTTTCAGAAGATCTCCAATTAGACTCACAGCTGACCTCTTATCTTTTTTTTTTTTTTTTATTTAGTTGACAGATGAGTTACAGACAGTGAGAGAGAGAGAGGGAGAGAAAGGTCTTCTTTTGGTTAGTTCACTCCCCAAATGGCAACCGCGGGAATTATGTTGATCCAAGCCAGGAGCCAGGTGCCTCCTCCTGGTCTCCCATGTGGGTGCAGGGCCCAAGCACTTGGGCCATCCTCCACTGCCTTCCCAGGCCACAGCAGAGAGCTGGACTGAAGAGGAGCAACTGGGACTAGAACCTAGCGACCATATGGGATGCCAGCGCTACAGGTGGAGGATTAACCTAGTGTGCCACGATGCTGGCCCCTGACTTCTTACTGGAAACCCATAGGCTAGGAAAAAAATGGAGAGACATAGTCTAAGTCTTGAAAGAAAAATAAAACCATCAAGTATTAAATGAAAAAAGAAAACTATACCAGGAAAATCTTATTTGTGAATAAAAGTGAAATAAAGACCTTCCAAAACAAACAAATTGAAAGAATTTGTCACCACTAATCCAGTCTTACAAAAGATGATTAAGGCTGTGCTGCACTAGAAACACAGAAAGATAGTCATAATTATGAAAGAATGTGAAGGCAGAAAATGTCCCAATAAAAGTATGAAGGAAATCCAAAGCAAACAATGGGAATATTTGCAGAGAAATGACAGGGCTAAGTTGTTACTTATCAATAGTAACCTTGAATGAAGATGGCCTAAATTCTCCAATTAGAAGATACAGACTAGATGAATGGAATAAACAGCAAGACCCATGTATTTGCTGCCTATACAAGAAGCACACGTCACCAACAAAAGTACACGCAGACTGAAGGTGAAAGGATGGAAAAAGATATTCCGTGCTTTTGGAAAGCAAAAAGAAGCAGGTGTAGCCATACTAATATTAGACAAAATAGACTTTAACACAAAAACAGTTAAAATAGACAAAGAATGGCACTATGTGATAATTAAGGGATCAACTCAACAAGAAGATGTGACTATAATAAATATATGTACACCCAAAGCCAGGATGCCTGGCTATTTAAAACAAATGTTAATGGATCTAAAGGGAGACATAGACTTCAGTACAATATTAATAGGGGATTTCAGCACCCCACTTTCATCAAAGGACAGATCAACTAGACAGAAAGTCAACAAAGAAACAACAGAGCTAATCTACACTGTGCTAAATGGACCTAATGGATATCTACTAAACCTTTCATCCCACAGTTGCAGAATACACATTCTTTTCATTAGTGCTTGATACTTTTTCTAGGATAGAGCATATGCTAGGCCATAAAGCGAGTCTCAGCAAATTCAATAAAACTGAAATGATATCATGCATCTTTTCTGAGCACAATGGAATGAAGCTCGAAATTAACAACTGAAGAATCTCTAGAACACATGCAAACACATGGAGACTGAACAACATTCTCCTGAATGAATGATGGGTCATAGAAGAAATCAAAAGGGAAATAAAAAAATTTCTGGAAATGAATGAAGGTGACAGTACAGCATATTGAAACTTACAGGATACAGCAAAAGCAGTGTTAAGAGGGAAGTTTATGGCAGTTGGTGCATACATCAAGAAATTGTAAAGGCCCCTAATAAATAAGCTATAAATGTGTCTCAAGGACCTAGAAATTAAAAACAAAACAAAACAAAACAAAAAAAACAACTAACCAAACCCAAAATTAGTAGGAGGAAAATAAATAATTAAAATTAGAGAGTAAACAAAATTTAAACAACAATTACAAAAGATTAGTGGAATGAAGAGCTTTTTTTTGAAAAAATAAACAAAATTGATACACCAGTGGCCCAACTAAGAAAAAAATAAAAGAAGACCCAAATCAATAAAATCTGAGATAAAAATGGAAATGTAACAACAGATATCACTGAAATAAAAAGAATCATCAAAAACTGCTACAAAGAACTATATGCCAAAAATTTGAAAATCTAGAAGAATTGGATAGATTCCTGGACAAAATCTATCAAAATTGAGTCACGAAGACATAGAAAACCTAACCAGACCTATAATCAAGATAGAGATTGAATCAGTAATGAACACTCTCCCAGCAAAGAAAAGCCTGAAATTAGATGGCTTCCCTGCCAAATTCTACCAGATGTTTAAAGAAGAATTAATTTCAGTTCTTGTTATGCTATTCAAAACAATTAGAGGGGGTCCTCCCAAACTCCTTGTATGAAGCCAGCATCACCTTAATTCCTAAAGCAGCAAAAGGTAAAACAGAGAACAACTACAGACCAATATCCCTGATGAACTTAGATACAAAAATCATCAACAAAATACTAGCTAATCCAATCCAACAACATATCAGAAAGATCATGCACCCAGACCAAGTGGGATTTATCTCTGATATGCAAGAGTGGTTTAACATTTGCAAATCAATGAATGTGATGCATCACATTAACAAACTGAAGAACAAAAATCATATGCTTATCTCAATAGGTGTGGAAAATGCATTTGATAAAATACAGTATCCTTTTATGATGAAAAACTTAAGCAAATTCAGTATATAAGGAACATTCCTCAACACAATCGAGTTTCTCATCTTTGTAAGCCATCTTTGTTGCTTTTCTTTTCTTTTCTGTTATGAATAAAAAATGAAAACTGGTGAGTTAGCAAATATTTTCAATGAAATAAAAATATGACCTTAAAGATGGTGTCTCTGAGCTTTTTAAATGTTTTCTTAAAAGTACAGTAATTGGGCAACACAATGTTTAAGTTGGATGATGGTTTATTTCATTATGGCATCAAACATTTAGGTCAGGTGTTGGGTACCTTTAACTTCCTGGCCACCTGTTTTTGCAGATACAATTATATTGGAACATGGTCATGTTTGGTCATTTGTGTGTGGATGCTTCTGTACTACTGTAGCAGGTTTGAGTAGTTTGAAACAGCTGGCCCTTGAAGAAAAAATTTGCCAATCCCTCTTGTTAGGTGATTCCTTCTTTTTTTTTTTTTTTTTCTTTTAAAACTTTTATTTTAATCTTTTAAAAATTGTTTTTGATTCATTAGAAATCAATGATAAATGATGATGAGTGTTAAATAATAATAGGATTATGAAATAATTCTGTTTCAAGGTAGAGGAAAAATAAGATAAGATTCAATCTTATATTTATTTAATTTTTAGTGACTCCATGTGGTAATTGCAAGTTGAAATGAGTTCTGTTGCATTACTAAAGCAAATAGGAAATACTGTTATTTTTGAAAGACCTCTACAAAGGAATTAAAAGACATCTAAGAATCATTGATTATGAAATATCAACCTTAATTAATGGTTAAATTTGATAAGGAAAGAAACTTGTCAAGCAAAGATTGTGTCCAGTGAGCTATGATAATATACCAAGGGTTAATTCTTATACATCCATATTACTTCATATCTTTGAAAACTTGGTATTTTTTAGAAAACATGTATCCAATTATCTTGACTTTTTTTTAATGAGAAAACAAAATCAGTCCATATTAAGGTTGTGATTTGCCTTTCAAATTTCATTTTAAGTGTTCATCTCATATTTTTTCCTGTTAAATTATGTGGCTATTGTCATGGAATATACTATTTCAGTTTTATTTTTCTTTTCCAGATACAAGTGTTATATCATAAATTTGTTTTTGAAGACAGATATTTGGACTTAATTTTTATTTCATTTGTTCTGTTAAGAAATTTTTGAGTTTTCAGTTACTTTTAAAAATGAAACAGCTAAGTGTATCCCCAAGTGAAAAAAGTTTACTTGTATGAATACTATGACAGTCTAAGGAATAAGAAGTATTAGAAGTATATTTAATTGCCATTTTCAGGATTTACACTGAGAAATGCATGTATGATCTCATTATGTTTATATTACTGCTTTAGCTTTTATTAATAATTATAATCAAGGTTATTTTATTTTAACTGCTCCTGGGGGGATTTAGTTTCCAATGGGACTCATGATTTGATTTTAAAATTTGATTACAAGAGCAAGACAATTCTTATTTTCACAGGAAGTTTTCTCTTCTGCAATAAAGCTAAATATTTAAATTTGGTGAATATAAAACATTACTTACTAGTTAATGATTAAAATTCAATAAATAATAACTTTAAAAACTTTATTAAAATGAAATGTACTCCTTTTGGTACAAAGTCAGAAGAACCAAGAAAATTAACTACAATATGCTTTTTAAGAAATACTGATACCAAAGGGATAGTCACACATTTTTTTTGTCTTCATTTTTGTTTTTAAAGGCAAGAGGAGCAGATGTGCCAGAGATTCCTGGAGATCTTACTCTTAAGACATGTGGCAGTACAGCCAGTATGAAGGTTAAACATGTGAAAAAGTAAGTTTTACTTTGAAGTGGGTTCTAAATGAATTTCTATAAAGGAAAATAATTTCTTCAGTTCTCTTAAAACTTTTCTTTAAATTCCTTACTAAATATGCAGTTGCTGTTCATACATTAAATTATACTGTACATCCTGAAACTGTGGCTTAACAATGTAGTAGGGCTGCAGATTATTTGCTTGTCTGAAATTACTGTTTATTTTTTATCTTAAAATGATGAATGTTACTGTCTTAAAGGTTACATTTTTTTAACAGGAACAAACCAAGTGTGTTCTTCTTAGTACCTTTAATGTCTGCTCTTATACATTTAGAAAAATAGACTCCGTTGCTTATAAAGGTTGCTTGATTTCAGTTTTGCCTTTGAAAAACCTGAAATAGATGCCAAATATCTGAACTTATCCTGTTCTGTTTTGAACACAAAACTGTCTTTTCACTTATAAAATGTTAGATAGCTGTACTGCATGTGTAAGTAGAGGGAAGATAGGATAAAGATGTTCATTGTGCATCCAGGTCCACTGCTCCAGGACTGATGGGCTGTGACAACATTCACAGGTAAAACATGGTTTTGTTTGTGTTGCTTCTGGTTGGACACTGGCTGTTCAGAATCAGTTTCTTTAAAATTTGCTTAAGTACATATTTCTATGGATGTTGACTCGGATTGTCATAATTAGAAGAGTATATATATATATATAAATACATATATATGTATATGTGTATGTGTATATATAAAATGTTTTATTTTTGATGTGTGCACTAAATGCAAATATTTATTTCATTTATTTGATTCTGTATTTCTGAAAGAGTTTGTGTGGCTCTATGTGGCTCATGCGCATGTGCTTATTAAGTATTTTTGCTTGCATGAGCTCTCACACTCATTGTGTTTTCACTTCAGACTAGGCAGTTTTGACTTCCTTTATCTTATTTCTTATTTATTTTGATGTATTTCAGGTTACCCTTCACTAAAGGTCACTTTCCAAGGATGGCTGAATGTGCGCATTTCCATTATGAGAACGTTGAGTTTGGCAGCATACAGGTATATTCAAGGCATTTCTGAAGCTCTGAACTAATTCTGTGTGTATACAATATATATCTCTGATAGGTGACACTTTTCAATAGTTTCTTCTACTAATGTCTTACTGGTTGAGGAAATTTTTAAAAATTCTCTTCTGTTGACTAACACTTTTCATGTATGAATTCATCTCATAATTCATACATAAAATTAACCATCACACTAACATATATCAATTAAGGAAAAATCAGTCCTTCCTCCTTCCTTTGTCTGATTTTGTGCCCTGGATCATGTATTGTATTCATATGTCCAAGGGTCTGTGGAGCAGCTTTGTAAGTTTCCTAATCTACCTTGTCTTAATTATTTTGAATTTTGATACTTGGCAGATTAAAATGGTTTCACCTGAGTATTTTTTTTTTCAGAAATGTCTTGATGTTATTAGCATTTCCATTTACATATAATTACAGAATCTAACTTGTTGGCATAGAGGTAAATACTTTGCTGTTACTGTAAGTCATTGACAGCTTAATGTTAAAAAAATTATGAAACAATCATTTAAAAATTTCTTTTTCTTAGAACAAAAATCATTCTTTATGCATTTGTTTTTTAAAATAGGTTTAAACAGAGGAAAATATCTTAATTTCTGCATACAGTAAAGATAGGTTCTCTCCCTTTTGCCAGTCCCCCAAATTTTAATCTCTCTACCAAAGAAAACTTACAAGGCATGATTGATACTGCAGTATTCTACTGTTTATGATTTTATTTAATATAAAATTAGATGAATTTGATCTGTAAGATTTATGAAGATAAAGGACATTTCTCTTTCAGATAAATTGATAATTTAAAAAAACAGAAGTTTTTAATACTTGACTACTCTGAAATCAAACAAAGGATATTTTGTTTCTTTAATGTGTATATCCTCGAGATTCCAGTTAACAATGATAAATTTGTTAGGTCAGGAAGAACTGATTAAGAAGACATTCATGAATATATTTTCATTTTCTGACTGTTAATGCATTTTAATAAATCTAATCTACACAGCTTACAACTTAATTAAATTATTTTCTAGTTGATTTATTTTTTGGTCTTTACAAGTTTAAAAATGGGCTCTTTTGTAGGCAATAAGTATTATAAGGGAGTTTTAGCGAGCATCAAGAAAAGAATTAGAACTATAGAGATCTAAAACCATGTGAGGTATTTAAAATGTTGATATTGTATAGTAGGTCAGTAATTTTCAGATTTGAAATAAAAATAAAACTTTCATTGGTAAGTGGGATACAGTGGAATAGAGAAACTGCTGACCTTAGCAAATACAGATTCTAATTTCCTTTATGTTTTTTAAACAGCTTGTGACCTGCACAAGTAGCTCAGCCTTGTTGGGTTTTGTTTCCATTATCTCTGCGGTGAATGAGGTTGTACTAAACAACATTGTAGTTTTTAACTTTATCATTAAAGAGTTTATTATAGGGTCATTGAGGATGTGGGTAGGGCACAGACAATAGTTATTCAACTGGGTTTGACTCTCCTGAGAGTTTGCTGAATGAAAGTAATGTTAGGATTCTGTCCTGTTAATTGGAGGACTGTGTTTAATTGTTGGGGGTGGGCAGGAATGTGTTTGATGGTTTCCTACCACTGCACAGTCTTGTAATCGTCCTGTTAAAGAGCTGTACCATTTTTGTCTTTCCCCCACCACTCATAATTTTATCCTATATATATATATTTCCGCTATTCAGGCAGAACAGGAAAAGAAGATGTGGTATTAACTCAGTTTGTGACCCTTCATTTGCGAGGCAAATGACTGAGAGTTTACATGATTGTGGTTATTGACCACGAGGCTCCTGGAGCACTGGGGCTGAGGTAGTTCAAAGGAAATCAGCCAAGATACCTCACCTGTCCTCTCCAGACTCTCCCCTCTGTGTAGGCTCGCTCTCTGACACACCTCTCATGTGAAATCGATTCTCCAGCCAGTCTTGCCCTTCTGTGTAATGTCTTTGGAGACAGATCCCTACCTACTATATCTTCCAAGGTTGTTTGCCTTCTGTTTCCTATTGGGATCAGTCATATACCATCAGGAGAAAAGCTCTAGTTTTTGTTAACTAAGTTGAATGGTAAAGGAACTGTAATAGCAACCTGACTTGACTTACATGTTTATGTTTTTTTTGACTTGGTTGTTCTCTCTTTTTACATTTTTATGGACTGATTGCCATTTAAAGAAGACCAAAAACAACATAAACCTCCGACGTACATTTTGTTACTACAAGCAGTTAATATTAGATTCTTGTTACTTTGTCACTACCTTGCTTTGTATAAAATAAATAAATTTTAGCACATTAAAAAAGATTTATTTACTTTTAAAGATTTATCTATTTATTTGAAAAGTTGCAAAGAGAGATGGAGAGAGAGCTAAAGAATCTTCAATTCACTTGTTCACTCCCCAAATGGCCACAATGGCCAGGGCTGGAGCCAGGCCAAAGCCAGAAGTATGGAGTGCCATTTGGGACTCCCACATGGGTAGCAGGGGCTCGGTTACTTGGACCATCATTAGCTTCCTTCCCAAAGCACATCAGCAGGGAGCTGGATTGGAGCAGAATAGCTGGGACTTGAGATGGCTCTCTGATATAGGATGCTGGCTTTGTAAGCTGCAGCTTAACCTGCTGCACCAAAATGATGGCCCTGTTTATTGTAGTTGTTTTTTTTTTTTTTTTTTTTTTTTTGGAAGGTATAACCAGAGCCAGAGCACATGTGTATGCGTGTGTTAGAGAGAAAGAGAGAGATATCTAATCGATCTATCTAGTGGTTCACTCTCCAAATGGCTGGGGCTGGTCCAGGCTGAATCCAGGAGCCCAGAACTCCATCTGTGTCTCCTACATGGGTGACAGGCCCAAGTACCTGTGCCAGCCTTTGCTGCTTTCCAGGTGGATTAGCCGGGACCCATATTGGGAGCAGGGCAGCCAGAAGATGAACTGGTACTCAGGTAAGGGACACTGGCATTGCAAATGACAACTTAACCCTCTGTGCCACAATGCCAGCCCCCACCCTAGCACATTGATTCCAAGCATGTTTATAGAAAATGAATCCTGTAGCACTTATTTTTAATATAAGAGTAGAAACACGTTCTGAGGACAAAAATAAGAAAACTGAGTAACATCTGTCTGTAGTAGGTTATCAGTCCCATTCTGGGCAGCTCCATTGTATGCTAGTAAGCATGGAACTGTCAGTTGGCTTACTCCATTGCATTAGGGCTTTGTATTAGTCTGTTTTGTGTTTCTATATCAAAATACCTGGGAGACTGGGTATGTTATAAAGAAAAGAGGTTTCTTTAATTTTTTTAAAAATTTATACGAAGTGAACAAATTTCATATATTTTATATATACAGATATGGGGGCATAGTCATACTTCCCACCCTACCTTCTGTGCTGCCCATGTTCCCACCCCCCTTTCCTTTCTTATTTTTTTCTTTTAATGTTTTTAAAAATATTTATTTATTTGAAAGATAGAGTTAACAGAGACAGAGAGGGAGAGATAGTGAGTTCTTCCATCTGCTGGTCACTCCCCAAATGGCTGCAGTGGCCAGTCTGGGCCAGGTTGAAGCCAGAAGCTTCTTTTGGGTCTCTCACGTGGGTGTAGGGGCCCAAGTACCTGGGCCATCTTCTGTTGCTTTGCATGCATATTAACAGGGAGCTGGATCAAAAGTGGAGCAGCTGGGGCTCTAACCAGTGCCCATATAGGATGCTGGCATCACAGGCGGCAGCTTAACCTGCTGTACCACAGCACCACCCCCTCTTTTAATTTTTATTATGACGTACTTCCAGGTTTCTTTAGCTCGTAGTCCTAGAGGACCAAAAACATGGCATTGGCGTTGGCATCCTGTGAGGTCTCCCCTGGCTGCTTTGCAGCATGCCAGAGAAGCAGAAAAGGAACCTGCTTTGTGTGGAAGGCGCAGAGTGTGTTGGGGTGGCCTCACTTAGGAA
The DNA here is from genome assembly GCF_033115175.1 of Lepus europaeus. NCBI lineage: Eukaryota > Metazoa > Chordata > Mammalia > Lagomorpha > Leporidae > Lepus > Lepus europaeus. Next base: position 118,573,148 of record NC_084833.1, on the reverse strand, counting down.
CAACCTGCTCTCTGGAGGACTAAGTCACTCTGTGAGACCAGCATTAATCCTTCCCAAGGGTGGTGCCTCATTGACCTGTTACCTCCCATTAAGCCTCGCCTTTTAATGATTCCACCACTTCTGGGGCCAAGTTTCTGGCACAAGAACCTTCCTTTGGAGGAGACACTTAAACCATATCCAAAACATAGAGGTTTTACTTATAAAATGAGAATAATTATTATTAATTCTGTGTGTAATAAATTTCAATGATCGCTTTTAAAAAAAACTCTTTATTTATTGGAAAATCGGAATTACAAAGAGAGAGATCTTGTTTCCACTGGTTCATCCCCCAAGATGGCTGCAATGTCTGGGACTGGGCCAGGCCAAAACCAGGAGCCAGGAGCTTCATCCATGTCTCCCACATGGATGGCAGGGCCTCAAACTCTTGTGCCATCTGCTGCTGTTGTTCTCATGCCACTAGCAGGGAGCTGGATCTGGAAGTGGAGTAGCCAGGACAGGAACTGTCACTCATACAGCATGCTGGCATTGCAGGTGGCAGCTGTAAGTGCATTGCCACAGTGCCAGCCCTCCAGGTATCAGTTTTATTTAGATAAAAGACCATTTGCTTATAAAACAATTCAGATGTAAGTAATTTGGGTCAGTATTATCAATGCCATATACAAGGTGCAAAGGGCATTTTCATGAATTCCAACCTTATCTATGCAGCTGACTACATCTTTGTTTGGATACCTAATGTACATCTGCAGCTTAGCTTGCCTAGAACAGTCTCCTCTCAAACTGCGCTTCCTGTTGTCCTCCCGTTTTTGTAAATAGCAGCTGCAGCTCTGTCCTGGGGCCAGCTGATAACTGGGAAGCCTCCTGGATTTCTCCTTATCAGTTCTCACATTCTGTCCATCAGTGAATTTCTTGGCTTGGCCCTTAAAATACTTCTAGAATATGATTTCATACACCAGTTTCTCTATCATCACCATAAGTTGAACTGTTATCACCAAGGGAAGATTATCTAAATAGCCTTGTGGTGTTGAAACAGCAGCAAGAATGATTTTTTTTTCATTTAAAGATTTTATTTATTTGAAAGGCAGAGTTACTGAAAGAGAAGGAGAGGGAGAGACACAGAGTTTTCTCTTCTTCTTCCATCTGCTAGTTCACTTCCCAAATGACCACAATAGCCAGGGCTGGGCCAAGCCAATGCCAAGAGCCTGAAACTCCTTCTGGGCCTCTCATGTGTGTGGCAGGGGCCCAAGCACTTGGGCCATCTTCCTCTGCCTTCCCAGGTGCCTTAGCAGGGAGCTGGATAGGAAGCGAAGCAGTTGGGATTGTTCCTGGCCCCCAGATGGGATGCCAGCATCAGCCAGGGAGTGGCTTAACTCCCTGTCACAACACTGGCCTCAGGAATGAGTCTTTGCTGATGTGGATCATGTCGTGCCCCTTTTTCAGAACCTTCAGTTAGTTCATATTTTATTCCTTAACACTCCCTGCAAGGACTTATGGGAGCTCCTTTGTGACCCTTGTCTCTTCTACCCCTTAGAGCCTTTAAGACACTGTGGCCCATTTCCTCCTCTCCAACACATCTGCCCTCCTCAGGGAGCTTGTGATCTCTGCCCTCTCCACTTGTAAGCCCCCCGGGATGTCCATATACCTTGGTGACTTCCCTCTTTTTTTAAATTTTATTTATTTATTCGAGAGACAGAGCTAGAGACACAGAGAAAGATCTTCTACCTGCTGGTTCACTCCCCAGATGGCCGCAGTGGCCACAGTTGGGCTGATCCAAAGCCAGGAGCCAGGAGCTTCTTCCGGGTCTCTCACGCGGGTGCAGGAGCTCAAGTACTCGGGCCATCCTCTGCTGCTATCCCAGGCCATCAGCAGGGATGCTGATGGCACAAGTGTAAGTTAGCCTACTATGCCACAGCGCCCCGGTGCCTCCCCTCTTAGCACACTTGCACCAATGTTGTCTTCTCAGAACACCTTTCCTACTAAAGAATGTGACCGGAGTCACCACTATTCCTTATTGTCCTCCTGTGCTTGTTTTCCCTCCAGAGCACCTGCCACCATTTGGCAAGTCCAGTTTTTTTTATTATTTATCTTCTCACCCTCATTTGATCCCCTGCCAGCTTCCAGATGGTGCCTAATAAATATTTGTTGAATGAATAGATGAATGAGATGAATAGGTTAATGAGTTTAAATTTGAAGAGATACAATTGACTTTAAAAATATTGTTTTCTTATTTTTATTCATTTAAATTTTGCTCTTATGAGATAAGAATATTTTATTAAGAGCTTATTATAAAACATCAAATGGAATAAATGATTAAAAATACAAATGCTAGGACCAGCACTATGGCGTAGCAGGTTAAAGTCCCAGCCTGCAATGCCAGCATCCCGTATGGTTATCAGTTCAAGTCCCTGCTGCTCTACTTCCAATCCAGCTCTCTGCTTTAGCCTGGGAAAGTAGTAGAAGATAGCCCAAGTCCTTGGGCCTTTGTGCCCACGTGGGAGACCTGGAAGAAGCTCCTGGCTCCTGGCTTCGGATCAGCGAAGCTCCAGCCATTGCGGCCATCTAGGGTGTGAACCAGCAGACGGAAGACGTCTCTCTCTATCTCTCTCTCTGCCTCTCCTTCTCTCTCTGTGTAACTCTGACTTTCAAATAAATAAATAAATCTTTAAAAAAATACAAATGCTAGTTAAAGATCTCTTCATATTCTGTCCTTTCTGTTAAATATTGATTATATAACTGTTTAGAACTTTTCTATATATTTGTGAAATATATACCAGTATCCACAGATAGAATTCTAGCAATAACTAGCTAGCTAGCCATAATCTTTTAAAAACACAGATAGAATTCTACTATACAGTGCCTTGAAACTTGATTTTTTACTTGGAAGTATTATCTTGGGCTTATTTTGTCAATTCAATAATTTGGAATTATCTTTTTTGTTTTCATAGCTACATGGTATTTCATTTTAAAAATAATATACTATGTTATTTAATCAGTATTCTGTGGGTGGACAGTTTGGGTTTATTGATATGACTATATTCATTAAATAAAATGTTCTAAGGTGATTCACTAGGTCAAAGGATATATTCAGTTTAACATGTTGGAATTTGTTAATTTTCTAAAAAAGTGCCTATTTGTTTTATAGTATTTTTTCCTCACATTCTTAGCAGTGGCAGTGAAACATCTCATGTTTTTACCTATACAGTAGGTGAAGCATGGCATCATTTGTTATTGTAATTTGTGTTTCTTTAGTTATGAGTAAAATTGTACTTATTTATACTTCTAAATCATTTATATTTCTCATTCTGTGAACTTTGTTATATCCTTTGCTGCTCATTTTTCTGTTTTTAAAAAATCATTATTCTTTGAGGCTTGTCTGTGTTCTTAACTGCTCTGACCAGGCCTAGACAAACCACAGTCAGTGGTCTGGAAGTAGATATACCTGCGTGTACACAGTTAATGGGTGTCAAGAGTGAGCATTTTCGGATCCATGTGGGAGTTGGCAAGTGAGCTATGTATTCGGAAGAATAAAGCTTGGTTGGTGCCTTACAAGGATCCTATGAGTTAGGTTCTCAAATCCCCAGTTTAGAGAGATAGACATAGGATTTGTGAGTGATAAAGAAGTTTGCCAGAGATTGTACGGGTAGTAAATAGGAGATCCAGAATTTGAAAAAAGGTGGTCTGTTTTTAAGTCATACCTTTGTTTTAACCCAGTTTGTTCCTCGTACAGTGAGTGTCAAGCCTGTATATATTTTTCTGGTGTAAAATAAGCTTTAGATTGTACAAATGTGTTCCAGTCTCATTTCAGCACCTTTCTAGCAGTGTTCTTAGACAAATGGTCTGCCCATCCAGATTCACTCAGCTCAGCTGTAAGGTGTGCTGTAAAATGGTGTTGACATGCAAGAAGTGTTGCTGGTGCGGTGGACAGTGGGTGAGTTCTCACTGAGCCATGCTCTCTTGACCCCCTGCGTGGGGTAGGGGGGGTCATATGTTAATCTTGGTCTTGTTTTTTCCCTATCTTCTCACTGAGAGGGAGTGTGGTTCCTGGATATAGTAAGTACTAGGTGCTAGCTAATGTTCTTTCTAGCTAAGATATTGTACATGAATTGTGAGCTCTGATTAGAGAACTGAGGTATGACAAGGCGAGCGATCTAATATGTACCCACTTAGGAAGTCCTGGTGGGGCAGGGAGAAATTGATTTTGTCACTGCTCCTTTTTTAAAGATTTATTTATTTATTTGAAAGGCAGAGTTACAGAGATGCAGAGAAAGAGAGAGAGATAAAGTCTTCTAACCACTGGTTCACTCTCCCATTGACCGCATTGGCTGGAGCTGGGCTGATCTGAAGCAGAAACCAGAAGCTTCTTTTGGGTCTCCCACACTGGTGCAGGGGCCCAAGGACTTGGGCCATCTTCCACTGCTTTCCCAGGCCACAGCAGAGAGCTGGATCAGAAGTGTAGCAGCTGAGACACAAACCAGCGCCCATGTGGCATGCCGGCACTGCAGGCAGCGGCTTTACCCGCTATTCTACAGTGCTGGCCCCAACACTGCTCCTAGTACGTAAGTTAGAAATTTTAAGAAAGAAATGAGGCCACTTTTTGGAAGACTCAGTTGGTCAGGCGTATCAATTAAACTAATTTGTGAGTCCCAGCTACTATACATGGGTTGAAATGATGTCCATAATGAATATATTATTCACAGGAGAGGAATGGGGGCTGATCAGGAGGGCAGCTCTGGCCATTTGGGAAAGAGAACATCCCCCTGGACCGTGAGTCTCTTCAGCTTAGGACAAGTTCCCAGAGGTCCCCAGTGGAATAATAACTCCCCACATAACAGAGCAAAAATGCAAGATCTAGGGAAATCAGTGACCAAGGGCATTAGAAAATCAACCCTTACGTCACAACATGTCTCGGAGGCATTTGAAGTTCAGCAACCACAGTAACAGCCTAGAGAGGAAACTCCCTCTGCTTTCTCAGAAAGGCTTCGAGATCACGGGAGAAAATACTCTAGGCTTGACCCCGAGTCAGCTGGGCAAGGGTTGTTAAAAGTCAACTTTGTCACTAAGAGCTGGCCTGATAGCACTAAGAAATTACAAAACTAGATGGTTTAAATGAAAGATCAATTGAGGAATTATGAAAAGAAGCTCAGGAAGTTTTTCTAAGAAGAGATGAAGAGAAACAAAAGCAAAAGGCAAAGATTATGATATCCACAGTAGAAGTAATGGACAAGAGGTTAAGAGAAAGTTCCCTTTGTAGGGAAATGGGCCAAAAGATCATAAAGAGGGAAAGAATAGCTCCTAAAACTGGCTAACATACACCTAGAGCTGCTGAATGTTCTAACTGTGGAAAGCTGGGGCATTTAAAAAAATTGCCTGGCATTAAAAATAGAAGATAATTCACCTCATGGACTTAAGCAGGGAGTAGCAGGGTCAGGGTTCCTCTTCAACAGATCCTACCAGGAAGCCTTGAAGGGGAGAAGTTAATATTCCTGGTGAACTCTGGGCTGTCCAGTCCTCCCTTGCTTGTCAACCAAACAGCACAAAAGTTATCTTTAAAAAAAAAAAAAAAAAAAAGCGCCAATGTCTGGCAAAAAAAAAGGGAAGGATTTCAGGTCCCAAAATTAGGGTCAGGATTTTTCCTATATGTTCCAGAGGCAGAAACCAACCTTCTAGGTAGAGATATACTTATTAAATTAGGATTGGGACTCAGAGTAGATGATGGACAATTAGAAATCCTAAGAAAGTTCCATTGAAACAAATAAGAAGAAGAAAAATTGATCCCTCAGTACATACAAAAGATACAGAGAAGGGCTAAAAATTAAAATTAAAAAGCTAGGGAAGGTAGTTCATAAAAGACAGTATCCTGTTTCTTGTCTTTTTAATTCCTTTAAGCTGAAAAAATTTCATGTATTTCATATGTATAGATTTAGAAACATAGTGATATAATTATCCTATTTCTGATAAGGAAGAAAGGAAATACACTTGTAATAGAGGGTCCCGTTATAGATGGACTGTTGGAACCCTGTATATCTGCATATATCACTCCAATTCTTCCAGTGAAAAAATATTTATGATACCTCAGGGCAGGAGAGATTGTACCATGTCACATTCTTATTTTCGTCCACTTGCCTAGAGCACAAATAAGCTATCTTTAAAAATCAGTATTAAGAATTTCTCTAGTCATAGAAGAAGGTTGTTGAAATATCTTACATTCCTAGGATACATTCTACTAGATTATAAATGCTTAAAAAGAAATTGCTTTCTTCACTCTACTTTTATAATTTTGCAAGTATGTCATTTAGTGACGTTGACCTATATAGCAGTCCACTAGCCTGAGTTTGGAGAATTTCCATTGGCCCTTGCTCTTTTTTTAACTAAATGCTGTGAAATAGTTTGTGTAAGTGGGAATTACCTGTTCTTTGAAGATTTAGTAGATATTTTCTTTCAGAATCTTTTGAGCTGGGTTACCCATTAGGGACTTAATCTTTACTGTTTCAATTTAGGATTTCATTATTGGGCTATTAAGTTCTTTCTGTCTCCTTTGGCCCATTTTAATCACTTATGTTCTCTCAGAAAACTGTCCATTTACTGCAGTTTTTCAAATTTATGGGTTATAAGACATTATTAAAATTTGATCTTAGTGGGCCGGTGCCACAGCTCAATAGGCTAATCCTCTGCCTGCGGCGCCGGCACACCAGGTTCTAGTCCTGGTCGGGGCTCCAGAGTCTGTCCTGGTTGCTCCTCTTCCAGTTCAGCTCTTGCTGTGGCCTGGGAGTGCAGTGGAGGATGGCCTAGGTCCTTGGGCCCTGCACCCCATGGGAGATCAGGAGAAGCACCTGGCTCCTGGCTTTGGATCAGTGCATGGAGCGCAGGCTGCAGCGTGCCAGGGCGCAGCAGCCATTGGGGTGTGAACCAACGAAAGGAAGACCTTTCTCTCTGTCTCTCTCTCTCACTGTCCACTCTGCCTGTCCAAAAAAAAAAAAAAAAAAAACAACAACAGCAACCAAAAAAACCCCACAAAACTTTGATCTTAGTGAAGAACTTATGGTTTTATTCATAAAGCTTTTTTTCTTACTCATTTTTAATACCTTGATTCCTAAGCATATTTTCCCCTATTTTACATTTTTATTGTTGTTTTTAGAATTGAAAGTTTAGTTCTTTTCTTTTTCGCCTGGAAAATGGTTAAGAATAACACATATGTATATACTTATTAGAACGTGCATGTTAACAACTGTTAGGTGTCCTCAAATATCAGTATTGTACTATTTATGGCTCTTACCTTTAGAAAAATGAAATGCTGTAGATATTGTTAATAGTTTATTTGCTTTTAGCTATCGATTTTTAGTAAGTACATACATGTTTGCATATCTTCTACTGAATAGTGTTTTGGCCAAATTGTGTAGTTTCTTTTTGAAAAACAATGTATAAATGTCTTGATGTAGAAATGGCATGTGTTTTGTTTACAGGAATTAAAACCTCAAAAGAAAAAAAAAAGAGATAGAGGTCAATAATTAAGAACCTGCTTCTTTTAACTAAAGCCATATAGTTTTGAGCTCTGTAAACTTATCCTTACTGCATTTCTTTTCCATGTTGTAATATTTCTGTTGCCCAAAAACATAGTTTTATATACATTTCATGAAATATTCTTCTGTAAGAAGGAAAAAAAAAAGACCTTGTACTATGCAAAACAAACAAACAAACAAACAAACAAAAACCTGTGCTCATTGAGTTTGAAGCCTTGGTCCCTTCCTTCTGTGCTTTGTGTTGTGCTGCCATCTAGTGTGTAGGATGGCAAATTGGGTGTGTTTGATTTACCTTGACTTTATTGTCTGGTTGAATGAATGTGTTTCTTTTTACCCAGTTCCATAGAAGGCATTAAATTAACCTGAATGGAAGAGCTCTGATTTTGACAAAAATAAGCATATGAAAAGGATGAATGTAATATCCGTGTCTTAAATTTTCTGTAGGAAACCTATATGCAGGTGGCTCAGAAATGCAGATATGACTGTCATTACCCATTCTTGCTTTGACCCTGGGAAATGTGGAAGGAAGAAAGTGAAGTTTGACCCCAGTCTAAAAATATTAAGGAGAAATAATATAAAAATTTTAAAAATCCAAGTGTCATTTACAATGAAGTAATCAGAATTATAGTTAAAAATACACAAGCCAGTATTTATGGAATGCTTTCAAGAGCCAGGCATTATGTTGAATTGTGTTTGTACATTGCCCTGTTAACTCCTCTCAGTAGTTTCAGATCAGTATATTAAGGTAAAAAGAATTTTAAAAACTTACTTAAGATGATAGCTGATAAGTGATGAGGCTTGTATTCGAATCAAGGCAGTCTGATCCTGAAGCCATTCTACATGTTCTTTTGTAATGCGGGAACTGAATAAAGTGACAGAACTCTTATTTTACCAAGAAGGAATAAACCATGTTCTGAATTATCCTATATCTTTAATGTACTTGAAGTATGATGCATAATCTTACCGTGTAACTCATGTCATCTTAAATAAGTTCCAATGATCCTGGTCCTCAGTTTTCTTATGTATAAAGAGGTATAAATGTATCTATTCCAATTATGTTATAGATAACTGAAAATTGAGAATATTTAAAAACAAACCAGATTGATCAAGACTTTTTATTTTTATTTAATTCTTTAAGTTTTTAAAGATTAATTTATGTGAAAGTCAGAGTTAGAGAGAGAGAGAGAGAGAGAGAAATATCTTCTAGCATTGGTTCACTCCCCAGATGGCTGCAACAGCCAGGACTGGGCCAGGCTGAAGCCAGGAGCCAAGAACTTCCCTGGAGCCTTCCACGTGGGTGGTAGGGGCCAAAGCACTTGGGCCTTATTTCACTGCTTTCCCAGGCCATTGTCGGAGATCTGAATCAGAAGTGGAGCAGCCAGGATATGAACCAGTGCCCTTATGGTAGGAATACCAGCAGCTTTACACAGAATACCACAATGCCAGCCCCTGCTCAGTAATTGTTAAAGTCCTTTGGAGAAAGGCAGAAGTTGTGAGGAAGCACAAGATGAAATCAAATGACCACCTGTAAGATGTGGAAAACTGTGGTTGTCCAGGTGGCTTGAATGTAATGCAATATTGAGACAAGGGAGGTGCATCACCAAAGTACTTCCTATGCAAGTGAGCCACTATATCATTAATAACAATGAATAAACCAAAGAAAATTACTTCCCTTCATTTTAAGATGCTTGCAGTTTGCAGATTAACTTGTAGATATTTTCAGTTAAAAGAAAATCTTATTTTATAAAAGTACATATTATTACACCTGTAAACATTTGAAACAGTCCAACCTAGTATACTGTTGTCAGCTGACCAAAATGTTTAGTTTTGCTTGAACCAAAAGAAACAATAATTTCAGCCCTAATTTTCTGAACAATGTGTACTAATACTCCTTTTACCCTAGGAAATCACTATTACTTGTGGGGAGGATTTGGAATGAATAGTTCAGGTAGTGAGTTATCAATGATGGGGTCATCCAGATACCAGCATTTAACTGTATCATTTGAGATTATGCTGCTGAAGAGTTTGGTATTTAAAGGCAGCTGGATTATGAAAAAAATACATCTCCAGTGGAGTCACAATTACACATACAGCTCACTTACAGGAATTCAGCTGAATGTGCTTGAAAAGTAGTATTGTTGGGGTGAGCATTTGGCCTAGTGCTTTAGGTGTTGATGGGAAGCTTGTTATCCCGTATTGGAATTCCTGGATTTGAATCTTGGCTCTACTCATGATTCTGACTTCCTCCTAATGTGCACCCTGCACGACAACAGATGATGGCTCAAATAGTTGGGCCCTGTCTTCCATGTGGGATTGAGTTCCCAGATCCTGCCTTTAGCCTGTCTCAACCTTGCTGGTCGCAGGCATTTAGGGAATGAACCAGCAAGATGGAATCTCTCCCTGTCTCTTGCTTCTCAAGTAACTATAACTGACTAAAAAAAGTTAAGCCTGAGGCTGTGAAGGGTCCCAAAAGTTACCCTGCTTATAAACTAACAATTATGCGCACACTCTCACACTCACACTCACTCACACTCTAACCAAGATAGAAGGTCTCTGGGTCAGAGGTCAGGCCCTTTATTTACTTCAAGAATAACTTGTGTTGGCTCCTTGGGCTCTGGTTCTCCATGGAGTGATGTTATGATAACCAGATACACCCTGTGTTTACCCTGGGCTTTTGTATCATAAGAGGAATTCTGCAGTTTTGGGACTTGGAGCTTAAGTAGGGTAGCTGACATTTCTGCCCATTCTCCTTTCTTGAGATGGGAAGAGAGAACTTTGGAATGTGAATAAGCCTTCTCTGGGGAAAATAATTAAAATATCTTTATTTTAGAAACACCCTGGAATGTAAACATACAACTTGAGTAGAGAGATAAAACTTTTTGTCTCTGGATGATCTGGGTTTAGGGCTGCTGTTCAGTCATCCTTTAACACAGATGCCAGTGCTCTGTGCTCAGAAAGCCCTGACTGTACAGAAATGTGAAAGTATGCACAAAGCATTGTTTCCTAACAAGTGTGTGTGAGAGAAGTAGGTAAGAGAAGTGATTCCACTTTTGTGTCTTATTTTCTTCTTACTGTGGGCGTTACACAGAGTTGAAAGTGATTGTTATTGTTAAATATGAGCAAATCAGTTATTTATTATGGTACCAATTGAGGAAGTAGTGCTCTATTTCAGTTCTGGAAGGAAAAACTGTTGTGTGTTTTCCTAATAAATTTGAAGGGTGATTTTGTCTGTTATTGATTGTTCTTTAAGTGCTGTAATTACAACTCTTGTCATTTATTGACCCCGCAAGACGTGACTTCTCTATAGGGTTATTCTTCCACTTAGCATCCAGAACTCAGTAATTTCAAAGCATTATTCTCTGCGTTGAATAGTGGGAGGTAAAAGTAGGGTGGGTGGACCAGGTTACATTGTTTGTTGGAAATGATTTTTCATATTTTCACATCTACAAGCTACTGAGGTGAAAAGAAACTTGTTTACAGACTCCATAGCTGTGACACGTGGAACTGCAGTCACTGTTGAACTATAAAAGATGAATAAAAGCTTTGTGCCCAGTTTGCAATCTGTTAATTAGACTTTGATGTGTGCCTTCCTGTGTGGGTAGGGATAAACTTCTACCCTGCTATGTGCCGCTGATTTACATTCTTCATGTACAAAAATGATTTTTCTGAACATCTGAAGGTTGCTGATTTTTTTTTTTTTTTTTTTGACAGGCAGAGTGGATAGTGAGAGAGAGAGATAGAGAGAAAGGTCTTCCTTTTTGCCGTTGGTTCACTCTCCAATGGCTGCTGCGGCCGGCGCATCTCGCTGATCCGAAGCCAAGAGCCAGGTGCTTCTCCTGGTCTCCCATGCGGGTGCAGGGCCCAAGGACTTGGGCCGTCCTGCACTGCCTTCCCGGGCCATAGCAGAGAGCTGGCCTGGAAGAGGGGCAACCAGAATAGAATCCGGCGCCCAAACCGGGACTAGAACCCAGTGTGCCGGCGCCGCAAGGCGGAGGATTAGCCTGTTAAGCCACGGCGCTGGCCTTGAAGGGAATTGTATTTTTAAAAGATTCTAGGGGTCAGCACTGTGGTGTAACCGGTAGAGCGCTGCCTGCAGTGCCGGCATCCCATATGGGCGCTGATTCAAGTCCCGGCTGCTCCACTTCTGATCCAGCTCTCTGCTAAGGTCTGGGAAAGCAGTGGAAGATGGTCCAAGTCCTTGGGCCCCTGCACCCCACATGGGAGGCCCCAGGAAAAAGCTCCTGGCTCCTGGCTTTGGATCAGCGCAGCTCCGGCCATTGCGGTCATCTGGGGAGTGAACCAGCAGATGGAAGACCTCTCTCTCTGCCTCACCTTCTCTCTCTGTTTAACTCTGACTTTCAAATAAATAAATAAATATTTTTTTAAAAACAGATTCTAACAACACTAATGTGCTTAATTTCCACAGTGATGGAAAAGTGAATAGAATACAGAAAAAATAATTCCAAAGATAGATTTAGAAGGAATTTGGAAATAATGAGATTTGGAAATCCTGCTTACTATTCCTAATAAACAAATGATTCAGATACTGTTATTTTGACGGTAGTAAAAATTACATAAATTATTGAGTTATTGTAAATTTCCATAGGCAAATGTACCTCAGTCTTTACAGTATATTCTGTTGATGTCAGGCGTACTGTATCAAACACATTAATATTCAGACTCGTTTTCAAACCTCAGCTGCTGCTTGAGATGGCAGCATTACTTCTCAGAGTGCCTGGTTTTGAGTCCCAGCAGTAGTTCCTGATTCTGGCTTCCTGCTAATGCACACCCTGGGAGGCAGCAGGTCATGGCTCAAGTATTTGAGTCCTGGCCATCAGTGTGGGAGGCGTAGATTGAGGTCCCAGCTCTTGGCTTTGGTCTGGCCTGCTGCTGGCTCTTATAGGCATTTAGGGAGTGGACCAGTATGTGGTAGAGCAAACTGTGTCTGTCTGTTTCTCTGCCTTTCAAATAATAATTTTATTATTCTGGATACTTTTTATTGAATACCTTGTATGCTAGAGCCACCTATGAGAGCACCACTGATGAAGTTAGTAGAGTCTTTCCTCAAAGAAACAAGCAATATAACAATAAATGTAAGGTAAGAAGAATGTTATAAATGTTAACAGTTTTTAATAAGAGAAGTTATTTCCTGTGTCATTAAAAAGTCCTCATCTTTATTTGAAATTGTATAGAAGTTGGATATATAGAGATACAGGTGAAGAACACTTGGGCAAGGCAGATAATACAGGTAAAAGCACCTGGAAGGGATGAGAATGAATTGGGGAAGAATGGAAATGCCTAGAGATTCAACAAGCATCTAAGGTATTTGGACTTTTCAGTACCTGTTTAGCAGGAAATGGGAAAGGACTGTGAGGTTTTGAGATGAGAATCCCATGATCAGTGTGTAATGGGAGGCAGAGAGAGACTAGTTGGAAGACTTGTCATCATCTGCTCTGCAGTCATCCAGACACAATGCAAGGAGGCCTACAGTCAGGTCCGAGAAGCAACAGTAGGACATGGGGAAAAGGGACAGGTGTGAAAAACAGCAGAGATAAAGGACTCAAAGGTTAAGGGGTAGATCTTGAGTCTGGGAATGTAGAAAGACTGTACGTTGGGGGAAGAAAAGAAGAACCTGGAGTGATTAGGTTGGTCAACCAGTGAAAGGCTGTGTAGTTTATTTAGTTTGGGAATTCAGAAAGAAGAGAATATGTGAAGAAAGATGAGGAATTCAGTTTGGAAAAGGAGTACCAGATTCCAGTGAGACACGGTTTGTTTATTCAGTTATTCATCAAATGCATAGTCATCCCCACTGAGATACCAGATACCTCTCAAGGTGCTGGGGTAGGCACACCCATTTCTTTTTGTTGTTAATTGTCCCTCACATATTATGATTACAGTTATGATAGCCCTTATTTTCTGATTTTGGGTGAAAGCTGTCCTCATGGGTGTGAGGTGGTATCTCATTGTAGTTTAGGTTTTCATTTTCCTAATAATTCATGTTGGCTATTTATATTCTTCTTTGGGTAAACATCTATCTATTCAAGTCCTTTGCCTCTTTCTGAATCGAGTTGTTTTTCTTTTTGGTCTTGTTCTCTGTATATTTAAGTACTAATCTCTTATCAGATGCATGATTTGCAAATTTCTCTCATTCTTTGGGTTGCCTTTTTGCTCTCTAGATAGTATGTGTTGATGCAAATTTTGTGAAGTCCAGTGCTAGTGCTGGTGCCGTGTGTGTCATTCCTAAGAAATTATTGCCAAATCCACTTTGTTGATGTTTTTGTCCTGTGTTTTCTTCTAAAATTTTGGTACTATTAGTTCTCACCTTCAGGTCTTTCACCTATTTTGAGGTAATTTCTATATGTACTGTTTAGGGTTCTACTATTTTTTTCAACCAAACTTTAACCTAATTTTTAACCTAATCACTAGATATCCACATGCACATGTATCCTGCATGTGGATATTTAGTTTTTCCATTATCATTTGTTGAAGACTGTCCTTTCCTTGTTGAATAGTCTTGATACCCTTGCCAAAAATCTTTTGAGCATAAATGTGAGAGTTTATTTCAGGGCCCTGTTCTTTGTCATTAGACTCTATTTTTATGTGAATGCCTCACTGTTTTGATTATTGTAGCTAAGTATTAAGTTTTAAAAACAGGAAGTAACTGTACCTCCTCCAATTTTGTTCTTTTTTTTTTTTTTTCAAGGTTGTTTTGGCTACATAGGGTTTCTTCAGAATTCATACGAATTTCAGGATGGGTATTCTGTTTTTGTTAAAAAAAAATCAATGGGGTTTTGGTTGGGATTGTAATGTATAGGAATACAACTAATTTTTGATGGTTGATTTTGTATCCTTTAACTTTGCTGGGTTCATGTATTACTTTTTGTGTGTGCAGTCTTTAAGGTCCTCTCCATATAAGATCATATCCTATGAGAACAGAGATAACTGTATTTCTTCCACTTCAATTTGGACACTTTTATTTGTTTTTCTTGCTCTGACTAGAATTCTAGTACTGTGTTGAATGGTGATGAAAATCAGCATTCTTGGCTTGATTTGATGTTACAGGAAATACTTAACAGAATTTCATCATTGAGCATGATTTAGTTGTGTTTCATATGTGGCCTTTATTTTGTTGAGAAAATCACCTTCTCTTCCAAATTTATTTTATTTTATCATAAAAGGGTGTTGAATTTAGCCACATCATTTTCCTATGCCAGATAAAATGACCTTGTGTTTTTTTCTTTATTTTGTTAACTTTGTGGTGTATTATATTGATTGATGTTTGTGTGTTGAACCATCCTTGCATTCCAGAAATGAATCTCATGTGTAAGATTTTTAGTATGATGCTGAATTTCATTTGCTAGTATTTTGTTGAGGATTTTTGCATCATTGTTCATAAAGGGATATTAGTCTGAAGTTTTCAAGTAGTACCTTTGTCTTTAGTATCAGGTTAATGCTGGTGTCATAAATTGAAGTAAAGAGTGTTTCCTCTTTTTTAGTTCTTTGGAAATGTTTGAAAAAAATTTCTTTAAGTATTTTTTAGAATTCATTGTGAAGCTGTCAGGTTCAGGGAATTTGTTTATTGGAAGATTTTTGATAAAAGATAAAATCTCTTCACTTTTTCTTCTCTCTTCTCTCTCTCCATCCCTCCCTTATTCATTTATTTATTTATTTATTTGAGAGAGAGAGAAGGCAGAGAGAATTCATGTCACTCCCCAGAAGTCTGCAGTAGCTGAGACCAGGCCAGGCTACAGCTGTGAGCCAGGAACCTGATCCAGGTCTCCCTTGTGGGATACTTATTTTCATATCTTTGCACTGTTCACCTCTCTGATTTTTCTAGCATTCTCACATTGGTTGGTCTGCCTGAGAGTATCTTGTGCTCTGCTAGGCTCTGCTCACTTTCCTTCAGCCCTTTCTCTTTCTGTTCATCAGACCCCATCATTTCTATTGTCCTGTCCGCAAGGTCACTGATTTTTTTTCTTCTGAATACTAAAACTTTCCTTTAAATCCCTGAAGTAAACTTTCCACTCTAGTTGTTGCACTTTTTGGCTATAGATTTCTTTATGGTTTATTTTTAGGTTTTTACCCCTTTATACTTCTTCCTTTTGTTCTTTGAACATCTTTACAGCAGTTGATAGTAGATCAAGCATCAGGCTTTTTCAGGGATAATGTATGTTGATTCTTTTTTTCCCTATGAATTGACCACTCTTGTTTCTTTACATGCCTTTTATTTTTTTAAAAAAATGCACATTTGAATCTAATAATGTAGAATTTCTGAAAATCAGATTTTCCCTCTTCCTCTGAGCTTGCTGGTTTTTTATTCCTGTTTTTGTTTGTTTGGGATGTTGTTTGTTTGTTTTTCTTTTGGCCTGTGCTGAGGATGAGCCTTGGAGATAAACTTAATGTCTTCTTGGTCTTTTCTGAGCCTGCACCTTTCCCTATGTGTATGCAGTCACTTCCTAATTTTCCCATATACACAGTTGCTGTTGCATGCCCTAGTCTTTGATGTCTGTCTCCCAAAAGGGGAAAAGAAAAATACAAGGATGGGGAGAAGGGAAAAGGCATTGGCCCTTTACGTCTTCTGTAATTCATTTCAGTCAGGGGGGAAGGGGCTTGCCACAGTGTTGGGAGTTACCTGCAATGGCCACACACCCCTTTGTACCTCTGTGATCAGGAGCCGTAATCAGCAATCACAGCATAGACCCCCGATACTCGAAGTCAGGATCCCTTTGCCCACCTTGGCTGCTGTAAGGTCTGTAGACGCTGTTCAGGAATATGCACACAGCTGCCTGTCCCAGTACTGGGAGTGAGGGATGAGCAACTGCCAGTGTGTTTAAAGCCGATACTGGCAAAATGAAGTGCAGTTTCCCATCCAAACCTTTCCTTGGAAGTTGCAAGTTTTCAGTAGGTACCAGAGTTCCAAAATAGTATATCAGACTGTCTAGGCGGTGAGACAGACGCCTGGAGCTTCCTATTGTACCATATTTTCAGAATCCCTCCTTCCTAGATGTCTTTTTACATTGTTTTACTTTTCAACGTTGTTTTATACTCTTTTACTTATTATTTGTATATCTGGTTCATTTCTGTGTCTGCTTTATTTTATTGTCTCTTCTTGTGACCAGGGGTCACATTATCTTCGTTCTCTGTGTGTTTTGTAATTTTTTTAATGTGAAATAACATTATATAAAAGACTAAGATGGAAGTAAGTAATATTTATCTCCAGGAGAGAGCTTCTCTCTTCTTCCAGGGTTTCAGATTTGGGGACCAAGTCAGTTTGCTCTACATTTGATGTGGATCTGACCTTTGGCAGGTCTTATGTGATCAAGTTTTTCACAGCCTTTAAATATCCTGAGGGTGGGTTCTGGAGGCGTCTTTCACAGAGGAAGCTGAAGATGCCTCTGTGCTTTCTCACAGAGCCACAGTCTTCAGCCCTGAGAAGGAGCACGTTTTCCGCTCTTCACGACCTGGTTGCTCACTGCTCTCCCAGCTTCCTGTGGCTCTGGAGGGCTCCCGTTCCTCTGCCCTTCCCTGGACCCCCATCATGTGGTGTCTCAGCGGATGTCCCTCAGCTTTGCTGTGCCGTCCTCTGTTGCTGAGTGTACTCAGAGGGACATCCCTCAGTGTCTCTGTGCTCTGTCGGTTTTACTGCCCCTCACTGCGTGTCAACTCACAGGTGTGTGTGTGTTGGCTTTGCAAGGCTGCTTTGCCCCAGCCTCGGTGTGCCCATGATTACCTGTGGGAATCAGTGGATGAGTGGGCGTTCACATTCGGCTACAGAGTGCTCCCTGTAATTTTAGTTTGTCCTTAACTCTACCTGCAGTCACTCCAGGTTTGACTACTTTCTCATTTGTCTAAGGTAGGTTCTTTAACCTCTTGCTTCTCTACCAGACCTCCTGAAAGTCTTGTTACTTTCTGAAACTTGTTTCATTCCTGTTTCCTTTTACCCTTAGTTCTTGGATTTTTTTTAAAAAATAAAAATATGCAGGCGATCTGGCATATTTTGGATAATGTACTGATGGTTTTTTTCTTGTGAATTTCTTCTACTTAAAATATGTTTTTTTTTTAAATGCTCAGTGACAGACACTGCTTTCCTAAATAGAGAATATACCTTCATCAACTTTGTATTTATTATCATATTTGTTATTGATATGCTACATTTGTGAAGTACTTATTATCATGAACTGTCTGCGTATCTTCTACTTTTAATCTTAATAAATATAAAGATAAGAGAATTCATGTATTTCATAGGTGTGTATCTTCTTATTTATCGCCTACAAGTTTCAATAGCTTTATATCATCTCGATTTTCAGAGAAAAGAGTAAGTAGGAAGGTTGATATTACATAGCCAGTTACTGACACATTTAACTCAGCATTGTCCAACTTTGGAACAGAATGGCAAGTTCACAAAGATGGGGCAGATGTATTACATAAATGAATCAAAGCATATGGGTATGAGAAAAATAACAACACAAGTCTGATGAATGGCAGTTGACACTTAGCCTAGATGCCGACAAAAAAATAAAGACTACTAGCTCTGTGGCAAACTCTTTTGGAGAGTCTTATAGGCCCCAATAATCCTAATTTTCTGAGTTTTCAGTAGAAGCCAGAAATAAGTATTTTTCATTTGGAAACTTAGCTTGCACATGTTGGTTGCTATTTTAAATAAAAACAAAATAAAATTCAGTGTGCAGATCCACATGCTAAGTCTGAAATGAAACAGGTCTATAGGCCCCAGCTGTTCTCTGGGCTGCCAGTTGCAATCTGTAATAGTCTGGGTTCTTTGAAGTTTTTAAGCCTTTCTGTTTCTCAGTGCCCAGGTTAATGCCTTCCTTTCATGTGTGCACTACTTAAAGAAGGAAATGAAGAATGCACCAGAATGGATGTGCTTTATTTACTGCTTTTATGAGTTTTCCCATTTTAGATGCAATGTACCAAAAGGTTCCTAGAAATGGAGTTTTTTGAAACGCTGAATTATTTTATCCGCATTTATAAGCAACAGGACCATGTCTGACATTATATTGATGTACGGGTCAAGGTATTCTTAAATGCTAGTTCATTAAGCATGACTTTCCCTCTCCCATTCTTCTGTATTACAGCTTTCACTTTCAGAAGAACAGAATGAAGTAATGAAAAATGGCTGTGAATCTAAAGAGCTGGTCTACCTCGTGCAGATTGCTTGTCAGGTAATTTTGTGTTCTCCATTTCACATAAAGTTAATAAGAATTATTTTGAGTTTTTAATTTCCTTTATACAGTATCTTTCTCAAATTGCCATGGAAACTTACATAATATTGACGTGAAATTGAGCAGGCATTGTGGTGTAGCAGGTTTGCATGCTGCTTGGGATGCCCACCTGCCATATTGGAGCGCTAGTTCGAGTCCAAGCTGCTCTTCTTCCTATCCAGCTCCCTGCTAATGCATCTGGGAGGGCAATACATGATACCCCTAGTACTTTGGTAACTGCCACCCATGGGAGACCCTGATGGAGTTCTAATGACTCCTGGCCTTAGCCTAGACCACCCTAGGCTGTAAAAGCCATTTGGAAATGACCAGTGGATTGAAAATACCTTTCTTTCAGTCTCTCCCTCTTTCTGTGTCACTCTACCTTTCAAATAAACAAATCCTTAAAAATAAAAAATCAAACAAAGGGGGTGCGCTTGAAACAGCAGTTAAATTGCTATTTGGGACACCTGCATCTCATTGCCTGGTGTGAGTCCTGACTAAGCTTCTGATCCAGCCTACTCAGCTTCTGATGCAGCTTCCTGTGGTTACATACCCACAGAGGCTACAAATGTCGACTCAAGTACTTGGATTCTTGCCACCATGTGAGTGAACCTGGATTGAGTTTCGGCTCTTGATTTCAGCCTGGCCCAGCTCTAGCTGTTGCAGGCTTTTGGGATAAGAACTAGCAGGTGCAAGATCTCTCTCCATCTATTTCTTTCCTTCTGTCTCTCTGCCTTTCAAATAAAATAAAAATAAGTACATTTTAAAATTTTTAAGAAAATGAATGGCATCATTTTAAAAGGAAATAGGCTATTTCAGAAAGTTTTTGAAAATGGAATTAAAAGATGTGTATTTTGATAAAAAATTTTTTGATATCTATTTTTTCACAATATATATTTTACATTAACTTTATGAAGACTTCTCATAAACAACTTCAAAAATTTTACAGTTTCGAAAAATTTAAGTTAGGGCTGCAGTTAGGTTAGGGCTGGAACAAATAGCTTTTGATTCCCTTTTCCACAAACTTTCTGAAGTATCCTCAATCTGTTCATACACTCTGGGTGGAATGTGTGGTTTAGCATCGCCACTACTCTGCATTTTCCCTAAGGCTTTGAGCACTTAGGAATAAGCAACAGTGGCTCTACTAATGGATATCTTACTTTATCTCCTCTGTGTTAACATTTCTACATGCACTCAGAGATGACATGATCAATTTAGTCACACTAGTTTTGCAGTTACTGATTTACAACCTTAAGTGAGAATACTTCTTTAAGAGTAAAAGAAAGGTATAATTTATTGGTCATTAGGTTACATGCAATGGCAGTTGATCATGCACAAAAAACAGTGAACTAAGTTTTCTCTGCCTCAGATGCTCACTCATATTTTCTGACCAATAAAATGTGTGTGTGTTTGAAGTTTGCTGTTTCTTGATTAGAACTTTTTGAGGGTAATTTTATGACTTGCTCCTAATGAGATTTTTAAATATGTCAGCTGTAGTATTACATCCTCCATCATATAAGCACTTCGTGTAATTCTTTATTTATTTTACATTCATTGAGCCTTCTTCCTGTTAGTGAATTAGTCATTGTGAAATGAGTGTTTTGGAGGAAATCTTTCTTCTATACACAGTTTTTTGTTTTCTTTGAGAGAAAGTAAGATTCACAACATTTATGATTTTTCTCAAAAAATATTAATCATGTACATGAAGTTAAAATTAAATAATCTAAAAAGTTTTAATGCTTATATCATAAAGGAAATACTTAAGTTCTCAGGTTTGTTGATGCTGAGGGAGCTGTTTCCAGATTAAGTGCTTTTATTTTTAGGTGTCAGTATATGGGATTGGAAATCAAATTTTACTTGTATTAAATAAGATGGCCTAAGTCACATAGCGTTCGTGTCTTTTAACACATATTATTTATATGTTTTATTCTGTCATAGTTTCTTTGAGGAAGTAGGCTGCTTTAAATCACTAAGTTTCATGTAATATTTTGTAAAAATGCTTCTGAAGGTGAGTTTATTTTTGGCGGTACTATCAAGAACTTTTTTTGATCAGCTGTTACTAATAATGAATACAAGTGTATCTTGTTTATCTAGAGTACAGGGTTGGGTTGTCAGGAGTGAATTCACCAGTCCCTCTACAACCTAACTTATTCTACCATGCTCCTCCCTGCCTGCCTTCAGCACAGGCTTAACTCCCTTAAGCCCAGAGACCTGTTGGGATCTGCACCCCCAAAACTTGTTACCAGTATGACAGGCAATCTAGACTTCACAGAGACAACACTGATGGGGTGTCCTTTAAGAGAGCAGTGGTTCCAAAAAGGTTCTTTCTCTAGATTGTGTATCTTCAGATTGATCATTCTGCGATTTTCGTTTCATTTCCTGAAAGCCAGGGTCAGCTTGTGAAATGTTGTTAAACAACGTGCTAAATGTGAAATGTCAACCCTCACTCTAAACTTTCCTTTTTCAGAGCATCAAATGAAGACTTTATTGGGTTTTATGGTGGCTTTCTGATTCTGATAGTCCACTGAAAAGCAAAGTTGAAAGTTGTTATATACTGTTCATGATTGTCTGCCCATATCCTATCTGAAATACCATGATTGTTTATGAAAAGAATCCTTGATAAAGCTAAATACAGTTTGGCTTGGAAAAAACCATTAATTTATATATATTCTGTATACCATCCAAGAATGAGAATATTTTTATTCCTGTGGGCAAAATATTAAAATATCTATGCTTTTTTCAAAATGAACTTCAAAAGATAAGCGTGGTGTTTATATAGCATGTATTGGAATGTTAGTTATTTGTACCTCATGTATTAGTGACCTAGGTAGGTTATTATCTACTTGTAAATATCTTGTTAAGCTAATTAAAAAATCCAGACTACTCAACATACTACTTACTGCATCAAAGTAGTAATTTACTGTATTGTAATAATGCCATTGAACCTCTTCTCTGTTTCACTGTAAGTAATGTTTGATGGATTCCCACGGCTAACCATATGTCACCAGAAGTCATATTAAACTGGAATAATTTTTTATAACTAAGACTCATAATCAAACCCTCTAATTATGTAAACGAGGAAACTGAGGCTCACCTTACTGAGGTGGCTGTCCTAAGCTACATGGATTCTTAGTAGCAGGATCCACTAAGGACGTTAGCTTCCTAGCTCCCAGCTTTTTCTACATCTCCTTGGATTTTTCAGTTTAGAACAGAGTTAAGAAATTGCTTAGTCTTCAGATAAGGTCATCATTGTATACTTCACACTGATGTAGTGTGTTCCAGAAGCTATTCAATGATTTCTATTTTTTATTTATTTTTATTTTTTTAAATTTATTTTTATTTATTTTATTTTTCTTTTTATTTGAAGATAGAATTAGACAGTGAGAGAAAGAGACAGAGAGAAAGGTCTTCCTTCCATTGGTTCACCCCCGAAATGGCCGCTATGGCTGGAGCTACACCGTTCCGAAACCAGGAGCCAGGTGCTTCCTCCTGGTCTCCCATGCGGGTGCAGGGCCCAAGCACATCCTCCACTGCCTTCCCGCAGGTGGAGGATTAACCAAGTGAGCTATGACGCCGGCTCTGATTTCTATTTTTTAAATAATTTGCACCTGAAGTTGTTTATTTAATAAAAAAGTTTAGGTTCTTCCTTTTTAACCCCCTCTTCTCTTATTCTCTTAACTTAGAACTGGCAAATGGCTATCATCTTTTTCCTTTTTGGCAAATGGTACTAATTTCTTCAGGTCTTATTTTGAACCTTTTCATTGTGGCTGTGCCTGCTTTTTAAATATTTTATTCCTTTTTAAATAACCCAAACATGTAAACCATTGTGTTCCATGAATAGATACAAATCTGGCAGGTATTTCTTGATCATGTGTATGTATAGTACACAGATATTGTGACAAGTAGTATGTAATTTAGTTCCGACGACAGCTTTGTGAGACCAGTAGCCTTGTTTTCTTCTTAGAGAGGGCAAAGCAAAGACTCAAGAAAGTACATAACTTTCCAACGTCATAAAATTAAAGGACCAGGAGTTTAACCCATCCTACTATTGTACCATTTTCTAATATGATTTGGTTGGCTGCCCTAAAATTGCATGTATATTCCAAGTGTTAATAAAGAATTATGTAAATTCACTGAAACTGACCATCTAGTTTCTTTGTTTAATTACAGTGGACAAGGGCCTTATATAACATTCATATCTATATCTATGTAATCTAATAAATTAATCTTCCTATATACATTTAAATGAACTTTACAGGGAGAACATTTGAGGTAGTGGTTAAGATGCTACTTGGGATGCCTGCATCCCGTGTAGGAGTGCCTGGATTTGAGGCCTAGCTCTGCTTCAGATTCCAGCTTCCTGCTAATGTGCACCCTGAGTGGCAGCAGATCTTAGGTCTCTGCCACCCACATGGGAGACGCAGATTGAGTTCCTGGCTCCTAGCATCAGCCTGGCACACCCCAGCTGTTGTGTGCATTTGGGAAGTGAACCGGTGGATGGAGGAGAGTCATATTCTCATTCTTTCTCTCTCTCTCAAATAAAAAGAAAATAAATTAAAATTAAAATTAAACCTTATAATTTGGAGGCCCTGAGGAAGGATAGTCAAGGCCAACTGAGTGCAGTCCCAGGGTAATAGATGTAGTCTTAGTAATAGTGAAATACTTCACAGCTGACATAGCATGGGCCCAAAACAGTGAGAACAGATGCTAATCATACATATTTCATGTAGCCTTGTTGGTGTGTTTCAGCTGAATGGTGTCCATGGATAACAGCACTCTCAGATACCTTGAAGATTAGATCCGTAACGCCCTGTTGGATCCCTCGGTTCTTTCTTGCACACTATTCGTGCTTAGAGTATGTTATCTTAACTGATATTCCTTCCCTTATCTTTTTGTTCTGTTCTCCAAGTAAACAAACTAACAAAATATGTGTTATAGAGAACAAACAGATCAGCTTCTGTGGATGAAGAAATGCTGTCTCCAATTTGTTTCTGAAGTTGATCAGTCCCTCAGCCTACTGCTTTTTCCTCTGCAAATCACATACATCTCAAAAATCTTAATGTAAAATCATTGAAAATTGACAAAAATCCTAGGAAATTCAGGAATATGTCATGATAGATATAGAAAGAAAACTTTACTGTTTCCAGATGCTGAATATTTAGTGATCTAAAAGTGAAGAAAATTAGATAAACCCTGATTGATTATGGAGCACAACTGCATAGAATAAACATTTGTGAGTATAATGTCAAGGGCGTCGAATCCTTAAACCAGGTTGTGTGTTGCTTTATTCTTTGGCAAATAAGTAAGCATCAGCTACTCTTTAAAAACATTGTTTTTCAAACTTCCATCTTATTTGAAAGGAGTTGGATAGAGAGAAAGAGGAAGAGGAAGAGATCTTCCATCTACTGGAACATTCCTTCAAATGCCCAAAACAGCTGGTGATGAGCTGAGCCAAACCCAGGAGCCCAGAGCTATGTTATTGTTGGGTGATGCAAGCAGTATCTTAACTGCTGTGCTGAATGCCCGCTCCTAAGTATTAATTTTAAAATGACTAATTTAAACGTAACTGCTATGGGAATTGATTTTAACATGTATCCTAGTGAAAATCCTGTTTGATCTTTTCCTTCCATAAGTACAGTTTTGTGGTATAACTATTGCTTAGTAAAACAATTAATATTTTATCATCTCATTGTCAGCTCTAGAGTAGTTGATATTAATGATTCCTACTGAAGTCGGAGAGTATGAAGTCATATTAACTATTTTTTGATACAGGATCATTTAATCATTTATTTTTTCTAAAGATCAAGAATTGTATATATATTTATAGTCATCTGAAGTCACATTCAGGTTATGGGAGGTGGGGTAAACAGTTGGTTTCAGGGTTATGCTTCCCTGCCTCAAAGCATCTCCTGTTCTCTTATGTTCCCATGCTTGAAATTCCACCAGAAACACACTCCATGGTATTCAGTGTCTCCTCCTCTACTCAGTCCCTTTAGAAAATGTGGTTGCTATGGGAGTGGGGGTGAATGCTAATGCTGGTAGAGCATCTGTGTACCGACAGAGTATCTAGGCAGATTGCCAGCATTCGGTTTAACTCTCCGGATGCTTCTGCGAATCAACAGCATTGTCATTCCCATTTCACTGTAGCTGCTGTGTAAGACTGGGAGTAACGTGAAAGGTTCTGCATTTAAGAAAGGGTGAAGCCGAGATTCAAATCAGGTCTCTTTTTTTGTTCTCTTTTGTTCATATATAAGTGTACTTCAAAAAGTTCATAGAAAAAATGCAATTAAGAGATAAGTTTAGAGGCCAATGTTGTGGTACAGTGGGTTAAGTCACTGCCTGCGACAGTGGCATCCTAAATGGGCACTGGGTTTGAGTCTCCACAGCTTCACTTCTGATCCAGCTCCCTTCTGATGTCCCTGGGCAAGCAGAAGGTGGCTGAACTACTTGGGCCCGCTGTTACCCATGTAGGAGACCTGGGTCAAGTTCCTGGCTCTTGGCTTTGGCCTTGCCCAGCCTTGGCCATCGTGGCTGTTTGGGGAGTTGAGCCAGTGTATGGATGCTTTTTCTCTCTCTCTTTTTCTCTCTCTCTTCCCCCTTTCTCCCTCTGCATTTCAAATAAAATGAATCTTAAAAAAAATGTGAAAACAAAAGAAAGGTAGGTTTCAAGGCGGGTGTTTGCCCTGTTGGGTAGCATGCTGCTTGGGACACCCACATCTCCTGTGATGCCTAGGTTTAGTCCCGGATCCGTTCCCAATTCCAGCTTTCTGCTAGAGTGCTTCCTGGAGACAGCAGATGATGTCTCAAGTGCTTGTGTGCCTGCCACCCATGTCGTAGACCTGGACTAAGTTCCCAGCTCCTGACTTTGGCATGGCCTAGCCCCAGCTTTTGTAGACATTTGGAGAGTGAACCAGCCAATGAGAGCTCTCTGTCTCCATCTTTCAAATGAATAAAAATCTTAAACAATACATTTATTTTGTTACAGAAAAATATTGAAATCCATGTACATGAGAGGACTTCAAAGAGTTCTTGTAGCAGAGAAATAAGCATTATTTTATTTTCCATGAATTTTTTAGTACTCTTTTTATTTAAAGAGATAATTGTTCATCAATTCTTTTTCAGATAACCTCCCTATGATAAAGGAACTTATAAAGACATGTAGAATTGTGGAACCCACAGTAACTCATCGTTATAACCCAAAGTCCATAGTTTACATTACGATGTACCCTTGGGGTTATATATGCCATGAGTTTAGACAAATGAATGTGACATGTCCAATGTTGTGATGATATACAGAGTAGTATTACTGCTTTAAAAATCCTCTGTGCTTTGCCTTTATCCCCCACCCTACCGTTAACCCCTTCCAGAACACTAACATTTTTATATATTCATGGTTTTGCTTTTTCTAGAATGTTATATCATTGGAATCATATAGTATGTAGTCTTTTCAGATTTTTTTTTTACTTAGTAATCTGCATTTAATTTCTTCCATGTCTTTTCACCCTCAGTAGCTGTTTTTTTTCTTTCCTTTTCCTTATCCTTTCCTGATATATTTATTTATTTATTTGAGAGAGGAGAGGCAGAGAGGAATAGAGAACAAGAGAGCTTCCATCTGCTGGTTCACTCCCCAGGTGGCTGCAATGGCCAGCACTAAGCCATGCTGAAGCCTGTTGGCCATTAGCAGGGAGCTGGATCAGAAGTGGAGCAGCCGAGATACAAACTGGTGCCTGTTTGGGATCTCGTCATCACAGGAAGTGGCTTTAACCACTACACCACAACACTGGCCCCATCAGCAGCTCATTTCTTTCTACAATGATCAATATTCCATGGTATGGTGTATCACAATTTATTCATCCATTCACCTGCTTTAGGACGCCTTGGTCACTTCCAGCTTTTGGTAATTTTCAATGAGGCTGTTGTAAACTTTTCCGTATATAGGATTTTGTTCATTTCATTTTCAGTTCCTTTTGGTAAATATCAAGGAATGCACTTGCTTGATTGCATTAAGCATATGCTTAGTTTTGTAGAAAGCGTCAACCTGGCGGCTGGGATTTTGGCACTGTGGGTTAAGCTCCTGCCTGCAATGCTAGCAACCCATATAAGTGCTGATTTGAGTTTCAAGTCCAAGCTGCTCCACTGCTGATTCAGTTTCCTACTAATGCACCTGGGAAAGCAGTAGAAGACGGCTTAAGTGCATGGGCCCTTGCACATACATGGGGGACCTGCATGGAACTCCAGGCTCCTTGCTTTGGCCTGCCACTAGGTGTGCTCCTTTGTCCATAAGCTTTGATAGCTATTTATGAGTCTGCTACCACACAGGGCAGGCAGCCTTGAGGAGACAGGAAACATGACCTGATTCATCACCATAGCACAGAGTCCACTGTATGTTAGGGTTGACACACATTTGTAGCCTAGATGGTTGAAAAAATACATACGCACTTATCTATTTATTTATTTTATTTTATTTTATTTTATTGACAGGCAGAGTGGACAGTGAGAGAGAGACAGAGAGAAAGGTCTTCCTTTTGCCGTTGGTTCACCCTCCAATGGCCGCCACGGCCGGTGCGCTGCGGCCGGTGCACTGCGCTGATCCGATGGCAGGAGCCAGGTGCTTCTCCTGGTCTCCCATGGGGTGCAGGGCCCAAGCACTTGGGCCATCCTCCACTGCCTTCCCGGGCCACAGCAGAGAGCTGGCCTGGAAGAGGGGCAACCGGGACAGGATCGGTGCCCTGACCGGGACTAGAACCCAGTGTGCCGGCGCCGCAAGGCGGAGGATTAGCCTAGTGAGCCACGGTGCTGGACACAAAGACCTCTTAAAACTTAATAGCAACAGGCTCCTCTTAAAACTTAATAGCAACAGGCTGGCGCCAACCAGGGCTAGAACCTGCGGTGCTAGGGCCACAGGCGGAGGATTAACCAAGTGAGCCACGGCACCAGCTGCAAGGGGATCTTGCACATGTCCTAAGCTACGTTGCTTCCTGGGATCTTCACTTGCAAGGAGACACCCTGATAGTCCTGGTCAGGGCGCCGGATTCTGTCCCGTTGCCCCTCTTCCAGGCCAGCTCTCTGCTGTGGCCAGGGAGTGCAGTGGAGGATGGCCCAAGTGCTTGGGCCCTGCACCCCATGGGAGACCAGGAGAAGCACCTGGCTCCTGCCTTCGGATCAGTGCGGTGCGCAGGCCGCAGCGCGCTGGCCGTGGCGGCCATTGGAGGGTGAACCAACGGCAAAGGAAGACCTTTCTCTCTGTCTCTCTCTCTCACTGTCCACTCTGCCTGTCAAAAAATTAAAAAAAAAAAAAAAGAGGTCTTTGTATATTACAGGTATTTTTTAATTAGATGTATCTTGTAAATATTTCCTTCTAATCTATGGCTTATTTTCTCATTTTCTTGACATTATTATTTACAGAACAGAAATTTTAGATTTTAAAGAAGCACAGCTTATCAGTCACTTATTCAGTAAATTGTGCATTTCGTGTTGTATTTAAAAATCATTGCCATAACCAAAGTCACCCAAATTTTCTCCTTTGTTACCTTTTAGGAGTTTTGCGGTTTTTGTTTTGTATTAGGTGTGTGATTCATTCTAATTTAATTCTCGTGAAGGATGTAAGTTCTGTGTCTAGATTTAGTTCTCTGCAAGTTGATGTCTAGTTGTTCCAAACCATTTTAAAGACTCTCTGTTCTCCAGTGTATTGCCATTTTTTCTTTGTCAAAGATTAATTGACTTTATGTGGATCTCTTTTCTATTCTTTTGCCAGTTCCATGGTGTCTTGATTACTATAGCTTTATAGTTAAGTCTTGAATTTGGGTGGTATCAGTTCTCTGAATTGGTTTCTCTTTCAATATTGTGTTGCTATTCTGGATCTTTTACTTCTCTTTTTAAACTTTAGAAACACTTTTTTGATAACAGAAAAGTTGTTAAGATTTTCCTTGGGAGTTAATTGAATCTAAATATCATTGAGAAAAACTGATATCCTGATATATACAGTGTTCTTTTCCATGAACATGGACTATCTGTCCATTTATTCAGGTCTTTGACACCTTTCACCTGAGTTTTGTAATTTTCCTTATGTAGATCTTGGAAATTTTTTATGATGTATGTCATTTTGGTATGCTAGAACAAATACCAATATTTTTCAGTTTCAAATTCCATTTATTTGTTGCTATTATACAGGAGATTGACTTTTGTATGTCATTCTTATATCCTGGAACTTTAGTATAATTGCTAATTAGTTTTAGAAGTTTTTTGGTTAATTCCTTTGAATTTTTTTACATAGATATTTCTGTCATCTGCAAATAAAGACAGTTATATTTCTTTCTAATCTAAACGCCTTTTACACCACGTAACCAAGTTGCAGTCAATAGTGGAGTATGTATATGATGCTGGTTCCATAAATTACATATATAAGATTATAGTGGAGCTGAAAAATTTCTTTCACCTGTTGATACTATAGTTGTCATGACATCTTAGCACAACACATTACTCATGTATTTGTGTTGAAGCTGGTATGAACAGACCTACTGTGGTGCCTGTTATATAAATATATAGCACATACAATTATGCACAGTACATACTACTGATAATGATAATAAACAACTGTACTACTGGTTTATATATTATGTTGTAGTTTTAGAAATTTCTTAAATTTGAGAAACATAGACAGAGAAAAATATCTATCTGGTTCGTTACCCAAGTGCCTGCAACATCCTGGGCTGGGCCAGGCAGAAGCAAGGAATCAGAAACTCAATTCAGGTTTCCCACATGGGTGGCAAGGTACTATAGCCATCACCGCTGCCTCCTAGGGTCTGTATTAACTGGGAGCTGAGTCACAGGCTGGAGCTGGAAATTGAACCAAAGGTACTCTGATGTAGGATGTGGGCATATTATCCACTAAACACCTGCCACTATGTTATACTTGGTATTGTATCTTAGAATGTATTCTACTTATATATAAAAAGAATTTACTGGAGGACAGTGTGCCATATTACACTGGCACCAGCCTCATACATCTCATGTGTGTTACAACTCTTGATGGCATCAAGAGGCCACATTGAATGATTGACTCATACTGTGAGGTTTGTGTAAGTACACTTCGTTCATATAAGAATGGAATTGTTTAACTGCATTTCTCAGATAATTCCCACATGATGAGTGACACATGACTGTACTTTCTTTCCTGAAAATGTTAGCTGGGAATTCCAGGACTGTATTAAAAAGCAATTATAACAGGGGACATCTTGGACTTATTTCTGATCTCAATGGAAAAACAAGCTTATCATCAAATATGAGGTTAAGTAAATGTTTTTTGTAGATATTCTTTTTCAAGTTAGGGAAATTCCCATTTATGTAAAGGTTACTGAAAGTTTTCATCATGAATAGGTACAGGATTTTGTTAAATGGTTTTGTACTTCATTGATATGATAGTGTGACTTTTCTTTAATCTGTTGATGTGATGGACTGCAGTAGTTGATTTTTGAGTGTTGAGCCAACCTTGCATACCTAGGATAAATCTCACCTAATTATGGAGTACAATAGTTTTTATACATTGTTGGATTCAAATTATATTGTTGAGGATTTTTGAATGTCTATTCTGAAAGACACTGGTTTTTTAGTTTTCTTTCATTTTTTTCTGTGTACTTTTGCTATTTGGGTGAGATGAAAAATATTCCTTCTGTTTATGTCTTCTGGAAGAGATTTTAGAGTTGGTATAATTTGTTCCTTGAATGTTTGGTAGACTTTATCAGTGAATCCATCTAGGTTTGTTGCTTTTTTATTTTAGGAAAGATATTCATTATTATTTTAATTTCTTAAATAGATGAAGGCCCATGTAAATTGTCTGTGGGTGTGGGTGGGTGAGTGGGGGAGTTTTGGCAGGTTGTTTCTTTTGGGTTTCCAGATTTGTAGGCATAGAGTTGTTCTGTATCCTTTTATTGTCCATATTATCTGCCATGATGCTCCTCTTTTATTTCTTTCATCTTTTTCTCTTTCTTTTTTTTCAACTTGTCTAGAAATTAATTTTATCAAAGAATAAACTTTGGTTTTATTAATTTTCTCTATTGATTCCCTAAGTTCATGTTCATTGATTTCTGCTCCATTTTTATTGTGTGCCTGATTACTTTAGACTAATTTGCTCTTCTCATTCTAGTTTCCTAAGGTGAAACATAGCTGACTGATTTCAGATCTTTCTTTTCTAACTTAAGCTTTTAATACTATAAATTTCCTTCTAACCCCTGCTTTCACTGTGTATCCCACAAGTTTGGAAAAGTTGTATTTTCATATTTGTTTAGTGATTTGCCTTGATATTATCTTTTGCCAAAATGCATACATATGATTTATTATTTTATCATAGCAAATGTAATTGGTTTCCTTCAGGTATTGTTTTTGAGCTCTGAAAGCTTAAACAAAAGGAGTTTCCAGTGGCTGAGGGTTCTGGCTACGATGTAAATAGCATTGTGCAGACCATTGCAGTGGTTTTGGAAAGGAGTAATCATTGGTTTGATGTGATTACGTCGCTTTGTAAATAGTCACACTGTGTTTACTAATACGGCAAATGTCAGGGAGGGTCTTGCTCTGTGGCCTGGGTACCAACTGAAACTTAGACCGGAGAACAAGCCCAGCTTGTCTGGCTGTTCATCCCAATGCCTTGCCTGGGGGAAAGGAGGAAGCCTTTCCCATCTGGAACCCGGGACCTGCTGAGGCTTGGTGCTAACCCAAAGGAGCAGCTCTTTTACCTTCCTTCACTCCTGCCCTGCAGCACAGCCATTGTGTGCGATTTTCACTGTCACTGGGCAAGGAGGAGGCAAAGGCGATTTCACATGGAGAACATGTGGCAGAGATTAGAAATGAGAACCATATGTCCCAGCCAGGGGAGAATAGTAACCTAGAGATTATAAAGTCAGTACAGGAGCCCCCACCTGGATCAGCTGCAGCGTGCGCTCTCATCACACTCAGGCCTGCCATGGGAGCTGAGCAGAAGCATTTCAAAAGCAAAAAACACCACACTGAAAGACTTCGTCAGGACAAGGCCCTGTGACCCCACAACGTATATGTGCTCATGGGCACGTGAATACCTAAGGCAGGGAATAAGTGTCCCAGGAAGATGCAGTTGGTCATGGCTCACTGCCAGCTCTAGCTGTCACCTAGGTGATGAGAGGTGAGGGGGAAGAATAATGTGCCCCAGGAAGGAGATGCAAGGCAAAGTAGCAGAACAAAATACCATGGACACAGATGAATGCCTTAAAGGAGTTAGCTTTATTTCTCTGCCACAATAAAAATGCAGGAATGCATGAAAATTCCTGTAGCCATTGTCTTTGGCTGCAGTTGCAAGAGCTGTTCAGTGAATCCTCAAGGCTGGTTCTGCTGGGAAAGCTCAGATGGTGTGAGCAGCATAGGGACAGATGGCACATGGAGTTGCAGCACCTTTGGCCTCCACCTTTTATTTCCTGGGAGTTAAAACTCCTTATTTGAACCTCCTCCCCCAAAGACTTGTTGGAAAGAGGCCTAGAGTCAGATCAGGGACTGTGTGTGAATTCTGGCTCCATTCCTAACTTTGTGGCCTTGCATATGTCACTTCTCTGATGCCTGTCCTTGAATATAAGAATCAAATATATAGAAAAGCTTCTGGCACCTTGTGGGTGGTCAGTGCATGGAGAATGGATCTAGACTTGTGGCTTGTGAGGAAAACATGTGTCTGGCGGCTTGTAGGTTTTTATTCTCCAGGCCTTGGTCTTTTAGGGACTCCCTTTATGTCAAGCACAGCAGTTCTGGAAATGGATGGGGCATCAGTGCACAGTCATGCTCTCAGTTGGTTTTTTTCTTAGCAGTCAGACCAGTAAGCTTCTGAACTTATTTCAAAATGTGGACTTTCTTTTCCAAATATCTTTAGTTTCTGTAGGCTATTTTCATGGTTTCTTTCTTGATTCAAGTTGTTTGGGGCTCAAAATTTGGGTGTTCCAGGGTCCTCTAGGTAGTTTGAATTTCAGATCATATTAAGATGAAGGTTTTAAAGTGAGACTGTACTCAGTTTGTTGATAATTGAATTACATGTTAAACTATAACCAAGGGAGCAAGT
The DNA here is from genome assembly GCF_033115175.1 of Lepus europaeus. NCBI lineage: Eukaryota > Metazoa > Chordata > Mammalia > Lagomorpha > Leporidae > Lepus > Lepus europaeus. The sequence goes on along the minus strand of NC_084833.1, from coordinate 118,540,347 downwards.
GTGTAGCCTCGTGGATAGGATATTCACATCCCATATTGGAGTACCTGGGTTTGATTTCTGACTCCAGCTCCTGACTGGGGAAAAAGCAGTGATGGCTCAAGTAGTTGGGTCCTTTCACCTATATAGGAAACCCAGATTATATTCCAGGCTTCCAGTTTTGGGCCCAGCTGATGCAGTCATTTAGAGAGTGAACCAATGGATAGGAACTCTAACCTTACTTCTCTGTCTCTCTGCCTCTGAACTGAGTAAAATAAATATAACTGATGAAGAAGTCATTTGGCCAAATTAATGCTTCATGGTGAAACACAACCTGGGAATTGGGAACCTAGTCCTAGGCCTGTTTCTGCCATTAGCTGGCTGTGACCTTGGCTACCCACTCCACAACACTTTATAAGTTGGGAAAGAGACTGAATTAAATTAGCTGATCTCTTCCAATTCTAAGATTGTTAACTATTTTTTGGCAATAGTTTTGGAGGTCGACAGGGTCTTTTGCCTTGCCAGGAGAGTCCAAAAGTAAGACAGTTTGAAAACTACAGCTTTGTGTTACTGAAGACTAGGTCACCGCCAGGGTGGAAGTCCTGCCATTATTTCTTTCACTGGAGTGGTCCACTTCCCCTTCACATAGTTTACCATACTTCTCTCCCCTGGCCGCAGCTGTGAACCAACCAACGACTGGCAATGTTGAATTTTACCAACGTATTTTTCTTATGTCAGGACAGAGCATTGGGGTCTTTATGGGCCTTGGCAGTCAGTCAAAGTCAGTCAGAGGCACATATAGACAGCTTCTCTCACAATTCAGCTATTTGGGGTCTTTTAAAAGCACCTAGGTTGAGAGATGTTTGTGTATTCCCAGCCAGCTTGGCCTTTCTGCTTCTGCCCCACATAGAAATCTTTCTCTGTATGGTCAGCATGCTAGGCACAGGCTCGAGGGTTTGGGAACAATGCCATGGAAAACTGGGTACCATCCCTCATGGGTCTAGTAGACTTGTGGTTCAGTTTGAACTTAGAAAGCCCACTTTTTCTTGTTGTTAGTGGGAGTTTGATCTAGAGAATCCATTTGCTATTTCTTCTCTTGATGACCTCCCAATGCTCTGGACTGCCTTAGCTATGGGTATTTTTATCTAACTTAACCCCAGCAGCATATTCATGAGATTATGACAGCAGGGTTGTTTATGTAGAAATAAACACAAATATGCATTCACCTAGAGTTTCTTCTGATTATTTAAAATAAAATGCTCAATATGGGGATAAAGAGAGAAGACAACTAAATGAATGGTTACAGAGATGCAGAAATACTGTTTGAGGCACACAGCTAGCATCAAATCAGGGGATCAAACCTATTTATGGTAGCCCTGAAGTTAGTGCTGTTCACCTTAGCTTGCTGCATCCCCGGAGAATGAGAGAATAAGCCTCTATCTAGTCAGGAAATTAAGCGGTGCCATTCTTAGAGTTCTCAATATATTTGTTAGAATCAGACTCAGCTGCCTGTGCCAGAAAATTGGGAACACCGGTGATGGAACTTATTTATCTCATCCTTCAAAGCAGTGTAGAGGCAAGCAGTCCAGGGCTAGCATGTTAGCCCTCTGTGGCAGTTAGGGAGCTGGGCTCTTTGTACCTTTCTATTCTAGCACCCTTGCACAGCAGCTTTCATCCTTAAGGTAACCTCATGGCCCAAGCTAACTGTGGGAGTGCCAGCCACCTTGGACGTGTTCCAGGTCAATGGCAGGACGAATTCTCTTCCCAAAGAGTTAGTTTCCCTAAAAGAGGATTCCAGTTATCCTATACTCTTCTGCAAACATTCTGCTTGCAATAACTTAGTCATACGGTCTGATTAGCCAAGGGGTCTGGAAAATGTAGTCCATTTAAGTTGTAAGCATTGAAGTCTGAATAAAAGCAAAGTCCTCTACCTAATAAAGAGTGTGTCTGGCAGTCAGTAGCCTTTGCTACACTTTAAATAGTTGGATAAGCCCCACCGTGAATGGGTGTGCACTAGCCAGCAAGGCAACACAGCCTCTGTGCCTCCCTCTTCTCTGTGGGAAGCTGGTGTAACAGGGACGTCACAGGTAGCCCTGATGAGTTTGTCTCACCAAAGACTAAACATGTTACCTCAAAGAAAAGGGGGTTTTCAATAGTGCCTCAGCTCACCGAGGATGTGATCCCAAGGGAGAAAGCCCCCCGCCCCCCATCAGCAGCTAACTTTGTAGTTCAATATGAGGAACAATCAGAGCCCTTCTCTTCCTTGGAGATGCATCTTTGGATGAAGGAAGTGGCTTGTTCCTGGTTGGTTGGCTCTTGCTTTTTCACAGCAGGGATATGTGAGGGGAAGGGAATGCCACACACAGGGCTCTGAATGCCAAGTTTTTGGGTTCTAAGAACCACAGACCTTGTCTATCCCTGTTCAGTCTTCTGTGGAGATTCTGCAAACTCTTTAAACCTGCAGAGGCAGAGTCCATAAGCCCGGGGATGAGACCCACCAGCCTCAGTAGGAAGCCCCAGGGTAGATGGAGGAGGGGCCAGAGGACCCAAGAGATGGATGGAACAACAGAACCTCCTGCGTCTTCTCAGGCAAGTCCCAAGAAGGACTCACATCCTGGCTTCTTGCATGAGGTCAGCCCTATAGCCTTCAAAACTGGATGTTACCAGATTTCTGGGCACCAGAACTGGCATCTCTGTTTATACTGTCAGGTTTTACTGCTGATTCTTCCAGCTCTCTTTCTTTTTTTTTTAAGTGAATAAATTGTGACTTCTTTTTCTTCTTTAAAGATTCATTCATTTATTTGAAAGTCAGAGTTATACACACACACACAGAGAGAGAGAGAGAGAGAGAGAGAGAGAGAGAGGTCTTCCATCCGCTGGTTCCCTCCCCAATTGGCCACAATGGCCAGAGCTGCGCCAATCTGAAGCCAGGAGCCAGGAGCCTCCTCTTGTTCTCCCATGCAGGTGTAGCCCAAGCACTTGGGCCATCCTCCACTGCCTTCCCAGGCCACAGCAGAGCGCTGGATCAGAAGTGGAGCATCCGGGTCTCGAACTGGTGCCCATATGGGGTGCCAGCACTGCTGGCAGCAGTTTCACCCAGTATGCCACAGCGCCAGCCCCTGTGATTCATTTCTAAAGATAGATTTGGCTAATTTAACGTGGATGAAAGTTACAAATTAATTTAGTTAATGTTATTTATAGTGAAAATTATTGACTGTGTAATTGGTTATAGCTAGTAGTATCAACAACATAAGTTAAAAGAAAATGAATAAAAGTGTATCTCTATGGAAACATTTGAAAAAACTCATTTTCTTCCTGAACAATATGATCAGGCTCGTATAAAACTCAGCATTATCAATATGTTGGCTTGTTGTCATCACCTTTATACGCTTATCCATAAACATTGTGATTTTTGAAACTAGAAATAAAGAATAAAATAACTTGAAACTGCTAATTTGTCTGCTGCATAATTACTCAATTTTCCGCCAAACATGAGATCAACACAAGCAGATCTCATTTTAGTTAAGATGAGATGATTTCCATTCTTGCTTATGATGCTTATGAAGCAGGTCAAAACCTGCTCCTATTGGTAATGTGAGGAAAGCTGCAGCAGCAACTATGCACTCTGTTTTTTGTTTTTTGTTTTTTTTTAATCAATGGCAGGATATTCTTCCTCTGCAGAAACCCAGCACTTTTCTAGGGGCAGATGCATAGGGCTCATCTGACTGCATGGTCAGACTGCATCCCGCAAAGTTTTCATTCTTTTTTTTTTTCACCTAGAAGCCTTTCATTTAGCGTATACACACTTCCTGCATTTCATATATAATTTAAGAACATAGTGATTCTTCCCACCCTACACATCCTCCTGCCCACACTTCCACTCTTCTTTCTTCTCCCCCTCCTATTCCCATTCTTATTTTTTACAAAGATTATTTTCAATTAACTTTGTACACATAATATTAACCTACACTAATAAAGAGCTCAACAAATAGTGTGTATATATATATATTTATATATACTTACATATATAGTGTGTATATACATATATATGTGTATATATATAAACTGTTGCTTAACAGTCAAGACAAGGGCTGCTGTTCAAAATCATCACATCTCAAAAGTGTCAATTTCATTTCCATAAATTATCTTTTTATTTATTTATTTATTTATTTATTTTTTTAATTTTTGACAGGCAGAGTGGACAGTGAGAGAGAGAGACAGAGAGAAAGGTCTTCCTTTTTGCCGTTGGTTCACCCTCCAATGGCCGCCGCGGCTGGCGCGCTGCGGCCGGCGCACCGCGCTGTTCCGATGGCAGGAGCCAGGTGCTTCTCCTGGTCTCCCATGGGGTGCAGGGCCCAAGCACTTGGGCCATCCTCCACTGCACTCCCGGGCCACAGCAGAGAGCTGGCCTGGAAGAGGGGCAACCGGGACAGGATTGGTGCCCCGACCGGGACTAGAACCCAGTGTGCCGGCGCCGCAAGGCGGAGGATTAGCCTATTGAGCTGCGGCGCCAGCCCATAAATTATCTTTTAGGTACTCTATTAAATACCACAGATCAGGGAGAACATATGATATTTGTCTTTATGGGACTGGCTTATTTCACTAAGTATAATGGTTTCCAGTTGCATCCATTTTGTTGCAAACGACAGGATTGCATTTTTTTTTTACTATTGTGTAATATTTCATGGTATACATATACCATAATTTCTTTTTCCAGTCTTCAGTTGATGGACATCTGGGTTTATTCCATATCTTAGCTCTTGTGAATTGAGCGGCAATAAGCATGGAGGTACAGATCACTCATGCTGATTTCATTTCCTTTTGGTAAATTCTCAGGAGTGGGATGGCTGGGCTGGTCTCCATCACAGGGGAAAGTTTTTTTGTTTTGTTTTGTTTTTTGTTTTTTTAAAGATTTATTTTATTTATTTGAAAGACAGAGTTACAGAGAGAAGTAGAGGGAGAGAGAGAGAGGTCTTCCTTCCACTGGTTCACTCCCCAGATGGCCACATCGGCCAGAGCCACGCCAATCTGAAGCCAGGAGTCAGGAGGCTCTTTTGGGTCTCCCACGTGGGTGCAGGGCCCCAAGAACTTGGGCCGTCTGCTACTGCTTTCCCAGGCCATAGCAGAGAGCCAGATTGGAAGAGGAGCAGCTAGGACCAAAACCGGTGCCCATATGGGATGCCGGCACTTGTAGGCAAGGGCTTTTTACCCGCTGTGCCACAGCACCAGCCCCGGGAAGCGTTCTAAACTCTCTCCTGGTTGCCAAGATTTTTGTGTTTAGAGGATCTTGATAAATGAAGAAGATGCACTCAGGGAGCACTCTTGTTTGTTCTGTTCTCCTCAGACTTCATGACTGAGGGCAAGTACATAATGGGAACTACAGAGTACTTCAAGATGTCAGAGGAAAACGTGGTAGGCACAGTGTTCATGCAGGCAAATTAACAGTACTGCAGAGAAGTGGGAGGGTGTAGCCTGTGCCTCCTGGTGGGTCATTCCAGATGCAGGAGTGGGAGAGGCGCAGGAAGACTGGGAAGGCAACTACCATAGTTCCACACTTCCAGAAAGACATTCTGTTATTTTACTGGCTTCATCCACTTTGTGCACTTGAACTTGGCTCGGGGTTGCTATGCAGGTCTGGGTTGGGAGACTGGTGAGCATGCACCTGCTGTGAGAAGGGCACACAAGATGGCAGCCAGGCCCGGTCCTCAGGCCTGTGCAATCTCAAGATTTCTCTTACAGCTGTCTTTGGTTTTGATTTCTAGTTTAACTCATCGTGGTCTGAGAGCGGACATTGCATAGTTTCTGTTCTTTTAAACCTGCTACAATGTGTTTTATATATTTGAATGTGGTCTTAGTGAGTATTCCATGTGAGAATGATACAAATGCGTAATGCTGCTACTTAAATAGTCTGCAGGTGTCAGTTATATCCAGTTGCTTGATGGTGTTGTTGCATCAACCGTATCCTTAGTGATTTCACAGCTGCTGGATCTGTCCATTTCTCTCAGAGGATTAAAGTATCCAGCTATAGTAGCGCATCCTGTTTCTCCAGGAATTCTATCAGTTTTTGCCTCCTAGTGTTTTCACACTCTTTTTAGGAACACTGACCCTGTTACATTTTTTAATATCCCTGTTTATCCCTTATTGTTGTCTTTGCTTTGGAATCTGCTTTTTGAAATAGAGCTATTCCTGCTTTGTTTTGATTACTATTTTTTAACGATTTATTTATTTGTAAGTCAGAATTACAGAGAGAGAGAGGGAGGGAGGGAGGGAAAGAAAGAGGGAGAGAGAGAGAGGGGAAGAGAGAGAGCGAGAGAGAGATACCTCTTCAACTTGCTGATTCACTACCCAAATGGCCTCAAGAATTGGGGCTGGGCCGGGCTGAAGCCAGGAGTCAGGAGCTTCCTCCAGGTCTTCCACGTAAGTGCAGGGACCCAGGCACTTGGGCCATCCTCCGCTGGTTTCCCAGTTACATTAGAGAGAGAGAAAGAACATTTCCTGTCTGCTAGCTCACTTCTCAAATGCCTTCAAGGGCAGTGACTGGACCAGGGCAAACCCAGAAAAAACACTTGATTCAGGTCTTCCATGTAGGTGGCAGGGGCCTGGCTCTATGAGCCACCACCTGCTGGCTCCAGGGTTCACAATAACAGGAAACTGGAAAAAGGAATGGAGCCAGAGCTTGAATCCAAGCATGGAGAGTAGGGCGATGGTGGTGTTGTGGTGTTTCAGATAAAGCCACCACCTGCCATGCCGGCTCCCATGTGGGCTCCTGTCCCAGCTGCTCCACATCTGATCCAGCTCCTGGCCTGTGGCCATCTGGGGAGTGAACCCAGCAGGTGGAAGATCTCTTTTTTCTCTTTCTCTCCCTCTATTTCTCCCTCCTGCTGTTTCTCTGTAACTCTGATTTTCAAATAAATGAATAAGTCTTAAAAAAATAAGGCATCAGGGTGTCTTAACTGGCAGCTTAATTGCTAGGCTCAACACTTGCCCCTGATGTGTCTTATATTTGAAGCAGGTTTCTTAGATTTGCCATATATTTTCTTTTTTCTTTCCACTCTGACAGTATGTCTGTTAATTGGTGTTTTAGGCCATTGTTGTTTAGAGTGATTATTGATATAGTTGGACTAATATCTGACGTATCTATTTCTGTTTTCTATTTGTTGTTTAGAGTGATTGTTGATATAGTTGGATAAATATTTGACATATCTATCTGTTTCCTATTTGTTGTCCTTGTCCTTTGTGTTTGTCTCATACTTTTCCTGCTTTGTATGGTTTTTTTTTTTTTTTTGCTAATTTTTTTTGGTAAAGTTGACAACAAAATTGTGTATGTGTAAGGTTAGAATGTGATATTTTGATGCATGTGTACATCATGACATGATTACTGCAGTCAAGCTAATTACTATATATCACCTCAGATTGTTACCCTTTTTATTATGTGGAGTAAACTCTTTATTTTAAAGATTTATTTATTTATTTGAAAGGCAGAGTGAAAGAAGAGACAGAGATACATCTTCCGTCTGCTGGTTCACTAATGGCTAAGTGGCTACAATGGCCAGGGCTGGACCAGGCTGAAGCCAGGAGCCTGGAACCCCATTCAGGTCTCCCTGGCAGATGTCAGGGGCCAAGTACTTGGGCCATCATCTGCTGCTTTCCCAAACATATTAATAGGGAGCCGGATCAGAAGCAGAGCTGCTGGGACTTGAATAGGCAGTGCCTTATGGGATACCAGGCATCCCAAGAGGTGGTTTAATGTACTGTACCACAATGCCAGCCCCTACTGAACGCTGTTAAGAACTACTATTTCTTTTGTGTATTTTATATGATTCTATTTTGAGAACATAATGTTCTGGTGTATTTCAAATTTTCCTTTGCTCCTCCCACTATTGGAAGCATGAGTGGATTTCTCTGATATATCACTGTGAGGACCTTGTAGAGCTCCAGGAGGTAAAACGCAAGTGTGTGTGCGTGTGTGTGTGTTGTTGCTTCCCTATTCCTGGGCCTCCCTGGAATTTTTTTTTTTTTTTAATTTGACAGGTAGAGTTATAGACAGTGAGAGAGACAGAGAGAAAGGTCTTCCTTCCGTTGGTTCACTCCTCAAATGGCCGCTATGGCCGGCGCTGCGCTGAGCCGAAGCCAGGAGCCAGGCGCTTCCTCCTGGTCTCCCATGTGGGTGCAGGGCCCAGGCACTTGGGCCATCCTCCACTGCCCTCCCAGGCCACAGCAGAGAGCTGAACTGGAAGAGGGGCAACTGGGACTAGAATCGGCGCCCATATGGGATGCCAGCACCGCAGGTGGAGGATTAACCAGTGAGCCACGGCACTGTTCCCCCCCGCCCCCCATTCTAATTTTCACTCTCAGATATGGCATCCCTGAGCCTCCAGCAGTTTATCAGCTGCAGTTTACCTTTCCCTACCCCAGCACTAGTTCCCACAGACATTTTTACTTGTGGATTTCTTCCCTGGTTAAGTTGTGATTCTGTATATTTACTTGCCTGTCTCCAGTTTTAGGATTGTGGTCTGCCCTGTGACCTCATTTCTGTGATGTTATCTAAATAGGTTTTTTAATTTTCCAGTTGTTTAGCTTTGCTGAACAATGGTGGATTGGTGACTTCTGCATTCCATATTTGCAGACCAGAAACCAGAAATCCATTGATTAGTTTGTAACCTGACAAATGCTGTCACTTCTGAAATGTAACTGAATCAACAATGTATTTTTGTAAGATTTCTCAGTTCATGTGTTACTTGGAAAAAGAATGCCAAAATGAGCTAAATTTGAACTGGCATAATAGATACAAACAGAGAAAGATATATTTTGCTACCACTTTAAAAATATTTTTATTTCATTTTATTTGAGAATGAGGCAGAGGGGAGGGAAAGAGAGAGAGACAGAGAGGAAGCTCTACCATCAGCTCATTTGTTTCGTAAATGCCTGCAATAGCTGAGACTGAGCCCGGCCAGAGCTGTGAGCTATGAACTCCATCCAGATCTTCCACACGGGTGGCAGGATACCAACTACGTGAGCCATCACCTGCTGCCTTCCTGGCTTTGCATTAGCAGGAAGCTGGAATTGAGATTACATCTGGGACTCAAATGCAGGCACTCTGACCTGAGATGCAGTTGTCCCAAATGCTGTCCTAACCACAAGGCAAAATGCCCACACGTGAAATGTATTTTAAATGCTATAAGGCCAAGTGTTCTGGTGCCCTAGGTTAAACCACCACTTAAGATGCCTGCATCCTGTATTGGAGTATGAGTTTCAGTTCTGGCTCTTCTGCTTCTTATCCAGCTTCCTGTTAATAGTTAACAGTGGAGGCCGGCGCCGTGGCTCAATAGGCTAATCCTCTGCCTGCGACGCCGGCACACCGGGTTCTAGTCCCAGTCAGGGCGCCGGATTCTGTCCCGGTTGCCCCTCTTCCAGGCCAGCTCTCTGCTATGGCCCAGGAGTGCAGTGGAGGATGGCCCAAGTCCTTGGGCCCTGCACCCTCATGGGAGACCAGGAGGAAGCACCTGGCTCCTTGGCTTTGGATCAGCGCGGTGTGCCGGCCACGGCGGCCATTGGAGGGTGAACCAATGGCAAAGGAAGACCTTTCTCTCTCTCTCTCTCTCTCTCTCTCTCTCACTATCCACTCTGCCTGTCAAAAAAAAAAAAAAAAAATTTAGCAGTGGAAGACAGTGGATGATGGCTCAAGTACTTGGGTCCCTGTCACTCACATGGCAGACCTAGATGGACTGCCAGGCTCCTGACTGTGACCTGGCCCAGCCCTGGCTTTTGTGGTCATTTGGGGAGTGAACCAGCAGATGAAAATGATCTGTACCCCGTGTCTCCTTCTCTATCAGTTTGTGTTTCAAATACATACATACATACATAAATACATACCCTGTAGGAAGAATGTCCCAATCAAGCAAGACCAACTAATATTTTTTACTCCATTCTAAGTTTATTTTTCAACTTAAATACTCATTTCTCCTAAGTACAACTTTGTGTGCTTTGACCAACAAACATCTCCTAATTTCTTCCACTCCCATTCTCTGATTGATTACTAGTGTTTTACTCTCTGCTTCTATGAAGTTGATTGTTTTAGATTTCACATGTAAGTGAGAACATATGGTATTTTATATGGTATTTGCCTTTCTGTGCTTGGCTTATTTCTTTTCTTTCTTTCTTTCTTTCTTTTTTTTTGAAGATTGATTTTATTTATTTGAAAGGCAGAGTTACACAGAGAGAGGATAAGACAGAGATCTGCTAGTTCACTCCCCAAATGACTTCAATGGCCAGGGTGGACCATGCCAGAGCCAGGAGCCAAATGCTCAACAACTTAAAAGACAAAAAAAAAATTATATAAGCCAAGAAGATAATAATATTCTAGGTAGCAAATATTAATTTCCAATTATGTCAGAACATTCTGGCTTTTGAGGAATACTAGCTGAAAAAGGGTTAAAAGCTGAGCCAGTTTGTATTTTCAAAGCGCTAGGTGGCAGCAAACACAGGACTGTGTTTTATTGAACTTGAACATAACACTCAGTCAGACTTTGAGATTTGAGCTTGTCTGGGTGGCAAGTCTTTCTCCTTACCTTTGATACTTCAGATGGACTGCTTAAGAGTTGACAACCCTGATTGGTTGTTCTGCCTTTTATTTTTTACTTAAAATCTTAGTTTCACATTTCTTTTGAAAGGGAGCATGAAAAACAAAACCAAAATAAAAGATCACCAAGGAATTTGAATTACTCTAAAAGTATACTATCAAATCCGAGATTTTATTTTCCCAACCTGAAGCTGATAATATAGTCACTGTGGAATGCAACCCTTAACCTCCAAAGATATGTTACCCCTTACCTGGTTGAAACACTGATCAACTGAAAAACAGTTGATAGGAATGTTATTTTGTCTTGACTTGTTGTGCCTTAGGTGCGTGGTTGTTTACTCTGTTAAATAGACTGGGAATTTGTTTGGAAACTTTGTTTACTACTTTGGGTAGGTTCAATAAACAACAAATTAATAAATAACAGTAAAATTTAATTAGAGAACAGAAATGGCTAGCATGTGTTAAGCATGTATTGAGCTCTTTCTGTTTGCCTGGCACTGTATGAAAACAATTTACATTGTTATTTGATTTGATTATTAAACAGAATTCACAATTGATATATTCTGATTCTAGAGCCACACTTTTAACTTTTTATTTATTTATGAAATTGTGAGATTTAAGTATTTTCAGAATCTGTACAGCTAGTAATATAAATTAAGGAAAATGTCTGGGTACATTAATGGCTGGCAAATTAGAGCTTGCTGTGCTATACCTAAAGGTATTCAAATGCAAGTGTAGACAACACCATAGGTCAAACCCAGATCAGAAGATAGAATGGCTAAGTTTGAAATACTATGGGTGATGGCAGTAAGGCCTTTTTGGTCAGATGAAAACTTCAGCTATTTCATTGGATATGGATAAATCCCAACATGATGTGAAGTGGAAATTGTAAGTTACAAAATTGTAACTTCCAAAAATGTAAGTTTACAATTTATAGAAAATTTAAAACAATAATACACATTGTTTATGGATAATGCATATAAAGTAAATGTATAAAAATGGGCATTCATGCATTATAATGATCAACTCCAGTTCTTACTTTTCAAAGGAGAACAGGAGAGGGAATGAGGTTTTATAACCGTAACGATTGGTTCTTTTAAAAGAAATTCAAAACTTCAAAACATACAAAAATTAACGTCTGTTTAATTTCTCTGGACTATACATAAGTATGTTTTAAATTGTTTTTTTGTACTTTTCTAATAGTTGAAGTGTTATGTACTTAATAAAATGTATGTAAGATTGAAAAAAATTGCAAATATGTGATAAGAGGTAATGTTTGCTTTTTGGTTTAACTAATAGCTGTAGATGTAGATATAGATGTAGATGTAGATCCATATCCAGCCCAAAATAACAATTTAATTTCCTGTAGTCATTCAGGAAAGCTTTGAGTAGAGAGTAGTGCAACTGAGAAAACAAAGGACTTTGCTTGAGCACAGAGGAAAAGAAAGACCTATGGCAGAAGGGACACAACTTACCAAAATCGTGGAGGCAAAAATCTATCATACAGCTCATGTTTTGGACAAATGGAAATAATTCAGCATAAGTAGAAGGAAAGGCATAAGTGAAGGAGTAAGGAGAGAAGTCAGGAAATTTTTAGGGCCCAGATGATGAAAGCTATGAGATTAGCATACGAGTTTTGACTTGATTCTGTGGACCAGTGATTCTCAATTCCGGCTGATCATCAGAATTTACTGGATCATAATCTAGACTTACTGAATTAGCATCTCTTGGAAAAGGGACCATGTCACTGTTCTTTAAAGCGCTGTGCCACATCTGTTCTCTTATTTCATCCTCACAGTCTCTGAAAGAGGGAGTTGGTGTGGCTTTCCACTAGGTAAGAAAGAATTACAGTCCAAAGTGAGATTAATCATGAGTTAATGGTGTTCATTTTTGACACATCAGAGGTTAGAAATGATTGCCTCTTCTGTGAAGTGATACCCTGTATCATTTCTGGCCCAGCCGGCTGGAGCAGGTGGAAAAAATATCCAGTCATATGCATCCTTCAATTCGGAGATTGCTGTGGATGCTTTTTCCCCTAGGCCCTGCAGTTTTCCATGAGCTGAAAGCCTCTATATAAAATTAGATTGAATTACAAAGCTGTAGGATGTGTTCTCGAGATCTGTTCATCATTTTTGACCACAAGAGGCTTTTGAAGGATAATTTTTTTTTTTTAAATTTTTGACAGGCAGAGTGGACAGTAGAGGGAGACAGAGAGAAAGGTCTTCCTTTTTGCCGTTGGTTCACCCTCCAATGGCCGCCACAGTAGGCGCGCTGCGGCGGGCGCACTGCGCTGTTCCGATGGCAGGAGCCAGGTGCTTCTCCTGGTCTCCCATGGGGTGCAGGGCCCAAGCACTTGGGCCATCCTCCACTGCACTCCCTGGCCACAGCAGAGAGCTGGCCTGGAAGAGGGGCAACCAGGACAGAATCCGGTGCCCTGACCGGGACTAGAACCCGGTGTGCCGGCGCCGCAAGGCGGAGGATTAGCCTACTGAGCCACGGCGCCGGCCTGAAGGATAATTTTTGCAGTGTAATCTGATAACTTTGTGGGTTTTGTTGTTGTTTACTTTTTTTTTTTTTTCTTCTTTGATTGAGGGTTGGAGTGGGGCAGGACTAGGGATGGAGATAGAGGAAAAAGTAAGGAGCTGGTATTCCAGATAAGAAGTAACCATGGTCCTTACTGAAGTGTGGCTATAGGAATGAATAAGGAAGTGATAGACTTAAGAGAAGCTTAGAAGACATTGTTTACTAAGTATGCTCTATCAGAGTGTGTGTGAGTTTTCAAAATGAATTTGTGGGATTGGACAAAGAAGCAAAGAAGGCCTAAGAAGAAGGGAGAGCTAATAGGTTCTAGTTGCTTATAGAGAGTATGTTCAGTACTTGTGGTTTTGAATATATTTCCAGTCTTGGTCACCAAAAGCAATGATGCTAATACCTGATTTCAGAAGGCCTAAGAAGAAGGGAGCGCTAATAGGTTCTAAATAACATGTGTGTATCAGTTGCTTATAGAGGGTATCTTCAGTACTTGTGGTTTTGAATGTATTTCCAGTCTTGGTCACCAAAAGTAATGATGCTAATACCTGATTTCATTTTTCTTTAGTTTTAGGTAATATTCTCCTACCCAAAATTATTTCATATTTCCTCCTGTAGGTTTAGGGTCATATACTATCTTACCACCTAGCAGTTAGCAGTTAGCAGTTATGATCCTAACACTGTAAGCAGCAGGGGGAAGAACATTAATGGGAGTTCTGTCTTATTTTCTATTATTGATTTTTTAATGCAATATAACTCACCAAGGTGTTTTGGAGTTTAACTATCTACTGTCAAGTTAGTAGAAACTTCTCAGTAGAAAATGTAAGATCCCATGAATAAAATACCAGTATAGAATAAGTCCTGATTCATAAGGATTTCCCAATGGAGGTAAATTATAGGAGTGTTTTCTTCCCTAACCATAGGGCAAAAGTTGGATTGTTAAAAGAAGTTATGAAGATTTTCGGGTACTTGATAAACATCTTCATCTTTGTATTTATGACCGAAGATTCTCCCAGCTCTCAGAGCTTCCCCGTTCTGATACCTTGAAGGACAGCCCAGAGGTAAGCACTGTATACATTACAGAAGTCATTACTGTATGTGAATCAGCAGAAATTTTTGTGTATATGATAAATAAAAGCTTATATTGAATATTCAAGATGATTTCTGGGATTACTTAACTGTCCTATAATTGTAAAATCAGTAATGCTGTGTAAGATACTTAGAAGTAGAGTAGGTTCAATACATAATTATATAAGGAGACAAAAACCTCATGCAGTAATATATGAACAGATGGTATATTTGAGCAGACATTCTCTGAAGATGATATAAAATATGAAAACAAAAGTATTAAAAATCTGTTGACATCACTGATGACCAAGGAAATACATATTAAAGCAATGCTGTTTGATTAATTTTTGATGGCAGGACGTGTCCTTGCATCTACCTCCAGTCATGCCAAAAATTTTAGTAATAACATAAGACTTAAAAAACTTAAAAAGATAAAAAATCTTTTTATTATCGTAAGAAAAGTATCAGGGATTCAAAAATTGTGAGGAATCTTTGAAAGTAAATGGGTTAAGATTTTATGTTATTTATGCAGGAGAGAAAAATAACAGCCTAAAATGAACGTACAAGAGAAAGTGGAAGTCAGGAAAACTAGAAATTTTACAGACAAAAACCTAACAAAAAATTAAGAAGAATAAATAACAGACTTTAGGAAATGTGGTTAATGTCCTGCAGGGAAAGTGAGGCCATCACAATTGCCAAGTGAGAGTAGATTTTTATAAACTCAAGCAGGGATGTTGCAAATGAAAATATTATTCAAATTAATTTTCATAATAGCAAACCTGAATAACTGGATGGACTATATACAAAATGAACATACTTGAGGAGGGAGTTAGTGACCTGGAAGATTGAACCAAGTTATTTGTAAGAATAAAGCCCCTGGGGCCAGCATTGTGGTACAGTGTGTTAAGCCACTGTCTGTGATGCCAGCGTTCCTTATGGGCACTGGCTCAAATCAGGCTGCTCTGCTTCTGTCTCTGCTTCCTGCTAATGTGCCTAGGAAAGCAGTGGCAGTTGGTTGTGGTGCTTGGGCCCCTTCTACCCACGTGGGAGACCCAGATGGAGTTCCAGTTCCCTGTCTTCAGCTGGCCCAGCCCTGTTGCAGCCACTTGGGGAGTTAACTAGTGAATGGATGATCTCGCTCCCTGTCTCTCCCCACTTTGCTCTAATTCTGCCTTTCAAATAAATATCTTAAAAACAAAACAAACAAAATAATAATACAGCCCCTGAAAGGGATAAACTGTGAAATGATTGTGAGATAATAGTTTGGAATTGTGGAAAATAGGTCTAGAGAAGTTACTACTCATGGAAATTATAGGTGGCAGTAGATGGAAGGAATAATTGAAAATTAATATAAAAATTTCCCTAGAAGTAAAGAAAGCAATATTTCCTGATTCAGTGGTCCATTAAGGACTAATGTATAATGAGTAAAGAGACTCCTAGAAACATCATAGTGAAATTTGAAGATACCAACATAGAGGAAAAAAATACCAATATTGTTGATAGAGCAAAATGGATATTCTCAAAAGAGTAAAAATTACATTGACATGAGACTTCAGCCACAATGGATGCTTGAACAGGTCCTGAGGTAAGTCATTTAAACTCTAAATTAATTCTAAGACAGTTAAGTAGATAGTGTGGAGATAAGACCTGTCATGTAATAACTGACATTGTAGGAGGTCTCAGCAAATGTCTTAAAAGCAGATTCCTTAGGACCCTGCTTTGTGGCATAGCAGGTTAAGTTGACACCTTCAGGGCCACCATCCCATTTGGGCACTGGTTCAATATCTGGCTATTCTACTTCTGACCCAGCTCCCTGCTACTGTGCCTGGAAAGCAGTGGAAGATGGCCCAGCTAATAGGGCCTTGCAGCCATGTGGGAGACCCAGAGGAAGCTCCTGGCTTCAGCCTGGTAGAAGTGACTTATTTGGGGAGTGAACCAACAGATGAAAGATCTTTCTGTCTTTCCCTGCCTCTCAGTAATCCTGGCTTTCAATGAAATAAATAAATATTATCAAAAGAATGACTTCTGGAGATTTAAAAAATCCAGATTCCTCTGTACTGCAGAAAACATACAAGTCTATTCGTTTCCCTCCTCTGCCTGTTTGTTTCTTCTCACTCAGATTGTCTAAGAACATGGCTACTACTACTAAGTTCCAGTTTTTTATCTCCTTTTAAGAGAGCAGCCAGGTGGCACTGGGACTTATATCATAATTCCTAATTTCTGGATTGACCTGGACTAGTCCAGCTAATATCATATCACATTCCTGGATTGATCAACTTTATTATCATGGTGTAGGGTCATGTATTACCATGGCTGCCAAGAGAGAGAGAGAGAGGCGGTTGTACTGCAGTGGCTGAGACTAGACCAGGCTGAAGTCAGGAGCCAGGAGAGAGAGAGAGAGAGAGAGAGAGAGAGAGAGAGAGAGAGAGGCAGTTGTACTGCAGTGGCTGAGACTAGACCAGGCTGAAGTCATGAGCCAGGAGCTTCATGGTGTTGCAGGTGGCAGCTTAACCTATTGTGCCACAACACCAGCTGCTACTTAGATTTTTTGATACAAAAATAGGTAAAGCAATAAAAACAGAAGCTATGGACTAGTATGACCCCTGATGAAAAGGGGTTAAATGTTTCAGCTCTACATGAGAATGACTGTGTACATAACCATTGTTTTCAGTGACAAGCCAGTGAAGTTTCAAAAATGGTGTTAGATTGTTATCTAGAAACAAAAATTTACAACAGAGAGTTCCTGTGCCAGAAAGTGTCATATCTTTCCTCTTAGTTATACTAAATCTTTCTTTCTCTCTAGTCTGTCTCTCAGATGCTTATGGCTTACCTATCACGCCTTTCAGCTATTGCGGGCAACAAGATCAACTGTGGGCCTGCTCTCACCTGGATGGAGGTACCACCACATTCATCTTTTATGAAAGCTTGTTTTTAGATTGTCTGCCTAACAAATTTAATATTAACTTAGTGTGATACCTGTTGAATTTCAGGAATCAAAGCAAATGCAGTTTTTTTTCACCTTCTGGGAGGATAAATATGTGGTATATGAAATATTTTTACCTCAAATCTGTTGATAATCTGGCAAAATAATTTTAATATATTTTACGAGTCTCAATAATTGCTGTTGTTTTGATATTTAATGAATTTTTAATTTTTGCAAAGTGTCAAGTTATATTGCTATAATAGAGTGCCTGAGGCTAGGTGATTTATAAAGAAAAAAATAATAGGTTGATTTTGGCAATGGTTCTAGAGGCTGAGAAATCCAGGATCATGTCATTGGCATCTGCTCAGCTTCTGCCAAGGGCCTTATGCTGTTTCAGCTCATGGTGGAAAGTGGATGGGGAAGTGGGTATGTGTGGAAGGCGGAGAACATGAAGGGTGGCCTTGCTTTATAACAGCCAGTGCTAAGGTAGCTGATCCAGTGCCAGAAGAGCAAGAAAGAGCTCATTCACATGAGAAAAGCGTCAGTCCCTTCCTGAGGGCTCCATCCCCAATGCCCAGATACTTCGCTTACCTCCTAGTGCTAACGCATTGGAGAATTAAGCCTTCATATGAGTTTGGTGGGGGTAAACCACATGCAAACTATAGCACAAAGTGTGATTGCATGTGTGTGTGTGTATGTTTCAGTTGAAGTAATATTTAAAAGCAGTGTTCAACTATTCATGAGCAAGAGAGCCTTTTAAAGGGTTCCATTTAATAGACGGTACTGATGTTGTATTAGGTATTTTGCTGTAATTTACCTACGTAGAGCTATGTTACTCTCTCTTCCCAGTGAAAGTGGAAAATACAAGCTAGGCCAGCTTGCACTGAAGGGATTTTTCTATCACTGCCTTTGTGATATTGGAAAAATTATTTAATCTTGTGCGTTACAGAACTTATTTCAATGTTAGCCTCTTTGCTTTTAGTTGATAATATAATGATAAGTATTTTTAGAATTATGAGAATTAAATCAATTATGCACAGCACAAGGACTGGCATTAAATAGAATTTTTTTTTAAATTTAAGACTTTGGATTGTTTTTTCTAAACTGAATTCTCTTTTATGGCTAGTCAGTGAAACATTTGAAAGTCACATGGCTTTATGTCCTGTGTCATAGTACGTTTTTTCGGTTCCAGATCGATAATAAGGGTAATCACCTTCTAGTTCACGAGGAATCATCCATCAACACTCCTGCAGTCGGTGCTGCTCACGTCATAAAGAGGTACACTGCTCGGGCTCCCGATGAATTGACCTTAGAGGTAAGTGGTAGAGTGCTGTTTGTTACCTGGCCCCTGCTACTTTTGCAGCCTCATCTTGAAGTGTTTCCATCATTTCCATAAGTAGAGAAAAAATTAAAAACATTGGATTTCTTCTATAGTCCTTTATCTTTCAGCTTGAAATGTCCTCTGTTTTCATTTAAATGGTTGTCAGCTTAAAGGTTTCTGGTTTCTTCCAGGAAGTCATCCTGGATCTTCCTTCCCTCACTCCATACAGTATGTACCCTCCCGTCCTGGACCCAGTGTCATTCTGCAGTTCTCATGGCTCATCCCTGCCAAATCCCTTAATGCTTTTAGTCCTAGTTGTTCTTCTGTTTGTCTTGCTGAGCTTCTGGAATGCAAGGTTTATCTTCGTGTTTTTAGTACCAGAAAATAATGGCAACTAATGATACTTCTCTTCGTGTTGTTGAAAGATCGAGTTAAAGGGCAGACAAAAGGTGAAATGACAGTTTCTTGCCATCAGACACAAAAGAAGGAAAATTAAGTTTCTTTCACTAAAATACATATTTGGTAATGAAAGAGCAAAAGCCGACAGTTGCTCAGTGTAAGAAAGAACAGTATGAATTTTGACTAGAGAGAATTTGAAGTGTTAAAACTAAACTTCCAGGTTCTGTACAGAAGGAAGCGTAGGTCCTGAAAGATGCCATGGCTCCTAGCAAATATGACTTTGTAAGGTTGCTTATTCATGATTTGAAAATTCAGTTGTGAACATAGATTCCTACATATATTTTAGAAACATTGCTCTGAAGAAGTTAACTGCTTTATGGTAGATATGAAAACTAATATTGTTAAGTTGAACATTTATGATTTTTTACAAGTTTATATAAACTAACTAGTTTTTTATGGTCGAGAACATCAGCTCCTTAATGGAAAAATTATATTGCACTATCTGTTGAAAGAATGCAAGTTGTCATCAGATTTTACTCTTAAGAACAGTGCACCTTGGACCTTTTTTTTCTGTATGATTAAATAATAGGTCAGGTGCTGAGTCCAGTGCCTTGCTCATAGTGAACAATCACTGAATAGAGTGTTAACAGAAATGGTTATGGTCCTATATATGAGTATTTCAAACTATCGTAAGTGAATCTGATGACTTGGAATGACAACAGTAAAAGAGTATTTAACAGAAGTAATGATGATGCTATGCTGCCTTGCATTAACAAATCTTATGCTACAGATCTGGCTTCCTGACGCCAGCACAGACTGTGTTAGTTGGATCCCACTCTTTGTGCTGCCTAATTTTTTTGTAGATGCAAGATGGTAATATTAATAATTTATTTTTAAAAGATGGATGTTTTCTCAGAGATTAAAGGAGCATAAAGTAGTAGTTTACCCTTTTATACATTGTAGATTTAAGTTCTAGATACAAAAATGGGTTTAAAATGCATCTAAATTTTGTTTCTGCAGGTGGGAGACATCGTTTCTGTTATTGACATGCCCCCCAAAGTGCTAAGCACTTGGTGGCGAGGCAAGCACGGATTCCAGGTAGGCGATGAAAACCTCTGTGTGGGGACGGTCCAAGGGCAGCTCTCTTCTTGCTTCAGAAGTGTTTCTGTTTATGAGATGTACTGGCAATGGGTGTTGTCACCGCAAACTTTATCTGCAGTGACAGAGAAATTTAGATGATAATGCCGTTAGACTTGGAATTCCTTTTTTGTTACTTTTACAGTTGTTGTCTCCTTCTGCTTCGTGTCGTCATGATGGTGTCAACCATGTGAAAGCAGAGTCTCAGACCTGATGGCCGTTGTTAGATGATCAGATCTATCAATCTACTTTGCTTTTTAAAATTTTATTTATTGATGTGAGGGAGGGAGGGATGGAGGGAGAAAGAAAGATTAATTTTCCATTTCTTGGCTCACTCCCCAAATGCCTGCCACTGCTGGTGCCAGCCAAAGCAGCAAGCCAGGAACACAATCCAAGTTTTCCATAGGGGTGGCAGGAGCCCAATTACTTGAGCCACTGCCACTGTCTTCCAGGGTGTGCTTTGGAGGAAAGCTGGAGTCAGGAGCTAGAGCTGGAAGCTGAACCCAGGGACTCCAGTGTGAGATGTAGGCACCTCAACCCTAGGCCACCTGCTCACTCCCTTGCTTCAATTTTGGTTTTAAATGATGGTTCACATATATTTTCTCTCTAGAATTATGGCAGTTGGTCAATATTTTTCTATACAAATGCATTATAGCTCAGTGTAAACTGTATATTAATTGTACAACAACAAAATCTAAAGTAGTTTCAGGTCTTTTTAACATATGTGTCAAAAAAAGACTGAATAGTGGCATCTTTTATATTGACTGAGCACTGATTTCTCTACAGTAGGTGGATTTTCTCTCATCTTGTAAAACTGTCTATGGAGGAGCCTCTGACAGTGCCTAAGAGTTGTCACCTTAGTGCAGAGCTTAAATTTTTCTGTGGTTTCCTTATGAAAGAATTTCTAAATGCATTATAAGTAAAATGCTTATACTTGTTAGGAATTTGTTTACTATTATATAAATATTTTGAGCTTTACAGAGGAAGGGACTTCAAAAAGTTCGAGTAAAATACAGATTATCTCTTAATTCCATTTCCCCACCAATTTTGTGAAACTACCTCATATTAAAAAAAAGATCAGTCACTAGCTTTTTTGTGAAATGTACTTTATTAAAAAATAATAATACAATCTGAAAGAGTATACCATGGTGGTTCATAGTGTAGGTTCTGATACCATGTTTCCTGGGCTTTAATCCCATATAATTTTGGGCAAATTATATATTAACTCTCTGTGTCTTAGTTTTCTATTTGTAAAAAGGAGATTGCAGTACTGTTCTTTTTCATGAATGTTGTGAAGATTAAATCTGTTAGGATGAAAATGTACAGTACTTAGACCAGGCCTGCTGTATATTTTTTCCTCAGTAAATGTTGATATTTAAACTTAAATAATTTTACTTTTTTATTTTATAAATTTGGTGTGTCACTTTCTCCATTATAAGAGCATGTATAGCAATTTAATTGTCAATGAAGACCAGAAAACTTGTATTCATATCACTCCCCAACTTCCCTTTTTATACAGTTGGGGTTCCACTTCATTTGTCCTCTAATTTCAGAGCTGCTATGAATAGTAGGTATTTATTTTAAATATTTTATTTATTTATTTGACAGGTAAAGTTTCAGACAATGAGAGGGAGAGACAGAGAGAGAGAGGTCCTCCATCCACTGGTCCACTCCCCATACAGCTGCAATGGCTGGAACTGGGCCAATCTGAAGCCAGGAGCCAGGAGCTTCCTCTGGGTCTTCAGAGGGGCCCAAGAACCTGGGCCATCCTCCTCTGCTCTCCCAGGCCATTTGCAGAGAGCCAGATCAGAAGAGGAGCAGCCAGGACTAGAAGTGGCACCCATATGGGATGCTGGTGCTGCAAGCAGAGGATTAACCTAATGTGCCACAGTGCTGGCCTCTAGGTGTTATTGATTAAA
The DNA here is from genome assembly GCF_033115175.1 of Lepus europaeus. Taxonomy (NCBI): domain Eukaryota; kingdom Metazoa; phylum Chordata; class Mammalia; order Lagomorpha; family Leporidae; genus Lepus; species Lepus europaeus. Next base: position 118,518,496 of record NC_084833.1, on the reverse strand, counting down.
TATGAAACAGAGTAGGAATGAGGTATAGACATTAGGGTTTCAAAGATGACCAAAAATTAAATTTGGCTTTAAAATGACAATGATGCTTTAGTTCTGCTTTTGAAATTGCTTCTAACCTTCTTCTTTTATGTATGCACTATATGTGTGTGTGTGTGTATAAATATGTATATGTATGATCTATCTATTATTTGAAAGGCAGAATGATAGGAAAAGGGAGGGTGGGAGATAATCCATCTGCTGGTTCCCTCCCCAGATGCCTGAAATGGCTGAGCCTGGTCTGGCTGAAACCAGGAACTGGAACTCTGCTGCTTCTGCTACATGGGTGCAGAGGCCCAGCACCTGGGCCATCTTCCACTGCTTTCCCAGGTGCACTAGGTGGAAGCTGGACCAGAAACGGAGCAGCCAGGACGCAAACGGACACTTTAATATGGGATGACAGCATTGCAGATGGCAGCTTAACTCACTGTGCCGCAACGCTGGCCCTGCTTCTAACGTTCTTAAATATAACCTTAGATAAGTCAGTTTCTTTCTTTGGACTGCAGTTTCTTTCCCGCCTCTTGGCCTCTCGTCCCCTCTCCTTCCCGTCTCAATCCATTTTTCTATGAACTATATTTTAAAAAATATTGATTGAAGGGCAGAGTGACAGAGACAGAGGAGGATCTTCATCTATTAATTTACTCCCTAAATGGCCACAACAGCCAGGTCTGGATCAGGCTGGAGCCATGAGTCAGGAATTCCAGCTCTGTCTCTCACATGGGTTGCTGGGGCCCAAACACCTGGGGGATCTCTGCTGCCTTCCTAGGTGCATTAGTTGGGGACTGGATTCAAAGTAGAGCAGCCAGGACTGGAACCAACACTTGGATATAGGATGTTAGCATCTTAAGCCAGCCTCTCCAGTTTCTTCTTAAAATGAGAATGTCCCACTTATAATCTCTATATTCCTATTCAACATTTTAATTCTATTCCTACTTTATTTATACACCCGATTTATTGCCTAAATGAACTACTACTTTTAAAAATTAGTATAAATTAATAAGTTAAAAGCTGGTTAAAAATGATTGTCCAAAGATATTACTTAAAATAAAAACAAATTTCCTTTTCCTTTTTTTTTAAAGATTTATTTATTTATTTGAAAGTCAGAGTTACATAGAGAGAGGAAGAGAGGCAGAGAGAAAGTCTTCCATTCACTGGGTCACTCTCCAACTGGCCGCAACAACGGGAGCTGCGCCAATCCAAAGCCAGGAGCCAGGAGCCAGGAGCTTCCTCTGGGTCTCCCATGCAGGTGCAGAGGCCCAAGGACTTGGGCCATCTTCTACTGCTTTCCCAGGCCATAGCAGATAGCTGGATTGGAAGTGGAGCAGCTGGGTCTTGAACCAGCAGTCATGTGGGATGCTGGCACTGAAGGCGGTAGCTTTACCCACTATGCCACATTTCCAGCCTCAATTTTATTTTTCAACTTTAAGGTTGATTTGTAATTGAAAATGAAAAATTATTTCTACAAGAATGCTATTTTTCAGTAGTCTGATTGGGCATAGAAAGGCAGTCTGTCTATATGGGTGGTGTGGGAGTGTGCCTTTGAGAAGAGGAGTGATGTGGGGGTGCCCATAGAACCAGGAACAAATTTTAAATGTCACTGTTAAAAAAAAAACAAACTTTTTTATATGAAGGAATCAAGTGCTTTAAGTAAAGCATCTGTCAGTTCACTGTTGCTTGCTCTTCCTGCACGCTAGTTCCTTTGTAAAGAGCACCAGAGGTTGTCTGCCGGGGAAGGTGGACGGAATGCTGGTGTTGCAGGTGGCAGCCCGGGGCCCGTTTCATTTCTGGTGGCACGCTCTCTCGTGTGCACTGGTTTAGGACACAGAAGACAGGCAGGTGTCAGTGACCTCCTCTGGGTTTATCTCATGAGTGGCGAGGTTCAGGACTCAGGAGGACACCAGGGGAGGCCTGGGAGGGATTCCTGGAGATGACCTTGAGTGAAGTCTTAAAGGTGTCTTCTGTGGCAGGTTGTCCACATGACCTGTTAGTGCTCCTGTCAGTGGAACCAGGCAGCCTCGCCAGTCCGGGAACAGTGTTTGCCTCTTGACTGGGTCTGGTCGCACACGGGCTCTGCAGACAGGGCTTTGTCAACACACCCCGAAGGAGGAATGCAGAGGTGGCAGCCCGTCTTCCCTGGCAGTACAGAGGAGACCTGGGGCTTGCTTCGGTGAAGGGGCGCCAGACTGTGGTCTTCCTGCGGAACAAGAGGATTTCATGGCGAGCGCTGTCAGGAGAGGGTGAAGGGGAGAATGGATGCGGGCTGCTGCCCGGGCTGGAAGCAGAGTCTGTGGAGCCCTCACTTGCCCAGAACTGCTGGGAAGCTTTGTGGAGTGCGTGTGGTAGCCAGCGCCACGGGAGCCCTGCTCAGCTTGACATGCTTATGAGATGCACGTGGACTGTGTTTTCTTTCTTGCTCAGGGTCCCAGGTGTGTTGCTGACTCCTTTTGGCAAGCTGTCAGGACACAGCAGGGTATAGGCTTCAGCGTGGAGACTCTTTGTTGCTGTGAACTGGTACCATGCAATTGTTGTGTTGTGACTTTAATTTATTATTATTTTTTAAAAGCCATGGTTTTTACTACAGTTTTAGGTGGAAAGAATAGTTGAGCAGAGAGTTCACAGTTTCATATCATACAGCTATGTGAAACATAGACAATTTTCCCTCTTCCTGACATCTTGCTTTGTCATAGAGGCTGCAGAAATGCTGTTTGCTGAGTCTGCCTGGAGCACACAGCAAGCACTGTGGCTAGAAGAGCAGTGTGAGGAACACCTTGGCCTGAATCCCATAGACAGAAATACGGTCGCAAATTCTACCTCATGGCCATTGAAACAGGTTTTGGCCTTTTTGTTCTGATTAATGAATCAGTATTGATATACTGTTATTAATATAGTCTGCTATTTAGATTGGGGTTTACTATTGGTATTATACATTCTGTGGGTGTTGACAAATGCATCATGACATGTAGGACCCATATTAATAAAATAATTTTCAGCACCCTAAAAAATCACCTATGCTTTACCAATTCATTTTCTCCTCCCCTGGCCCCTGACAACCACTGACCTACTACTGTCTCCATACTTTTGCCTTTTCCAAAACATCATGTAGTTGGAATCAAAAGCATGTAGCCTTTTTCATTGGCTTCTTTTTTTTTTTTTTTTTTTTTTTTTTCCCGCATTGGCTTATTTTACGTAGTAAGATACATTCAAGATTCTGTGATGTGTTCTCAAGGCTCCATAGCTCCTTTTTAAAAAAGTCATTATCTAATATTCAGGATGGATGCACCATGGTTTATTTGTCCATTCACCTTCTGGAGGAAATCCCAATTGCTTCCATGTTTTTTGGCCTCTAGAGTAAAACCTCACATGTAGAGCCTCTGTAAACGCCCAGATGCAGGTTTTCGTGTGGACATGAGTTTGCAGCTCCTTTGGGTAAATATGAAGGAGCATGCTACCTGAATCATACTGTCAAGAGTATGTCTTCCAGGAGGCTATGGCATTTCCTTGTCAGCATTTAATAATTTGATAATTGACAGTTTTTTTTTTTAAAAAAATTAGCCAGTCTAGTAGATTTTTAGTGGCATTGCGTTTTTGTCTCAATGTATAAATGACATTGGTCCAAGGAATAGCATTTACTGAATACACTTAGAATGCTCTACTACCTCCATCAGTTCCTGTTACTAATAATTCTCTCTACCGCTCTTTGTCATTGATTCTTATATTTAGTGTCTATAAAGAATAACCAGTGAAGTGTGCTAGAAATAATCAGTCCTAGGGCTTAAGCTCCCAAATTCCAATTCAGTGCGTGTGGGGAGATGTGAAACTGACTGTGTTGTTTTGTGTGTGTGCTGTTGGTAAACTCTGCTAGTCAGCTAGTGTTGGTGATGACTAGCCTTTGCCAAGTTTTAGTCAATGTTTTGTGCTAATCCTGCCCACACTGCTGCCATGGGAACAGAACCAGTTCACCCCTGTGTTTAAATTCTACAGTGACGGTCTTTCTTTTCTAAAACTTCTGGGAGTAGGAAGTGTGAAGCTATATTAGCTACTGTTGAAGTCTGTATTTTTTGTCTGTCTTAGACATTGAATCTTTCGTTTTCTGAGGTATTTCATCATAATGGGGACCTCAGAAAAAGCAAACGAATGAAAAAAAAAAAACAATTCTTTTTGTCTTCATTTTGAAACTAAGCAGTCTCACTTGTCAAATTTGTCTTCCTGTCTGTAGACTGTTTTTGGAAATGTGAGGTGAGGCCTCCTAGTGCCGTTTTTCCTAAGGTAAAAGGTACAGCACCATATGACCTGCTAATATCTCTGAGATTATTTGTATGGTGCAGTGTTTCTTAGAGTTTTATCTGGGGGTTGGTACAACATGGTGTCCTGAGAAACTTGTTAAAACTGGATGTCATTAGAAGCTCAGGGGATGGAGCAGGAGTTTGCATTTTACTGTTCTTCATGATTACCATGCATAGGTAAAGGACCAGTTAAACATAGTTTATTAAGTGTTCCTACTCCTTCTCCCTGAAAATACTCCTTAAAACACATTTAGAATATAGTTAATCTAATGGATAAAATCGCCTTTAGAGGAAGTACCTGGCTCCTGGCTTTGGCTCGGTGCAGCACTGGCCGCAGCGGCCACTGAGGGGTGAACCAACGGAAGGAAGACCTTTCTCTCTGTCTCTCTCTCTCACTGTCTAATTCTACCTGTCAAATAAAATAAAAATCTCCTTTAGAGATTGACAGGATTTTGTTCAACTCATATTCTCTTAGCTCTTCACAGGATGATCAACAAGATCCACTATTTTTAGAGTTAACTGGGAATGTTTTTTGTGCATAAATATTAGAGAAGTGATTTTGAGACAATAAAACCTCCCTAATCTCAAGAGTTTAATGTGGTTCTGTATAACTTACTTTCAGAAAAGTCATCTTTGTTTTAAAGGGCTGATATTGGCCGGCACCGCGGCTCACTAGGCTAATCCTCCGCCTGCGGCGCCGGCACCCCGGTTTCTAGTCCCGGTCAGGGCACCAGTTCTGTCCCGGTTGCTCCTCTTCCAGTCCAACTCTCTGCTGTGGCCAGGGAAGGCAGTGGAGGATGGCCCAAGTGCTTGGACCCTGCACCCACATGGGAGACCAGGAGAAAGCACCTGGCTCCTGGCTTTGGATCGGTGCAGCACGCCAGCCGTAGCGGCCACTTGGGGGGTGAACCAACGGAAAAAGGAAGACCTTTCCCTCTGTCTCTCTCTCTCTCACTGTCTAACTCTGCCTGTCAAAAAAAAGGGGGGGGGGGGCTGATATTTAGAAACCTTCTCCCTTATAATTTCAGGCAATTTACCTACCCATTTACATAAATATTGTCACCTTCTTCTAATATCCAGGAAGCCAAAGCTGTACTTTTTCATACCACAAAATCTTTCTCTGCAGTTAAACAATGGGAAATAATGGACTGTAAATTTTCATTTGTAATGTTACACAATTTCAAGAGAAGAGGGAGTATGGGGTTCTACAAATAATAGTTGCTGATACTTCCTGTGTGTTCTTAGGTGTGCATTTGCCTTTAATTCAGGCAGCTTTCTAAAGGTACGGTTTTTACTCATTTTACAGATGAGGAAACTAAGGCTAATGGGCTAAACAAGCAGCTCATTGTTACCCTGTTGCTGAATGTAGAGCTTAGGGAAACCTAGGCACTCTGGGAGAAGAACAGACCATAGCAGAGATCTACGAATAGTAGTGGCTTCTACTTGTCTACTTACATGAATCTTGGATTTCTGTAGTAGAAAAGATGATAGTGGATCATCTGGTTTTAAACTATCTTTTAAAAATTATACAAATACAAAGATGAATGAATTTAGGTAAATTGTTCTGCTTTGCAGACAGTAAATACATGGTATAGCCAGGAACAGAACACAATTTTGTAGTTTTTTTCTCTTTGGATCACAGAAACATGTGAATTTTCTTAACTTATTTTCTTTATTTTTTGGTGTCATTTTAGTTTCATAAACAGATGTTATTTGATAATTTGCTGTCTGTCTTCTCGTAGGTTATGATACCAGATATGTCCTTTCAAGTGATACTTAAACATTTAGTTTCATGGAAATAATTTACAAAATGATTTAGGGAAATCATTCTTCATATTCTAAAGCCTTATACCCTTTCTTTATGACAATTAAATATGGAATTTTAAAAAGATATATTTATTTGAGAGAGAGGAGGAGAGGGAGGGAGAGGCAGGTCTTCCATCTGCTGGTTGATTCCCCAGATGGCTGCAATGGCTGGGGCTGGGCTAAGCCTAAGTCAGGAAGCTGAAACTCCATATGGGTCTTTCACATTGCTAGCAGGGTCCTAAGTCCTCAAGCCATTATCCTCTGCTTTCTCAGGTGCATTCGCAGGGTACTGGATTAGAAGTAGAGAAGCTGGGGCTTGAACTGGCCTTCATATGGGATGCTGGTGTCACAGCCAGCGGCTTAACCCTCTGTACCACAATGCTGGCCCCTAACTACTGTATTTTAACTTCAGTAGTATAATAGAAGTATTTTTTTAAAAAAAGATTTATTTATTTATTTGAAAGTCAGAGTTACACACAGAGAGAAGGAGAGGCAAAGAGAAAGAGGTCTTGTATCCACTGGTTCGCACCGCAATTGGTGGCAACAGCTGGAGCTGGGCCAATCTGAAGCCAGGAGCCAGGAGCTTCTTCCTGGTCTCCTATGTGGGTGCAGGGGCCCAAGGGCTTGGGCCGCCTTCTACTGCTTTCCCAGGCCATAGCAGAGAGCTGGATCGGAAGTGGAGCAGCTGGGACTCGAACTAGTACCCATATGGGATGTCAGCACTGACGGCTATGGCTTTACCTGCTATGCCACAGCACTGGCCCCTAGAAGTATGTTTTGTTACACTGACCTACCTAAAGTTTCACCAGCTATAAATTAAATATTAGAATAGGAAGTTTGAAAAAGTCATTAATAAGCATATACTTATTGAAATTCCTTTTTAGAATTTGGTTGGTTGGCACACAGAGACTATAATTGGGATTAGACCCCATTGTTAGCCAGTAGTTCCATTCCATTCTTGCTGTTACCAAAGTTTCACACTTAGTAGTTTCCTCTCTAATGTTCCCTGTGAGTTGCACCAGAATATTTTTTAGTAACTCATTGTGTAAGCTAAACTTGATTTTCTTTTTATTTTGAGTATCCTCAGGTAGAAGCTCAGAAGAACCAGATTGCAATCTGTTCCCTATAAGTCACCTGTTACTCTATGAGAGTTATAGGGTGAGCCACGTTCTTGCCTTGCTGTGGGAAGTCAGTTCCCAAGAGCTACTCAAGGTGGACAGGCACAGAAGCAAGTGTCAGCAGAGAGAAGAGTGTGAGCTGGAGCCCCTTGTGAAATCTCTGTGAATTTCATAAGACAGGGGTTTTATTGAAAAAAAAAAAAAAGATTAGTTATTTGAAAGGCAGATAAAGAGGGATAGACAGAGACAGACAGATCTGGCTCACTCCCAAAACTTGCCAGAACTGGAGTTTTGCCAGGTCAAAGCTGGGGGCTATGAACCAGTCTTCCAAGTGGATGGTAGAGATCAGACTACTTGAGCCATCACCGCTGCCTCCTGTTGTGTTCGTTAGCAGGAAGCTGAAATTGGAGGTGGAACCTGGGCACTCTGGTTTGGGGTGCAGATATTCAAGGGGCATTTTCACCACTATACCAAACACCTTCTCCAGGACAGTATTAAACACAACCATTAATTATAAGATTGAAATATGTAAATTTATACTTAAATGAATTATGTTAAAATCAAAGGTAATAAACCTTTCTTGTGATTATTTTACTACATTTTTATATTATCTGTGCTCTCAAGGTTCTTTCCATATAGTGTATCTGTATGGTATAAATACTTCTTAGCAGAATGCTACTCAGCATCTTTTTGCAATTCTGTGTTCAGTGGTGTCAGTGTTGGTACCTTGAAACCAGCCATGGTGGTAGCGTTTATACCACGAACACTGCGGAGTACTTCAAGCAAGGCCTTTTCCACATGGAAAAGCACATAGCAATTTTGGCTTCTCCTCGCTTTTTTTCAAAGGCTTGAGGGAAAAACTACCAAAGCATGGCTCCTCTCCTGTTCCACTAAGCCCATCCTAACCTGCTCCAGCCTTTTCTCTACATTGTTCTTTTCATTAAATTACTGTATTCTTACTACCCACTTCTCTACTACCATGTCCTAGATGCTGGTCTCTTCTTGCTCTTCCATATTTTTCCTGGAGTTGAATCTAATCTTGACCCCTGTGTGTTCTTAGTTCCCGTCTCCCTTTCAAGCCATATAACGTAAAAGTTTTAGCAATTGTCACTGCTGCAGAAAAAAATAAAATGAAACAGAGTGACACAGTTAATAGATTATTTTGCCAAAATTCTTAATTTTACCATTGCCATTTTGTTAAAATTGTTTTAGTCTGGTGAAATACTAGGTTGAATATTTATCAGAAAAATTTAAATGTTCTTTAACCATTTTTAGAATCAGTTACATTCTTGTACATCTTCAGCAGAACATGGGTTTTTTTTTCATGATGCAGACTTGCTGATAAGAATATAGAACTTGTTTACATTTCACAGGTTTAATATGTATTTATTTGAGAGGCACAGAAGAGAGACAGACAGGCAGATAACTTCTATCTGTTGGCTCACCCCTCCTATGCCCACAATGACTAGAGCAAGGCCATGTTGAAGCCAGGAGCTGAAAACTAAATTCAGGTCTTCAACATGAGTGGCTGGGATCCAACTGCTTGAACTGTCTTCTGTTATCTCATAGGGGTATATATTTGCCAGAAGCTGGAATTGGGAGCTGAGCCAGAACTCAATCCTAGGTATTCCACTGTGGACAGCTTAAACAATTTCTAGACAAAATATTTTCCCTGTACTGACTCTTTTAAGTAAAAGACCCCTTGACTGTTAAGAATTCTTTTGACTTCAAGAAAGTGAACAAAAAGGGTACCTGATTGTTGGTGTTGAGTTAGTAGTTAAATGATGCTGGGCAAAAATATTTAAGACTCTCCTGACCTTCCATTTAAGATCAAATGATGGCTACTACAGATTCAGTCAAGGCACTTGAACTTGCAGCTGAAAGCGGGAGACACAATGCTAGCAGCAGAGCGGTGTTTATATTTGCCTTGGCTTCACCTGAGGGGAAGGGGTCTGGGAAACTGGCTATTTGGTTTGACTAGTATTTAATAATATTGCATGTTACAATAAAATGATTAAAATTAGGTGTTAGGTGAGCCTACTACAGATGTCTACATATTATACAACAGCAGTTCCCATGTATACCTAAATTTAATGCATTGAGATGAAATTAAGAGACTATGTAACTAACATATATAGTGTGGCTCCCTGAAAGCTCATTAGGTTTTGTTCTTTGTAAAGAAGGGGTGGAAAACTAGTTTTTAGTTGATGAGAGCTAATTTGAGTAGAATCTAGGCTGAATGCTTCCATGCAAACTCTTGTAGTATAGGTCGTGTTACCCCTAACATTGCAAATTAGGAAATGGAGATTAGACGAGATATTAAGCAGTTTGCTGTAGTTACGGAGCCTAGTAAATGAGTAAGTGAGCCAAGTTTAGAACCTGTTTTTTCCTCTGACAATTTGCAGATGTTTGTATATTGAAATGAATTATTTTATGGAAAGAATTATATTTGAGAGGGAGGAGATTTGAGTGTTACATGTCATACATGTTATGTTTCATATATGTCATGTGATGAAGGGGTGAGAGCCCTCTAGGTTTTCTGGTAGCCAACATACTGGGATAATACCACATAACATTTTATGAGCACTTACGATATACATTTTACTTAGGCTGTCCATGTAATTCTCATAGCAGCTGTGTGATATAGGTGAAGAATGTGAAACGCCGAGGGTGTGTTGCACACCTGATCTAGTGAGTGACAGACTCGGGATTGAACCCAAATGCCTTGTTCCTGAGGCTGCTGTGTTAGCTGGTGCCCCGCATACTCTCTATGACCACCAACTTTTGTAAGAGAGGATGAGAAGGATTCTTCAAGTCAATTTTTACCTGGTTCCAGCAATCTTGGAAGAATTTCCATTTGTTTAGTGAAATTGGATGTTGGGTAGAATTTGTTTATGGAATTTTACCCATAAAACAAATACTTAAACCACATTTTGGAAGAAAATACATACTGGCTTTTAAGAATACCAAATTCAGATCTTTCTAACCAAGCTGGTAATTTGTTAATGTCTTTTCAGCTCAAAATAACTGGTTATGTCTTCATAGTTTTAAGAACTATCATAGAATATTGATCCAGAATTTGAAATAAGAATACAGCAAATGAGTTTATGAAAGCAGTTCCACACAGATGGAAATTTTACAGCTCCCAACTTCATGATGAGTCATACTCTTGGAAGACTGTTCCGCTCTTCCCCGAGCCTGTCAGCACAGGGCTACACAGAGTGATGGAGTTTGCATGTTTCAGTTCTAACATCTGCTGTGTGGCAGCCCATTCATATTCCTATCTCAGGAAACATCTATAAATATTGGTAAAGATTTCCTTTTTACTTTTGTTTCCAGAATGTTTATCTCTGTATGATTTCCACTCTGTGTACGTATACAGTCTCTCTCGGTGATCTGAGCTCAGTGTGTTTCTAAATACCACTTGTCACAGTTCTTTCACAAGGTCAGTGAGGTGTTGTCTTCAACACCAGAGTCTCTCCACTGCTGAGGCAGGCTGTTTTCTTCCCCTTTCTTTCCCTGGCTCTCTAACAGCAGTGAATAGCTGAATTTTGAATGATTGATTGTCTTAGAAATTTATACTAGTCGTTATTTTTTTAATGAAACCTGTGAGAGAAGGAAGAAAAAATTCACACAAACATTTCAAGTTGAGGTTTTAAAAAATCATAAAGGGGGCAGGGTGCCCTGGCATAGTGGGTAAAGCTGTCCACCTGTGGCGCCAACATCCTGTATGGGTGCTGAGTAGAGTCCCAGCTGCTCCGCTTCCAATCCAGCTCCCTGCTAATGGCCTGGCAAAGCAGTGGAGGATGGCCCGAGTGCTTGGGCCCCTGCACCTGCATCGGAGAACCGGAAGAAGCTCCTGGCTACTGACTTTGGATGGGCGCAGCTCCGAGCATTATGGTCATTTGGGGAGTGAACCAGTAGATGGAAGACCTCTCTCTCTCTCTCTCTCTCTGCCCCTCTTAATGTAACTCTGCCCTTCAAATAAATACATAAATATTTAAAAAATCATAAAGAAGACAATAAATATAGTAAATTGGTGACAGTTGATGGAGGTTTCAGCAAAGTGATTTATTAAGTGATAAAAATATTACCTATTGATTGCATAGATTGTAGTCAGCCTAACTATTTTATCTGCTGTTAAAAGAAGTTTGGAAAATTTAAAACTAAAACAAGCTGACAGCTATTTGGACGGAGTACTCGCATAACTCTATATACTCATAGCAACAGATTGTTTTATTATTTGTTTGTGTAATTGGCATCATCTGTTATTTAGAGTCTTGGAATAAGACAATCATTTGGGAGGGACTGTGGAGTACATTACTGGAATTGAATTGGCAGTGTTCACATACTGGTTCGTCTGCTGGTTTAGAATCCTCTCTCTGTGCTTTTCTTTAGGTGGGACTCTTCCCTGGACACTGTGTTGAGTTAATTAACCAGAAAGTTCCCCAGTCAGTGACCAACTCAGTGCCAAAACCAGGTGAGTACACTTTTTTTATTAGTGTGGTTACTTTACCAACTGCTCCAAGATCTCCCTTCAAGTAGGTAACTTGTTGTTATTATTCCTTGCATTTATTGACATAAAATGAGCATTGTTAATTTTATATCATTTTAATTTTAAAATGTATTCTTATGTCTGTGTTGTTCATTTCACGAGGGTTTACATGCATTTGTAGTTTTAGAAAAATTTTAAAACTGTGCTCTACAATAAGCTTTGTTGTTTGCTTTCCTAATTACTCAGTAGGAATGTAGCTTATTGATGAATAAATGATTAAAAATATAATAGGTCTAGAGAACTAACATAGTGATGGTATGATTAATTAGAAATTAATAGATGAAGGGAATATATATTTTATCAGTGCCTGTGAACATCCAAACTGTCTTAAGCAGCATTTCACATGCGTACATATAGTACATAGTATTGCATATTTTACAAATAAGTAAAGCAGTTTTAGAGGGGATAAAACTAAAGAAAATTGGAATTTCTATACTTATTGGAGGTAATTTAATCTGGTTAGTTAGGAGTCCATAGAATACCTACTTTGGAACTTTTTGATCTGATACAAATTTTTAAAGAATAAAATGAAAGCAAAGATTAAGAGGAAGGAATGAAATTTACATTTTCTAGTTATGTTTCTTATGCCCTTTGCCTCCTACCAATAAAAGAAAAATATTTTCTGGGCCTCAGGATTTATTTGAGCTATTTCTTCAAAGTATCTTCTATGTTTAGGAATTGTTTGTAAGAGTTATGAAGGAAAAAGTTTATTCTTTCATTATTTAGTGTATTTGTACATCTACTCCCAAAGCACACATCAAACAGTCTTTGCATATAGTATTTATGTAAAGGTGAAAGGTAGTAACCCCTTTTAAAGCTTATTTCTTCGTTGCCATTAGGGGAGCATTGCTGTAGTTGTTGTCATAGGAATTTGTTTACTTTAGACAAACTAACTTTATTGCTTAGTAGAGAAAATACTTCAAAACAATGTTCTCTGCTGTTCCACTTCAGCTGGGCTTCTCAGTGTTTTTCCAGGCAGTTTTATCCTTCTTTAGGTAAACTTTTCAAAAAAACTTCCTTAGTAGGTACTTGCTCAGTAAATGTTCATTAGTGATTGTTACGATTCTAGTGTTCATGTGGTTGCAGATTGAGCAGTCCCTGTTAGCCTGGTGTCCAATGGTTGTGGAGGTTGGCAATAGCAGGGCATGTGCAGAGGACTGATCACAGGGCGAGCCGGGAGCAGAGAGCGGAAGGGAGCACACTCAGCTTTTACAACCAACCCTTCTGAGGGCAGTGACCTAAGGACCTCTCACAGGGCACACCCCCCAGATACCAGGATTGGTCCAAGCCTCCACTTTTAATCCACCGATTAACATAGTAAGTTATCTACTGACCATTCACATAAGACTTTGGACTTGAAATGTTTGCATGACTTCGGGGAACCTTGCAGTGAAGATGGCCACGTCCCGCAGCGTCATGTGTAGGTTCAGTTCCCAGCTCCGGCTCCAGCTCCAGCTCCCCAGCGAGGCAGCCTCTGGGAGGCAGAGGTGATGACTCAGGAACTGGGCTCCTGCCACCCTTGTGGGAGAGTGCCTGCCTCCTGGCTTGCCTTTGACACATGAGCTTCTTTCTGAACTCTGATTTGTATGTCCTATGCCGGTACTACCCCTTCTTGACGGCTGTTGCTTTGTAGTAAGTTTTGTAGTTAGGATGTGTGTTTATTCCTACTTTAAAGTTCTTTAATGGTTGATTTGGCTTTTGTGGGTCTTTTATTGTTCCTTAGGAATTTTAGAAACAATTTGTCAGTTTCTACAAAAAAGCCAGTTGGGGTTCTGGTAGGGATTATATTGAATCTGTAGCTCAATTTGGGAAGCATTATCTCAACAGTATTAAGCTTTCCAATCCTTGAGCATGGGATCTTTTCCCATTTATTTAGATATTCTTTAATTTTCTTTTCTTGTTTCACAGTTTTCATAGTATAACTTTTGTGTATATTTTGTTAGATTTATCTTTAAGTATTCAGTTTTTTGATGTTATTATAGATGTTATTTTCTTCATTTCATTTTCTTCATTCCAAGAGTGTAGAAATACAATTTTTGTGTGTTGATCTTGTATCCTGAAACTCTGCTAAACTGTTTATTAGTTCTAGTCGATTTTAGTGGATTCCTAGGGATTTTCTATATATAAGATCATGTCATCTACAAATAGAGATCCTTTTAATTCTTCCTTTCCTGTGTTGATACCTTTTGCTCTTTTTCCTTACCCAGTTTTGCCCAGGTGCAAACACCTAATAAATTAATGAACAGAAGTCTCAAGAGCAGGCATCCTTGCCTTGATCCTGAACCTAGTGGAAAACATGCAGTCTCTCACCACTGATTACGATGTTGGCAGTGGGGTTCATAGATGCTCTTTATCAGGTTCAGGAAGTGCCTTTCTATCTCTGTCATTTGTTGACTGTTGTCATGAAAAGAGTATTAGATTTCTTTCAAAGGCTTTATTTCTTTACTGAAATAATTGAGTTGTTTTTATAGTCACTATTTTGAAGTTACTAAAATTTGGCATTAAAAATGTATTGTGATTTTTTGTGCATTATTTTTACCCATTCTTCTGTTGTGGAAACTTGCCTTTTATTAATCATTAAAACATCCTTGAAAATTTTGACTCAGAGGTGTACTGCGAGCTGAGTTTTTAAAAATTAGCTTAATATTGGCATTAAAATAAACTATATCAATCAAATATTTTCTCATGTTTTGAATGGGAAAGTGATGCTTCCTTTGGTGATAAGGTTGATCACTTACTGGTAACTCTGGAAAACAGTTTGTATTCCTTGACCTGTGTGGCATTATTAATTCTTAGTTACTAATGACATATAAAAAACAAGCATACTTTCAAAAGCTAATATTTTATCGTTTATGGGTAGCATCACAGAGTTGGAATAGGGAAATGTGCATTCTTGATACATTTTAAAAAGGATGATATGAATTCTGTCATACTTGGACTTGTTTCACACTTTAAAACTGTCTTTGCCTACAGTATAAACAACTTGAGTGTTCTATTTATTTTTAACATTGCCATCTGTCAGTGTTAGATGCCAAATCTAAAAGATGCAGCTATAGTTTGAAGCAAAATTTAAAGTTCTCTATATCATTATACAACAAGGGTAATAGGAAAATTTTTTCTTTTGAAACTGTTCTTTATATTCTCAATATGTTCAATTATTTGTGTATACAAAAATAAGTGAGTCACCATGTCCTGACCAAGTTAGCAAATATCCACGGAGCCTTAAGGAAAAGACAATGAGAGTTGGAGAAGAGAAGAGGAAGACAGGGGAAGCTTGTCCCAAAACCAAGACACTGTGACACAAGATGTTCGACATGAAGGATCTCTGTGTTGAGACCCCAGGGGAAAGAAGTGGCCAACAAAGAAGGATGCACTCTACTCTAAAGGGAGGAGAGAACTTCCATTTTGTACATGGCCTTGTCCAAACACTGACAGAGGGTGGACTCCAAAGGCTTCCATGGCCTAGGCAGTTCATGTCAAGAGCCTCAGGTGGTCGCTGACATCATACATCAGAGTGTTAATTGTTAAATTAACAACAGGAGTCACTGTGCACTTACTCCACATGCAGGACTTCTGTCCTTAATGAGTTGTATTGAGAGTTAACTGTAAAACTAGTTCTCAAACAGTTTTGTGTGTGTGTGTGTGGTGCAAACTGTTGAGATCTTTACTTAATATAGAGTTGGTCTTCTGTGTACAAATTTAATTGAAAATGAATCTTAATGGAGAATGGGAAAGCACATGTTTCCTTTATATTTACTATGCCTGGAGTTTATTTGTTATCGGTTAATTGATATCTTGCTCAAATGCAAGGTGTTCTCAGCTATTATCTCTTAAAGTATTTATTTTTGTGCTGTTCTCTGTCTTACCCTTTACACATCAGTTACAGTCTCAAGACCTTTCATTTTGATTTCTCTTTATTCTTTCTTTCTCTTTTCAGTTTAGACACTTTGAGCTATCTTCAAGTGCAGGGAGTCTTCCGTCTGCTATGGGCCTTCTTCTTTTTAGGCCATCTAGACAGTTCTTCAACTCTCATTATATAATTTTCATTGCTAGTTTCAACATTACTTTTTTATGATATCCATGCTAGAGTTCTCCATCTTTCCATCTTACCTACCTTTTTCACCATAAAGAAAGAAAAAGAGAGGAGGGGGGTAAGGGGAAGAAAAGGAGAAGTGGGAACATCCCTCTGAGAACAGTTAGAAAAGTTGGACAGATACATTCAAATATATAGAATATATACATTTTATATATATAAAAGCCCTGGAGGGCTATTGGCGGTAGACAGTTACTGAGCTAAGATGAAGCAGAAGAAGTGAATTCAGGAGGTAACCCAGCATGTGGCACTTTATTGGGTATCTGCTGATGGAGCAGAGGAGGTCACACTGCTAAGGGAATGAAAATTAGAGGTCAGAGCCAGTGGGAGCAGAGTTGCTGACAAATGCCCCAACCTTTCGTTGTGAATTTTGTGGAAACTGATAACTGATTCTAAAATTTATGTGAAAATGGAGACAAAAAAAATGCAAGGTAATGTTAAAGAACAAAAAGCTCAGAAACTTACTGTAATTGCTATTGAGAATCATTTGCAAGGATAGATGAATAGATCAGTGGAACAGAATAGGGTCAAGAAACAAACCTTTGTGTATGTAATACTTGATTTTTGGCAAAGGTGGCATTACAGGGCAGTGACATTTAACAGTCATTTCAAAGATCTGGGTCAATTGGACATCTGAACATTAAAAAAAAAAAAAAACTGACCCTTATACCCATACACAACAAATCTGTTCCAGGAGAATCAGATCTGTATATGAAAGGGGAATAAAACTTTTAGAAGACAGTACATTAGAATATCTCCGTGACCTTGGGTTAGATATAAGCATTAATCATAACTGAAAAGCTTAATGATTAAGCTCAATTAAAATTAAGAGCTTTATTAAAGGGCTCATCACAAAGTGGAAAAGTTATTTTAGAACAGCTGCCTGTCAGAGGTCTCATCACCCAAGGATGTGAAGAATCAGTAAGGGCAGCTCAGTAAGATCCTCCACTAGTCAGTTTCCCACAGCAGCACCAATTCGCACAGCTATTCATGCACCAGTCTACCTTTACAAAAGCCGGGGAAGGTAAACGAGAGTCTGTAGTGCTTGATTTTAGTGCAGTAATTGCACGCTGTGAAGAGGGCATGAAGGAAAGGGTTGCCTGTGTCAGCCCTCCTCCAGCTCTAAGCAGCACAGTGTGAGGAGAAACACCATCTTCTTGAGGAAAGGAGAGGAAATTAATTAACTGGCCTCAGCACCAGGTCCAGCATTAGGTCTGCCATGGTGAAGCTCTGCTGGGCAGAGCCCCACGGGCCCTGTCCTGCAAACTGAGCCTCTGTAACTGCCTTAGCCTGGTGGCCAATAGACTGCATCCACGACTCCTCCCCCAGCCGTGGCCAACACAGTGCCAAGGAGGATTCCACCTACTGGGAAGTAAGATAGCAAGTGAGTGCAGGACCAGATGTTGCAGAGCAAGGAGATACATAATGACTTTATGAAGAACCTTATAAACACACAGCATTTATCATTCCATCACTCAAAACCAACCCAACGCCAAGAGGGAATTAAATCAGTTGGAGAAGGGTTAAGCAAGAGACTGGCAGTCTCTATTCATGCTACACACACGTGAAAATTTTGGCTAGACAACCCTTTGGCCCTCACAGGCTCTGAGCCTAGTTTGGCTGGAAAACATTCTGGCAGCCTTGGCTTCCCTCTGATGTCCAGGAAAATTCCAGGTGGCTCCTAATTACCCATGGTTGATGTCAGGAATCTGCCAGCATGCCCCTCCCACCCTCATGCTGTCCTAGAAACAACTGGGAGGCCGCACCTCCGTGCTGTGAGTCCCAGGAATCAGCCACTCAATAAGCCCTGAGTAGGTCTGCCCAGAGAAGCAGCCAAGTGGCCTTGCCTACCCACCCGTGGCCCTAACAAGCAGTCAAGCAACCCTTCGTCAGTGGCTTGGCCCACCAAGGACAGTGGGAAGCAGTCATCTCTTGTGTGAGAACCTGGTGCTGAGGCCAACTAAGCAGTCTGTTCTCAGATGCTTGGTTCTGGAGGCCCTGAGAAGCAAAAGTTTGGCCCCACCCACCTGACTCAGCCCCGGGAGGTAGCTGAGCAGACCTCCCTGAGCAGCTCAGCCTCTGAGGCCCTGTGATACTAACCATGCAGCCCTTAGATACTGACCGCTGTCTAATCTGAGTACAGTGTGGTGGCCTGGTCCCTGTGCTGTTTTCATACACTGATAGACTCCGCACTCTGCTACCGGGCTCATAGCCCTTCACTCACTTGATCCTATAGGAGTGGTGTTGCTCTCACAGAACCTGTGGAAACTGATAGGTGCCCCGCACCTACAGCTGGGTGTACCACATCTAGAGCTGCCAGTGAACCCTTCCCACCTAAGGGGTTGCTTCCCACCCACTACCCTACGGCCTAAGTCACAGACACTCACAGATAACACCATTGTTGATTACAACTGAAGAAGCTGCTCAGATGCTACATCTAAGCATCCACCTGGAACCAAGGCAGTGCAGCACATCTAGTCCGGACCCTGGGATACATCACCAAGCAGAAGGTGCTCTACTGAAAGATGCTGCCCTATAAAACGGGTAGAGGGAACTCACCCACCAGATGCATAAAAACCAATGTAGTAGTTCAATAAACATGAAAAAACAAGGTAACACGACACCCCTCAAGGAAATATAATAATTCTAGCAACACAGCACAAACAGGTAGAAATCAACAAACTGGTTGATAAAGAATTCAAAAACAATGATTTTTTAAAAAAAGAATTTATATTCAAATATCCAGCAGGATGACTTGGCACTCTTTGTAGAAATGACTGTCCTTTAGGCCGGCGCCGTGGCTCAATAGGCTAATCCTCCACCTAGTGGCGCCAGCACACCAGGTTCTAGTCCTGGTCAGGGCGCCAGATTCTGTCCCGGTTGCCCCTCTTCCAGGCCAGCTCTCTGCTGTGGCCCGGGAGTGCAGTGGAGGATGGCCCAAGTGCTTGGGCCCTGCACCCCATGGGAGACCAGGAGAAGCACCTGGCTCCTGGCTTTGGATCAGTGCGGTGTGCCGGCGAGCAGCGCGCCGGCCGTGACAGCCATTGGAGAGTGAACCAACTGCAAAGGAGGACCTTTCTCTCTGTCTCTCTCTCTCTCTCTCACTGTCCACTCTGCCTGTAAAAAAAAAAAATAAATAAATAAAGAAAGAAAGAAAGAAAGAAAGAGAAGTAAACCAGCAAATGGAAGACCTCTCTTCTCTCTCTCTCTCTCTCTCTCTCTCTCTCTCTCTCTGCCTCTCTGTAACTCTGCCTTTCAAATAAATAAATCTTAAAAAAAAAAAAATGACTGTCCTTTTGACGGTGTTCTGCAATGCTATCTTTGCCATAAATCAAGTATCCACATATACACAGGTTTGTTTCTGGACTCTATTCTGTTTCAATGATGTATTTGTCCATCGTTGAGTATAAATCTTGAGATGTATTATAATAAGTTTCCCACTTATTTGTTCTTGAAGATTGCTTGTATATTCTTTTCTATGTGTTTCCACATGAATTTTGAATTCAGAATCACTTATCAGTCTCCACAAAAATCCCAGCTGAAAGGCTGGGGTATTTAGCAACTCATAAACCTCAGATTAGGGGCTGGTATTGTGGCATAATGTTTGAAGCTGCCACCTGCAATGCCGGCATCCCATATGGGCGCTGGTTCCTGGCTGCTCCAACTCCAATCCGGGTCCCTGCTAATACACCTGGAAAAACAGCAGAAAGGGAAGGGCATAGAAAATCCATTCAGTGAAGTAATTGTTGAAAACTTCATGAACCTTGAGAAAGAATAGGGATATCCAGTTCTGAGAAACCTAAAAGATCCATAACATACTTGACCAGAAAAGACCTTCTCTGAGCCATCTTAAAGTTGAACTTTGAAAATACAAGAGAAAAGGAGAATTTTAAAAACAGCAAGAGAAAAGTGTTGAGTCACGTAGAAAGGAATCCTCATTAGATTAATGACAAATTCTCAGCTTAAACTTTACAGGCTAGGAGAGAATGGGATGAAATGTTTTTAAGTCTTGAAGGAAAAACAAGTGCCAGCCAAGAATATTATACTCAAAAAAAGAAAAAAAAGAAACTGCCCTTCACAAATGGAGAGGCCAGTGCTATGGCACAGCGGGTTAACGCCCTGGCCTGAAGCGCTGGTATCCCATATGGGCACCAGTTCTAGTCCCAGCTGCTCCACTTCCAATCCAGCTCTCTGCATTGGCCTGGGAAAGCAGTAGAGAATGGCCCAAGTCCTTGGGCCCCTGCACCCATGTGGGAGACCTGGAAGAAGCTGCTGGCTCCTGGCTTCAGATCAGTGCAGCTCTGGCCATTGCGGCCAACTGGGGAGGGAACCAGAAGATGGAAGAACCTCTCTCTCTCTCTCTCTTTCTCTCTCTCTGCCTCTCCACTGTGTAACTCTGATTTTCAAATAAATAAATAAATAAATATTTTTTAAAAAATGAAAGAAAAACAAAGACTTTCCATGCTGAGTGAAAACTGAAGGAATTCACACCACAGGCTGGCCCTACAGGAAGTGCATGCAGGAGTCCTGCGTTGGGAGAGGGTGATGGCCGTCATGAAAATAAACGAAGTATGAATCTCAGCAGTGGAACAGACACACAGAAGAGAAAGAAGACAAATACAGTAACTCCTATTTGAGTTTTCCCTTTTTTAAATTTGTTTTGCTATATATTTAGTTAAGGATTTTTTGACCTGTTAATCAGGACTACAATTCAGTGATTTTTTTTTTTTTTCTTGTAGGCATTAGGTGTTTTTTGTTTTTTGTTTTGACAGGCAGAGTTAGACAGTGAGAGAGAGAGAAAAAGAGGAGAAAGGGCTTCCTTCTGTTGGTTCACCCGCTAAATGGCCGCTACAGCCAGCATGCTGTGCCCATCCGAAGCCAGGAGCCAGATGCTTCCTCCTGGTCTCCCATGCGGGTGCAGGGCGCAAGCACTTGGGCCATCCTCCACTGCATTCCCGGGCCACAGCAGAGAGCTGGACAGGAAGAGGAGCAACCGGGATAGAATCCAGTGCCCCAACCGAGACTAGAAACCGGAGTGCCAGTGCCGCAGGTGGAGGATTAGCCTAGTGAGCCGTGGCACCAGCCCCCATCCTGTTTTTCACTAAGATCTATTTCATTTAACTTTATATACAGAGGATTAACTCTATTCTAGGTAAAGAGTTCAACACTTAGTCTAAAAAAGAAACAACAACAACAACAACAACAAAAGCTGTTCCTCAACAGTCCAGACAAGGGCTGTTTATTCAAGTTATTGCATCTTAAAGGTGATTTTGAGCTTTTTTTTTTCTTTTTTCCCTTCCCTCTTTTTCTTTTTAGAAACTTAATTATCTTTTAAGAAGAACTCAAGAATGATCTATCTTTTGTGAGCTCTTAGACATAACTATAACTTATGCGACACAAGAGTATCTTCCACTTAATACACCAAAAGGAAGTGATTCTTGAGAACAAGTTTTACTATTAAGTTTTGTGATACAGCTCTTTGGGGACAGAGGTCCTGCATGGGAAGTGAGTGCACAGTGACTCTTGTTTATACATATATATGTATATATATGAAATTAAATATATATAAAAGGAAGGAAGACCTTTCTCTCTGTCTCTCTCTCTCACTGTCTAGCTCTGCCTGTCAAAAAAAAAAGAGAGAAAAGAAAACAGGACAGGGAACAGGAGAGGGAAGAGGAAGAGGGCTGGGAGAATGCATGGGAGAGTAGGTGTGGAGGGTAGATTACTGTGTTCCTAATGTTGTATTTATGAGATACACGCAAAATATATAAATAAATAAATAATTTTAAAAATATATATGGGACTGTTAAAAAAAGTTTTTCTAGGTTTTATGAATTTGTTTTTAGGAAATAGGTGCATTTCTCAAAAGTTTCCAAAATAGCTAGCATCAACTTGTTTAACATCCCTTAAAAATTAAAGATAGAGCTACTCTGTGATCCAGAAAACCCAGTACTGGGTGTATATACTCAAAGGAAATAAAATTAATATGTGAAACAGGCATCAGCACTCCCATGTTTATTGTAGTACTATCTACAGTAGCCAAGATAGGAATCAACCTAAGTGTCCCTCAGCAGATGACTCAAGAAAGATTATGTAGTATGTAAATATAATGGAAATCGTAAATAAAGGATGAAATCCTGTCATTTGTGACAGTATGGATGAACCTAGAGAATGTCATGTTAAGTGAGATAAGCCAGGCACAGAAAGACAGATATTATATGATCTCACTTTTATGTGCAATCTAAAAAAGTTGATCTCATTGAACTTGAGAGTAGAATGTGTATTTCAAAATAGCTAAATACATTGTATGTATTTATAGGGCACAGTGTGATAATTGTTTATGTATATACCATGTGTAATGATCAAGTTAAGATTATTAATGTTTTCCATTTTCTTAAACATTTATCATTTCTTTGTGTTGGGAATATTTGTCTTTTTCATTTATAGCCATTCTGACTGGAGATGAGATGACATGTCTTTGTGGTTTTGAATTGTGTTTTTCTGATAGTGATATTGAGTGTGTTTTCATGTACTTATTGGCCATTTGTTTGTCTTTTGAGAAATATCTATTCAGATCGTTTATGTATTTGTAAGTGGATTGTTTGTTGTTGAGTTTTTTGTGTTCCCTAAGGGTCCTTCTCTTAATACAACCATCCTGTACAAGGGACACTTTTGTGACAGTAGATCTAATGCAGATGTTGAACTTGCATGCCTGTATGAAAAGTAGTTGGTTGAAGGGTTGGAGCTCAGCCAACCTGGGATCTTAATCCTGGTGGCCCTTTTCACTGTCTGTGTGTACATCATGTGGCTTCTCTGATTTTCAGTTTCCTTATATTAAAAATTGAGGCAAGATTCTTTTGAACATTAGGCATTTAAGATTCCTGGATACCTGATGAAGGTCAGCTATTATTTCCTTACATTTATTTTTGTCTACCATCTTACTTAAATTCATGAGTGTCGGAACTTGGTCTATTTAGTTTAGTTAAAATATTATGTATTGATAAAATCTGTGTGCCAGTGTATCACTGAAACAAATTAACTATAGTGAGGATGATGACTGTCTTTGGATAAATAGAGTTTACTTAATAAATTTTTGTGGTCTTTTTTGATGATACCTGATTTTTATTGTTTACAGGCATAAAATTACCTAGGAATTTAATTTTGGAGGAAGATTTAGTAATTAGGCATAATGCTGATGAAATTTTTGTATTTAAGAAGTAAATTATAAGGTAACTAATCAGCCTGAGTTTGTAACTGATTTTAAAATTAAAAAGTATCCTTTCAGTGTTCTTTAGAAAAGCAGTTTTCCAGTATCTTGCTTTTTTATTATTGTTGTTGTTATGCTTACAGTTTTACCCAATTAATGTTTTTTCTTTATTTTTCACTTGATTGTTCCTGGGTTGTTTCTGTTTTCTTTTTTTTTTTTTTTTTTTTTTTTTTTCACTTTTCAGCACTTTGCTCCCTTGTAGCTACGTTTCCTTACATGTCACTTTAGTGTGAAGTGACCACATATTTACGTGTCACCTGAGAAATTCCTGGTTGCTTCTTACCCCACTGGGAGTGTTGGATTCAGTATATTCCCATTGGACAGATACCTACTTGAGTGCTGAAGGCTGGTTTAAAATCAGGTGTGAAAAAAAAATAGAATAAAATAAAATCAGGTGTGGAGGGCCCCATTTGTGGTGCAGGGGATTAAACTGGTGCTTGCATTGCCTGCATTCCACATCAGAGTGTTAGTTTAAGTCCCAGCTACTCTACTTTGGATCCAGTTCACTGCTAATTGTGACTAGGCAAGCATTGGATGGTGGTCCAAGAACTTGGGCCCCTGCCACTACTGTGGGAGACCCAGATGCAGTTCCTTGCTCCTGGCTTTAATCTGATCTAGAAGTGACCCTTGCAGCTGTTTCAGAAGTAAACAGCAGAAGGAAGATCTTTTTCTTTCTGTCTTTTCCTATTTTTCTGTCTGTCATTCTGCCTTTCAAATAAATGGATCTTTATAAAAAAAAAATCACATACTAAAATCAGTGCCCTCGGAGGCACTGGTAAAAGAATCAAAGAAATCCTAAAATGCTGGAGTGCTGCAGGAAGTTTCTCCCCAAATACATTGCAAAGGAATGAGCTATTTCTTCAGTCTGCATCAGCAAAAAACAGTTGGAAAACTTAGCCTACTGTGTATCTGTAAAGCACTTTAGAGTTGTGAGTACTTGTGTTTAAACTGGACTTTAATCTCAGTACTTCTTTGCCACTCTTCCTACCCCAACACAGAAGGCTTCAGAGACGCCTGAGGCTTCACAAACCGAGCTTACAGAATTCGATGCTGCGGGACACAGCACAGTAATCACAGCTAACACTGACTGGTGGTTCTCACTGCACAGTGGGCGCTGGCCTGGGTACTTGACTAGATTAACTCACGTGTGATTCATTAAGTCAAAACCCAGAATTCTTCCCACTTTAGACTATTGACTAGAGACAAACATTATTGTTCTCTGTCTCAGAACAAGTATTTATTTAGTATCTTGGTATATCTTTGTTATAATAGGAGCCAATAAAATGTATTTGAATTTCCACAAGTCTTATATGATCAGAACAGAAATAGGGGCAAAAGATGAGTTAAACTGAGCATGGATTGAATTGCTGAAAGCTGTGAGTTTTGTTTTTAACCATCATCCTTTCTGATGCCTCTTTTAATTATTTTTATTTGGATGGTAGAGAGAGAGAGATTGAGAGAGCTCCCATCTGTTGGCTCACTCCCGAAATGCCTGCAATAGCCAGGTCTGGGCCAGGCCAAAGCCAGGAGCCTGGAACTCAATCCAGATTCAAGTACTTGAGCCATCATCTGCTACCTCTCAAGATGCACATTAGCCAAAAGCTGGATATGGAAGTGGAGCTGGGCCTCAAAGTAGGGACTCTGACGTGTTACGTGGGCATCAGAACATAATTGCCAAGTGCCAGCCTCTTTAATGTAAAAACGTGTTTACTTCATGGCTTTTGCAGCTGCCACCCCCCACCCCTCCTTTCTGTTTTAATCTTTGCTTCCCATGTACTCAGCTGGGATCTGCTTCTCTGCTCTCTGAACATGCCACGTGGTTTCACAGCCTTCCCTTTGGTCCTGCTCTTCCTCAACCTGAAATGCCCTGTTTCCCCAGTTCGGCCAGTTGGTGGTGTTCTCCGGTTTCAAGACTCAGACTATAATTTGCTTGTTCCTTGAAAGCTTCGCTGGCCCATCCCTCCCTAATGCCTTCCCAATACTACTTATGATCTAATGTAATAGTCATTTCATTTGTTCATAGAATTGTGCTTTTCTCACAAGTGACAAATAAGTCTCTTTCATCTCTATCTCTTCCATAAGATGTGTATGCACAGTTATTGCCTGTTGAATTAACCCATCCTAATATTTACAGGTTCAAATTTTAGAATGTAACTTGTAACTTTATCAGGTAATCCTTATCTTCAGAAAATGTTAATGATTTCCTCCTGTGCCAGAATTACATATAAAATCTTTAGAATTTAAAGTGCTTCACAAAAATCAGAACCAACTTACCTTGGTGACCTATTTTTCTCCATATTTTTTCTTATTTTTAAAGATTTATTTATTTATTTGAGTTACAGAGAGAGAGGGAGAGACGCAGAGAGAGATTTCTTTCATCCACTGATTTACTCCCCAAATGACTGCTTCGGCCAGGGCTGGGCCAGGCTGAAGCCAGGAGCCAGGAGTTTCTTCCAGGTCTCCCATGTGGATGCAGGGGCCCAAGCACTTGGGCTGTCTTTCACTGGTATCCTAGGCGCATTAGTAGGAAGCTGGATTGGAAGTGGAGGAGCTGGGACTCAAACCAGCATCCATATGGAATGCTGGTACTTCAGACAGTGGCTTACCCTGCTGTGCCACAGCGCCAGACCCTTTCCTCCCATTTTATGTAATTCAGCTTCAGTAACACTTCTCTTTACTCTTCTCCCAGCGTACTTTGGGCCTCCTTCCCTTGCCCCTAATCTTCTCTTCTGCCTGTGAAAACTTACCTTGCCCCGTGTGAAGGCTCTCAAGGCCTTCATGTGCATTCACCCAGCTCACCTGGGGGACGTTGTTAAGCGTAGATCCTGATTCTGTAGATCTGGGAAGGGACTGGAGTTCTGCATTTCTGATAAGCTGCCAGGTGATCCCAGTGCTACGGGTCCTAATTACATTTCCACCTTCGAAATTTCCAAAGCCAGAATAGCTCTTGATTGATAATTATAAAAATGAACAACTTCCCTACAGTTGTCAAAAATGTTTCCTTAATCTCTGTGTCATTTGGCCAATGCTTAAAGTAGGCCTTAATCAGTCTTTTTTTTTTTTTTTTTTTTTTTTTTTTTTTTTGGACAGGCAGAGTTAGACAGTGAGAGAGAGAGAGAGAGAGAGAAAGGTCTTCCTTTTCTATTGGTTCACCCCTAAAATGGCCGCTATGGCCAGCGTGCTGCGCCGATCCGAATCCAGGAGCCAGGTGCTTGCTCCTGGTCTCCCATGTGGGTGCAGGGCCCAAGCACTTGGGCCATCCTCCACTGCCCTCCTGGGCCACAGCAGAGAGCTGGACTGGAAGAGGGGCAACCGGGACAGAACCGGCGCCCCGACCAGGACTAGAACCTGGGGTGCCAGCGCCACAGGCAGAGTATTAGCCTAGTGAGCCACAGCACTGGCCTTAATCAGTCTTCTCTTTGCCCTAAATAATCCTTTTCACTGTTGGTCATTTCTAGAGTTCATTGATTCATTGATCAAGAGTTTTTTGAGTGCATGCTAGGTGCTATCACTAAAGCAGTGAACACAGTAGAAAGAAATTCTGCCATTTCCGTGTTTACATTCAAGTGTGATGAAAGGGAGAGGGGTAAACAGAGAAATAAAATAGACAGTGTGATAAATAAGTGGTATAGAGAAAAGCACAGCCCAGAAAGGGTAAGAGACTAGGACGTACTTGGATGTGATACATGTGTGGTCATAATTTCAGAAGAGGGTAGGGTGGCCAGGGGAGTGCTCATTAGAAAGTTATTTTTGAGCAAAGACCTCTAGTAGATGAGAAAGGGAGACATGCACATACCTGGGGGAAGAGCTTTCCAGAGAGAGGGCAGCAAGTGGGATGCGGCTGAGCTGGAAGTGTGTCTGGCTTGTTGAAGGATCTGCAGGCCAGACAAGTCTGCTCCAACAGAGAGTGAAAAGGTGACCGTGAGGTCAAGAGGGGAGAGGAGATCAGATCCACTCTGGGGCCTTTGTATCTCTGTGAGGCTTTTTGTGTTTATGTAGAGTGAGTTGGGAAGGTGCTGGAAGGTATTGAGCAGAGGAGTTGTTTGATCTAATTTGCGTTTTAAAGGGATTGCTTTGGTTGCTGACATAAGTAGAAAAAGAGAAACCGAGGCATTAAAATGAGCCAGGCAAGAGATGCTGGTGGCTTAGACTGGGATAGCAGCTGTTAGAAGCAGGTGTATTTTGGCCATGGAGCTGGTAACATTTCCAGACATACCACAAACAGTTGGAGTCATTCAGCTAATTTTTATGATAGAATGGTTAGAATATAGCTATTGCCTTTCCAGTGAATTCTCTATTGCCCACCCCCACCATCCCAGTCCCATTAGCAGAGAGCCTATGAACATTCTGTTAACAAGAGAGATGACAGATGCCCTCTCTCATCCTCAAGCAGTCACTAGACCACACACCTAAAACTTTTCTGACAGACGTTTTTTAACGTTTTGAGATAATTCATTTCAGAAGAAGTTGCTAAAATAGTACAGAATTCTTAGGTACTTATCACTCAACTTCTCCCAGATGTACCATTTTACATTACTATATAATACCTCATCAAAATGAGGAAATTGACGTTGTCACAATACACTTAAATACAGCACAGACTTCACTCCAGATGTGCCAGTCTTTGCATGGAATCGTTTTCCTAACATGCATTTTATATGACCTAGAGAGCAGCCTTTTGGCTTTCAGGTGACAGTTACTGTCATTGATTGTATAATTCTCCCACACTCAGGCAGACTGTTGTGAAATGTAGTTTTATTCCCGTCTGTTCTTAGATGTTAGGTAATATGGGGGACTTATGAATTGTACTAAATACTCCCTGAGTGGCTTTTCCACAGTATGTACTTTTTTCTTTTCATGTTCTCTCTCCTCCTCTCTCCCCCTGCTCTATCTCCCTCTCTCTTCTTCCTGTTTTTTAGTCCCCTTATTGTTTTCAATATTGACCAAGGGAAGGGGATGTAAAGGTGGGGTACGTTAGTTTAAAATTGATGAGAAGAACAGTGTCTTTGCTTTCTGTCCTGTGAATGAATTTTAAGAACTTCATAAACAACACCTGTACCATTGGTAAAAGCTACCCTGTTTTGTTCCTACCACATACTGGACTTCTCCATGGTCTTTCATGTTATAAAATCATACTAATTCGTTGCTTTTTAATTGTGGCCTACCATTATCAACAATTGTATTTAGAACTATGCTCAGAGAGGAAGGAAAGAATAAATTCTGTTAGCAGCAGCATACAGCAGCAGATCCTGGCTTGGTGCATGCTAAGTGAGGATCTTGTCTCTGCTGATCACTTGTTCGACCTTGGCAGTTTGCTTAATCTCCCTGCCTTGGTTTCCTCACCTATAAGGTGGGATAATTAATAGAATCAACTACACAGAGTTACGGTGAAGAATTCTGTAAATACTTGGGATTGTGTCTGGCACATAGTAAGTAGTGTAATATTGATGTCCTTTTGTTAGCTAAAACATACATGAAGGTGGAATTTATGTTAATATTAGTAAGAAGTCATTTGAAACAGAAAGTATGTCAGTCTTTTCCAGTACATTTATTTCTTCAAATAGTTCTAATTAACATTGTCAATTCAGTACTGTTGTTTGGTATAAATATTGAGTCTCTTCAACATATTGCACTTATGCCAATCACTAATTAGAGTGTTCTTAAGAAGTCACAGATTTGAGGTTTTTGAATCTAGTTTGTTAGCGGTTGCCACAGATGTTCACTTTCACTGATGGATGTTTCTGGTAGAGCAGAAGAGTGTAGTGCTGCCCGAGGAAGGCTCAGCTAACTGAACACCAGGAGTGGGCAGAGGAGGAGGCCACACTTGGGGAAATTCGATTAATTTTGGATTTTCAAAGCTGAAGAAATCGCCTTTTTTCTTCCTAATGTGTGTGTGTGTGTGAGAGAGAGAGAGATTATTGTCTTTCTCAGAACTTTTCACAGAGGCTGTGTAAATGAGTGCTTTTTAAAAAATGTGTTAGTAGAATAGTGATCACACCTCAGTATCAGCAGAGATACTAAAAGTGTTTGTTTTCTTAGCCTGATGCTGTGAAACGAGTCCGGCTTCCACTGGCAATACTTCCTACTTGATCAATTACTTTTTTTATTTTATCTGGGCCTGGTGTGCTATCATTTTTATTGTATACACTGTCTCCCACACACTTGGCCGATATAAACAACTAAATAGTATGTAACTTTTTAAAAGATAAAAGGCATAATAAAATATCAATGTCACCCAGGCGTTTTCTGCATTGGAAACAGTCACCTGTGTGAGGTAGGTGGGCGGAGCTATTCTGGTGAAGCCTGTTCTGCAAGTGTGAGTTAGGCTGGGGCGTTCCTGTGGGTTGTGAGGCAGTCCCTGCTGACAGAGGAGGATTAAGCTCCTGAAGGCAGAGCTCCCCCACCAGCCAGCCAGCTCCCTGGGTTCCATCAAGAACAGAGAACCGGGCCACAGAAGTGCTGCCAGAAAGGGGCCCTGCGAACAGAGCTGACCCTGCCTGTGCCTTGGAGACCTGACTTGGAGTTGCCCTGTGGTGGAGGAGGTCTGAGCCCACGTGATTATGACTCATTCTTTATGCTTTTGCACGGAAGGCAGAGCTTTTGAGTCTACTGCTAAATACAGTCATTTGGAATAATTTAAGTATTCATCCTAAAACTTGTACCACAGCAAGAGGTAAGGAGATCTCAGTCAGTTGTTCAAATATTTTTCTCAACTGACACTATTTTTAGATTATATTCGGGTGGGTTAAGTTGGTTGCTCTAAGCTAAATTTAGGTTAATTATCTAATTATCTAGAATTGTGTAATTGAGCATTAATATTTGTCATGTTTGTAGAGAGATGACCATATTTTGAAGTAGGGTTCTGTTGCTTGTGCCACATAGGTATTTTCCTACGCAGTTTCAGGAAATACCTGTTTATGTACTATTTCCCATCAGCTTATTTCTCAGTATTTAATAGACCTGAGGTTACTATAACAGGAATGTTCATGTTAAAAGAACATATCTTTCTTTACATCTTAAGCACTCAGTGTATATCATATGTTTACACTTTCTACTGATGGTTTAGTAATGTTTCAATTACTGATTAAAGCAAAATGGACAATGCTGACTTATTTGCAAGTATTTAGTAAGCTGTAAAAAGTGTCTTCCTAGATTACCACAAGGAATGCAGCCCTTCTGCCCTTCTTACTTCAGATACGGTGTTTTACGCCTCATGGGCATTGGTGAGGATGGCCATCTCCATCCATGAAATATGTTGCATTACCTCTCAGGGATTTTTGCCCCTGAGGTATTAAGTATCCCATGTTTATATGCTGCTTCCTTTAGACCTGGGTAATAATTACTTTCCATTAAATAACAGGGAGAACAGAATTTTCTGTGAACCACAAATCAGCCCTGTCAAGAAATTGAATATTTTCTTTTCATGTTTATTACACTGTTGCTAGGATGACATCATTATTTTAGTTTTCACGACCATAAGTGGAGGAATTTCAGAATTCAGGGCTTTTTTTCCTAGCCATTTTTTTAAAGCACCTGTTGCTCCTGTGATATTGATTTGAAGCTGTCACATCTTTTTTTAAAAAAAGTCTTATGTAAGACTGGTATTTGGCAATCTAAACTCTCTTGGGTTAAGTTTCCCTTTAAGAAAACTACAGGAGGAGGAGTGAGAGTGAGAGCAAGAGCCTTGTGGAGTGCTCCCTCCCAACATGGCTTCAGTCCTGGAGTTAAGATGCAGAGCTACGTTAAATTAAACTAGGTCTGGAAAACAGAGTCAGTTTCATTGTGGAACAGTACCAGCCCCATCAGTGTAAAAAGTCTTATTAGCAAGTTAAAAAATCTGTAACCTGTATCTTCTATCCCGTTCTGGTGTTAAAATACTTTCAGTGTCAGGAATTTATATCCACCTCATGGTTCCTCCTACTTCCTTCTGGTAAAATGCAAATCTTCCCTTTGTTCTGTTTTTAGAAATGAAATTAGTCATAGTCTTTTATATAATAACCAAAGTGGTAAAGTCACCAAGTTAAAAAAATAACCCTTACATCGTTTCTGTTTTCTGTATGAAGAACAAACCCAGTGGCATTTATTGTTAGAATTTTTAATTTAATTTTTATTTAAATTTTTAAATAAAAATGAATGATTATTACTTTTAACAGCAAAAGGATAAAACTCTTTTTTATCAATCTAAAAATCTAAATCTGAGCCTTCTAGCTTCTGGAAACATAAATGTGTAAGGTAGATAATGACAGAGTTTTCCCTTAACCTTCTGACCATTTCCCCAGGGAGCTGTGAGTAGGAAAGCTCTATCTAACATGCCAGGCTGGTTTGGTGTTGTAACTGTCTGCCTCCTGTTTTCCATGTTGTAACTGTCCAGCTTTGATTTCATTCTCAGCCCTGCAGACAAGATACAGTTTAACTTCAGCATTCCATCATCCAAAGCGAATTTTATTTAGCCTCTGGCATATTCTGAAATGGCAGTTTGTGGTGTGTTGTCCGCTTCTCTTTTTCCCAGTATTATTTTTTTTTTTCTAAAATTCACTATAGATTTGTTTTCCAGAAGCCTTAGTATCATTCATTTGCATTCTGGTCAGCAGTGCCTTTTGAAATGGCTCTTCTTTCTCTTCAGTAAATGGAAGCTTGTCTGACTTATGTAACTTGGTATCTTCCCATTTTTCAATCAAGAGCCTTTACTGTCAGTGCTATTTTTAATTTAGCATGGAGTATACATGACATTTCTTGGATACCTGTTTCCTCCCTTTGAGGTTGGAATGTTCAGACATCAAACTGATACAGTCGTCCACATTCCAGAACCTCATTCTTGGGCTGCTCCCAGATATTTTCTCTGTGGCAGCCCCTTGCAGCTGTTACCTGCATCAGTCAGAGAACTGTGTTTTCTCATACTTGAAAAATTGTTTATGATACATTGATCAAAAGTGATTCTGCGCCTTATGGTTCCACAGTAGCCTCAATAGTCTGTTATAATTTAAGATTCAATTTATCTCAGGAATTTCTTGGACTTATGCTTGAGAAGGGAATGAAATCTAAGGCTGAATGACTTGTATTTCTGACTTAAAAATTAGAAGCTAACCTCAGGGATTCTTAGAGGGACTGAGTATTTTGCTTTTTGAGCACCAAAATCTGGTGGAATATAAATTTTCAGAAGTTGAGAACCTTAGATAATATTTGCCTTGTTTTTCTCCTACTTCAGTTTTTGAAAGTCACATCAAAAATTAATCTTTATAAAGTATATGGTATTTACTAATAAAAACTATAAGTGGCCATTGTATTGTATTGTTGAAAAAGGACATGCAAACAAATAAAGAAATGTAAGCAACAGTATACCATGTGGCATGATCAACAACTGTGAATGTCTTTAGCAATTAGAGATAGTACAGTTATACATGAAGTCCTGGCAACAGTTATAAGCATGTTATATAAGTTACTTATATTAAGACTCCTACTAACTATTCTGAGCGTTCGTGAAGCAAAAAAAAAAAAAAAAAAGTTAAATTAAACTTCATTTAAAAAGTGCTGAACCTAATATACTATATGAGTGCATAAAACAATACACTTTAACGGTGATATTTTTCCTTGAAACCTTGTTTTATTAAATTTTTTTTTAAAAAGTTCTTTGAGAGGCAGAGAGAGAGGTCTCTCATCTGCCGATCCACTCCTAATACCCTCCACAGCGGGGCTGGGTCAGATCAAAGCTGGGAGCCAGGAACTCAACCACCACTGCCTCCCAGTGTCTGCAGTAGTAGGAAGCTCCAGTCAAGAGCCAGAACCAGGAAGTGAGTACAGGCACTGCGGTGGGGATGAAGGTGTGCTAACTTAACTCTAGGCCAAACACCTGCACCTGACAAGTTCATGTAGCCTTTGCCAGGATAATTTCAGAGGCCTGAATTTTTTTTTGGATAAAACTCTCCAAGGAACTTTTAAATGTCTGCTTTTTCCCCCTGATAAATCTTCCCAAGAAAAGATATTTTTCATAGACTGTAAACTTTCTGTGCTGTTCACACTCCACACTTTGCTCAGAGTACTTCACGATTTCTTGGCTGTTTTAATTGAAATCTAGAATTTTCATGGAAGTCTAAACTGATTAAGGGCTAAACCAATTAGTAGTCCTGGCCATTGTAGGCATTTGGGGAATGAACCAATAATTGGGAGAGATATCTTTCTCTGTCTCTCTGCCTTTCAAATTAGAAAAAAATATGTAAATTTATTTTAAAATATTTTGAAAAAATACTGACAGATCAAGAGAGACCATGAAACACAGAAAAGAAAAATAAAATAGAATGTTATAATCAGTTATTGGCAGAATCAGGACTAAAACTACATCTGTACATTCCTGGTCCAGAGCTCTCTCACTAGCACTTTCCTGGATAATGGGCATGATTGCAGGACAACCTTCATCAGACGTTCTGCCTTATGATTAGAGAGCCATGAAAGCTTTCAATACTAGGGCATTGGCTCAAGTGTATATTTTTAAATCTTCAGTTACTAATGTTTTGTGGTTATGTAATATTTTTACCACATACCAGCTATACATTTAGATGTTATAAGGTATTACCAAATATATTAAAGAACACTATTGGTGGGAATGTAAACTGGTACAACTATTATGGGAGTCAGTAGGCGATTCCTCAGAAATCTGAAAATAGGTATACCATATGACCCAACCCTTCCACTCCTGGGAACTTACCCAAAGGAAATGAAATCGGCATATGAAAGAGTGATCCGTGCCCCCAGGTTTATTGCAGTTCAGTTCACAGTAGCTAAGATACGGAATTAACCTGGATGTTCAGGAACTGATGACTAGATGAAGAAATTATGGAGAGAGAGAGTGTGTGTGTGTGTGTGTATATAGTATATATTTACAGTACCATTTGAGGCCATTTGGGGAGTGAACCAACAGATGGAAGACTTTACTTTCTGTCTCTCCCTCTGTCTGTAACTGTACTTCTCAAATAAATAAATGAATAAAATCTTTAAAAAAAACCTTAATATAAAAAATAAGAACAGGAGGAAGAAGGGTGAGAGTGAGGGAGGGAGTGAAGAGTGGGAAGTATAATTATGCTGTTAAAACTGTATATGTGAAATAGGTGAAATTTGTTCCCATTATATAAAAAAGAATAAATTTTCATACAAACTATTCTTACTCATTTTTTTCCAAAAGTGTTAAGACTTAGAAGTGCCATTGGCCTGAGTGATGTATTATATGAAACTTATAATCTATATATTTCAAAAATTTGAATGGAGATGTCAGATTCAGTAGAAAAAATGCACCTGAGATGTTCAAATGCAAGCTAAAGATTAAGTATTAGGATATTTGAGAAGATGAATCTATTTAAAATACATCCCTTCCTTGGTATTTCAGTATGGTTTTTTTAAAGATCCTGTACAAAGATAAAGGGATCAGTTGAGACTACCTATATAAACAGAAGAAATATCAGAGGAAATATAATTTATCATTTTCACCTCTTAGAATTGAATATTTTACATTTTAAATAGTTTTTGTTTTTAATATAAAGGGAGCAGATTAAATGTAGTTCATAAACACAGTTTTGTAATGATTCTTTTTTCTTTCTTTCTAAGATTTTGAGATAACATTTTTAATTTACATTATAGTCAAGGGCTTGCTGTTCTATATGAAGAGTTAAACTAGGTGGAAAGTAGAAAGACCCTGCCTGGTTCGCTGGGAATGTGGATAAGGGATAAACAATAATCAAATGAAAAGATGACCATTTCACTCATACACAGTTCCATTTTTAATTGAAGGATCCTCTGTACTGCTTTTCACAATAGTATACCAATTTGTTTTCACACCAATTGCATTTAAGTTCCATTATCTCAAAATTCTTGCTAGCACTATTTTTTGTATTTTTGATAATACCCATCTTAACTGGGGAAAAGTCATATTGTGTATGCTTTTCATTTATATTTCTCTGATGATTAATGCTGCAGAACATTCCATTTCCATATTCCTATTGGCAATTGATACATTTTCTCCTGACATATGTTTATTCAGTTATTTTGATGTTTTGTAATTATTTATTTCTTTGTTACATAGTTTCATAAGCTCCTACTATGTTTTGCACATTAACCTCTAATCAGATTATAGTATCCAAATATATTCTGCTAGTCTGTGAAAAGAAATACACTAAAGAGAAGGAATTGAAATATAATTATTAGTTTATCTTGATCATTTGAGCTGGACACAGAAGAGAGGAGAGAAATAAAGTATCATTATTCTAATAATCCCCTTAATGATGTTTAAATCATTACATAGAATGTACTAGAGATAGATTTTACTCAACATACTCATTCCTCTGAAAAACTTTTTTTAAAAAAAAATTTGTTTATTTACTTGAAAGGTAGAGTTGTAGAGAGAGGGAGAGACAGGAAGAGAGATTGTCCATCATTGGCTTATTCTCCCAAATGGCTGCAACAGCCAGGGCTGTGCCAGGCTGATGCCAGGAGCCAAGAGTTTCTTTCAGGTCTCCCACATAGCTGCAGGGACCCAGGGACTTGGGCCATCTTCCAGTGCTTTCCCACGTGCATTAGCAGGGGGCTGGATTGGAACTGGAGCAGCTGGGACTCAAACAGGTGCCCACATGGAATGTTGGCACTGCAGGCTGCAGTTATTGTGGCACTGCGCCACAGTGCCAGCCCCTCTGAAAAACTTAAGGCAGTGATTTTAGTGTGCAGAGAGAAGTGCTTGTATTTGATTTTCAATCATTTAGAGTGTGACATTCAGACAGGATGATTTTTTGTTTTCAGTGTTTATTTTCTTCTGCTTCAAAGGCAGAGTGATAGAGAATGAATGAATGAATGAATGAGTGAATGAATGAATGGTCTTTTATCTACTAGCTCACTCACCATATGTCCCCAACAGCCGGGGCTGGACCAGGCCAAAGCCAGGAGCCTGGAGTTCCATCAAAGTCTCCTGCACAGGTGAATGGAGCCCAAGCCCTTGAGCCAATATCTGCTGACTTCCAGGATACATTAGGAAGAATTTATATTTAAAACAGTAGCTGGGACCTGGACTTGCTCTACAATATGGGATGTGGGTGTCCCAAGTGGCAGCTTAACCTACTACAACATAACCCCTGTCCCAAGATGCAAGTTTAAAAAAAAAAATTGAGACTGGGAGAAAAAAAAGGAGAGACAGACAACTTCCACCTTCTAGTTTACTCCTCAGATGTTCAGGATAGCCAAGGCTGGACCAGAATCAAAGCCAAGAGACAAGAACAAAATCTAAGAATCCCCATCTCCGACACAGCAATCCAAATAACTTGAGTCCTCATCACTACCCCTTAAGGTCTGCACTGATGTGAAAGCCGGAGTCTGGAAAGCACTGGGACATAGTAACACTCTGTAGATGTTAGCTGCACTGTAATTTCTGTTGTGATATTACTGCAGTTTCTAGATTTTTGTTCAGTTCTTGTTGGATATCTGGTGTAGGATTTATCTTTTTTTTTTTTCCTTTGTAGGAATGGGAACAGGTCAATGGGTAGAGCCAGGGAGAGGGCAGATCTGTCACCAAATTGACGAGAGGATTTACAGAAGTAACAATCAAGCCAGTGACAGAAGTTCTTCAGCATGTCCTTATTTCAGTAAATCAGAACTGAGTGTAGTTTACAATAATGACTTCACTGTGATGTGGAAGGTTTTTTCTTTTTTTGTAAAACTGAAAAGCACATCATCAGAATTATTCATCCTTATTTTTTAGTTATTGCCTTAAGGAATTGCTTTTACATTATTATTTGTCCTAAAAGCCTTATTTACATTAAAGTGTTTTTATATTATAAAGGAGATAAAGTTACAAGAAGTTCTGTTTCAGTTGCTAGAAAACGGAATTAGTTCATTTAGCCAATATTTGAGTCACATATTAGAATCTTGCTCCCGGCCGCAGCGGCCATTGGAGGGTGAACCAACGGCAAAAAGGAAGACCTTTCTCTCTGTCTCTCTCTCTCTCACTATCCACTCTGCCTGTCCAAAAAAATAAAAGAATTTTGCTCAACTACCTAGAAATTTTTCTTTAAAAGATTTTAGAGTTATTCTACATAATTTATTTGCAAATAAAACTTTTATTGGTTAAATTTAAACTAGTTGCAGTACTTAAAGCTATATAGGCAAAATAGGAATTACATCACATTTTCCCCAGCATGAGTGCTCACTTAACTTGTTCAGAAGTTTTATTTCTCAGTTACTCAAAGATCTTTTCGTATGACAGTGCATGCTAAAAGTGGTTTTTACATCAGCATCTCTTTTAATAAATTTGGAAGTACTAAGTGACAGAGTTCACCTCAGTTATTTATTTAAGACTATCACTGTCAATTTGTCATTCTGCTTTGCTAGTTTTTAAGGCATCTACAGCCTATTGCAGTTTTCCATTTTCTAGAATTTTTTTGTCTGTGCTTGCACCCTATGGAGTTTCTCTTCGTGTATTGAAGGCCATTTCTACTATGTTTACAGTACTCTTAAGATTATTACAGTTTTCAGGAGGGAACTTAACTGTGACTTAAGGCTTTTGTTATTTAAATTGTCATGTGCCTTCTCAAGTCTCTTGCACCCATTTTCATCACTGAAGAGGATTTAGGGAAAGTAGGAGAAAAGGGATTCATCCCATAAATATAAAAACAAGACTGCAAAGTGTGTAAAATTTAGCTTACTAATCTCAAAACTCAGACAAGACAGATCAAAAGATCTTCATAATAGATGCAGAGAAATCACTTGCTAAAGGCCAGCACACTGTTCGTTTTATATATTTTAGCAGTTAGGAATAGCGAATTGCTTTATATTTAAGGCTTCTACCCAAAAATCCCAATCAAATTGCATTCTTGGTGGTGAAACCTATTAAACAATCTATTTAAAGGCAAGACTAAGATAAGCAGCTTTTGGAGGCATTGGGGCACTTGTGGGCATTTCAGAAGTCATCCAGAATATTGATGGTCTCTCTCTGTATTTCAAACAAAATGAAAATAAGTAGTAATTAAAAAAAAAAGTTTGGAAAGAATTAGATCTGTATTCATATCAGATCTGTAAATCCAGAAAAAAAGCTATGATCAAGTTATAAGAAGTAATAACAGAGTTCAGCCAACTTGGAGAGTAAAAGATGAAAAATACAATAATAGCTTTCTATTCATCACTCAGTGCTGTAGACTTAACTAATTTAATCTTTGCAACTATCCTGGAACAGTTCTTATTTTTGACTTCTTCATAGATAAGGAAAGGCTAGGGCCCAGAGGTTAGGCTCTTTGTAGTCACACGGCTAGAGGCGTCAGAGACAAGGTTGTAATCTTGGAACCAGTGTGTGCCTCATTCACCATGTTGCTAATTTTATTTGTAAATACTAATAATAAAGGATTAGAAAACAAGATTTAGTAAATAGATAATATTTAGATTAGCAGCAAAATCACTAAATTCCTAAAATTAGCCATAACAGAACTTATATGACCTTTCTGGAAGAAAATTAGAAAAAAAAAATTTTTTTTTTTTTGACAGGCAGAGTGGATAGTGAGAGAGAGAGAGAGAGACAGAGAGAAAGGTCTTCCTTTTTGCCGTTGGTTCACCCTCCAATGGCCGCTGCGGCCGGCGCATCTCGCTGATCCGAAGCCAGGAGCCAGGTGCTTCTCCTGGTCTCCTATGCAGGTGCAGGGCCCAAGCACTTGGGCCATTCTCCACTGCCTTCCCGGGCCATAGCAGAGAGCTGGCCTGGAAGAGGTGCAACTGGGAGAGAATCCGGCACCCCAACCGGGACTAGAACCCGGTGTGCTGGCGCCGCAGGGCAGAGGATTAGCCTGTTAAGCCACGGCGCTGGCCGAAAATTAGAAAATTTTATTGGAAGATATAAGAGAAACTTAAACAAGTAAAGAGAGATACTATATTCATTGATAAGAAGGCTCACTGTCATAAACAAATGCATTCTCTACAATAATCTGTATAACCAATTTCTCTTCAGTGAAGTGCCCAAAATTTTGCAAGCTATTCTAAATTTATATGAAATAGTATTGCTAGTCTTATTTTCATTACTGTAACCAGAATACCTGATGACAGTTTCTTAAAAAGGAAGATTTATTTAGTTCACAGTTTGGGAGTTCACAGTTTGAGATCAGGCAGCCCCATTAATTAGTCTAGCATCTGGTGGAAGTTGGCAATGGCAGAGTAGGTGTGGAGAAATGATCACATGGTGAACCAGGGAGCAGAGGGACACACAGGAAACTATGTAGCCTGTGTGTTCATCCCTCGTCTGCTGGCTCCCAGTGATCTAAAGACCTTCCACTCGGCTCACCACCATGATAGTGTAATTAGATCAAGTCTCCATTTTCATCCATTAGTCATTAATATACAAATCTGGGATTTGAACATCTGCATGGGTTTTGGATAGACTAATCCAGTGCAAACCATAACAGAGGTAAAAATTAAAATGCAAGGCGGTTTTGAAGAATCAGTGGAGGGGCTCATATGTTCAGATAAAATGCTAGGAGTTAAGAAAGGGAAGTTTTGATGGAGAGACAGAACTGATAGAATCAAGAGAACTCACTAGGAGACCCATCACACGCTAAGGCTTTTGTCCTTGCCCCGTTGATACGCATTTTCTATAAGCTTTGGATATGCATTTCACTTAAGACAGAGTCAGTCTTATAAATCAATATAGCAAGAACTTCCAATTAAAGATGATGTAATAGTAGATTATACGTATGAGGAAAAGCAATAAAATTGTCCCTTCCTAAACACAAAACACAAAAAGCACAAAGTCAGCTAAAAAACATGAAAAAGCAGAAGTTTTAGAAGAAGTAGGGCTGGTGTTTATGACTTGGGATCAGGAAAGATGTCGTAGCCGGCGCCGCAGCTCACTAGGCTAATCCTCCGCCTTGCGGCGCCGGCACACTGGGTTCTAGTCCCGGTCGGGGCACCGATCCTGTCCCGGTTGCCCCTCTTCCAGGCCAGCTCTCTGCTGTGGCCAGGGAGTGCAGTGGAGGATGGCCCAAGTGCTTGGGCCCTGCACCCCATGGGAGACCAGGAGAAGCACCTGGCTCCTGCCATCGGATCGGCGCGCTGCGCGCCTACCGCGGCAGCCATTGGAGGGTGAACCAACGGCAAAAGGAAGACCTTTCTCTCTGTCTCTCTCTCACTGTCCACTCTGCCTGTCAAAAATAAAAAATAAAATAAAAAATAAAATAAAATAAAATAAAGAAGAAGAGGAAAGATGTCGTAAAGTGCTAAAAATATATCTGAAGATGTTTTAAAATTTTTCCAAGAGATAAACCACAGACTTAGAGAAGATTTTTGCAACATGTGTAACTGGCAAAGGAGTCATTGCCAGAGTATGTAAAGAAGTCATGTACATGGATAAGAGAAAGACAGGTAGAAAGATCGGCACAAAATATAACCTTTCATTTCACAGCAGAGGAAACCTGAATGACCAATGAACATGGAAAAACACCTACTGTCCTTAGCAACCACAGACATGCATATTATAGAGAAGTACAATTTTATACTCACCAGATTGACAAAAGTAATCTCCCAGAACTGAAAAGAATAAAGGTATAAAGAAGGGAAATAGAAAACTATGTGCCATTCGAGTGTTTCTTGGCCTTAAATGTCGGTGTGCCTAGGAGTTGCCTGTATGTGTTTTCTCCTCTCCTGTATTTCCTTCAAAATGGCCAGATAATCTGAGCTGAAACCTCTGAGTAAAAGATAGGATGGTGTAAACCAGATGTGAGGAAATGCCACAGGACACATGGAACATTAATTTTATACTTTACTACACCTTAGGTTTAATCAGGGCAATTTCCACAGGTATTATATAGCCCCACCACTATTGTCTAATTCTGTCTGCTTGGCCTTGAGTTTATTATAGATCATAGAACTCAATGCATATCATCAAGTCAACAATGCTGAGGCCATTATCTAAACAAAGACCATCTTCCTTTATGCTCAGAGGTGATTCCAAGTCAAGACCTGCCTTAAATCGGTCTTAGAGATTTCTGAGGACCAATTTAGACAAATCTAGTTTAGGTGAAATACTAGAAGACTACTTTGGGACTGTCTGAGAAATACTGTGCTTGCGCAATTCCAGTGGCCTGTCCTACGTTTCAAGGTTCACTGTGGCTTACTGAGCTGCATATTTCTAGTATCTCCCTATTCACTGGTTATTGGTATCATAAAGATTTGCCTTGGAGATAACTCAGTTGTGTGTCTTACTGCTAAAGCTATTAACTACCAGAAAGACTGGTTTGGTGGGGTTGTCTCGGGTTTAAAAGAAGATTGCAGATATAAAATCTGTCGTGTCTAGTGTGGAAGAATTCAGCATTGCGGCACACGTTGCATTTTAACTCTAGAATAGGGAATTGGATATAAAGTGGTATGATTTCATCTTGTCTGAGTATTGTTTTGTGTTTTATTTTGGAAGTAGTTTATCTGTGGACATTTATCTATTACCATTTTTGCATCTCTAGTGTATTTGGTGAACCCTGACGCTGACCACCTCCCTGCCCACTGCATTCCCATGTTCCTCTCTAGAGCCGGGTCTCAAACCAGCCCCCGACTGCCCCTTCCTCAGTGGGGTCTCTCATGGGATTGACAGGGGCCAGCACTATGTT
Organism: Lepus europaeus; assembly: GCF_033115175.1. Classification (NCBI taxonomy): domain Eukaryota; kingdom Metazoa; phylum Chordata; class Mammalia; order Lagomorpha; family Leporidae; genus Lepus; species Lepus europaeus. Next base: position 118,476,733 of record NC_084833.1, on the reverse strand, counting down.
TCTCCCCAGACAGCAGGTGGTAAGACTGAACAGGAAGGCAGTGGTGAGGGACAGTGCTGTGCCCCAAAATAAGCCCCTTTTGGCCATTTTAGTGTCTAAGAAATGAGAAGGAAGCTTGAAACGAATAAAATTAGTACAAAGAGACGTTTGTATTTGGAAGTATCAGATCCTCAGATCTGAGTATAATCAAATGGAATATTTTTATTAGTTTAAATGTTCAGTGCAATGAAATGAGTCTATCTTGCCGGATAATTGATTATTTAGTTATAGATGTCAGGGCTTCTCATTCCCCCACAACTATCTCTACTGTAGTGTGTGAGAATGTCAGTTATAGCATGAGTAACAGCAGACCCAAATTCTGCACAAGATGGTTTAATCTTCCATTGAAGGCTTAGAACTCACTGAAGGGTTTATGTGTAGTTACCATCGTAATACCTATGATTCGGGGCCTCAGATTGCGATACAGACTGGCAAGGAGAGCCCATGTGATGATTCTTCCTCTCATTCCACCTTTAGGTTCAAGTTCCAACAGGAGCAAGGTGGCCTCACAGAGCAGAAGCAGAGCTGCACACATTTCAGCCCAGGTTCCCAGGGCCTCCCAGTGCCAAGTGCGCACAGAGTTGCTGGGGACACTGTGCAGTGCCTTAGCTTTGAGCTTTATTGCAGCTCTTAATTGGGCCTTGCGTCACCATTTAGGAAAAGTGAATGTGAAGTCTTTAGTTAACAGGAACAGAAAGACAAGTTTCCTTGTTCTTGAGCCAAATTTACCAAACCAAGAAGCAGGCACAGATGTACCCAGTGCCCGAGAGAGTGAGGTTGTACAGAGCTGCCTTCTGACAAAGGGGATTGTGTGGTGGTGAGGGTTTGATTGGAAGTTCCAATCAAATTTACGAATCTGGTTCCATGCAGTTATCCGTGAATTGTGCAGGAACAGTTAATTAACTTGTATAATTAGTTCTAGTTTATAATTCCAAGTAGGATATTACTAAGTCATTTGAAAGAAGTGAATTGTTCTGTTTTGTCCTGTTGAACAGCCCAGTTTAATCTGGCAGACTGCTGCTGCAGTTTTAAACATCTTCCAGTTTCATTTGTCCCCAAAATCATTATTTCCTTCCTTTTGGGAACTGTTACTGTGGACTCGTGAATTTTTACTTATGGGATGTTTTACAGTCAGTTATGGTTGTTCATCCTTTGTGATGGTCAGATAGTCCTAGAGCAGAGAAGAAGGGGGTCCCTTGGCCTTGACCCCTTGGCACAGCTCCACCAGTCTGGGTCCCTTGCTTTCTGTCACAGCAAGGTTTCCTGCTCTCACCTTGTGCTTTGCCTGCTGTCGACTTGCAATCAGGCATTTCTTCAAGGGTTTCAGGATCATTTTACTAAAAGAGGATATTTAGAAACCCAGATTTGAGATCTCAGGTCTCCATTTCTACTGATACATCATTGTCAGTAGAGTATCTTCAGTTGTCAGGGCTTAGGGAAAGTATGTAGGTGCATGTTAATCATGTGTTCATGTTGACATATCCAAGTAACGGTTAACACTGCAGATTTTTTTTCTTGAGTTCTTTAATTTTATCATTCTGTCTTTTTTGAAATCTTGGTTTCTGATAATTTGTTTTGTCCCACAATGTGTATCAGATTGTTTCAGAACTACACTACCAATACTGCCACAAGTGAAACATGTGAATGAAGCTAGATATTACTTGGCAATCTTTTTGTTCTTTTGAGTATATCCCTACTCAGCATGTGGTCAGTTTACTACTAATGAGTCATCTATCTTCTGTCTCTTGACTATGTTATCAGTTTTTTAAATGAGCAGACATTCCTTATTTTTAAGGTTTATTTATTTATTTGAAAGTCAAAGTTATGTATATATACAGAGTTTTATATATATGTATGTATGTACATACACACACATACATACATACATACACAGAGATATTCCCTCTGCTGGTTCACTCACCACTTGGCTGCAATAGCCAGGGCTGGGCCAGGCCAAGGCCAGGAGCCATGAACTTCATCTGGATCTCCCATGAGGGTGGCAGAGGCACAAGGACTATTGCCATCTTCTGCTGCTTTTTCCAAGCCTGTATCAGGAAGCTGGAGCTGGGACTCAAACCAGCACCCGTATGGAATACTGGCATCCCAGGTGGCAGCTTAACTCACTAGGCCACAATACCAGCCCCTATGTTATGAATTTTGTATATTATTGGATGCATGTTTTCAGGTTATTTTCAGCATTAGAATTTGCTTTCCAAAGTGTTTTATGTTTATTTTTGAACATGCAGAAAGAACATTAATGTGATTCAAAACCCAAATTATATAGCAAAATTTTGCTCAGGGAAGTCTCGCTGTCCCCATCCTCCACTCTCGCAATCCATCTTACTTGCCCCATTTTTGTTAGTTTCTGCTTTATCTTTCTAGTGTTTCTTTTTGCAAAAATAAGCTCCTGTGTGCAAACAGTCTCTGTGTGATACTCTGTGTGTGTGTGTGTGCATCGTGTGCGTTCCTCATGCTTTCACGTGGTAAATGCACTGTTCTCTGCCTTGTGTGTTTGACTTACTGTGTCCTGAAGATGCCCCCATGTTGGTGAGTAGAGATCCTCCTTAACGATAGAAACAGCAAAAGCTGATGTCCATCCTCTCTGGGGAAATCTCAGTTTGTTCAGCCAATTCCCCTGGATGTGCTTTCAATTTCAGGTTTCTGATACACATGTTGGGTTATTTTTACAGAAACTGTTTGAAAATGCTCAGGCACTCAGCGTGTTCTTAGAGCATCAACCCTGACTCCATTTGGCCTGGAATCCTGCCTTGGCTTGCTCTTCGGCCTCATCCTGTGCCACTGTCTCCCTGGCTCACCACGGTCTCTTGGCTTCCAGCTCAGCTAAGACTTCTCCAGAGAAGTCAGCCCCGGTCACCCTGTCTGCAGTGGTTTCTTCCCCCAGTTGATTTCCCATTAGCCACCAGTAACAACCTGATATTACCTGTTGTCTTCACGGCAGCAGTACCTTCTGCTGGCTAGAAGTCTGAGCTTTGAAGCAAATGGCCTGATTTGAATCCTGATTTTTAAACCTGAGCCTTTTAGCTTCCTCTTCTGCGCCTCAGTTTCTTCATCTAAAATTTGGATAATATTACCCTTAAACAGTGCTGTGAGAAACGAATCTTACCTATGTGGAAACATGTATGCGGTTACTTGCACATATAAAATGTATCCTAAGTACTGACTGTGTTCCTATCCCTGTTGTCCATCTCCTCCCAGTAAACCCTGTGGTGGCGTGTGTCTTGTCTTTCTCATCTCTCACTGTAGTCTCAGAACTTAGAACAGCTCCTGAGATCTAGTGCTTATTGTATATTTGTTTCTGATTGAAAAATAACTGAGATTCAATTCCCATTGCTTTGAAACATTCTTTGAAATATGTGACTAAAAGAATGTCTTCTCATATACACCATTCAGCAGGTGTTCTCATCAACTCTGCACAAAATGTGAATGCCTCCTGTTGACGTGTGTCTTGGAGGTTCTAGCTGGTTAGTAACATCTGAACAGCAATCAGGAGTTACTTCTGCAAAAAAAAAAGCCTTGAATTACCACATTTACCAAAGGATCAACTAAAATCCTAAAATTATTGTGAGTTGAATAAATGACCATATGTGAGCTATACTTGAAGAACTTGTTTTCTAACATACCAGTGATTATCAGCGAAAACCATAATAGAAGAAAGTGATTGATCTAGAAAAGCAGTAAAAATCATGTTCCACAATGTCCCTATCCAGGAAAATGTGGAATATGTAAATAAGAAAGATAAAATATTTAGAAGAACGATGGCATACCCTGTTTCTAGGTGGAAATACTGAATACTGTGGAAATTAAAGTTATTCCAAATTACTGTGTAAGGTTAAGTTGTTGCTAACCAAACTTAATTGTATTTTGTGTGGAACTTACTGAAAATTATTTTAAAGTTCACATGAAAAATATTTGAAAATGAACAGAAATGGCCACTCTTTACCAAAGATGCATAACACACAATATGATTGCAACATGGGGAAAAGGAAACATGCCAGCTCATAACTTCTGCTATAGCAACATTAGTATGTGTGTAGCAGACCTCAGAAGTTAAACACATGTGCTATAATTGTATTTCATTCACGAATAAAACAGCACATATTTAATTTTACAGCAAGGAATCTCAGATACAACAGGTGTTATAATTTACTAATCTTCAGAGCATATCAGAGATAGAATCATGCTTGTAATTTTGATGTTAATAATATTTCAGATAGTTAGTGAAAAGAATACATTTTCCATTTTAGTCTGTGTGCAGCTTAGGCTGACTGCTTTGTCATGGCTTGCCCAGGATTTTTCCTGATTTTTGCATGGAAAGTCAGATGTCCCAGGAAACCTGTCAGTCATCAGCATGCCAGACTGCTTTGTCACCCTCTTGCTACAGTCTGTACAAAAGATGGCTACACCTGCAAGCAATGTTTTTAGTAAAAACAAAAAGAAATGGATAGGAAAGGTTTGATCCAGTCCAGAGCAATGCCTCCAGTGTACATCTAGGCCACAGGTCCCCTCGGGAGCTCAGGATGTCTAAGATTGAGATTCACTTAGAAACCACAGTAGGACACAGTAACTCTCCGAGTCATCATTTGTAGGAGGACTGAAGCATAATGGCTTTGTGTCCTTTCCTGCGGCTCACCCATGAGCTCATCATACTAGGCATGTGTTGACTTTTGCATGATTTTTCCTGTACCTGCACTTCTCAGCAGAAGTCATTTCTGAGGGGAGTTGTTTGTTTTCGGTACTTACATTATTGTCTTTGTAATATATCAGTCAGTGGAAGTAGTTTCCCCCAGTGCTAATCCACTTATCCTCTGTCCTGGTCTGACTTAAGGTTATGTATTTAGTGTGTGTAGATTTAGATGCTAGGTGAACATTACTAGAAGACCTGATGCCTCTGTGTGTGTGTGTGTGTGTGAGAGAGAGAGAGAGAGAGAGAGAGAGAGAGAGAGATTTATATAACCAATAGGTCAACAAGTGTGTTCTCTGTCATCATGGGATTGTCCTATTTGTAAAATGAGAAAAGAGGGAGTTTTCTTTTCTTACCTGTACTCACCCAGTTACAAATGCTTTGATAATTTCTAAACATCAGGTAAATATCTTACAAATTGGCTAGAAATACCAGCCCATTTGCAACATTTTAAGTGTTTCTTATTTTGAAGATTTCCAAAGCAAAAGTAAGATTCAGGTCCCTTTTGGAGTTGTGTAGCAGCCCTTCCTGTGCACTGGGAAGATGGCTGGTATACCAACCTTCATTTACGGGACAGAAGTTACAACACTTAAACTTGTTATTAATACCATCAAGTAAAATCGTAGACTGGTGAGAAGAAAGTGTAGAAAAATGTTATTTATAACACAGTCGTTAGCTGCACTTCTGCTGGAAATTTCCTACAGATTGTAAGATGAATGTGTAATAGATTTTTTTTTTCTAGTCTGTCTCTATGATGTTTGTTTGTTTTCATGCCAAGTAAATGTAACCTCTTGCCACAAAACTAGGATATTTTCTCTTTGTTACTATTTTTTAGTGTCTAAAAAGCACGGCAAGCTCATTACTTTCCTACGAACATTCATGAAGTCTCGTCCAACAAAGCAGAAGCTGAAGCAACGGGGAATCTTGAAAGAGAGGGTATTTGGCTGTGACCTGGGGGAGCACCTTCTGAATTCTGGTTTTGAAGGTAAAAATAAAGTTCATAAACTCACAGTTTCCATTTCCAAGCTCTACATACTGATTTTGTCTGCCCCATCGTGGGGCAGGTTAAGCAGGCATTGCTGCCTGATTAATTTCCGGGCAGCAGCAAGTGTGGAAGGGGTTGTGCTTTCTCAGTGCTCATGTGGGCTCTGGGTGGAGCAAGGCTGGAGAGGGAACTTCAGAGATGTCCATGATAAAATGCGAAAATCAGTCTTCCAACTCTTATACATCGCATCACGGTCCTTCCTCCATCATTTGAATTCTGAGTCAGGAATATAGTGAGGTGCAGGGAGTGAGTGCACTGGAGGGAAGGAAAGGGGAGTTTTCCTTGATATTGTTAAATAGCACTTTCCTCCGTCCTCTCCTTTGGGGCTGCTAGAATATTCAGGAAGCGTCTGCCTGTAGAGTTGGCGAGAACCAGAAATAGATGACTTAGGGAATTCTGAATTAATATTAGGGATGAATTAAATAATCTTAGAATATAAAGGTCTTCTAGCTGATGGCCTGTGCCACAGAGAACGTCTGTACACAGACTACAAGAAGCAGAAACTAAAAATACTTGTGACATTACAGTATGGTTGAAATTAGAAGGATTTCATGGTCGTAGAAACTTTGAAGACTGAGGTCAGATATATTTTAGTTGGCATATTAAAATAATTTTTGTTTTATTGGGGATGATGGAAATTGAACAATAAACATATGCAGGATATTCATTTGAATAGTCAAATGAAGACAATCAGGAAGAGCAAAACTTTAGATGTTTTTAAACTAAAATTCATTTAAGTAGAAAAAATGAATTTAATATCAAAATGATTTATTAGTCTGATTTAGTAATTGTATGAGGAATTATTTTTAAGGTTTTGAGACTATGTAGTGCATATTCAACTGCAATTGCATCATATGTATATGTTATTTACATACAAAGACACTTTAAAATCTAAATTGAAACAATTAAAATTGAACATGTATCTTTAAACTATAAATTAACATATTAGAATAATCATAACTAAGAATTATATATACTGTAACAAAATTGTGAAGAGAGAAAATATGTATTAATAAAATATATTAACGTGGATATGTTGTATAAAATCTAGATACTTCTATAGGTAGATATAATGTATATAATCATTTCTTGCTCCCAACTACTGTTTTAGTTTAAGGTTTAAAATCCTGTATTTACCCTAAGCAAAGTAGATTTTTTACTAGAGTTTTCTGAGAAGGAAGCACATATCAGAATAGTGCTTTGCTAAGTGACTCATGCTGTTAATCATAGTGAATAATCAACTTTACAGAGATTATCCTGTTGTACTTCTAGACTTGAGCACCTCCCTGCTGGAGCAAGTGTCTCTACTGACCTATTTCTTTCATGCAGAATGTTGTAAGAAATCATGTAGGAGCCTGACAAGGCAATTTTCTTTTCATGCTTTTATTTTTGATTCCTAGTGTCAGGGTTCACTTGAGATAATCTTACAGCATTTTCAGCTATGAGCAAACCATGGTGTTTAATCATTCATTAAAGATTACATCACAATTATCTGTAGAAGTAATTCTTTTAAATGTGCCCACATAGTACTTTTTTGTACATAAACTAACATGCCTGACATAGACGTTCTTAATTTTAGAGTTAACATTTCTTGTATTAGTTTTTTTTTTTTGTATCTCTTACCATTTTTCAACTTTGCTTAGATGTGATCACTAATGTGAGTGACCGTTTTCCATTTTGTTCTACAATGCTCAATTAGCTTTCAAACATCAATTCATTAAGTTTTAGTTATACATAGAAATTTCAGGTATGTTTCCATTCCTATTAATGATAGCAGATGATAGATGCTAACATGTAATATCTCATGAAAAGTAGCCAGTTTCGCTACACTGTTTGCGTTTTCCATAATTGTGATAAAAATCCCTTTGAATAGGAGAGAATTTTCTTGTAGTATTGGTACTTTTTTATAAGAGTTACCCTATGTGCTGCACTTACTTAAAATCAGATTTCCTTGAGAAGCTGAAAAGAGATTGCTAAAAAAGAAGAGGGGGGGAAACTTTGCAGAAATAGATAAAATTATATTGAACATATAATATAAAAAAGACCAAGATCTGTTGCCTGAACATGCCTCTGAGTTTGAGATGTTTGGCCCATTCATCAGGAGGCCTATGTGTGTACATGGACTTTGTGATCAGAGCTCAACTCAAGGAAACAAGGCCCAAATAACCACTGAAACTGATTTCAGGTAATCATACTTCCCTAATGAAAGATCTGTCACCTAGACTGGAAGCCAGTTCTCTATAATGGAACTCCAGCCTTTTCATCTGTCACTGTTATGCTTGCACAATGCCTGCCCAATAGAAAGGACTTGATAGGTATGTGATTGATGAGTGAATGGATGGGTGGAAGAATAATTGACAAGAACAAGTGAAACAAAACCTGTCAAGAAAAGTCAAGCTATCAATTCTTTCATGCTTAATTATAATCTTCTTACTTATTTTAGCCTTGATTCTAATCTTAAGGATCATCAGGGTTTTAAAAATATTTTTTTTATTATTTTTGACAGATTTATTTATTTATTTGAAAGATTTAAAGAGATAAAGATCTCCATCTTCTGGTTGACTCCCCAAATTGCCATGACAGCCAGGGTTGGGCCAAGCTAAAACCAGGAGTTTCATCTGTATCTCCTGCTTGGTTGGCAGGGGCCCAAGCACTTGGGTCATCCTTCACTGCTTTCCCAGGCTCATTGGTGGGGAGCTGCATTGGAAGTGGAGTAGCTGACACTCAAACAGGTGCCCATATGAGATGCTGGCGGTGCAGACAGGAGTTTAACCCACTGGACTACAGTGCTGGCCCAAGGATCATCAGCTTTTAATGCAAATTTTTATTTTTTATTCTGTTATCATATGATGATATTTTTAAAACTAAGAATGTTAAACCAAAGTGGATTTGAAGTATATTACTTGGAGACTGAATATAAAAGAAAATCATATGATATGTAATCTTTAGGAGAAAACATTTTGGAGTTATATTTTGGCAGTCATTATTTCCAATGCGTTTGCCTGAGTAGTTAGGTGGTTGGGGAATGTTGTCTAATAAGATGCCTTTTAAGAAATATTTTAATACATATGTGTGTATCTGTGCATACATTTAGAGGTTTATTTATTTGAAAGGTGGAGTGACAGAGAGCAACCTTCCACCAGCTGCTTCACTCCCCAAATGCCCACAACTTAGGTCAGAAGCCAAGAACTCTATTTGGGTCTCCCACATGGGTAGCAGGGACCCAAGCACTTGGACCATTATGTGCTGCTTCCCAAACTTGTTAGCAGGAAGCTGGATTAGGAAGGTAGAGTAGCTATGACTCAAATCAGGTGCTCCTGTATGGAATGTGGGCATCATAAGAGGACACTTAACCTACTGTGCCACAGTACCCACCTGAAGGTGTCTTTTTTTTAACTCAGATTTTTTTCCGAGACTTACTGTTTTGGATTCTCATTACTTTTCTACATGTTAGTGAAATAAGGAACTAGACCAAAAGGAAACTCTTTTCATGTTCTGACACAATGCTTTGTTTTTTTTCTTTTTTATTCAAAATTAAAGTTTCTGCCTTTCTCTTTCATTTTGCTACCAATTTTTTCCCCAGAGAAACCTTTTATTTAGTGAAAATTTTATTTATAAGTACAACTTGAGGAATATAGTGATTCTTCCCATCATACCCGCCTTCCCACCCCTACCCTCGCCCCCACCTCACCTCCTCCTCCCTCTCCCATTCCCAGTCCCATTCTCTATTAAGGGGAAAAAAAAAAAAGAAACCTGTTCCTCCACAGTCAAGACAAGGGCTGTTCAAGTCATTGTTTCTCAAAGTGTCAATTTCACTTCTACAGATTTCCTTTTAGGTACACTATTAGTTATCACAGATCAGGGAGAACATATGGTATTTGTCCCTTTGGGACTGACTTATTTCACTAAGTATAATGTTTTTCAGATTCATCCATTTTGTTGCAAATGCCTGGATTTCATTTTTTTTCTACTGTGCAGTATTCCATAGAGTGTATATTCCATAATTTCTTTATCCAGTCTTCAGTTGACAGGCATTTAGGTTGATTTCATGTTTTAGCTATTGTGAATTGAGCTGCAGTAAACATGGGTGTGCAGATAACTATTTTATTTTCTGATTTCTTTCCCTTGGATAAATTCCCAGGAGTGGTATGGCTGGGGCACATAGTAGGTCTATATTCAGATTTCTGAGAAATCTCAAACTGATTCCCATAGTGGTTTTACCAGTTTACATTTCCACCAACAGTGGATTAAGGTACCTTTTCCCCCCACATCCTCGCCAGCATTTGTTGTGGTGTTGATTTCGGTATAAAAGCCATTCGAAGTGGGGTGAGGGGAAACCTCATTGTGGTTTTGATTTGCATTTCCCTGATGGCTAGTGATCCTGAGCATTTTTTCATGTGTCTTTTGGCCATTTGGATTTCTTCTTTTGAAAAATATCTATTTAGGTCCTTGGCCCATCTCTTAAGTGGATTGTTTGTTTTGTTGCTGTGGAGTTTCTTGATCTCTTTATATATTCTGGTTATTAATCCTGTATTAGTTGCGTTGTTTGCAAATGATTTCTCCCATTCTGTCGGTTGCCTCTTCACTTTTACTGTTTCTTTTGCAATACTGAAGCTTCTCAATTTGATGAAATCCTATTTGTTGATTTTGGCTTTGATTGCCTGTGCCTTTGGGGTCTTTTCCAAGAACTCTTTGTGTATGCCAATGTCTTGCAATGTTTTCCCGATGTTCTCTAGTAATTTGATGGTATCAGGTCATAGATTTAGGTCTTTAAACCATTTTGAATGGATTTTTGTGTAAGGTGTAAGATAGGGGTCCTGCTTCATACTCCTGCATGTGGAAATCCTGTCTTCCCAGCACCATTTGTTGAAGACTGTCCTTGCTCCAAGGATTGGTTTTAGCTCCTTGGTCAAATATAAGTTGGTTGTAGATGGTTGGATTGATTTCTTGGCATTTCTATTCTGTTCCATTCATCTGTCCATCTGTTTTTGTACCAGTACCAAGCTGTTTTGATTATAATTACCTTGTAATATGTTTTGAAACCTGGTATTGTGATTCCTCCAGCTTTGTTTTTTGTTGTATAAGATTTCTTTAGCTATTTGAGGTCTCCTGTGTTTCCATATGAATTTCAGCATCCTTTTTTCTAGATCTGAGAAGAATGTCTTTGGTATTTTGATTAGTATCACATTAAATCTGTAAATTACTTTTGGAAGAATGGACATGGACATTTTGATGATTTTGGTTGTTCCAATCCATGAACTTGGAAAATTTTTCCATTTTTTTGTATCTTCTTCTATTTCTGTCTTTAATGTTTTATAATTCTAATTGTACAGATCTTTGACATCCCTGGTTAAATGTATTCCAAAGTATTTTTTTTTGTAGCTATTATGAATGGAATTAATCTTAGCAGTTATTTTTCAGCCACAGCATTCTCTGTGTATAAAAAGGCTATTGATTTTATATCCTCCTGCTTTGCCAAACTCTTCTATGAGTTCCAAAAGTCTCTTGGTTGAGTCTTTTGGATCCTCTATATATAGACTCATGTCATCTGCAAATAGGGATAGCTTAACTTTCTCCTTCCCAATTTGAATGCTTTTGATTTCTTTTTATTGTCTAATGGCTCTGACTAAAATTTCCATGATGATATTGAATAGCATTGGTGAGAGTGGGCATCCCTGTCTGGTTCCAGATCTTAATGGGAATGCTTCCAACTTTTTCCCATGCAATAGGATTCTGGCCATGGGTTTTTCATAAATTGCCTTGATTGTGTTGAGGAATGCCCTTTATATACCAAATTTGCTTAGAGTTTTCATCATGAAAGGGTGTTATATTTTATCAAATGCTTTCTCTGCATCTTTTGAGATAATCAGATGGTTTTTGTTCTTAAGTTTGTTAATGTGACATATCACATTGTTTGATTTGTGAATGTTGAACCATCCTGGCATACCAGGGATAAATCTCTCTTGATCTAGGTGAATGATCTTTCTGATGTATTGTTGGATTTGATTGGTCTAAATTTTGTTGAGGATTTTTGCATCTGTGTTCATTAGAGAAATTGGTCTGTAGTTCTCTTTATCTGTTGCGTCTTTTCTGGGTTTAAGAAAGAGGGTGATGCTGGCTTCATAGGAAGAATTTGAGAGGATTCCCTCCCTTTCAATTGTTTTGAATAACTTGAGAAGACTTGGAGTTAGTTCTTTAAATGTGTGGTAGAATTCAGCATCGAAACCATCTAGTCCTGGGCTTTTCTCTGTTGGGAGGATCTTTATTACTGATTCAATTTCCTTGGTAATGGGTCTGTTTAGGTTTCCTATGTCTTCATGGCTCAACTTAAGTAGGTTGTATATGTTCAGGAATCTAGCTGTTTCTTCTAGGTTTGCAAACTATTTTTATTAAATGTCTTATTTGTCTTAAGATTATAATAATACTTAAAATATTATGTATTAAGCCTCTCCCTATGATTGTTTTGTAGAATTCAGTCTTCTTGCTTAGGAAACATAAAATGTAAAAGAACCATTAAGATGTTTTCAATGTCTGTAGAGGTGTGGTCTTTTTATCAGAGAATAGCCTCTAATTCTCTGTGTTTTTATATTTCCCTAGCAGATAAGAATTAATATTACAGGAATAAGTAAGAGTCCAGCAAAATTTATCTATACCTTTGTATAATGGCAGTTTATTTTTATGCATTTTTTTAAATAAAGAGTCTGATTGTATGAAAATAAAGCTGAGGACTCTGAAGGCAGGCATTTGTGTACTTGGGTGAGTTACCATGCTGATTTTAAGCATACATAATGAAAAATGTCTTAAGAAAAAGAAGCAAAGTCCTGTTTTGTTTTAAGTAATTATGTTATTTTCCCAGTGATCTCTAAATCAGCTTCCTTTGAAGTGGATGACAGAAATTCTCTTAGACCCAAATTGTATTGCTCCACTTGTAGTTTATAGAATAGAAACCTAACACATGGAGTTTGTCATTGATGGAGCAATACTAGGTACTTCAAGTAGTTCATGAGAAAGTGGATCCTATGAAAAACTGTGTATGAATTTCCTTGTTTTCATCAGAATCTTCCATGAACCTTTGAAGTGCCCTTCAATCAGAAATAGGGCTCAAGGGTAGATGTTTGGTGTGGCAGATAAGTGCTGTTTGGAACACAACATGAGTGCCTAGGTGTAAGTCCTGGTTCCACTTCCAGTTCTAGCTCTCTGTGAATGTACACCCTGAGAGGAAGTGGTGATTGAGTGGGGTCCATGTCACCAACATGGAAGACCTGGATTGAGTTCCTAGGTCCTGGCTTTGGCCCAGCCCAACTTCTAACTCTTGTGTGAGTTTGGGGAGCAAATTGACAAATGGGAAATTAATCAATCACTCTCTCATTCCCCCTCCTCTTCAAATAATAATAATAATAATAATAAATAGGACCCAAGCTCTTAATAGATATTTTATATAAACTTTTTCAAGCTTTCAGCACACCTGTAAATTATTCACTTAACTAATATTATATATTGTTCCAGGACAGTACTCCTGAGTTTTGAAAATACAAAGATGAACAAAGCATGATTTTTGCCTAGAATACTCAGTCAAGGAAGAGACAATGGTTATGTAAACAAATCAATGATAATTCAGAACTATGTAGTTCTTTGAACCATAGTACTGCAGCTGCTTCCACGTGTGGGTATGCAGTGAAGACTTCCGTAAGAGGGTAGTTGAGCTCCTTTTTAACAATAGCCAAGAATTTTCTATGTGAAAAGGGTGGGGATGATGGAGAGTCTGGGTGAGAGTCGTGAAGGAGCCATAGAAGACTGTTCTGTATGGCAAAAGGTGAGTTTTCAGTGGGCCTAGAACTGTGAAATATGGAAATATGATAATAACTCAGGGTAAATTGTGAAGGGCCTTATATGCCAGGCAGTTCTGTTGAGTAGTTAGAAGTATTGGCTGTGTGCTTAGTCTGTTTGTGTTAAAATCTTATTTCTGTCACTGCTTAATGATAGTACATTATGATTTCTCTGAGAATTACAAAGTCAGTTGGAAGTAAGCACCAAACCTGGCATATATTAAGTTAAGTGCTCAATACTATCCATTTCTGATTTTGTTTTTTTAAATAAAAAATAAAAATAAAAAATAAGGAGACTAAGTTTTAAACGTGAGTTATAGGATCTGATTTAAAAGATAGACTGCAGGAAGGATAGCCAATAGCAGAAAAACCAAGGAAAAGTCTGTTACAGAATAAAGGATGCTACAGTAGTACACTGTAAGTGAAATACATAATCTAAAATTCTTATTAAAATATTTATTTCTTTCATGTGTCCCTGTGAATGTTTCGTCTCTAGTATAATACCTCTTCATAAACCAAATCATGTTCTTCCAAACATTTCTTTTCAGGGCTTTTAACTAATGCTATCAAATGACCAGCTACTAAAGTCTTGTGGACTCAACAATCCGTGCTGCAGCATAAACAATATTTAAATCTCAGATGTTATAAATTCTTGAATGCTTGTATGAAAGTTCAGCTGTAGGCTGTAAACCCCAGAATATCTGTCCCTTTGAGTGTATCCATAAAGCTAACCGGCCACACTTCTTTCTTTTCTGCTTATTCTTGGAGTATCCGTGGGAGCTGATAATACTGAGTCAGAACCCAGTAAATTTAATGCAAAGTGGGCAGGAAATGAAAAGGTTCCATGTATTTGAAATTACTTAGAACTTTGCATGGTGTTGATGTTTAGCTTGCTGAATATAACTAGAGTTGGCATTAGTTATGAAAAGAAAAGAAACTTTTTTAGAAGGGAAAATTACAGCATCATGAGCTATTATGTTATGGGATAAACATTTAACTTTATCCCTTTGCTATTTGTGAAGTTCAGCTGGACAGCTGTCTATTTTTTTAAAGATTTATTTGAAAGGCAGAGTTACAGAGAGAGAGGGAAAGACAGAAAGAGAGGTCTTCCATCTACTGGTTAACTTCCCACTGGCCATGATGGCCAGGGCTGAACCAGGACGAAGCCAGGAGCCAGGAGCTTCATCCAGGTCTCCCACATGGGTGCAGGGGCACAAGGACTTGGGCCGTCCTTCACTACCTCCCCAGGCACATTAGCAGAGAGCTGGATCAGAAGCGGAGCAGCTGGGACACAAACAAGCACCCACATGGGATGCTGGCACCCCAGGTGGCAGCTTTACCTGCTATGCCACTGCATAGGGCCCAGCTGTGTAGTTTTTAATCTGGTGCGATGTGGGAGCAAACAGTTCGTCCCTACTGTTGTCACCTGGTCTAGGTGAGTCTATTGCAGAAGATCCTGGAGAGTCTGTCCTAGTGATGCCTGAACTCTCACCTGAAAGTCAGGATGCAGAGCCAGGCTTGATTGTTCAGGAACCAATTGCCTTCTTTAAATGTGAATTTAAGTAAATATACCTCTTCCATTTAAAGAAGAAAATTCTTTTTATTTAATTATTTGAGAGAAAGAGAGAGACAGAACTCTTATCTGCCCTTTCACTCCCCAAATACCTGCAGTGGCTGGGGTTGGCCCAGGACCAAAACCAGGAACTGGTAACTCAACATGGGTGTCAGGGACCCAATTACTCGAGACTTCTGCTGCTTCCCAGGGTCTGCATTGCCTAAAAGCTAGAGTCCAGATGGAGCCAGAAGTCAAACTCATACTCTGATATGGGAGGCAGATGTCTCAACCATTAGGCTAAGTGCACATTCCTTCCCTCACTAATTTTTGTAGTGAATTAATCCCTCTCCCCTTTACCTTTTTAAAATTTTTAATTTGAGAGACACAGAAAGAGACAGCTCTCGTCCACTGGTCCATTCCCCCAGATGCCTGCAATGTTGAGGGATGAGCCAGGCTGAACCAGGAACTCAATCCGGGTCTCCCACATGGGTGCTGGAGCCATCTGACCTGCTACCTCCCAGGGTCTGCATTAGCAGGAAGCTGGAATTGGGAACTAGAGCTGACAGTCCAATCCAGGTCCCAGTATGGAGTGTGGGTACCTAAACAGTACCTTAACCATCAAGCCAAACACCTGCTCCCCTCCCCGCTTTGCCTTTAACTTGCAAAGTGTTTTGTTTGCTAAAACTAGGACATTCCCATTTTTTAGTAACTTTGGTTCCACCAGACACTACCAATTTAATTTGTCTTTGAAACTTCTTTAGTGCCCCAGGTTCTTCAAAGCTGCACAGCATTCATTGAGAGATATGGCATCGTGGATGGAATATATCGTCTCTCTGGCGTTGCCTCCAATATCCAGAGACTACGGTAAAGACGTTTTCATTTGCATTCCTGTTTCACTTACTAAAATGAAGTTATTTCTGAATTTAGTCATTTATTCTGATAACTATAATTTGCAGTAAAATAGTTTAGATGAAATAGGAAGTACTAGCCATATTCCCTGTGCATGTTTTTCTAAGTGGCGTGACTTCATCTGTAGTATCAGAACCAGACTGTAACCTCTGCAGAACCTGTTTTTTGTTTTTCATGATGTATGAAGGTTTTAGCAAGTTGAATCTGAACCCATGACAACCATGAGAGGTGAAATTTACATTATAATGAATTTTCCTTTAGTTTTTATTGAAATTGTTAGGAGCCAAAGCTTTTCTAGTTTCCTTTAACTCGAATTCTTCAGTGTCTCTCAAGTGTGCATGGCTGCCTATTCTGTATCCTCCCCAGGTTCTTCTCTGAGCCACTAGCAATAGAAGTCTTTCCTTAGTCATCCTCTTGGGTTCTAGTCCATTCCTAATACGCTGTTATACCTTCTTTTTTCTTTTTTTTTTTCCCCATGATGGTGCAGGGTGACTGCCATTCTCTAGAAATTTTAATAATTTCATTGACTTTAGAGTTCATCTCTGTTCTCAAGAATACGTGTTTGGAAACACTTAAATTGGTTCTTGTACCAAAGACAGTTTCTATCTGGTTTCAGATGCAGGCAGCCTTATGTTCAGACACGTTAGTCCTCTGTGTACAGGGTTAAGGGCTCTCATACATGTGGGTTAGTATTAACTAGCTTCCTTGAGAGAGAATTTCACTTTATCTGCCTTTGTAGTTCAAGCACAACTGTCCTTTTACTCTAATACTATTAAAATGTGATGTTGGCTGGGAATTGCTTCTTATCGCTTCTGACTTCCTTATCCTGCTTCAGTAAAGTGTATCTGTGCTATACAACTTGTGTCTGTAGAATTTCTATACATCCACATGGACCCAGTTGCCACTCAACCATAGTTTCTGGAATTGCCAAAATATTGGATATGCAAACTATTGGAAATTAGGAATCCTGATTTCAATCAGTGTGTTATAAGAGCTGCTTATTCATATGGGTTTTATGAGTTATTTTCCATTTTAATATTAAAGCCATGCCCTTAATTTCTGCATAGAAAGATACCTGTCTTATGAAAAAACATCCAGTGACTGCTAAAGCACAAATATAATGTATATGAAATATAATAACGTGGGGAAAAAACAGCAACTTACTGAGGTAGAGGTGAACACTTTGGGACTTTCTGTTTTTAAGTCATGTACTTACTTTCTTTCAGTAAAAATCATGTTATTTTTGTCTTCTTCTGTCTGTGTTAGTCATGAATTTGACTCTGAGCATGTCCCCGACCTGACAAAAGAGCCGTATGTCCAAGACATCCACTCTGTGGGCTCTCTCTGCAAGCTGTACTTCCGAGAGCTGCCAAACCCTCTGCTCACCTACCAGCTGTATGAGAAATTCTCTGTGAGTACAAGTCATTCTGAACCAGGTTCTTTGTGAAGTTTTGCTGCAATTTTGTTCAAAACATGTAAAAATTATTTTGGTTGTATATAAGGAGTAGTTCTGTGACTAAAATGACTCCTTGAAAAATAAAACATTATGGCTAACTAGTTTTTGCTGTTTTCACATTGTCATCCCCTTAGTTTCTGACTTTGAGCCATTAATCTTATCACCCTTATCTTACCTACAAGCTTTTTAAAAAACTATATTTGAAAAGATGCTGATGTTTCCATCACATAAAGGTAATTTATTTCCCTGATACTGTGTTGTACTTCCTTGCTGTTTATCATCAGGGAGTAAAGAGAGTTAAGCTGAGTGAAAACTGAATTGAAAGGGAAGAACTTTTGTTTTTACCCACAAAACTTACTAGTTCATCTTGCATTGTGACTGTTACAGGATGCCGTTTCTGCAGCAACAGATGAAGAGAGGCTGATAAAAATTCATGATGTCATCCAGCAGCTCCCCCCGCCACACTACAGGTAAACTATGTGTTGGAGTTAGAGGTAAAAAGGTAAAAAAGTTAGAGGTAAAAGTCAGCTCATATGTAAAAGTGGTTTTTCCTTTGAGTTTGTGGTTCTGACGCATTAAAGCTCCATTTTTCTGGAGTGAGTTGTATTCATAAATAGGTCCATTCATATCTATTTATTTGCTTTGTATCTCCAGGGCCTGACATTGTGCTTAACATCCAATAGGTACTTAGGAAATGTTGTGTAAACGACTGAATACAGGAAAAAAGGAACGAATGAATGCTGACTAAGTCTGGAATTTCTTTTTTAGATTTTGTATTAGTTTTATTGTTGTTACTACTTTTCAGAAATTGTCTTTACTTATTTACTTTTTAAAACCCAGTTTAATTTTTATCTTTGGACTCTCAGAAATATTTTTGTTTGTGTCTGAGAAGACCAGAATAAAATTGAAACTATTTTTTTTGTTTTGTTTTTGTTTTTTATTTTTGACAGGCAGAGTGGATAGTGAGAGAGAGAGAGAGACAGAGAGAAAGGTCTTCCTTTGCAGTTGGTTCACCCTCCAATGGCCGCTGCGGCCAGTGCATCTCGCTGATCCGAAGCCAGGAGCCAGGTGCTTCTCCTGGTCACCCAAGCAGGTGCAGGGCCCAAAGACTTGGGCCATCCTCCACTGCCTTCCCGGGCCATAGCAGAGAGCTGGTCTGGAAGAGGGGCAACCGGGATAGAATCCGGCACCCCAACCAGTACTAGAACCCGGTGTGCCGGCGCCGCAAGGCAGAGGATTAGCCTGTTAAGCCACGGCGCCAGCCAAAGCTATTTTGCTAGTGAGAAAGAAAACAGTAGAAACTTTGAATTATAAAGAAGCAAAATATACACTTTAAAAATTCAGTTATTGGCAAAAAAAGCTAAATTTAGCAAAATATTTTGGTAATAAAAAGTAATTTGGTATTGTTTTTCAAGATGACTTTGATTGTGTATATTTTAAATCTCAGCACTAAATCAACAGTAATTTTTTTAGAAGATTCATTTATTTAATTGAAAGGCAGAGTTATAGAGAGAGAGAGGGAGAGAAAGTGGGAGAGGTCCTCCATCTGCTGATTCACTTCCCAGTTGGCTGCAGTGGCCAGGGCTGAGCCGGGCAAAGCCAGGATCCAGGAGCTTCATGCAATTCTCCCACATCTTGGACCATCTTTTGTTGCTTTTCACAGGTCATGAGCAGGGAGCTGGATTGGAAGTGGAGCAGCTGAGACTAGAACCGACACCCCTATGGGATACCAGTATCACAGGCAGTGGCTTTACCCCTTACACCACAATGCCAGTGCCAACACTAACATTTTTTAACCAGTACTAAAAATTAGCATACTATTCAGTCAGCTCTGTTGATATAAATGCATGATAGTTTGAGGGTAACAGCATAATCACATTGTACTACTAATGGAGCCTGTCTTAAGAGGAGCGTGATGTAATCGAAGGACTCATGAGAGAATGAAAAAGAAAAACTCAAAGGAAATTAAGAGTTTTTGTGATATAAACACAAAGAAATCGAGATATTTAGGCCTGAAAAGGAAGGCTCAGGAAGCAAATCTGATCAAAGACAGTTATTGGAAAAATACCTTTAAGGGTCAACATTACTAACTGATCAGAACAACTGAGTTCAATATAAAGAACATTAAATTTGATTGATGGACCCGAGTTTGAACTGCCAAACAACTGTGTGACTTCTCAAAGCATCAGTCTTCCTATCTGTCAGCAGGATACAAGTAATGCTTTCTTAGGATGTTTTTAAATGATAAAATCTGTGAGTGAGCCTGGCCTTTACTTTTAAAAAAATAAATAAAACGTAGCAACACAGATGAATTGAGTTAAGCCAATGCCTCTTGACTTGGAAAAAATATTTTTTAAAGGTTTATTTATTATTTGAAAGAGAGAGAGAGAGAAGAAAGAGAAAGGTCTTCCATCTGCTGGTTCATTCCCCAAATGGCTACAATGGTCAGGGCTGGGGCCAGCCTGAAACCCAGAGCCAGGAGCTTCAGCCAGGTCTCCCACGTGGGTGACAGGCCCAGATACTTGGGCCATCCTCCACTGCTTTGCTAGACCATTAGCAGGGAGCTGGGTCGGAAGTGGAGCAGCTGGGACTCAAACCAACACCCATATGGGTTGCTAGCATTGCAGGTGGTAGCTTTAACCTCTACGCTATAGTGCTGGCCCCTTGACTTGAAAATTGTGTATGAAGGATGATGTAAATACCTTTTTCCTGCACACTGAGAGGAAACTAGCAATATGATGTACGTACAGGGTTTTGGAAGTCAAGCCGCATGCAAAGCTCCACACTTCTTCATACCCAACTTCTCTTTGCCAATTCTTAGTTCTGGAGTTGATGCTCTGTTTTTAAATGGCATGTTTATGTTTGTAGCTCTTAAGTTTTTACTTTTTTATACTATTTTTTTGCTTTCTTTTTATGGTAAATGAAGATTTAACTCTCTTAAAGCCTCTTCTCCCCAGTACCATCTTCAGAGTCTAGTTATTTATCTAGTCTAGTTACCGCCATTTGGGCTTAAATTCACAACCCCTGCTAATAATGTACTAGGATTGTATTTCCTTTCTGGTACAGCTTGTTGTGTTTTCTGGAGAGCTTTGTGGCTTGCTGAGTGTCTTCATCGCTAGCTTATCCACCAGACTCTGGCAGAACTACCGATGTTCTGTCGGTGTGTACAACCATGTCAAGCAGCTTTTCACCTCTTTTTTTTCTTCTTCCTGAAAACATCCTTCCAGGACCTTTTGTCCCCTGCATCAGTGAAACTGAACGTTCTCTAGATCTTCAGTGACCCTATCAAGCCCCACCCTGCCTTTGGCTGACCACTCCCTTCACCTCCTTCACGAGACAGAACCTTTCTTTTCTGTGTCTCCTGTCACCTGCCTTGTTTTTACTCCCAGTTTTTGTAGTTTAAATCCTGAGAAAAGCTTTAAGAGAGGTAAATTTTTAAAAATCTTGATACCTGAAAATACTTACTCTGTTGTTGCATGTAATTGAAAATTAGCTATATCAATTTAGTATGTAAGTAACTTTTTGCCTCATAATTTTGAAAGTATTAGACCATTGTCATCTACCAACAACTGCTACAGTGAAGTCTGGCCCTAATGTGTGTCACTTTTTGGGATGCCCTGTCTTCTTCTGTTTCTGTGCTTTCTAGAGGCTTGCAGATTCAGAACATAACCTGCTTGGTCAGTGCTCACCTTGACATATCTTACATAGAGATTATTTTAATTCTTTGCTTTGGACAGTTCGTGGGTCTTTTCTAGGTGGACACTCAGGTTTTTCAGCTCTGGGAGATTTTCTTGTATTATTTTGTTGATGGTGCTCATTACAATTTAATCCCAATCCTTTATTCTCCTTCTGGTATTGTTTTAACTCTTGAACCAACCCTTTTACTTCCTCACCTTCCCTTTGTCAGTTTCTACCTATTAATTTGTCTCCAGTCCCTCTGTTGTTTTTTTTAAAACATTTATTTATGGCGCCAACACTGTGGCAATGTGAGTGGGGCCGCCACTTGCAGCACCAATATTCCCATATGAGTCCTGGATGCTCCACATTCAATCCAGGTCTCTCCTAATGCACCTGGGAAGGCAGAGGAGGGATGGCCTAAACGCTTGATCCCCTGCACCCACGTGGGAGACCTGGATGAAGCTCCTGGCTCCTGGCTTTGGCCTGGTTCAGCCCCGACTGTTGTAGTCATATGAGGAATAATCTAGCAGATGGAACACCCCTCTCTCTGTTTCTCCCTCTCTCTGTCTATAACCCTGCCTTTCAAATGAATAAATACATCTTTAAAAAATTTAAAAATTAGGGGCCGGTGCTGTGGCTCAGTAGGTTAATCCTCTGCCTGCGGTGCCAGCATCCCATGTGGGTGCTGGTTCTAGCCTCAGCTGCTCCTCTTCCCATCCAGCTCTCTGCTATGGCCTAGGATAGCAGTAGAAGATGGTCCAAGCCCTTGACCCCTGCACCCACATAGAAGACCCGGAAGAAGCTCCTGGCTCCTGGCTTCAGATCGGCGCAGCTCCGGCTGTTGCAGCCATTGGGGGAGTGAACCAGTGGACAGAAGACCTTTCTCTCTCTCTCTCTCTCCCACTGTCTGTAACTCTGCCTCTTAAATAAATAAATAAAATCTTAAAAATTTTTTTAAATTATTTATAATTAGATGGGTGAATGAAATAGCTATATTTGATTGTTTTCATTTGCATTTCTTTTTTTAAGATTTATTAATTTTTTATTTGAAGGGCAGAGTGACAGAGAACTTCCATCCACTGGTTCACTGCCCAGATGGTAACAGTGGGATTCCAAATGGCACACTGGGGTATGGAACGCAGGTGTCAGAAGCAGCAGCTTAACCTGCTGCACCACAGTGCCTGGCCCCTAATTTGCATTTCCTACAAAATACCTTTCTAAAGGCCTTTGATCTTCATTTTCCTTTATCTGTCACTCCAATAATAAGTTTTATGGTTTTTTTTTTTCTTTCTTCAAAAAAAGCATTTAGTTACTCATTTGAAAGGCAGAGTTACAGAGGCAGGGATAGGAAGGAGAGACAGAGATCTTCTATCCACTGCCATCCCAAATGGCCTCAATGGCTGGAGCTGGGCCAGTCTGAAGCCAGGAGCTTCTTCTGGGTCTCTCAGGTGGGCGCAGGGGCCCAAGGACTTGGCCATTTTCCGATGCTTTCCCAGGCACATTAGCAGGGAGCTGGATTGGAAGTGGAGCAGCTGGGGCTCGATCCAGTGCCCATATGGGATGCCGGTGCCACAGGCGGTGGCTTTACCTGATATGCCACAGCACCAGCCCCTTCATGTTGTTTTCTAAACACATTGCTCAAGCTTCCTACCTCTACATAGTCCCAGGTCAGCGGCACTTGTCTCTCTGCCTGCCTTTCCTTATTTAACTGTGTCCAGGAGGCACAGAGAATCACTGTAGGGCGGACAGAGTAGGCGCTCTTGAATGGGCAGGGACTTCACAGCTATGCTGATGTTGATCTGAATCCCAGCCCTGACACTGCTTGTCTGTGCGACCTTCAGTAAGCTGTTACTTTCTCCTTTACAGGAGGGAGGTGATTCTGTTCTCCTAGGGTTATCATGACAATTAAATTAGACCCCTGTAAAAGCCTAGTATAACTGTTATCTTCTCCAGTTCCTGTTGGGCCCATCTGAATCTTTGTGGCTCATATAGAGACCATAATTTAACTTGCAGTACTGTTTGAAATCATAGAATCTTGTATTTCCTTCTCATTTGCTGTCTTTAGTAGTTTTAATTCCTTTATAGTTAGGTAGGGACACTTTGAGACAAGGTTAGTAATAGGTAGTGTGTGTGTGTGTGTGTGTGTGGTTTCCATCTGGTTTAATTTATATTTAAGCTGATGTTCTTTTTTCAAAAATACTCTGTTGCTTAATCTCAATATATTTGGAATTGTTTAAATAAAGCAAATAGTGAATGGACAAGATAAACTAGAATATCAGGATTTCAGGTAGGGTCTTTATTCCAAAAACATATTTTTAATTCTTTAATAGAAGAACTGTTCAAATCCTTTCCCATTCTGCTGCTGCAAGTAAGAAAGTATAACTTCAAAATATCATTTGGTTATAAAACTAGCTTTTGTGGAGGATTCACATCTCACAGTAGGCAGTAAAAAACAATTAGTAGGATTTGAATAGGCTCATTTTTCATTTTGCTCTTGAAAACTTATAAATAGGTGGGTTTTCATGGTCTGTATTGCTACATAATGTTTCTTTCATCTTCCAGAACACTGGAGTTCCTGATGAGACATTTGTCTCTTCTGGCTGACTACTGCTCCATCACAAATATGCATGCTAAAAACCTAGCAATTGTTTGGGCTCCAAACTTGCTAAGGTAATTTATATTTGACTTAATGGCCTTTAGAAAAACTGATTATATTAAATAAAAGTCTTAGTTCATCAGTATTCCTTACAGAAAATTTTTAAAAGTGAAACAGATATTTTTTAATTGGTGTCTCCCTAAAACAGGCAACTGGGGTTTAGTTAAGGAATTGCAACAGTACGATCTCTTCCTCTGGCTTGTCTTTGATATGATCATAGAAACAAACTGTTCTTCAAGACTGCTGTCTTTGACTCTGATGGGAATGTTGTTTACCTCCCAGGTCAAAGCAGATAGAATCTGCCTGCTTCAGTGGAACGGCGGCCTTCATGGAAGTGAGGATTCAGTCTGTGGTTGTCGAGTTCATCCTCAATCACGTGGACGTGCTCTTCAGCGGCAAAATCAGCGCAGTCATGCAGGAAGGGGCAGGTAAGGCCCGAGGGACTTGGTGTACTGGCAGGGACCCAGAGCTGAGCTTTTAAGGCATGGAAAACTAGGTATTTCTTAACTTGATTAAAAAAGATACTCTTTTTGTTAGAAGGCAGCCAGTTTATATCTGTCTTCCAGAATGAACATTTGACAGTTTATAGTAAGTACTACGTACTAGACCCCCTGTGGTCAAAGTTCATGACACATTAAAAAAAAAAAAAAAAAAAAAAACACCCTGTCATCTATTATTGATGTATATAGAAGTGTAATATGGATCAGAAGAAGAAAAATTCCTTCCAAAACTAAAAATATTTGAGTGCTATCCTTTGCTGGTAGTTTTTAAGAATGGGAAATAGTTAAATTATTAAAAATTACATATATGGTTACGCCTCACTGTTAACATGACTTGGTGTGTCACCTTCTATTTCTCACTCAATATAAAGCATTATAGCTTTGCTACTTAAAAAACTTACAGAAAATTAGAGACAACACCGAGAGCTAGATGGATGGGGAGACAGGCAGAAAGACAGGTGCTCGCACAAAGCTGAGTCTTCACCGCTTGCCTTCTCTTTTGAAGCTTCTCTGTCAAGGCCCAAGTCCCTGCTGGTGTCCTCCCCGTCCACTAAGCTGTTGACATTGGAGGAAGCCCAGGCGCGGACACAAGCTCAGGTCAATTCTCCAATTGTGACTGAAAATAAATACATTGAAGTTGGAGAAGGACCTGCGGCACTTCAGGGAAAATTTCATACCATAATTGAGTTCCCACTGGAAAGGTAAATTTCATTAAATCCTATTTAAGATCTGGTTTTCGTAGCTATGTAATATTTTTGTTTTCCTATTTTATGTATTAGTATTTTCTTTAAAGATTGATTTATTTATTTGAAAGGCAGAGTGACAGCAGCAGGGGCAGCGGGAGGAGGGAGGAGAAAAGGAGAGATCTTCTACCTGCTGGTTCAGTCCCCAGATGGCCAGGAGGCAGGAACTCCATTCTGGGCTCCCAGGTGGTTGACAGGGGTTCAAGCACTCTAGCCATCATCCACCACTTTCCCAGGCACATCATAAAAGAACTGGATCAGCAGTAGAGCATCCAGGACTTAAACTGGTTTAATCCACTACATTACAATGCTAGCTCCTGTGTTTTGGTATTACTATATAATTTTTTAAATTTATTTATTTCAGAGGTAGGATTACAGACAGTGAGGGAAGAACAGAGAGAATGGTCTTCTGTTCGTTGGTTCACTCCCACAAAGGCCGGAGCTGCACTGATCCAAAGCCAGGAGCCAGGTGCTTCTTCCCTGTCTCCCCTATGGGTGCAGGGGCCCAAGGACTTGGGCCATCTTCCACTGCTTTCCCAGGCCACAGCAGAGAGCTGGATCGGAAGTGGAGCAGCCGAGACTCAAACCGGCACCCATATGGAATGCTGGCGCCGCAGGCAGAGGATTAACCTTCTGCACCATGGCTCCAGCCCCTGATATTACTGTATTAAAATCTGGGCCATTCCCAAGAAAACCTGTTCATTTGAATATACATAATACTTAACCCTTCCTCAGGAGTGACACTAGGATTTTAGCAAAGGATTATAACATTGTGGAATTTTTGGAAAAAAAAAAAGTCAATTACACAGGGAAAATAGCTAGGAAAAATTAGGAACTTCCACTATGCGTGCTTGATTTTTCTCTGTGAGACATGCTTTGAGGTTTATTTGGAAATTAGTTGTATTGGAACAGATTATTCAGAAGGTAATGAATGGACAGTGACTTGTGGGACACTGATTCCACATTAAGACTCCCAGCAGCGGCAGTAGCAGCACCTGGTAATTCTGTGAAGGCAAATCCTCCAGTCTACCCCAGACCCACTGAATCAAAAACTCTGGGAGTGGGGCCCCGCTAATCAGCCTTTCCTCAAGTTTTTCCAGGCCATTCTGCTGTGTGCTAACCTTTGTTTTATTTATTTATTTATTTATTTTTGACAGGCAGAGTGGACAGTGAGAGAGAGAGACAGAGAGAAAGGTCTTCCTTTGCCATTGGCTCACCCTCCAATGGCCACCGCGGCCGGCACACCGCACTGATCTGATGGCAGGAGCCAATGCTTACCCTGGTCTCCCATACGGGTGCAGGGCCCAAGCAGTTGGGCCATCCTCCACTGCACTCCCTGGCCACAGCAGAGAGCTGGCCTGGAAGAGGGGCAACCGGGACAGGATCGGTGCCCCGACCGGGACTAGAACCCGGTGTGCCGGCGCCGCAAGGCGGAGGATTAGCCTACTGAGCCACGGCGCCGGCCCGTGTGCTAACCTTTGAAAACCACTACAGGGGTAGGGGTAGGCACTCTCTCAGTGTCCCTTCTGGCTTTGAAATTCTCCATTTCTCTGAAGAAATGACGATACCATAGTTTCTCTATCTTCTTTACAAGGTTGTTGTGGGAAGATTCGTATGTAAGAATTAGTTTGATGTCTATGCTACTCCCTTGGCTATTAGAAATCAATGAATTATTCCACTTTTCTGGACTGGGTCATACTAATAAAACCTTTGAATTTCTTCTTTGCGTATACTCCTCTAACTTCCAGTCAACTTCCCATGACTAAAAATGTTCTGACAGTAAAAACGTGGAGCATAGTCTTATACTTATTTGTCATTCCAGCTTTGTCTTCACATTTTGGTTTTATATTTTATCTCCATAATTTACTCAAAGATTGTTTTTAAGTTTTATTTTGTGCTTAGATACTTTTCTCTCTCTTTTATTTCCTTACTTTAAAAAGCAGAAAGAGATGCACAGAATTCCCATGTGCTGGTTCACTCCCCAGATGCCCACAATGGCTGTTCCTAGGCTAGGCCACAGCTGGGAACTGGGAACTCAATCCAGATCTCCCATCTGGGTGGGAAAGACCCAACTACTTGGGCTGTTACTTGCTGCCTCCCAGGATGTACACTAGTAAGAAGCTAGAATTGGAAGTAGAGCTGGAACTTGAACCCAGGCACTCCAGCATGTGATATAAGTAATGTAGGTATCCTTACTGAAGTCATAACAGCCAGGCCAAACACTTGCTGCAGTCAATTCTCTTTACAAAGTAGTAGTTAAAGAGAGTTGGTGTTGGGCCATGAGAGACAATGACAAGATCAGCCCTTGTCTAGACTGTTGAGGAACAACTTACTATTTTATTCCTTTTAGTATTTTTGTTGTTGTGGTTGTTGTTGTTGAACTCTGTAATCAATGCACAATCATTCTTAGGCGTTTAAAATTAACAGAAAAGTGATCTATGTTAAACATAGGAGTGGGAATAAGAGAGGGAGAAGATATATAGGTTGGCACATGTTCACTCGGACTTACCTCCAATGGTGGAACTAGGGGATTTCAAATCAATTTTACCAAGAAGGCAGGTACCAATGCCAACGCACTTGGTAAAGTGAAAAGTATAAATACACAACCGATCAAAAAGATAGGGTATGTGTCGAAGAGATTTCACAAATAAGACCAGTGTAAGCAAATAATGAAGGATAGAATTAAAAGGGAGAGAATGATCCTGCAGGGGAAGCAGGACACACAGCAGACTTATAGAATGGCATATGCCCAAAACAGCACTCCTGCCTCAGAATCAACCCTCGGGACATTCGGATCTGGCTAAAAGGTCCATGAGAGTCTCACAGGCATGGAAAGCCATGACATGATGGCAAAAACCAATCTAAATGAAAGACCCTGGTGAACAAGACCCCAGCAGAAGGAACAGGCCATCAAGGAGAGAGGCGCCTTTCTCTGAAGGGAGGAAGGAACCTCCACTGTGACACGGCCTTGACTAAACAAGTTCAGAGTCGGTGAACTCAAGGGACTTCCATAGCCTAGACAGCTCATAGCAAGAGTCTCGGGTGATTGCTGACGTCATAAATAAGAGTGCCAATTGTTAAATCAACAACGGGAGTCACTGGGTACATGCTCCCCACGTAGGATCTCTGTCCTTAATGTGTTTTACTATGAAACTTTAAAACACTACTAATCGAACAGTACCCTATACCTTGTGCGGTTGTGTGAGTGCAGCCTGTTGAAATCCTTGCTTAGTATATACTAAGTTGATCTTCAGTATATGAAGGTAATTGAAAATGAAACTCGATAAAGGGTGGGATGGGAGAGGGGAGGGCCACGGGAGGGAGGGATGTTGGGGGGGGGAAGCCACAACAATACAAAAGTTACACTTTGTAAATTCACATTTATGAAATAAAAAAATAATTAATTAATTAATTTAAAAAAAAAGAGAGAGAGTTGGTGTTGGGATGCAAACAGACCTGGCATTTAGTAGTTTATAATGTTAGAGTAGTTATTTCAGTTTCTTACTGTTTTATTAATTTTTTAATTTAAGTTTTTGGCAGGTTCAGTGTACTTTGTCAGATACAATTCTGAGAACATAATGATATCCTCAGCCTCTCTCCCTCCCACCCTCCCTCCTTCTCCCTTTCTTTTTTTTAGTTTTTGAGATAACATCTTTTAAATTTACGTTACAGTAAAAAGGCTTAATACTTCACCAAATAAGAAGTTAACAACTAGAAAACAAAAAGACCTAGTTTAGTGGGGATATAGACAATGGCTATAAACAATAATTGAATGGGAAAATGACCATTTGACAATATACAGTAAATCTGAAAGCAATCACAGATGATTAAAACTATAGTAGTATAACATTCTTAACCACTGGTTTCACAAAGGTATAAAACAAAGTTTTACAAAACTCTATTTGCAGCAGTAAGCTGTAAAATGAGGGTAGTTGTACCTGCCTCGTGTGGTTCTGTCTGATCCAAGGGTTTACATGTGTAAGGCAGTTAGCACCATGCCTGGCATTAGTGTATGATACTTGCTGTTCTTTTCTTTTCTGCTCTTATTCTCTCTCCTCACCCCTATTGTCAACTCTGTTTTATTTGTGGAAGCTTACCATTTTCTACTTGCAGATCTCTCTTGTTCCCACTTGGTTTGCAGACTAGGAGGCTGGATCTGAAGTTCTGTATAGAAATGAGCATTGTGCGACCAGTTACTGGCATTAAAGTCTGCACGTGCAGTGTCTTCCACGCTTTCACTGCACTGTGCTGAGTGCGCTGTGTGGAAGGAGGGTGTCTGCTCCCTGTCCAGCTGTGTTTCTATGGCTGGTTCTTGGTATCGTTTGCTCTTTCTTCTTCTAGAGCAGGAGATGGATCGTTGGCTCTCTGAATGCTGAGGATTAAATGTCTTCTCTCTCACAGAAAGAGGCCTCAAACCAAGATGAAGAAGTCTCCCGTTGGCAGTTGGCGCTCCTTTTTCAACCTGGGGAAGTCGTCTTCCGTGTCTAAGCGGAAGTTGCAGCGCAACGAGAGCGAGCCTTCAGAGATGAAAGCTATGGCCCTGAAAGGTAAGGGCTTCACAGCTGTCTCGCATCCTGCTGCTCACAGAGCACTTTGCCCTGAAGGGGCGGCTCCTGCTGCACGGTGGGCACGGAGCCACGTATTATCATTATAATAGGCTTCAGTGTCATATGGCCACATAGATGGTCTTCTTTACCAATTCTTTATTCCTAACTTGAAAGATGACATAAATTATACTCCTAGGCGTGGATTTCAATTTTTTTTACACCACCGTAGGCTTATCTTTTAATTGTCTCCCATGAACTTTTTGAAGTACCTGCATATGTGAATATGTAAAAATAACCAATTTGTTGAGGAAGCTGTATAAATTACATATGGATTAAAAATTCACAACACAATTGTTTCATAGCTTGTCTATAGTTTGTAGTAAGTACTGCTCTGGTAGTTAAATTTATTGGTATATATTCTCATAGATTTTAAAATGACAAACTGATTAAATAGGCCTTTTGAGTCTGTAATGCTTATGACTAAAGGCACTTTATGTTTACTAGGTAACTCAGTAATGAGAGTATGTTGTTGGAAAAATAAATCTTTTATTGTTGAATAAAGCTTTTTAAAATTAGTTTAAAACTCACATTCTGCTGATATTAACATCTTCTGAGTCTTTCCAGGTAATGTTAGAAGTATCACCAGCTCGTTCACTAATCACTCATTCAGCTGATAATCATCATTCCCTAAGTCTGTGCTAGATACTTGCATAGCGAGCTCTGCAGGTAGAAAGCAAAGTAAGGTGGTGCCTTTGCCCTCAGCATGTAACCCTATGTGTGAGAAAATAGATTTCAGTACTGAATCATAGTTACTGGAAGAGAGGTTTGTATAGGTGTTTGTGTTAGCAAGTGTCCATTCTTGTTGGGGAGGGACTAGTGGTCAGATAAGATAGCCTTAGCCTTGACGTGGGTTTTAGGGATTGGCCTAATCACATGGGACTAAGAGGTATTTCTGAGATGGAGGAGAGTGAGACGAGAAGTAGGTTGGGGACTGAATTCTGGAGAAAAGCAGTGTATGAAGAACTGGAAGAGGGCCGGCGCCGCGGCTCAACAGGCTAATCCTCCGCCTTGCGGCGCCGGCACACCGGGTTCTAGTCCCGGTCGGGGCACCGATCCTGTCCCGGTTGCCCCTCTTCCAGGCCAGCTCTCTGCTGTGGCCAGGGAGTGCAGTGGAGGATGGCCCAAGTCCTTGGGCCCTGCACCCCATGGGAGACCAGGAGAAGCACCTGGCTCCTGCCATCGGAACAGCGCGGTGCGCCGGCCGCAGCGCGCTACCGCGGCGGCCATTAGAGGGTGAACCAACGGCAAAGGAAGACCTTTCTCTCTGTCTCTCTCTCTCACTGTCCACTCTGCCTGTCAAAAAAAAAAAAAAAAAAAAAAAAAAGAACTGGAAGAGAAGAGCTGTCATGGGAGAAGAGAGAAAGGAAGTGGTTACAAGGGTAGACAAAGGACAGAGACGGCACTAATCCAGCAGGGGAGGAAGGGCTAACAGAAGTGTGGGCAGTGTCCAGGGCCACCAAAGGATGAGAGAGGATGGAGACATTTAGCAAACGAAATTCAGCATACATAATTAAAGTGTCTGCGTTAATATCCAAGGGCTGTCGTGAAAATTACCACTAATTGAGTGGCTTCTAGCAGTTCTCTGCTCCAGGAAGAGTCCTTTCTTACCTCTCTCTGGTGGCTCCTGACATTCCTTGGCTTGTGGCAGGATCACACCAGACTCTGCCTCCTTCGTGCAGCCTTTTCCTGTGCATCTCTGTGTCCTCACCTACTCTTTCTTTTTTAAACTCCAGGATCCTGATCCCAGTGTCCAGAGCTGGGCTCTTCCAAAGCCAGGAGCCTGGAGCTTCCCCCAGGTCTCCCACATGGGTGCAGGGGCCCAAGGACTTGGGCCATCCTCCACTGCTTTCCCAGGCCATCAGCAGAGAGCTGAGTCAGAAATGGAGCAGCCAGGACCCAAACCGACGCCCATCTAGGATACTGGCACTGCAGGAGGCAGCCTCACCTGCCACACCACAGCACCAGCCCCTTACCTACTCTTAAAAGAACACTAATCAGGGTTGGCGTTATGGTGTAGGGATAAAGCTGCTGCCTGCTGTGCCAGCATCCCATATGGGTGCCGGTTCAAGTCCTGGCTCCTCCACTCCAATCCTGCTCTCTGCTATGGCCTGGGAAAGCAGTGGAAGATGGCCCAAGTTTTTGGACCCCTGCACCCATGTGCGAGACCCAGATGAAGCTCCTGGCTCCTGGCTTCAGACTGGCCCAGCTCTGGTCTCTGCAACCATTTGAGGAGAAAACCAGTGGATGGAAGATCTCTTTTTCTGTCTCTCCCCCTCTCTCTCACTGTAACTCCACCTTGCAAATAAATGTAACAAAATAGGAACACCAATCATTGAGTTTAAGGTCCATTCTAATTCAGTACAATGCCTTCTTAAGATATGATATTTGTCTTCAGGAAATAAAAAAGAAAGAAAAGTCTTTTAGTTCATCTCTGTGCTCAAGTTCATAATCCTTTAGAATCAAGTTCAAAATCCTTTCCAAAATTTGTATATGGCCCTGTCTAAATACCGTCAGAGTTTGTGGACTCAAAAGGCTTCCATAGCCTTGGCAGCTGTTAAATCAACAACAGGAGTCACTGAGCACTTACTCCCCATGTTGGACCTCTGTACTTAATGAGGTATACTATGAGAATTAATGGTAGATCTTGTCCTCTTCAAACTTTCCTTTATACTTTGTGTGTCTGTAAACTGTTGAAATCTCTACTTAGCATAGAGTTGGTCTTCTGTATATAAAGTCAATTAAAAATGAATCTTAATGAAGAATGGAATGGGAGAGGGAGTAGGAGGTGGAATGGGAGAAGGGGTGGGAAGAACCACTATATTCCTAAAAGCTGTACATATGAAACTTGTATTCATTAAATAAAAACTTTCTAAAAAAACTTTCCATAGTGAAAACAGTACAGCAGCAAATTGAATATGACCACCAAAGGCACAGCTCCTAACTCTTGGAAGTGTCAGCATGAGTCAGGGAAAGATGCGCATCCTTTATTTGCTACACGTGTAACATGTCCCAACTTCACACTGTCTGGTTTTGATTCTTCAGGTGGCAGGGCAGAGGGAGCCCTCCGTTCAGCTAAAAGTGAGGAATCTCTTACTTCTCTCCATGCAGTTGATGGTAAGACGGAAGGAATCCATCGTTTTATTGTGTGCTATATTGCATAAAAGAACACAGCCATTTGAGTATATTTTAATATCAATTTAGTATTGTTCAGACTAAAATTTATTGATGTTTTAATATGGTTACAGTCTTTACTGTTTTCATTTCTGGCATAATTGCTATTGAGTTTACATAAAAATAGCTGAGACGTTTAAGTTAACCGTTCATATTTATTATTACCTATTGAAAATTGGTGTTATTGCGATTTTCTTCTTTACGTTTCCACTACAGGAGCACCATGTTAAAAAGTACAACATTAGGGGCTGGCGCCACAGCTCACTTGGTTAATCCTCCACCTGAGGCGCCAGCATCCCATATGGGCACCGGGTTCTAGTCCTGGTTGCTCCTCTTCCAGTCCAGCTCTCTGCTGTGGCCCAGGAGGGCAGTGGAGGATGGCCCAAGTGCTTGGGCCCTGTACCCACATGGGAGACCAGGAGGAAGCACCTGGCTCCTGGCTTCGCATCGGCATAGCTCCGGCCGTGGCAGCCATTTGGGGGGTGAACCATCGGAAGGAAGACCTTTCTCTCTGTCTCTCTCTCTCTCACTGTCTATCTGTCAAATAAAAAAAAAAAAAAAAAAAAGTACAACATTAAGCCATTTTGTTATTTGGACCAGTAGTCTCTTGTCATGCACATGTCTTACCATGGTGTAAGTGTCATACATAGATCAGGTTGAAAACAGAAATGTCGTTTTTTCTAAGGATAATCAGTACCTGAAGAAGGCAACTTAAACTGAATCCGTTTATATGGGGACCCAAATTTCATGGGAAATAGTGAAAAAGGGTTGATTGCAACATAACTTGAAAAAACAGTTATGCAACAAACTTTTTGCTGAATTTTCTGTTTAGGAAAATTTGATTATAGCTGTAGTTCTACTAATTTCTAGGATAAGACATTACTTCACAGTGTTAATTTGGAAGAAGTTATTTATTTATTTAAAAAAAAAAACATGCGAAGTGCAACAGAACACTCTTTACTTGATGTTTGGCCTGTGTATTGGGACTAGAAAGCAGGTCACTTTTGCAAAACTGACGATAGCTACTTTGATGTCTCAAGTCATGATCTTCAAATCATGATCTTTGGAAGTATCCTGGGCTCTCATCATCCTGGTCAGATTTCTTGTCTCCATGTAAAAGCGTTAACGGCCAGCTCTTCATAGACTACCAGCTTTGCTTGTGATTCAAGAGGTTCTCCCACATCACTTTCAGGGGCTGGCCAACTGCAGACCAGATCATCTACAAAATCTGTGTGGTGGTTTGGGTAGATGCTAATGTTCAGCAGAAAATAATTTGGGGTAGGGATTCGTTTTATAATGCTCAGTACATTAGTGAATGTATTTGTGTTAGTTTCTGCCTTGATACAGTACATGTTCATTATGCCAACTGTCATTTTTCTAATGGAACGGAGGTCCCCTTTTTGCCAGTTATACTTTATCAGGATCACATACGTTCTACATTTGAGGAACATAAAGCCTGTTCCTTTAGAGAGAAAAATGAGATGACTTTTAAGTATCTGAAAGGAGTCCTAAAACACATGTAAAGATTCTATGAGGTTTTGAAGATTTTCTTAGAAGAGAATTTTTTTGAAAAATGTGGGTATTATAAAGACATTTCCCCACAAAAAGAAACCTTCTCCCTGTTACATATCCAAAGTGCTACTTCAAGTTATAATTCTACCTCACAAGTCATGTGTAAGTTTGGGAATAAAATAAGACAAAGAAATGAAAAACTTGCCCAAAGTCACACCAAGAGTCAGTGTTGGACTAGTAATAGAATCTTAAGAGTTCTGAGTCTCTGTTTCATCCAGACCACACAGTGCTGCATTCTTCCTCGGATTATACCAGATGTGTTTATTATTTAGCACTGGGCTTGGGAGTTGGGTGACTCTAAGTTGAAATGATCTGTGCACACTGAGAGACGATTTCTAGGCAGAAAATGAGAAGTGGCATTTTCTTGCCCTGTGGAGTAAATTACTGCTGTTCTGTATAGGTGGCTTCTCCTGGCATTGTGTATGCTGCGACGTTCGTGCTTTGACACTGTTGTCTGTTTTCCCCAGGTGATTCCAAGCTCTTCCGACCCAGAAGACCCAGATCCAGCAGTGACGCTCTGTCTGCCTCATTTAATGGAGAGATGCTGGGGAACCGCTGCAATTCCTATGACAATCTGCCCCACGACAATGAGAGTGAGGAGGAGGTCGGGCTGCTCCACATTCCAGCCCTTGTGTCTCCGCATTCAGCCGAGGATGTTGACTTGAGCCCACCGGACATCGGAGTAGCCAGCTTGGATTTTGACCCAATGTCCTTCCAGTGTAGTCCTCCCAAGCCTGAATCAGAATGTCTGGAGAGCAGTATTTCCTTTTTAGATTCACTAGGATACTCCAAGGATAAATCCTGTGCCAGTAAAAAGGATGTAGAAGCAGGTGGTAGCCAGTCTCAGACGCCAGGAAGCACTGCAAGCTCTGAACCGGTCTCTCCTCTTCAGGAGAAACTGAGTCCGTTCTTTACTCTGGACTTGAGCCCAACCGAAGAGAAATCATCTAAGCCATCCTCGTTTACAGAAAAGGTTGTCTATGCTTTCTCCCCAAAGCTGGGAAGGAAATTAAGCAAATCACCTTCTATGAACATATCTGAGCCAATTTCAGTGACCCTTCCACCTCGGGTGTCAGAAGTCATTGGTGCAGTCTCAAATCCTGCAGCTCAGAACACATCGTCTCCAACCTGGGACAGAAGTATTGAAGAAAGTGATGTCACAAATAGATCCCCCACCCAGATAGTAAAGATGAAAACAAGTGAGAGGGAGGCCCAAGAAGGATGCGAATCTGACGTCCAGCCCCTGGGCCAGGCGGCTGCTGAAGAAATAGAGTTGCCAGGGAAGGAGGAGCAGTCTGTCTGCAGCAGTCAGAGCAAGGCTGTGGCTGCTGGACAGACTCAGACAGGTATCGTTTGTTTTCCTCCATTCTTTCTTTAAGTTAAGAGGGATCGTTGATCCTGTGTACCACCTGTGCCTTCTAAGAGAGAAATTTGCTCCACAGCTAGTGTGTAATCAAAGAGGATGCTGTTCTGGGAGGTGCTAATGGCTCAAAGCCCTACATTAAAAGCCAGTGGAACAAAACTCCCCACAGAGACAGTAGTCCTGCCTCAGACTTTCACAAAAGTCCCCTTCTCTCTTTGGACAGTCAGAATTCATGGATGATTTTTGCACACATTCATAGCTCTTGATTATATTTTCCCTTGTCATAAAATACCTTTATGGTAGCCTTACAAGTTAGCAAGCCAGCCTACAGCCTCAGACGTTAGAAACTATTCTTAATCTTCAAGCACTTGAAGCCTGTTTTCTAAGCAGTCTTCTCTGAGCCAGGTGAGGGTTTGCTTTTTTTCACCCCCATCTCTGTAGCAACTCAAGAGGAGATTGCAGTCTTTCTAAACACTGCTTTCGTTTTTCTTCGGAAGCAGATGTGCTTTCTACAGCATTTGCATGTGGGATGGAAGATCATGGATTGCCATTGTGGAAGGCATCTGTTTTTTAATGATCAAATGGGGAGTGTTTGGCTTTCCATATAGGCTAACATAAGTTACCTTTTCACTCTCATTTTTTTTCCCAATTTCCCACTAGGAGCAGTTACCCATGACCCCCCTCAGGATTCCGTTCCTGTCAGTTCAGTCTCTCTTATCCCACCACCACCACCTCCGAAAAATGTTGCCCGAATGTTGGCGCTAGCATTAGCTGAGTCTGCACAGCAAGCTTCAACCCAGTCCCTGAAGAGACCCGGGATTTCCCAGACTGGCTACACAAATTACGGAGACATTGCAGTGGCTGCAACGGAAGATGCATTTCCCAGTTCCTACTCTAGCGTTGCTCTAGATAAAGCCTATTTCCAAGCGGATCGATCAGCAGATCAGTCCCAGCTGCAGAGCCGTGTGCCAGGGGACTGCGACGTGCCTCTCCAGGAGTCTGTTGCTGGGGAGGACCCTCCTTCCAGCACAGCTGAGTCTGGGGAGCAGCTCCACCAAGTGCACATAGCAGGGGAGCAGCCACAGCGATCCCACGTGTCTGGGGCCCCAGAAAAGGCCAGAATCACTTCGGTTGTACCAGACTCAGAGCGGTGTGACGATCACGTGAGTGTCCCTGAAGAACAGTCAGGGAAGACCAGTGTGCCGACTGTCTCCTTCGCGGATCAGGAAGAGCCTCCAGCCCGTTTCTGCAGCGGGGATCAGCCTCCTCCTTTTCTCGGTGCAAGTGTGGATAAGACCCATCACCCTTTAGAACCTGCAGACAAATCTCCCACACCTTCTGATTTGCCTAGGGACAAAAGCTACCCTCCTTCCAGGACCCCCGAAGATAATACCAGCATAGCCTCCATGGCTTACGTGACAGCAGCAGCTGAAATAAGCCCCAGAGAAGTCAACTGGGATGTGGTTGAACAGTCCACTACTGCTGGCTTTGCTGCCACTGGCTTTACTGCTGCAACCCTCCAGCGCACACAGAGAACTAACCGGCCCCTTCCCCCACCTCCTTCCCAGAGGTCAACAGAGCAGCTGCCAGTCGCGGGGCAAGTACAAGCAGCAGCCGGTATAGGATTAAGTAACTCTCACAAGGTAAGAAGGGGAGGAAGTCAGGGAGATGAAATACTCTTTTCCCAAAGGTATGTCATCTTCCAGCAGGGAGTGTTGTTATCTTTGAGTCAGATCCGACATTTACTTTTAAGTCCTGTGGCAGGTTTCCATGAAATAGTTTCCCTGTGTTCTTGGAATCTGCCTTAACTTTGTTGCTGATTTTCTCTTGGAGAAAGAAGCAGTTACTAGGTGGAACTCTTGCTTAACTGTGCCTGCTTCCTTTCCTTCCTAAAGCATCAAGCCTGTTCACAGGAACACTGAGAGATCCTGAGTAAAGAAGACCCAAGGGCTCTAGGTGTCAGGACAGCACCTGTTTTTGTTGTTGTTGCTGTTTTGTGTGTTTTCTTTCCCAGCTCCATCACTGACTTACTGTGACTTTGGGCAAGTTATTTAACACTGTCTGCCAATTCCTCACATCTGCACAGTGCAGATACTTAATTCTCAAGATGCTTCTAAGTTTCTCTGCCTTGCAGACTTCTTTGGAAGTATTGGAGATGATAGTGCCTTGGGATTCTTTGTTATTTTCTCAACAGTAACCAGATGATTGCTCCATAGTCAAGCAGTCTTGGATGAGAGAATGTTTTTTTTGCAGAATGTTAAAGTTTCTTCCTAATTTTCTAATTCTTAAAAAAAGTGCCATTGGTCACTGCTGGTCACCTTGAACAGGAAGGACTTAATTTCTAGTCCTAATGAAGGGTGCAACTTTTAGCAGCTACTTGTCAGGAATAGCAGATTTGAAGTATTGCTGTGAGGATCAAACTGGGCTCAGGAGTCTGTAGACGAGGCAGAGTAGGAGGTGGAGGAGGTATAGTAACCTTTGCCTTGAATGCCACCTTCGAAGGGTCACTGTATCACTCTTCCCTGTATTTGGGCTCTTAAAGCTACTGAATGTGCCGCTGTGAATCACTTCAGAAATCTCTCCATTTGACAGAATCCACTCTTGACAAGGTATTCTTGGTATTGAGACTAAGCTAGACCTATAGCCTGGGTATATACAAATATTTTTTAAGTTCAGCAGTACTATTTTAAATCTGTTTTGGTCTTAAGATGATGTCATAGTCAATGTTATGTCACATTTAAAACCTATCATAAACGAGAAAACTTTGGACTGTCCTACAAAAATGGCGATGGCTTTTGTGCCAAATGGTAGTATGGGCCTTCTTTTCCTGATAGTGGGGATAGGTCCAGTTCAGCCATGTAGCTTGAGAAAAGTTCAAAATGGCTGAAATAGCCTCTACTCGTGAGTTACAGATAGAGTAGTATTTGATTCCATGGGAGGCATAAAACTCATCATATTGTCATCTTTCATTAGGTTCAAGGTGTAGCTCCAGCTCCAGAGAGGCCACCTGAACCCCGAGCTCTGGATGAGCCTACACCTGTCTTTGTCAGTGATGGTAGCGCTGCTGCCCAGTGTCCCATGGCTACCGCTGCTCTCCAGCCAGGCCTGCCTGAGAAAGTGCGGGACAGCGCCAGGGCCCCACTGCTGCACCTGCGAGCCGAGTCTGTCCCCGTGCACTCCTGTGGCTTTGCTGCACCAGTACCCCCTGCCAGGACGGCAGAGAGTAAGCTCACTGCTGTCATGCACTCCAACAGTGCGGATGCCACCAGCAGTCCAAATTACCACTCCTTTGTCACTTCTTCATCGGCCTCTGTAGATGACGGGATGCCTTTGCCACCTCCTGTGCTACAACCCAAGCATGCTGCTCAGAAAATAGTGTACTCCTCCTCCTTTGCTAGGCCTGATGTCACCACCGAACCCTTTGGTCCGGAAAACTGTTTGCATTTCAGTATGACTCCAAACTGCCAGTACCGTCCCCAGAGTGTACCTCCACATCACAATAAAATGGAGCAACACCAAGTGTATGGTGCCAGATCAGAGCCACCAGCCTCTGTGGGGCCTCGTTACAACACATATGTGGCCCCAGGAAGAAACGCATCTGTACACCACTCCAAGCCATGCAGCCGGATCGAGTATGTGTCGAGCTCTTCTGTGAGGAGTACTTGTTACCCTGAAGATATTCCACCATACCCTACCATCCGGAGGGTCCAGTCTCTCCACGCACCCCCATCTTCCATGATTCGCTCTGTTCCCATTTCACGGACAGAGGTTCCCCCAGATGATGAACCAGCCTACTGCCCAAGACCCCTGTACCAGTACAAGCCATATCAGTCCTCCCAGGCCCGCTCGGATTATCACGTAACGCAGCTTCAGCCTTACTTTGAGAATGGACGGGTCCACTACCGGTATAGCCCATATTCCAGTTCCTCTTCTGGCTCCTATTACAGTCCAGATGGGGCCCTGTGTGATGCGGATGCCTACAGCACAGTACAGCTGAGACCCCTTCACCGCCTACCCAGTCGTGATTTTGCTTTCTACAATCCTAGGCTGCAAGGGAAGAGCTTGTACGGTTATGCTGGGTTGCCTCCTCGCCCACGGGCCAACATGACCGGCTATTTCTCTGGTAATGACCATCATGTAGTCAACATGGCGCCAGCTGCTGATGTAAAGCACACCTATGCCTCTTGGGATCTTGAAGACATGGAGAAGTACCGCATGCAGTCCATCCGCAGAGAGAGCCGTGCTCGGCAGAAGGTGAAAGGGCCTGTCATGTCGCAGTACGATAATATGACTCCAGCTGTGCAAGATGACTTGGGTGGGATCTATGTCATCCATCTGCGCAGCAAATCAGATCCTGGGAAAACTGGACTTCTTTCAGTGGCAGAGGGCAAGGAGGGGCGGCACCCACCCAAGGTCATCAGTCCTGAGGGAGATGACCGCTTCTACAGGAAGCACACAGAGCCAGAGTTAGACAGAACCCACGCCCACGCAGGGTATGGCAGCACGCAGGGAGAGAAACCCTCTCTCCCACAGAAGCAGAGCAGCCTGAGGAACAGGAGGCTTCACGACGTGGGTTGCAGCCTCCCTGAGCACAGGGCACATCCGGAAGCAAGCCATAGGCAGTTATGTGAATCGAAAAATGGGGCTCCTTTCCTGCAGGGAGCTGGACAGTTAGATTATGGGCCCAAAGGAATTCCAGACACGTCGGAGCCAGGGAGTTACCATAACTCTGCAGGGAAATATGGTCCAGCAGGTCCGGAGTCTTTGAGACTGAACCACAAGGAGGTGAGGCTTCCCAAAGAGCTGGAGCGGCCTCGAGCCAGGCAGCCTCCGGCCTCAGAGAAACACCCCAGAGACTGCTACAAGGAGGAAGAGCACTTCACACAGTCCACGGTCCCACCTCCTAAGCCCGAGAGGAGTCACAGCCTCAAACTCCATCACACCCAGAACGTGGAGAGGGACCCCGGTGTGCTGTACCCATACCAAACACATGGCAAGCGCCAGAGCAATATGACTGTCATGTCCCAGTATGACAACCTGGAGGATTACCACTCCCTGCCTCAGCACCAGAGGGGGGGCTTTGGAGGGGGAGGCCTGGGGACGTACGTGCCCCCTGGCTTTCCCCACCCACAGAGCAGGACATACGCGACAGCTTTGGGCCAGGGGGCCTTCCTGCCCACAGAGCTGGCCTTGCAGCATCCTGAAACACAGGTCCACGCAGAATGAGCCCTGGGAGCAATAGAGTCGAAGCAGTCTCTGCTGGACAGTGGACTGTTCTATTTTTTTCAATAACCAAAAAGATTAAAAAAACAAAAAAAAAATGCTACAACCCCCTGGTCACATTTAAAAAACATAATAAAAGTAAACAAATCAGCATCTCCCCCCCCCCTTCCCTGCCTCATTACCACCTCTTCCATCTATAGACTGTATCGTTTTTGTCTTTTAAAAGCGAGCTGAATGGTTGTAAAGCACTGTGTTGGAAACTGAGTAAAGACTTTGTCAGAGACCACACTTGCCACATAGGGCTAATTTGTAAGAGCCTGAGGGCTGCCTGTAGCTGAATTTGAACCTAACTCTCTCTTGGCTTCTTAGTCTTTGCTACCAAGTCCAGAGCAGTTTGCATCTGTTTCCTGGTGGGCTGTGACACTTACTGTTGTGTTCCCCCTTCTTCTGCAGCTACACAGCTTGCCCAGTGGGATGCTCCCTCTTCTCCTTCATTAGCCCTCGGCTGAGAAGGGGCTTGTGTGTTAGATGAGAGTGGAAGGAAGCTCTTTGGTCCTTCAGAACAATCAGTCAGACAATTAGAAGCATGACGGTAAAAAGCAGGGAAGTCTTTAAATTAAACATACTAAAGAGTCATCATAAAACGTGGGACCATTCGACTCAGGCTGAACTGTATGCTCTTCCCAGTCTTTCTTTCCATGCTTGTTCCTCACAGTTCAAGAACAGGCTCGTACCACTGCAGAAGGCTTATTTTGTTTGTTTGTTTTTTTAAGTTAGAATTTGAGGAAACTTCTTAGGTGGGAGAAAGTGAAGTTCTCATTGTCATTGCACTGTGTTAGCAGCAGAAAGTTGTCAGTGCTTTGAATGTGTTGCCTGCCTTCAGGGTTTCGTGCTCAACAACGTTTGGTAAATGAGAATCTCAGTACAAATATTTCAGACCCCATTTGTTCTCTTAAATTAGCAACTTGCTTTTTTTTTTTTCTTTAATTAAAAAAAATCAACATGGTTTGGATAAACCCACATTATTTATCTTGGCCATAAATTTACATGTTAAATTTTGTTTCTGAACCAGGATACAGGATCCCTGGGAATGTAGCTGTGTCGTCTGTTAGGAAACTGCTAGTTCCCACAATAACCACTTCTACACAGCCCCTCTTCAGCGGAGGCTTTCCCAGGCAACCGCTGTTTATGTCCTGAGCAGTTACATAGACTTCACTTCCTCTGGTCTTGTGAGATCAGTCTTAACATAACTGTCATTACACCAGCATTTCAGGTACAGCTCTTTATAACTTCGTGAGCATGTGACTTTGTTTTGAAAGCTTCATTCCTTATTATAGTAAGAACAGGACACTTCTCTAGCTCAACTCCATTCTGTTTCCTGAGTCCACCTCGCCACAGATACGCCAGACTAGACCAGCAAGGCAGTCCTGAATTTACAATATAAGGTTAGGATATCGTTTCATTCCATAACTCTTAATAATACTTGAGTTTTATACATTCGTACATTTTAAATACTCACTTTATAGAAGACACTAGGAGATGTCATTCCATTTAATGGATGGTTGCTGCTCTGGCTTTTTAGAACTTGGAATTAACTTTTATTTAGGGCAAAGGAAGAAAATTTTTAAGAGGCTAAAATCATGCTGCTATTGTTGCAAAAAAAGTCATTACATTATAAGAATTTATATTTAGTAAAAGAAAAAGTTTTAAGAACAACACAATTTATATCTGGAAGTACTCTATAAGGTCTTCTTTTGTTTCCCAGAATTAATTGGAGGGCTGAAATAAAGACCATGGTATAATTCTTGAGCCGGTGGTGATAAGGGACAAGGTCTGTGGGAGGTTAGGCCTTTACATGGAAGGTGGAAGCCCAGCTAGCGTAGTCAGAACGTTGGAAAGTCTGGTAGGAAAGTTCCCCTTGGCACACGGGCACATCCGCTGCTACATACTGGACTTTGCTCTTTGGTGAATATGTAGCAATTATTTTTTTTTAACCATGACCATCTTTTTGTCAAGTAGGCAACTCTTTGTCCCTTGGAGAGCACACCAGCCCTGCAGCTTCTCACCAACTGTGGAGGTTAGGAAGAGAAGCTGGTGTGCACATGGCTGTAGTAACCGAGGGTCCAAAATGAAGTGGCAGAGGAAGGCCAGTGCAGCTTTAATGTTTGTGGATTTGTTGTCACACACATTGTTCACTCCTGAAGCTAAAGTCCCTTTTATAAATATGAAGGTTAATTCCTCAGAAAAACTCCTTTATTAATAGTACTGTGGGTTTTGAAGTATCAGGTAATTATTTTGAATAGAGAATGGCGACTCAAATTACAGAAGTGTTGAAACACAAACTTTAGATCCAATCTAGAGGTGTTTCGCTCAGTGTATGTAGCAAGAGCCTTAACTTTGGATTTGGTTGTCTAAAAGACCCTGCCCACATTTTCCCTCTCTGATCCTGAGGGGTAGACATCGGATGGCAAATCACTGTGAACCGCTTACCTCGGCGTCGTTCCCCCTGCGGTGTGACTTCACAAATAGGGCCAGTGAATGTTACTGCTTTCAAGTGTTGCCATGGAGCATTGCCATCAAGGGACTGGAGCGCCTTATGCATGCAACCCATCATCCTTTAGATGTTCTCAGAGCCGTGTCTCCAGATTTTACATTTGGGGCAGAATTCTGATTCCTTAGTGTAGTTTGAAGTATTTACTGTTTAGGCCCTGGCAGTCTGGCTGGAAACTTTCCTACCAGCCCCACAGATGCCATTTTCTTCTTAATAGATTTTATCTGAGCCTTATTTCTTACTATATTCACTTAACATGAAAGTTTTAAACATGAAAGTTCCTGGGTTGGTCCCAAGGGTAGGGCCTGCACGTTTCTTATACTAGCAAAGCATTTTTTAAAATTTAGGGTGAGGTTGAACATTTTTAGGGCTAACTATGTAAAGAGGGGCCTTTCACATGAGAGGGGGTACAGTAGGTGATCATGCTGTAAGCAGTAATAACATATCCATTGTAAACTTGAAATTTGCCCCTTTAGTTAAAGCAGGAGTCTGCCAAGTCCAGTTTCTCCAG
Organism: Lepus europaeus; assembly: GCF_033115175.1. NCBI lineage: Eukaryota > Metazoa > Chordata > Mammalia > Lagomorpha > Leporidae > Lepus > Lepus europaeus. Next base: position 118,432,626 of record NC_084833.1, on the reverse strand, counting down.
CCCTGTCAGTCACCCATGTGGTAAAGTTAGCAGAGTCTCGCCTGAGCAGAGTGTGCAAGGAGATCAGTTGAGAGAGCGAAGGTATGTCAGAAGGTGACTTCCAAATGGTGAGAGGCATGTGAATCTCAGTGCTATGTGTTCCGGAGGTGTCAGGCATGGTGTGTCGTAACGTGTGCAAGATGGTGTCAGTGTGCGCAGAGGGTCTTTATTCCTTACCTGATAAGTACTGTTAATGTTCAAAGAATAAAAATGGTTGTTTTACAGTTTAGATTCTGAGATAGCAAAACCTGATTTTTTCAACCATGACCTGCATGAGAGAAGCATCCTAGGAAGTCTTAGGTCATACTTTTGAGTTCTTAACGTTAATTTATATAGTGGTTTTTTTTTTTTTTTACGTTTTAATATTTTTTTGTGAACTGGTGTAAATTGTTAATGCATATAAGCTTATGTATTTTTGTAAATAGTTTTGTGATTTATTTCTTGCCCTGTATGTAAATATTTAGAACCTCATTTCTTCCAAACTTATTTGAAGCTGAGTTGTGGGTTTGGGGTTTTGGTTGGTTGGTTGGTTGGGGGGTGGGAGAGAAGGGGTTTTGTACTTGGAGATATCTTGTGGTTTAAAGCAAATGTCCCACTGAAAGCAATTCAAATATCAACAGAATTATTTCAGGTTAAAACAGACTTCTGTGTGTATTGTGTTTCCTTTTTTACCTAATATGATCTGTAGTAAAACAGATGGGGAGTAATTTGGACCAAAAGAAGTGTGTTGTGTGTAACATGGGCTGTTACACCCACGGGGATATTATCTGAGGAAAGGGGTAGAACTGCCCCCTGTGTTTTTGTTTTTTTGTTTGGTTTGGTTTTTATCTGTTTTTCTCAGTGCACTGCCTGGCCAGATGTCCCCCAGGCCAACTCTAACCTCCTTCGGGCTGTACAGGCCTCTCACTCTGCACTGGGAAGTACAGGTGACCTACAACCTGAGGGCTGTCCTCAGGGATACGCGCTGCTGCCGTCTGGCTCCCACGGTAGCAGTTCCCAGGAAGCCGAATCGGCCTCTCCTCTCAGCGTCTTCCAGAACGGGATTGTGAATAAAAAACACATTTTAAAAAGATTCTCACACAGCATCTTGAATGTCCCATTTTCTTCTCAGAATGAAATGACCAGAACAGAATCACCTAAACCAGGCCACCTGTCGTAAGCTGGCTTGTGACAAACTTCCAAAAGTTCATGGAAAATGTGTGGCGTTAAAAAACTCTGCATGGATTTCAGTTTGGTTTTGCACGAGAACGTGACTTAATTTCAGTTTTCCACGGGCTCCTGGGGAGTCCCCTCATGCAGTGAGACAAGGTGCTGTAGACTGGAGCCGTGTGCTACAAGTGGCCTAGCTGCCTTCTGCAGAATTCTCAGCCATTTCAGCATCGACCTGGCCGACCTCTCTGCACAACAGTAGCACGTCGAACTCCATGTCAACATATATCAGGACTTTAGGAGGGGACCCCAAGTATTTGACTGTTGAGCATTGACTCTTCCTACTGCAAGTTAGAAACTGCAAATCATTCTTCATTTAAATGTAGGAGAGGCCTGTCCATTTTGGCCAGCAGTAGGGAGGGTGTCCTGCTTGTTTCAGATGACCCTGGTGAGCTGGCCACCTTTCATATGCCTGTATGCCACCCCCCAGACTCACAGGTAGAACATTTGCTTCAATAAACACTCCCGGGCCTGAGTGTGTGCCTGTGGCGACTGCTCAGATGAGGTAGAAGACCCACGTTTCCGCTGAGTCTTTAACTTCCTGGACTCTGCTTTCCATGCCAGCTGTTTCATCACCAAGTTTCCTTCATACTGAAGAAAATACGGCACGCACCTCTTCACGTGTGTATATATAATTGATGGATCACTGATAAATACACTAGTAATGCTGAAGATTTTAGGGAAAGGCGTGTTTTAAAGTAATACTCTCCACTACAGGAAAGTTGGCTCCTGAAGCCAGCAGAAACAGAACATGCAGGTGGCCACATTTTCCGCATAGTTAGGTGTTCCTCTGAAAAGTGTGAGATGTAAGTATTTACGGGATATACTCATACTGCTGCGGGTTTACTGAAAGACATCATATGTATGGATTACTGCACAATGGTGATACCCTCAGACACACAGAGAGCCGGCGCTGCGGCTCAATAGGCTAATCCTCCACCTGCGGAGCCGGCACACCGGGTTCTAGTCCCGGTTGGGGCATCAGATTCTGTCCCGGTTGCCCCTCTTCCAGGCCAGCTCTCTGCTATGGCCCGGGAGTGCAGTGGAGGATGGCCCAAGTCCTTGGGCCCTGCACCCACATGGGAGACCAGGAGAAGCACCTGGCTCGTGGCTTTGGATCAGCGCAGTGTGCCGGCTGCGGCGGCCATTGGAGGGTGAACCAATGGCAAAAGAAGACCTTTCTCTCTGTCTCTCTCTCACTGTCCACTCTGCCTGTCAAAAAGAAAAAAAAAAAAAAAAAAAAAGAAGAAAAGAAAGTGTTTGCTTGCCAAATAGTCCAACACCAGTGCCTTTTTATTTTTGTGCCTTTTTAGAAGTTTTCTATATCCTTTGCTTTCTGCTGTTACTTCTTGCTACTGGTAACAAACTACCTGTAAATGTTCCTTCCTCTTCCTCTTCGCTTTGTGACTCTTGGAAAGGACAGAAGATTGTCAAAATGGTGAGTAAAAGAAGTTCGGAACTGGGACCTGAAAGATTACCCTGGATTGTATGGAATTTGTGTCCTCTTTTCCCTCCCTCCCTCCATTTATTTGAAAGGCAGAGTGAAAGGGATCTTCCATCCACTGGTTTACTCCCCAAATGACCACAACAGCCAGGGCTGGGCCAGGCCGAAGCCAGAAGCCAAGAACTCCCTCCTGGTCTCCCATATGGATGGCAGGGGCTCAAGTACTTGGGCCATCTTCTGCTGTCTTCGTAGGCACATTAGCAGGGAGCTGGATCGGAAGTGGAGCAGCCAGGATTCAAACCAGCCTGCTGAAATGGGACACCGGCATCACAAACATCGGCCTCATTTACTGTGCCTCAACTTCAGCCTCTCATCTATTTCTTACTACCCAGGGCTTCATGATCTTGAGTATCTAGGTTTGATCTTGAGCACTTGAGTAGCTAGGCTTAAGAAAGATGTTACTGTATAAGGTGGTGAGAAAGAGTAAGTTTACCCTGAATTTGAGAAAGCTGGTGAGACACAATAGTGTTTCCCTGTTAATAACTGCAGGGTAATCCCCCACAGAAGATGTTTTAACATCCACAGCAAAGAAACAATGCCATGCTGACACGTAGAAACATCAGAACTTTTCAATTAGTGTTTTTTTAATGCCCTAAAATTTTTTTTGAAAAGCATCCTGGGATTTCTTGGCCACTAGTTCATGTTTTAAACTCAGCAAGTAGTGCTCAGACCTCAGAATCCATAGAACACCTGGAGAGAGGGCAAACAAGATGGCATGAGCAACCACCAGGCAGTCTGATCAGATCGGCCTGGGATCGGCCTCAGGATTCTGCATTTTTGCAACCGTGCCGTGAGATTTAGAGTGTAGTTGGCTAAACTGTTGCTAGTGTGTTTTTAAAGTCCCTTCTCTCAAAGGGAACCTGTCTATAGTTTGTTGAGCTTTACCACTATTTTCCAATTCGCATATTGGTTTCACATCATGTTGGTGACATTGGAACAGAAATTTGATTTCTCTGTCCCCCTTTTAAGTAAATAACTTAGCTGGAAGGCAAAGGACACAGATCTTCAATCTGTTAGTCTGTTTCCTAAGTGACTGGGAGATCCAGAGCTGGGCCTGGCCAGTCAGGAGCCCAGAAATCAATCCAAGTGTTCCAGATGGGTGGCAGGAACCAAAACACTTGCACCATCACCTGCTGCCTCCCAGGGTACACATGAGCAGGAGCTGGAGTCGGCAGTGGAGCAGGGACTTGAACCAAGGCACCCCTAATGTAGGACGCAGACATCCCAGGCAGCAAATGCCTGCCCCACCTCCTTCTGTTTAAATATTAACTAGTTTCATGTACAACAATGATATGTAAAAACTAGAACTAACTGAGCTGGATAATGTGGAAATAATTCATTCTCTACAGGTGGTCAAGAGAAAGCATTACTGTGTATATAATTGCCTCCCATTACATGCCTACATAGTATAGTGAAGCAGGTATGCACTTAGGCTGGTTAGGAAGTGTGGCTGGTAGGTGTCTACTGTTTGGGCAGTCAGTTGTTTCAATACTGTATTCATGGAAAACAGATACAGCTCTTCAAATCAAGCAATGTAGCTACCCTCACCAAAACTCCCACAAGAACTACTTTCACATAATCAGCTTTTTTGACTCTTAGTTTTAAGTACTTCTATCATTTGCGGAAAATAAAACAACAAGGTTTTCAACAGCTAACAGTAACTAACATGCTCACTGTACTATAGTGCCAGTCACTGTTGAAGGCATTTTGTGTCTGTTGTCTTATACGTTGCCTGTAGCCCATCAGCTTCCAGCTGCAATAAAGCACATGAAAGTGAGGCACTTTACCTGCAGCCATAGGCCAGAGTTGCATGGAGCTGAGATTTAGGCCCAGGCACCTGGCCGGCTTACACGCTGATAAAAGCAGACATCAGGGTTGGGTAGTTGAATCCCGGCTGCTACTTAACTGATCCTAAGCTCCCCACTAAACTACCGGAACCCTCTATAATGGTTTCTAAAATTCTAAGCCAGGGCTTTCCCGTCTCTAAAATAGAAGTAATAATAGTACCTAAGACTTGCTGTGAGGACTAAATTAGATAATAGGCGGTTCCAAAAGGCTTAGCAGGGGAGCAAGCACTGAGTGAAAGTTACCTGGGCCAGCGCCGCAGCTCAATAGGCTAATCCTCCACCTTGCGCCGCCGGCACACTGGGTTCTAGTCCTGGTCGGGGCGCTGGATTCTGTCCCGGTTGCCCCTCTTCCAGGCCAGCTCTCTACTGTGGCCCGGGAAGGCAGTGGAGGATGGCCCAAGTGCTTGGGCCCTGCACCCGCATAGGAGACCAGGAGAAGCTCCTGGCTCCTGGCTTCAGTTCAGCATGGTGTGCCGGCCGCGGCGGCCATTGGAGGGTGAACCAACGGCAAAAAGGAAGACTTTTCTCTCTGTCTCTCTCTCTCACTGTCCACTCTGCCTGTAAAAAAAAAAAAAAGTGACCTGGATTTCTTACCGTGAAGTGGTACGAGACCATGCAGCCGGTGAATGGAAGAGGATTATATTATTCTTAGATAACTGTATCATTGAGAATTTAATTGGGCCTTGTATGGTGGCACAGTAGGTTAAGCAGCTGCCTGCGTTGTCAGCTAATGCACCTGGGAAGGCAGCAACAGATGGCCCAAGTGCTTTTACCCTTGCCACACTGGGAGACCAGGATGGGCTTCCTGGCTCCTGGCTCCTGGCTTCAGCCTGGCCCACGCTTGGCTGTTGGAGCCATTTGGAGAGTGAACCAATGCATGGTGGATCTCTTGTCTCTATGTACGTGGATCTCCCTCTCTGTCACTCTGCCTTTGAAATATATACATAAATATTTTTAAAAAGAGCTGAATCAATTTTCTTGTATCACTAAGAATTTATTAAGGAGCAACCTTTGAAAAACAGTGTTCACATGGTTCACATAAGAAAATATGCTTGTCTTTTAACTTTTTCCCTGAACTTTTATAGAATTATGTATTTTTATTTGAAAGAAAGAGATTATCCACTGGTCACTCCCCCACATATTCACAACAGCTGGGACTGGGCCAGGAGGAAGCCAGGAGCCAGAAACTCAATCTACATCTTCCATATGGTGGCAGGGACCTAACAACTTGTGCCATCACCTGCTGCCTCCCAGAATACCCAGTAGCAGGGAGGTTCACTCGCGATGCCGCAACGTCAGCCTCTTCTGTTAAACACATTTCTCCTGACTTTCTTAAGACTTAAGGTCTTTAAAGCAAAACACTTTTCCAGAGAAGTGATTTTAATGATTTTTTGATCAGTTGGCAGGTAATTGATCCTAAGTGTTTTGCATTTATTAACTCATTAGTCTTCCGAACAGTTATGTGAAGTAGAATCCTTACGTTTATTGCCACCTGCAATAAACAGGCCCAGATGGTTTACGTAATGGGTTTGGGTCCATACTGCAGAGGTTAAGCGGAACCCAAGCCCAATCTCCTAACTCCAGAGCCTGCAGTTTGCGTCTCTGCCACGTTTCTGCCCACGGTGGGTCTCCAGGTGTGGTTAAGTGAAAAGGCAGCCCAGAAGTAAGACAAATCATTGCTGCACCCAACTCGGCAAGCCCTAGCCTCATCCTGCCTGACCACAGGAAGGATGCCTGCAGTGTGGTGGGCCATGTGCTAGGAGGGGAGGTGAGCTGAGAGCCATTGCCCTCTGCTATGAAGCTCCACTGTCACTCAGACCCTCCCCCAACTTCAGTCACTGACCACAGCAGCACCAGCGAGAGCAATGCTTTAGCTTCCTGCTGCTGAAAGCCACGCTTACAGCCTCCTGCGGACAAGCTCAGGACCACCTGGAGGGGCAGAGGAGATTGGCAGGTTGCCCAGGGAGGGGTTCTTAGGGACCCCATAGCAGTGGCAGAGGGTGGCCCTTCACCCACAGGTTACTGGTCAAAGATTAGGGAGCTAGAGAAGCTTCATGAAGTAAGGAGAGGGAACGTCCTCTGGCTCTGGAGAGAGGGAGGATGGCTTGCAAAGGGGCAGGGGCACTCCCTGAGTGCTGAGAGTCTGGGCCAACCACCCTCCCTCTGCCTGGCCTCCACGGCCTCACCGACTGCCTGTCCTTCCATAAACCTGTCAGGTGCACTTCTGTCCTGGCCTTTGCACTGCACAACATGCCTGCCCCTGGATTGCTCAGGCTCCAGATGTGGCTCCCTCCCCAAGTCTGTTCCTACTGTCACCCCTTAGAGATGACGCCCCAGGACCACCCTATCTAAAATAGCATCTCATCACTCCCAGAGCCCCGACCTCACTCCATTTCTTAAGTTATGGATTTTTCATTTATATTTCCTCCAGGATTTGAAATCAAAAAGGACAAGAGATTTGTCTTCTTTGCCATTATATCCTAGTGCCTTAAACAGTGCTACAGCATAGCGTGTGCATGGCTATATGTGGAAGAAATCAATTGGCCATGGTAATGCAGTGTAAGTGTGTCCTCAGGGACCCTTTGTACTGGGTGCTGGAATACAACAGCTTGTTTTGCTTCTGTACAGAGGATGAATCTACCCCATCATTTGGTTTAGCTTTATATGTGACAGCCACATCTGGACTGCTGGTGTTGGCTGGTGATCCCGGAAGGAAAGACAAGCAGGCCTAAATGATCTAAAATTCAGCTTCCAAAGTGACTAAACTGCTGAGGGGATCTGTTGGGACATCTCTCTAAGGGGGATCAGCTTTGAGATGTGTCTGGCAAGTAGGGACAGAGGGGTTGTTTGGAGTAGAGGGAGGATGATGTTATGAATCTCTGTAGGGACTTTCTCTTCCCACACCTGCATCCGCCTTGCAAAGTATCTGAGGACGTGGAACTGAGAAGATTGCTTTTTTTAAGATTTATTTATTTATTTATTTGAAAGGCAGTTACAGAGAGGCAGAGGCAGTGAGAGAGAGAGACAGAGGTCTTCCATCCGCTGGTTCACTCCCCAGATGGCCACAACAGCCAGAGCTGCACCAATCCAAAGTCAGGAGCCAGGAGCTTCTTCGGGGTCTCTCATGCAGGTTCAGGGACCCAAGCACTTGAGCCATCTTCTGCTGCTTTCCCAGGCCATAGCAGAGAGCTGGATCAGAAGTGGAGCAGCCGGGACTCGAACCGGCACCCATGTTGATGCCAGCACTGCATCCCATAAAGGCAGTGCCTTTACCCGCTATGCCACAGCACAGCCCCAGGAATGCTTTTTTTCTAGGCCTTCAGCAACCTTGAAAGAGAAGGCAACATGAAGGCTTAAGTATTTTTCAACAAAGATACAGAGCCTGTGTACTGAGTCGGGAGAATTTATGAATGTAGTGACTGAGTTCCTGTGTGCATGTGTTTCAGAGGAGATAACATAGCATTGATGCTACCTAGGCCCTAACAGTTCCCGGGACTCCAGGAACCCCAAATGCCCTTGGGTCCCTGGAGCCAGAAGAACTCTCTGAGTTCTCATTGTTGCCTGGCCCCTCCACACCACTTGATGTGACCCTGGTGGGCGTTTCTTCCTACCAGTATCTGTCGTTGTCAGGGTACCAATGGCCGTGTTGTCTCTTTGATGCTTTTCAGTCTTCTCTTTAAAGGCCAGAATGTGGAAGGTGCTTCCTTGAGGCTAGGCAGACAGAGCCAATGTTGGACTCAAAAATACTGTGCTGCACCAATCACGAGTGAGCGATCCATGAGTGACCAATGCTGTCATTCTCCTCTAAGGTTAGCACCACTTGGCTTTTGGGACTGATTCCCTCTTACAAAAACGGGCCCCCATTTTCTCCTTGGTTAGAGAGTGTGTCTCACTGCGGGTTCAAAGCCCTCCTTATTAACCAGGAAGATGCCGCACGGGGTCCTCGGCAGCGCACCCAGCTAACCTGTATCCCATACGGCAGTGAAAGCCAGGAGACTTGGGAGCCAGCTGACAGCACGTGAGCCAGCGGAAGCTCTGAGAAGGCAAGGGCTCGGACTTACTCTGATCGATTTATCCTAGATAGTGGAGATAGTCAGTGATGGGCGGTCATCGGGCCAGGGTATCACAGGATGGAGACTCTGGACAGGCAGCTGGAGCAAATATGGCAAGTCCCTGCCAATCCTGAGGTTTTGTGATACTTGTGAAGTCCCCCAGGCCACCTAGATGCCACCTGGGACTATCTGCCTGCTGCCAGTGAGTGCACAGCTCTCCAACCTGAAGTGCTCCCCCTGCCCCTCCAAAGACGGACACCAGACTTCAGTTCAATGCGGACTGCTCAGCCTGGCCTGCAGGGCCCACCCTTCTGCCTCCATCTGCTCTCCCAGGTTCCTTGTAGAGAGCCGTGCCCTTGGCCTGGAAGACCCCTGCCCAGGGGAGGCCTCGTCAGCCGCTGATCTTACTTTATCACCCAGGCCTTCTGGAAGACCCAGTCTGGGGAAGCCTCTTGGTCATGCCACCCTCCTAATTCTCTCAGCAGCACCCTCACTCCAGAGTCATTTCTAATGACTGATTAGTCTACCAACCATCTCTGCCTCTTCACTACTTTGTGAGCTCCGTAGCACGTGGCATGCGGGATAGATCAGGTAGGTTTGTTAAATACACAAAGTTTCAGAAGGCAAGGGAACGCTGAAAACAACAGCTTTAACACACTCGTGTCTTAGCTCAGCCCCACAGCAAAGGGCATTCCCTGTAGCCACCAGGAGTCGCTTCCAATGCTGTGTAGGAATTGGCATCTCTAAGCAGCCACCAGAGGGTGCTATTGACACATTCTTTCTTCACACACATTCCCCTTTACTGAAAAGGTTCCCAGATTGAATAGGTGAGTCAGGGTCATTCTTCGTCATCTCTTTGTACCCTACTTTTACCTGAGCAGTGTTTCTAAGATTTATTTATTTATTTATTTGCGAGGCACAGAAAGAGGGAGAGACAGAGAGGTCTTCCATCTGCTGGTTCACTCCCCAATTGGCCACAACAACCAGGCCTAGTCCAGCCCAAAGCCAGGAGCCAGGAGCCTCTTCTGGGTCTCCCACGTGGGTGCAGGGGCCCAAGGATTTGGGCCATCTTCTACTGCTTTCCCAGGCCATAGCAGAGAGCTGGATCAGAAGAGGAGCAGCCAGGACTCAAACCAGTAACCATATGAGATGGTGGTACCGCTGGCAGAGGCTTAGCCTACTACATCACAGCGCTGGCCTCCTGGAGCCGTTTTAAGGGCAGTGACCTGACAGCTAATACTGAGAGCTGATGTGTGTATTTTTGGAAAAAGCCCTGAATAAAGAAGGGCAAATGGAATAGGCTGGGTAAAACTCCAAACACCAAGTGAAGCTTTGATTTTGTTAAAGAGGTTTCCCTGTTTCCAGGAAGATTCATGTTTTAAAATTCTGAACTATTATTTACCGTCACCTTTTGGAGAATGGCATGAAACAGCTGCATTCCACTGTATTCCATTCTATACTCTCAGGTCCAGGCAGGGCTATTGAGCCCCAACAACTTCCAAACCTGGATGCGCCCCTGCAAAGCTTTCTACAAAGATAGATTCCTCTGCCTGTCCCACTAGGTGGCTGTGGGCACAGACACTGTGCTGTGAGCAGAGCTTCCCAGGCGACCAAGCCCCTCATGCTTCACAGCCCGGTCCCTGGAGCAGATCCTTCCAGCCTCGCTTCTTGCACCTGCCAGTCCTGCCCTCCAGTTCTGGTCCCAGTCCCCATCCTCAGATGATGCCATGAAGCTCATGGGTTGGATTGTTTCTAACCGCAGAATTGCTTAAGAGATCCACGCCATGCCACGGCACGAGTCATGGTCAGAGTTCTAAGGAGACACAGCATCAGCTCACAGGACACGTTATCTATAGAACGTTTGCCTGGAACACGTTTCTGGAAACCTCGTCTAGCTGAACGTGGTCTGAACTAGGTGTAAGACAGGTATGGCTTTGGTCAGGGCCTCTGTTAATTAACTATGTGACTGACTCATCCCACACAAAACCTGAGCACCTCGAGCATTTGTAAGGTACTCACTCCGTCTCCTAAAGCCTCCATCACCCTGAATGCCCTGAAAAGAGTGAAGTAGTCACGGTTTCTTCACATAAGGAAAAGAACAGTAGCATTGGATCCAGTAGAAAGTGAGAACTGATCTAATAATGCCATGCAATATTTAACCACTTCCATCTATTATAAAAACTTGTTTGCAATGAAAATAATACGAATTGTTCACTTTCAAAGTCAAACAGGATCACAAGTCTTCTGCTACACTAGCAATTTCCATCGATTTCCCAGTTCCTAGTTTCCGGAGACAATCTTGTTCAACCATGTTAGACGTTGCTTCTGTCTGGTATTTACCACGCTGTTTCTGAACAGTGTGCTAGTTCTTGATTGTTTCCGGTTTCTCCCCCTAAAGAGGAGTATGAAGAGGACACTCACGCTAGTGCTGTGTTGCTCACTGCCCCAACGACACACACGTTCTCGTCTGTATTTTCCTCCCCGCGTCACAGCACAGAGCCCTACTAGCAATATTCATTATTCCCGCCCTTGGCCTCCGCCGTGGGTCTGTAAATCTCTCCGTATCGGCTGATCTGCTTCTTTGTGCATTTCCTTCTGCAGGCAGGTCATAGAGAGCTCTGCCTGCCGCTCCCTCCTGCTCGGGGCTGGACAGTCCGGAAGCCTGCTGGGTAGCAGGAGCACTGTGGGGGCACCCATTCCCTCTCTCTGGAGGCCACCACTTGTGTCCTGCACCCTGGCTGCCCGTGCACGGTTTCATTCCTGCCTCTTAATGGAAAAAAACTGCAAGTAATGTTTGTAACCTTCTGTGCCTGAACATATCTTTGTGCTCCATTCTACTCTGCTTGATGCTTTGGCTGAATATGCAACTCCAGATGAAAACCCTGTCCTGTCATTCTGATGGTGGTACTTCTGGTCTCCTGTGGTTGATGAGTCTGATGGCATTCTGTTCCTTGATCTTTACGTGGGGTATGTCAGAATGTGTGTGGAAGATGGAATGAAACTGGAGCAAAAAAAAAAAAAAAAGGAAATTCATGCATAGACTTGTGTAATACTCATTTTCCCTGAACTTTTTGAAGATCTCTCATCTGTGAACTAGTTTTCTCTTTGGAAACTTTCATGGATTTTTTTTTTTCCGCCTCTGGTGTTCTGAGTTTTAATGTTGATGTATCTTGGTATGGGTCATTTCACACTAACTGTGCCAGGTTTTTATGGCCTTTTCAATCTGCAAATGCTCATGTCCAGTCTCCAGTTCTGGAGAGATCAAAGTATCCTTTCTCTGATACTTTCAATGATCTTGTTTTCTTTCTTTCTCTCTTTCTTTCTCTCTCTCTCTCTCTCTCTCTCTTTCTTTCTTTCTTATTTATTTATTTATTTGAGAGGTAGAGTTACAGTCAGAGAGAGGTAGAGACAGAGAGAAAGGTCTTCCATCCACTGGTTCACTCCCCAGATGGCTGCAATGGCCAGAGCTGGGCTGATCTGAAGCCAGGAGCCAGGAGCTTCTTCCAGGTCTCCCATGTGGGTGCAGGGGCCCAAGGACTTGGGCCACCCTCCACTGCTTTCCCAGGCCATCAGCAGAGAGATGGATCGGAAGTGGAGTAGCCGGGACTTGAACCGCCACCCATGTAGGATGCTGGCACTGCAGGTGGCAGCTTTACCCACTACACCACAGCGCCAGTGGAGCAGCCAGGACTTGAACCGGTGCCTACATGGGATGCCAGCGCTCCTGATGGAGTCTTAGCCCACTTTACCACAGCGCCAGCCACTCAGTGATTTTTATTAATCCCTGTTACTTGGATTTTGAAATTTCAACATGGATCTTCAATTTCTCTTTTTTTCTCCCATTGTTCATTTCTGATATATTCTCTACTTTCTAAAAAATTTATTTAAAAACTAATACTAATATTGAATTTTTTTTACTTCTGCATTTTTTAAAGATTTATGTATTTATTTGAAATGCTGTTAGAGAGAGAGGGAGGGAAAAAAAGAGGGAGAGAGAGAGAGAGGAAGGGAGAGAGATAAAGAGAGAGAATATCTTCCATCCACTGGCTCGCTCCCCAAATGGCCAAAACAGCTGGGGCTTGCCCAAACCTAAGCCAGGAATAGGAGATTCATCCAGGTCTCCAATGTGTGTGCAGGGGCCCCAGGACTTGGGCCATCCTCGGCTGCTTTCCCAGGTGCATCAGCAGGGAACTGGATCAGAAGTGGAGCAGCTTCTCAGAGAGCTGCTTATGGGATGCCGGCACCGCAGGTGGAGGCTTAGCCTATCTCACCACAGCACCGGCCTCCCAGGACAATATTCTTGAGAGAGAGGAGCAAGAAGTGTCTGGACTTCAGCTGAATCCGTGGCTGGATTAACGGTGCCTGCCCTTTCCATCTAGAGAATTCTGTGGCCTTCTCTGCTGCCTGGGGCATTCTCTTATAAGGAAACCTGGGGGCTCCGATTCTAACCCTGAACCCACCAGGCTGCTCTCTGCTCTAATCTCCCCTGGCCCACTTCTGAGCCTGACTGCAGGGAAATGCAAGGAATCTTTAGAACCCACAAGGGTGAGTTCTCCTTTCCTGTTCCCATTGCTTTGCATGGAGGCCAAGCCAACTATTTGAAGCGCTAATCAAATGTCGCCAGGTTTCCTTGGGCTTCTTACAGGCTTGGACCATGGAGCAGAGTTTCCAGCTTTTCCATCTTCAATGCTACTTGTGGATTGAATGTACAAACATATGTATTTGTAAGATTTTTCTTTTCTAAATTAATTTTTAAATTTGAAAAGTCAAATAACTACAAGGAGTGTGCATACTTGTTAAAAATATAAGGCAGAGGGCCGGCGCCGTGGCTCACTATGCTAATCCTCCGCCTGCGGCGCCGGCATCCCATATGGGCACCAGGTTCTAGTCCTGGTTGCTCCTCTTCCAGTCTAGCTCCCTGCTGTGGCCAGGGAGTGCAGTGGAGGATGGCCCAAGTGCTTGGGTGCCTGCACCCGCATGAAGATCAGGAGGAAGCACCTGGCTCCTGGCTTCAGAACGGCATAGCACCGACCATAGCAGCCATTTTGGGGGTGAACCAACGGAAGGAAGACCTTTCTCTGTGTGTGTCTCTCTCTCACTGTCTAACTCTACCTGTCAAATAAATTTAAAAAATATATATATATATATATATATATGTATATATATATATGGCAGAGCAAGTAACTGAATACTATGAACTCATTACAGTTTATAAAAGAACATTCGTAATACCAATCATAACAATCGAAATCTCCATGTATGTTCCAAGAGCCCATCTTACTAATTCCCCCCTTTTGTCCCAAATTTCACTCTTGTGTAAAACCTGTCATATCATGAAATACAGTACATTGAAAAGTGCCATGCAGGTTTATTCCAGAGTGAACACCCATGTGGCCATTGCCAGGTGAAAGAAGTCCCTTTCAATCCCCGGCCTCTCTTCTGTGAACTTCCTGTATCAGCCAGCCCTTTATTACTACAACTAAATCCCGAAGACAAGCTACTTAAGCAGCAAGGAGCTGATTTTTTGGCTAATAGCTTTTTTGTTAAGATTTATATACTTGAAAGAGTTCCATGCAGACAGAGGCAGAGAGAGATGTTCTGTTCACTAGGTTGAAGCCAGGAACCAGGAGCTTCAACCAAACTGCATCTCCCATGTGGATGCAGGGGCCCAGGGACTTGGGCCATCTTCTGCTGCTTTCCCAGGCACATTAGCAGGGAGCTGGATTGGAAGTGGAGCAGCCGGGACTGGATCTGGCGCCCATATGGGATGCCGGCACTGCAGGCAGCAGCTTTATCCACTATATCACAGCACTGGCTCCTCCACTACCCATTTTTTGAGTATTTGTTTTTTTCTTAATTTCAAGAAGAGCTTTGCATAAGAATACGTAAAGGATAGGAACCCTTGGTTCATTTTGTGTGTTGCAAATGTCTTCTCCCACTCCTTGCCTCATCTTGTCACTCCCTCAATGGTCCATTTTAAGGAACCATATGTGAAATGTGATGTAGCCAGGTTCATCCATTATCTCCTTAATGGGCCATCCACCTTTGAACTTCCTTGTGAGCTTATTTCCTTCTGTCTGAATAACAACCCTCAGTATTTCCTTCAGTGTGGGCCTGCTAATGAATAACTCTCTTGATTTCTGTGTGGGAGAGTGTCCGTTTCACATTCATCCTTGAAGGTCATTTTCATTGGAGTACCCATGATTTTCTCTACATTGTCTGTGACTTCTGTTGTTTCTGTTGAGAAGTCAGCTCTAAGTTCAATCATTTCTCCCTCAAGCTGCATTTAAGATTTTCTGTTTGTTATTTTTAACATTTTTATTAAAATGTGCTTTAAAGTGGAGATGATATATAACGATATAGGTATAGATAAATTGTTTTCTTTTGTCTTTGGCTTAGAGTTGTAGTACTCCTTAAATATGTGGCTTAATATCTTTTGGCATTTTTGTGATGTTCTCAGTCATTGTCTCTCTAAATATTGTCTGTTTTTCATCTCCGCTCCTGAGATTCCAAGCGTCTGTGTGTTAGTCTCTTGCTTTATCACCGCTGCCTCTTACTCTTGTTGAAAGAAAAAAAGAGGCCGGTGCTGTGGTGCAGTGGGTTAATGCCCTGGCCTGAAGCGCCGGCATCCCATATGGGCACCGGTTCTAGTCCCAGCTGCTCCACTTCCGATCCAGCTCTCTGCTGTGGCCTGGGAAAGCAGTGGAAGATGGCCCAAGTCCTTGGGTCCCTGCACCCACGTGGGAGACCCGGAGGAAGCTCCTGGCTTCGGATCGGCACAGCTCTGGCCGTTGCGGCCATCTGGGGAGTGAACCAGCAGATGGAAGACCTCTCTGTCCCTGCCTCTCTCTGTAACTCTTTCAAATAAATAAAATAAATATTAAAAGAAAGGAAGGAAGGAAGGAAGGAAGGAAGGAAGGAAGGAAGGAAGGAAGGAAGGAAGGAAGGAAAAGAAAGAAAAAGAAAGAAAGGAAAGAAGGGTGTATAAAAAGGAGAAAGAGAGAAAGATTGATTCCTGGCAAGCTAAATTTAACAAGTTTCATTGAGTGAAGAATGATTTGTGAATTGGAAGCTCCTGGCCCCTGGCTTTGGATCTGCGCAGTTCTGGCCATTGCGGCCAACTGGGGAGTGAACCAGCAGATGAAAGACCTCTCTCTCTCTCTCTGCCTCTCCTTCTCTCTCTGTGGAACTCTGACTTTCAAATAAATAAATAAATAAATCTCAAACACACACACACACACACACACACAAAACGGGAGTGAGGCACACAAACAGCTTGACTGCTCCTAGTCTGGCGCTTGCCTTACCTGGACACGTGCAGGTCAGTCGGCAGCCTGGGGTTGGCTGGTGCTCAGCTGCTGCGATTGGTTCATACCTAGCCATGTTCTCCTACATGAGGTTTGCAACTTTGTCCACATACTGAAGTTGCAGTTCCCTGAAGAGGGACCCAAGGTAGGAGGCAGCCTCAGGGCACATTGAGTTTAATATTCTCTGTTCTGTATTTTTTGTTTCGTCTCTCCATGCTTCATTTTGAGCACTTTTTTTTTTTTGCCAGTCCATAAGTTCAGTAATTATCTTTCCAAATTCCTTACAGAGCACATCTGTTGAATTTTAAAAATGGACTTTGGTAATTTGCATTTCTGAAGTATTATATCTGAGGGCACTTCAAAAGGCTCATGGAAAGTAGAATCTGAAAATAAGTTTGTTTTGGTACAAAACAAATTGAAATCATGCATATATTTTTCAAAATAGACATTTTCCAGAACTTTTTGAGTTTTGCACCAAAATAAACATTTTTAAATTTTTTTTGAAGTATCCTCATGCGTGTGTGTGTGTATAATTTCCAGCTCTGCCACAATGCTTAAAATTGTCTTTTGTCATCTATTTCGAAGCCCACGTCGAGGGGTGGGCATTGAATGCATCAGTTAAGATACTTGTGTCCATGTCAGAGCACCTGGCTTCACTCTGACTCCAGCTTCCTGCTAGTGTGCACGCTGGGAGGCAGCAGGGGTGGCTCAAGAACTAGGCCCCTGGCTCCCGGCTCCCAGTTTTGACCTGGCCTGCCCCAACGGGGGTCACTGTGGGTGTCTGGGGAGTGCGCTAGAGGCTTGGAGCTCTCTGTCTCAAATCTTTTTTTAAAAAAGTCCACGTCCAACAACTCCTATTTCTTAAGTCCCTATAAGTCTGTTTCTGTTGCCTATTTATTTCTTTTCTTATTTCCTTGTATGCCTGTTATTTCTCATTGTGTGCTTAAAATTATCCCTGAGCTATAATCATTCGAGGGATGCCAACACAGAGGGCTATTCTTACTCCCGTCCCAGAGACTGGGAGAGCTTGAAGCCAAACTGTAGCCTACTTGACACAGTCCAGGGCTCGGCTTCTCCCAGGTGCAGCCTTGCTGTGATCCTGACCCAGAAAGAAGTGGGTTCATCGGGCCGCCCAGCATGCACCGGCTCACCCTTCCCTGCTGAGTGCTGGACTCCAGTCCCGTGACAGGCTGCCCAGCCACTCAGCCAACCCTTCTAGAACCACACGTGCTCCCAGAGCGGCCTGAGCTGCTGGGTCTCTGAGCCTCTGACTTCTAGATCTTTCCCCAGTAACTCATCAAGAGTTTCTTAGCTCACTAACAGGAGCTAACAGTGCCTTCAGGAAACGTGGATTTTTTGTTTTATTTTGTTTGAAGTTTTTATCTGTTTTCTTGTTCTCAGCTGGAGGGGTGCTGCACATTGCTGAGTTCTCCAGGTCCAGCAGCAGAGCAGAAGGGCTCTGGGCACCAGCATGCATTCTTTTTTCTTTTTTTAAAGATTTACTTTATTTATCTGAAAGACAGAGTTACAGAGTGAGACAGAGACCGACAGGGATCTTCCATCACCAAATGGCCGCAATGGCCATAGCTGGGCCAATCCAAATCCAGGAGCTTCTTCTGGGTCTCCCACACAGGTGCAGGGCCCCAAGCACTTGGGCCATCTTCCACTGCTTTCCCAGGAACGTTAGCAGGGAGCTGGATCGGAAGTGGAACAGCCGGGACTTGAACAGTGCCGATATGTGCTTTAACCCATTGTGCCTCAGCACTAGCCTCAAGTATTCGTTTTATTTATTTGTTTATTTATCAATCAGAGTTCCACACAGAGAGAAGGAGAGGCAGAGAGAGAGAGAGAGAGAGAGAGAGAGGTTTTCCATCCCCTGGTTCATTCCCCAATTAGCCACATGGCCGGAGCTGCACTGATCCAAAGCCAGGAGCCAGGGACTTCTTCTGGGTCTCCCACATGGGTGCAGGGGCCCAAGGATTTGGGCCTTCATCCATTGCTTTCCCAGGCCATAGCAGAGAGCTGGATCAGAAGTAGAGCAACCGGGACTCAAACCGGCGTCCGTATGAGATGCCAACACTGCAGGCGGTGGCTTTACGCGCTACGACACAGCGTCGGCCCCAAGCTTTCACTCTTTGAAACTAGTGTCAGATGTGGCCCAGAGGCCGGAGCTGCACCTGAGGCTGCTGTGATGACGGAGAGGAAGAGGGAGAGCAGCCTTCAGGGTGCTGGCGGCAGAGTTTGCGGTCCCTTTGGGCCACAGCCACCTTCAGTCACAGTCTTCTGTACAGAGATGAACTTGGGCAAGAAACTTTGTTATTTTCTTCATTTTTTAAAAAGAAGCACTTAGGCCGGCGCCGCGACTCACTAGGCTAATCCTCCGCCTTGCGGCGCCGGCACACCGGGTTCTAGTCCCGGTTGGGGCGCCGGATTCTATCCCGGTTGCCCCTCTTCCAGGCCAGCTCTCTGCTGTGGCCCGGGAAGGCAGTGGAGGATGGCCCAAGTGCTTGGGCCCTGCACCTGCATGGGAGACCAGGAGAAGCACCTGGCTCCTGGCTTCAGATCAGCGAGATGCGCCGGCCGCAGCAGCCATTGGAGGGTGAACCAAAGACAAAAAGTAAGACCTTTCTCTCTGTGTCTCTCTCTCACTGTCCACTCTGCCTGTCAAAAAAAAAAAAAAAAAAAAGCACTTAATTCTATGGATCCTATAGGGTAATTTGAAAAGGAATTCCATCTATCTGGCTATATCTCTTGAAGGTATAAAAATATATTTAAATATCTTCTAAAAAGAATACCAAGCCTTAAAAAATATTTTTGACTTAGATTTCCCAAATCAAGTGACTGGGAAAACAATGGATTTGTGTGTGTGTGAAGTAGAATGAGCGCTCAGAGCGCCCCTTCATTGCCTGACTCATTCATTAGGAGTGCATCATAGGTTTTCACTGGCTTCCTGTGCCTTGGCTCCAAATATCGGGGATGTGCACTTCTTAACCTCATTATAAATTCGAATTTATAATCTAGCTGAAAGCAGGCAGGTGAAACTGAATAAAAGTGATAAATATGCATGACATTGTGTAATGAAATGTACATCTATTATAAAGCCCAAGTCATCTGATGGCAAGAAAGAACATTTATGAATTATTCTGCTTCCCTGCGTTTGTTTATCAGAAACTTTCATGTTAGTTCACGGTTGTTGACTACGTTTGGCGGCTTCTGAGAAATTCAAAAGCACCTGTATAATCTAAATGGTTCCGCTTATTAATCACCACTCAGAACCCATGAACTTTAAAGAGGTATAAACTAAAGGGCAGGAGAGCAGGCCCGGGAGCCAGACTGGCTGGGTGAGAATCCCCAGCTGGCCACGTACTACTTGGGTGACCTTGGTGAAGTCAGTTGGCCTCCCCATCCCTGCTTACTCTTCCATAAAGCAAAGAGAACAGTCTCTGTGCCATACCAGGGTTGTACAAAGCAAATGGGTTCATACCCATCATGCACTTAGAATAAGGTCTGGTGCATGGTGAAGCTCGCCATGTAAATTCTTCTTCTCAGAGTGCAACTGTGGTCAAACATTTACTTGGGGGAATGGAAAAACAGATAGGAACTTACTCTGTGAATTATTACCAACAACATACATGGAAAGAGGGAAACAGGAAAATCCAATTTATTCCCAGTCAAGAGACATTTAAAGCAAATGCCTGTTCTGACCCCACTCAAATGTGAAGTGTAGAAAAGCAGTTTTCCACTCTGTCCTTCCAAAAATATATTTCTGATTTTTCTTATACTCACACCTGAAAAAGTCAACTAGTGGCATTTCCTACTGAAGACATTTTTGCTGAAAGAATTTTTGCTTTCTCAATGTGCAGAGACTTGAATGCTATGGTTTGGATATAAGTTTGAGTGTCCCCCAAAGACCCATAAATTAAGGATGTGGTCCCCAAAGTCTTATGTAAAAGGTACTAGGAGGGCCTACGCCATGGCTCACTTGGTTAATCATCCGCCTACGGTGCTGGCATCCCATGTGGGCACCAGGTTCTAGTCCCAGTTGCTCCTCTTCCAGTCCAGCTCTCTGCTGTGGCCTGGGAAGTCAGTGGAGGATGGCCCAAGTGGTTGGGCCCCTGCACCCGCATGGGAGACTGGGAGGAACACCTGGCTGCTGGCTTCGGATTGGCCTAGCTCTGGCCGTAGCGGCAATTTGGGGAGTGAACCAACGGAAAAAAGACCATTCTCTCTGTCCCTCCCTCTCACTGTCCAACTCTATCTGTCAAACAAATTAAAAAAAAAAAAAAAGGTACTAGGAGTGTGGAAACTTAACTGCATTATGTTTAGAGATGAGGCCCTTGGAAAATGGTTAGGTGGGATTGGGCTGTTAGGGTGGAGCCCACGACTGAATCATTTTGGTTTTATAAGGAGAGGCATAGGCAGGCAGGTTTGCTCCCTCCAGCCACATGATGGTCTATGCCACCTCATGACTCTGCCAGCAAGAACACCATCACCAGATGCTAAACCAGTGGAGTTTCTCGATCTTAGACTGTGAACCTCCATAACAGTGAGCTAAAATAACCTAATTCTTTCACAAGCGTCAGCTGTTGACTTGTGATGAAAACGTGACTAAGACATTGAGCCTCAGTGAAGAACGGACAGTTATGTCTGCATCACCTGGCCCGCCCCTGATAGTATAGCTGCTCTTCCACCATTCAGGCCTCTGATCCCCTGTCCCTAACAGGACATTTAACTCCGGTCATTACTGCATCCAAGGACATTTTAAAAAGTTCATGGAAAATGGAATTAAAAAATAAGTATATTTTGATGAAAACATTTTTGAAATCCATGCATGGTTTTCTCATAATATGCATTTTCCATGAACTTTTTTGAAGATTTCCTCATTCATCTCATTGTGTGATTATTGATAGAACTAATTAAATAATGGGGAAAATACTTCAATAGAGCCATATTTACCAGCCACTACTCAAACAAAGTTCTGTCCTGTTAAAATGTGAAATGTTCCAAAAACAGACACAAAAATTACACTCCCAAGTCACAGGGCACTTTCTTCCACCTAAGCCTTTAGTCTGGGTGTTCCTGAAGGTTGTCCTCTGCCCTTTTTCCTGGCCCTCACAATATTCCTGGCAATTGCATCCATACCAAAGATTTCCTTTGTCCTCTGTTTGTATCCTTTGCTCAGAACTGTCTCCAAAGTTCCAGATCTGTTCATCCAACTTTCTCCTGGACAGTTTCTTTGGACGTCTCCTCCACTTAACATATCTTGAGCAACTAATGACTTCACTCCCCAAATTATGCCTCCTTCTGAATTCCCTAACTGTCCTTTATTTACACAGTCACCATGGACATCATATTGCTTGATCCCCACTGCTAGTGGCCTAATTCAGAGCGTCATCATTTCTTACCTGGAGTATTATAATAACAGCTTGTCTGACCTCAGTTGTAAAATTTCATTCCATAAAGTACAGCCCAAAGTGACCCATCTGATTATGTCAGCCATCTGCTTGGGTTCTTCAGTTACCAAATCTCACTCAATGGTGCCTGTGTCTTCAACTGATTTATGCTTAAGAATCTCTAAAATTTAACTATGTGGATTCCTGGGCCCCACCCACAAAATTCTGATGCAATAGATCTGGGATGGGACTCAGGAGTCAGCATTTTTAACTCATGCCTCAGATTGCTTGATGCAGGTGGCCTAAGGCCCACCTTTGAATGAATCAGTCTTCTTGGGGCGGCATGGGAAGTCATTTTGGGCATTACCTACCTCTCTACCCTCATCTCTGTCTCTCCTCCCCTTCATGGCCTTAAGTCCAACTTGCAGGTTCAAAGACTAGGGTGGTACTAGGCCAGAAGCCCAAGAATTCCTGGAGATTGAGCCGCCACTCGTTCATTCTCACTTTGAGGATCTAACAGAAGGAACTCCACAGGCCAAAGTAAGAGAAGTGCCCATTACTAATAGCCCAGACCATGCCCAGGACCCTGAAGTTCATGTTTCTATTATGAAAACAAACACTGAGCGTAGCTTAGTAGAGGAAAATGGGCAGGAAGCTAGAGGCCTTAGCCGGGTCGGCAGGAGGGACAGGCCAGGTCTAGAGAGCCAATCCTGGACTCATTTGCCAGACTGATGAGGCTGGCCTAGACCCAGAGGAGAGCTCCGCCTGGCCCTTGCCTGCCCTAGGAGGTATGAGAACAGCGGAGGCCAACCAAGTCTCAGCAGACAGGCCCCACGGAAGCACAAGTTCAAGGGGAGTAGTACAGATGAACAGCGATCTTTAAGTCCCAGTCATTGTTCATGAGCAGAACATGGCTGTGTAGATTCTCCTCCCTCGCTTTAGGGAAAGGGCTTAGAAGGAAGTGCTGCGAGAAGGCCCAAAGCCAGAGAGGGTACAGATTCCTTCACCAGTGTTTGCTGTCCCTGGGTGCTGGGTGTAGGGATCAGAGCCACTCCTGAACAGGGCTCCACACTCCAGGCCAACCACAACACACAAACAAAAAATATCTGCACAAAAACATTTCATTGCAAAACTACAACTTCTCTTTTTTTTAAGATTTATTTATTTATTTGTAAGTCAGAGAGAGGAGAAGAGGCAGAGAGAGAGAGAGAGAGAGAGAGAGAGAGAGGTCTTCCATCTGCTGGTTCACTCCCCAGTTGGCTACAACGGCCAGAGCTGTGTCAATCTGAAGCCAGGAGCCAGGAGTTTCTTCTGGGTCTCCCACGTGGGTGCAGGGGCCCAAGAACTTGGGCCGTCTTCCACTGCTTTCCCAGGCCATAGCAGAGAGCTGGATCGGAAGTGGAGTAGCCGGGACTTGAACCGCCACCCATGTAGGATGCTGGCACTGCAGGTGGCAGCTTTACCCACTACACCACAGCGCCAGTTCCAAAACTATAACTTTTGATTCAGGAACAAGACAAGGACATATGAGTTACATCTCTCAGAGAATGCAAATCAATTTTTGGAAAACGATGGGACTGTGTCTCACAGCAAGGCATCTTCTCTGGTTTACTGAAGAGCCCCAGGCCTTCTGTCCAGTGAGAGTTGACCGTATCAGCTTCCCATGCACTGTGATACAAGCACTGCCATGGAGACGATCCAGGGCTGGGATCAAAAAGCTCCCAAATACAAGCATCTCTCAAAGGATTTGGAGGAATAAAAAGGCATTGTTTGTCTGCCAGCTGGAACTTTGGAGTAGGCATAGGCACCAATGCTGTGCCTATGGTGCCATCTTTTCAAACAAGAGTCATTCATTCATTTAAAAGGCAGGCTGACAGAAGAGGAGGAGACACACAGAGACAAAAATCTCCCATCCTCTTGTTTGTGTCCCAGATAACCTATAACAGCTGGGGCTGGGCCAAAGCCAGAAGCCAAGGACTCCATCCAAGTCTCCCAGGTGGGTGGTAGGGGCCCGACCACTGTGACCATCCTCCACCGCCTTCCTAGGTGCAGTAGCAGGAGGCAGAGGAGCCAGGACTCAAGCTGGCGCTCCAATCCCAGAGGTTCTCATCGCTAAGTGGGCGCTGTGCCACAACGCCAGGCCCTGTGACACCATCTTGAGTGGGTAAGGCTTCATTAGAGGGCAGACAGGACTCGCATCTGGGTAGGAGCTGTAGACTCACGGGATAACCACAAACTACATTTGAGCTGATCCAGAATTAGCATCCAGGGGCCCCTGTTAGCAGAGATAGCTGCCTTCTCACCCTCGCCTGGTGCTGTCTTTCTCTGTTCAGCTGGGATCTGAGTGCATCCGTTACCCAGCCCTGGCACTCAGGGAGCGGTGACGTTCACTTACTGCTGGCAGGACAGAGGGTTTGGAGTGGAGCGGAGAGAGTTGGGAAAACCAACTTGAAAATGAAACACCTTGAAGTCAGGTCTGACCCTGCCTGGCTCCGACTTTAGCCGACCCTGCCTTGCAGCAAGAATTCAGTCCGGGCCCCTACATGCAGATGTTTCACCTTTCAAACAGAGAATAGAAGGAGAACAGAACAGAACAGAACAGAAGAGAATAGAATAGAAAGTTTGTACATGAAAACAAACTTTAAGGCAGAGTATGAATCAGAAACGCCCACTGGGGTGGCATTGGGGCACAGCAGGTTAGGCTGCCACCTGTGATGCCAGCATCCCATAACTGGAGTTCTGGTTCAAGTCCCAGCTATTCCACTTCACATCCAGCTTCCTGATGACGTGTCTGGGAAGGCAGCAGAGGATAGCCCAAGTGTTTGAGTCCCTGCCCGCCATGTGGGAGACCTGGATGAAGTTACTGGCTCCTGGCTTCAGCCTGGCCCAGTCCTGGCTTTCACAGATATTTGGGGAATGAACCAGCAGATGAGATGTGAGATAAGTAGATGGATAGTTAGTTAAGGTCTGCTGAACTAAAAGTTGCTGCAAGCCCTCCTGTGTAACCATCCTCCTACTTGTCAATCAAAACGCCCCCTTTCCTGGGATGCACCTGCTTCATGTGGGAATTGAGGGAGGACACCATGAGAACATGGATGTTGAGCTTCATGTGGAACTTGTGGAGGGGCCGTACAATTCCCAGATGGCATCATGCCTGCAGAGGCACCACCCCTACCTCATAAAAGAGGCCAACAAGTAGGAGGGCCTCTCTCTCTCTCTCTTTCCCTCTCTCTCTCTCTCTCTTGCTCTTTTAAGTAGAAGAAAATAAATAAATATTTAAAATAAACAAAGAAACACCCCCATTGCAGGCAATGCTCTGTGGCAACAGCCCCACTCTTCAAAGGAAGCGGCTCTCTCTGCACTGCATGGAGGCTTCATACTCCTGAACGGGCCGCCCAGGGCTTCTGAGCCATCAGAGTCACTGCTGAGTTAGGACTGCCCTAATGGGACCTCTGCAGGTGGAAGCATTCTGACGGTGGTGTCCAGAGGTGGGGCCTTTGGGAGGTGAGCAGGATTAGATAAGGTCATGTGGTCAGAAAGAGAGACCAGAGGCCATGCACGTGCTGTGGTCTGAATAATTGTTCTCCCAGACTCTGGAGTTTAGTCCCCAGAATATCTTTTTTTAATTAATTTATTTATTTGAAAGGCAGAGTTACACACGCGCGCGCGCGCAGCGAGAGAGAGAGGGAGGGAGGGAGAGAGAGGGAGAGAATGAGAGAGATCTTAAATTCCATTGGTTCATTCCCCAAATGGCCACAATGGCCAGGGCTGGGCCAGGCTAAAGCCAGGAGCCAGGAGCTTCACCCCAGTCTCCCATGTGGGTGGCAGGGGCCCAGGCATTCAGGCCACCTTCCACTGCTTTTCCAAGGCCATTATCAGGGAGCTGGATTAGAAGCGGAGCAGCAGGGTCTCATACCAGTGCCCATATGGGATACCAGTGTTTCAGGCTATGGTTTCACCTGCCAAGCTAAATGCCAGTCCAAAGTCTGGTGTTTTTTTTTAAAGGCTTTTTTTTTTTATTTGAAAGCACAGTTAGTGGGGGATATCGTCCATCCACTGGTTCACTCCCCAGATGGCCCGAAATGTCTGAGGCTGGGCCAAACTGAAGCCAGAAGCCTGGAGCCTCTTCTGGGTCTCCCACATGGGTAGAGGGGCCCAAGCACTTGGGTCATTCTCCGCTGCTTTCCCAGGCATATTAGTAGGAAGTTGGATCAGAAGTGGAGCAGCTGGGATTTGAACCTGTATGTAAATGGGATGCCAACATTGCATGAGGCAGCTTTACCCACTATGCCATAACACCGGCCCCAGTGCCTGAACTCTTATGTCAATGGTGCTAAGTGGGTGGAAATTTTATTCAATTTTGAGTTCAGGGTGGAACCTTTGGGGAGTGATTAGGTTGTATTTGTTAGGTGCAGCCCCATGAGAGAGCCCTGGTGGCTTTGCAAGAGATCTCACAGACATAGACACCTGTGCTGCCTGTCTCTTGCTGTGTCACACCCTGTACCATGTGAGATGGCCAGCAAGAACACCATCACTGGAAGCCAAACCAATGGGAACTGCCAATCTTGGACTGTGAACCTCCAAAACTGTAGGCCAAAATAACCTCTTTTCTTATAGAATGAACCTGTTTCAGGTATTTTACCATAGTGATTCATCATTGCACTCTGTGCAACCTCAGGACAAGAAAGCCTTCCCCAGATGTGGCTCCTTGAACCATGAACCAAAATAAACCTGTTGTCCTACAACTTACCCCATCTATGGTGTAAACGGGCTGTTACAACCTACGAGAGAACCATGTGGGTTAGGGCTGGACAGCAAATCCCCAAAGTCCAGTTCAGATGCTGAAAACACGTAGCAATATATGATGCCCAACACATTGCCAGGTGGAGACCCAGACACGTGGCTATGAATGCTGGAGAATGGTCAGTGGCTGGAGGAGGTAGATGGAGGCACCAGCTCAAACTCTCACCCTCCCCCCTTTCTCTCCTACACACCATGTTGAACCACATCAAGGCTTTCTATGTGGTCTCCACGGGTGGATTTGCACCCCAGCAGAGCTGACCAAACCCCAAGTGTTCTGCATAGCTGGGGCTGCCTGATTTCCTCCCCAGAAGCAGGTGGGAGAGGAAGGAATACGACCTCCATGATCCTCAGAAGTGCAGGGACCTCCTGGGCAGAGAGAACAGAGGGAGGCACTGGGAAGCATGGCTGCCATCTTGCTCTGACCATCTGGCCCTGGACTGGCTCTCTGAGCCCGTGCTGCTTCTCTGTATCTGAGAGCTTGGAAATGGGCAGCAGGGCCCGGAGGAGACTGGGGGTGCTCTCTGTGCTAGGACGTCAGGTCCTGTGTCAGGGACAGGACCAGGACACAGCCTTCCTCAGGGGAACCCTGTCCAACAGTTTGAAGCACCACCAACGGCTCACCCGCCGGCTCTCTTTCCTGGCAGGTGCTGCACTAGACCCTGACCTTCTCCATAGCATGGGTAGGGGAGCTGCAGGAGACAGGGGATCCCTGCAGGGTCCTTGTGGGCTGTGTCACCCTGCAGAAACCATGGCTCTTGCCATGGGCTACTCTCAGGTCTGCACACTGGACCCTGGAAGCCTTTTCCTCACCTTGACCTTCTGTTCTGCAAACTGCATCACCCCTGTGGCTTTCCCTAGACTCAGGCCACATCTTTGCAAGTAGCCCTTTCATTAAACTTTCCGCCCCCCCGCCCCCCACCGCCTCACCCCTACCGCCCCTTCTCTGGCCCTGCGGCGCAGCCCATGGGACGTCTGGGGCAAGTCCCTTTGGTGGGGGTGGGCTTTGTGGGTTTTGAAGTCAGGCTGCTCACAGTCGTGTCCCTGAGCTTCCCAGCTGTGACTCTGTGCATCCCTCCCCCATCGTATTTCTAGGCCTCACTTTCTTCACCCGTAAAATGGGAATAATCCACAGTTCCTACAATGTTAGGATGGTTAAACAAGGAGCAGACACTGAACACTGGCAGAGACCTGGCTCAGGACATTGACCCCAGCTATTGTTCCCCTCCTGCCCCTTCCCTCACCCCGAGTTCCACCAGCAGGAGAGGCCAAGGGCAGGCAGTGTTCAGCCAGCCTGGGCCCAGCTGAAGGAAGGAGTGTCGACCACTAGCCCACTCGTGACAACTGTGGACACAGAGGTTCATTGCCTTCCTGTAACTCCTGGCTGGTTGGTGACAGCGCTCCGAACCCCGCCCCAGCCCCTTCCCTAAATAGTCGAATGGCTTTAAAAGCATCTCCTGAGGTGTGTGCTTGTAGCACAGCCCTACAGGCCTCTCCCCAGTCAAGCTGAAATACCAACACTGACCCTCACAGTAGACCTGACCGTGCTGCCACCTCTGCTGATGTGTGCATCCTAGTTGTTCGTGTGGATGGGTTTTAACCCTGTTAGTGCTGGCCCCAGTCACAAAAGGGGGAGAAGCCAAGTCCCCTCATTCTCTGTGGACAGGGAGTCCCCATGGTGAGCCCCAGAGCTGTGCAAGCTTCAGACAGTGGGGAGGCAGAGGCTGGGCCCATGCAGGGCCCTGCAGCCATAGCCC
Source organism: Lepus europaeus (assembly GCF_033115175.1). Taxonomy (NCBI): domain Eukaryota; kingdom Metazoa; phylum Chordata; class Mammalia; order Lagomorpha; family Leporidae; genus Lepus; species Lepus europaeus. Next base: position 118,404,718 of record NC_084833.1, on the reverse strand, counting down.
TAACTGCCCGGGTCCACCTGGAGGAAGCCAGGTGCAATCTGGATCCTAATTGAAATCCAGACAAGAAGTGGGCTCGTCCATGGCCCCTTATCACCTAGGATTCTGTTCCCCCAGCGTGCTGGATCTGAACCTGGACTCCCTGCCTCACCTGGACCCTATGACAGGTCAGAGGCCCCGGGTTGGCTGGGGATGTCCATAGCCCTGGGGACTGGGCCCTGCTCGGGGCTGACCGCCCTGACAGAGATGAGTCCCAAGGGGGCAGCCTGCCCTCCGCCTCTGACCCTGAGTCTCTGGGAGGCAGGAACAGCGTGGGTTGGGGGAGGCAGGAGGCTCGGGCATCCCGCAAGGAAGGGCTAAATGGAGGAGCTACGTAGGGGAGGCCAGGGCAAGCAGTGGGAGGAGAGGGACATGGGGACAAGGACAGTGGGCCTGCAGGCAGCGAGCCCTGCCTCCGGGAAGTCATTTCTGTGACTGATACTGAAGTTGACGCACTCCGAGGCTCTCAAGAGGGGGAAGGGCTCGGGAGCTCTTGTCCACCGACATGGGCGGCATCTCCAGACTTGGACACAGGGCCGAGTGGCAGGCTGGGGAGGTGGGGAGGAACCACAGAGCCGAGCTGGAGAAATCTGGGGCTCCCGGTAAAGTCACATGCTGTGGTGAGTAGCAGCCACTCTGTCTCCAGTCCTTGGAGCTGATGGCCTTGAGGAGCCTTTTGCTACTGCGTCCCAGTCTAGTTTCCATGGGAACTGGAGCTGCAGCATCATCCCTCTGCCTAGGTGCCATGCCCCAGGATGCCGTGGAAACCCAGAGGAATAGCGCCAGAGGAGAACAAACCGTCTGAGGAATCACACCGCGGGGCGAAGCCTCAGTTGGCTTCCGTTTCCTGTTACATTTTAGACGTCTGCCCCAGGTTCGTTGGGGCTGTCAAGGGCCCGAGCGTTCTCTCACATTTCCTCTGAATCTTTGGTCCTTTCCAGCTGTCTTATGCCTGGTAGGTGCATGACAATTAACTTGGTGATACAATTAAGGGACTCCCTGTCCTCTGGACAAATCCAGGCTGCAGCATGGTACTGTCTGCGTTCTGGCCTCTCCCCAGAAGTGCCATCTGGCAAAGCGACATCCTGGCAAGTTGGGATCTGCTGTGGATGTGCTTTGCTTCCCGAGCAAAGCTAATGGTACATTGAAGGGTGGTTACTTATGGCCGAGCTGATCGACAGCCACTGGGTTTTCCAGAATGGGCTGTAGGCTGCTCAGCTGGATGCTGCAAAACGGGGCAAATTTGGAAGGGACAGTCTCCTAACTTCAATCCCTGTAGAGCTCTTGAGGTCGCGGGGCCACGCTTCAGGGTCTGGGTTCAAAGCCTGGCTCTGCCACATAGAGGCAGTGTGGCCCTGGGCAGGGCACCCCGCCTGGCTGTGTCTCAGTGTCTTCATCCATAAAATGGCTGGTAATAGATTCTATCTCGTAGATCCACGGACCATGGGAATCAATTTACGTAAAGCAGTAGGAATAGGACCAGGACACAGCAAGTCCTGGACAACTTATTGTTATCATAATCACATCGTGTTCATTCCAAGATATGTTTTCCCCCATACTGACATCTCTGAAATCTACAGTACTTTTTTCTCTTGTCTTCTCGGCTTACACAATAATGCTGTACTTCACTGTGGATTAAGTTTCCAATTTGTTGAAACTCATTCTGGTTGTGGTTGTTATCGCCAGCCCCCAGCACCATGGACTCCATACATTGGGGAATGAATACGTTCCATCCATCCCAGGTGAGACCTGGTGCCAGGGCCCCCCAGGCCTTGTGTTCTTGGAGTCCCTGTGCAGATAGGCAGCCATTCTGATAGGCATGGGGGCTCAGCAGGGACCACAGCAGAAGCCCAATGGGCAAAGAGCCCTGACGCCCATCGGGTGGTCAGATGGGTAGGGGCGTGGCCTGATTTTGCATCATTCTGACCATCTGAGGGAGTTTTGTGTATGTGTTAGTCAGAATTCCCCAAAGAAATACAACTAATAGGATGGACATAGCTAGAGAGACTCCTGTTAGGAACTGGCTCACATACTTGTAGTCTAGAGACCCTGGCAGGATTTGATGCTGGAGCACGGGTCAGAAGTCATCTTTGGGCCCCGTGGATGTCAGTCTTCTGTCAGCACCCCCATTGGCTGCAGGAGGTCGACCACCATGATGGAGGCATCGGTCTGTGTTATCTGAAATCCACAGCTTTAAAAGGTGTTGTCGTCTTCACAGGGACATCCAGAGTGATGCTTGACCAGGTGTCTGGTCTCCGTGGGCCAGCTGAAGCAACATAGAAAGCCAGCCATCACAGCGTCTTTTTGGGGAAGCCTTCCTGGAGTGATGGTGGGCATCTGTGGAAGAGCATCCTTCCCTGGGAAAACCGGGCCCCAGCCCTGTGAAGCCCCTCTGGGCTGGCTTCTCTGTCCCCATGACAACCGCTGCCCCGTAGGTGGGAGGACCTGGTTTCCCTGATGAAGAAGCACGAGCGAGATCAGTGACTTACCAGTGGACAGCCGAGGCACTGCTCACGGCCAGGCTTCCCTGGCTCTCTCCCTTACTTTTGCACAGTCATAAGAACTTCTGTGGTGCTGGTGCTGGTGGTTTTGTATTTAGCACTTACACTCTCTCTGTCTCCCGCAGGCACTGCTCTAAACACTTTACCACCGCCTACCCACCACTTCAAGTTCCTGGAGGTGTGAGAAGCCTGTGGTCAACATGGCCCTGCAGGGAGCCTTGTGGGGGGGGGGCTGGAGGAGTGGGGGGAGGGGGCGAAAATGGGGAGTGGGAGCCTGGAGGGCTCTGAGCTGCCTGGGGCTGGTTATCTCCTCCACGGTATTCACACCTCATCTGCTCTTAACACCTCCCAGTGGCTTCTGAGATTAGCGCCTGAGTTTGACAGGTGTGATGAGGAGAGGAACTGCACGGGCACCAGGGATGCTGTCAGCACCCCACCCTCGGCACCCCCTTCCCCCAGCTCAGCTCTTACACTTGAGCTCCCAGGGCTGTGGCCTCTTTCGCAGGCTGCCTGTCCGTTTCTGAGCGCTCACTCAAGGGGCGGAGTCCTGCTGTGCACAGCGGGTCGTGGGGCTTCGTCCTTTGCCTCACTCCTGGAGAGAGCCTTCTGCAGGCACCTCCCTTTCTGCTCAGGTCAGTGCGGGGTGTTGAGGAGGGTTCACCAACAACGGGGAGACACTTCCTCACCGGCTGGGCCAGTGGGCAGGCGAGGCCTTTGGTACTTCCGGGGGATACTGGTCCTTATTCAGTGTGGACAGTGAGACGGAGACCACATGCACGCCATGGCTAAGGGGAGCAATGAGGACTGAGTTGGAGAATAGAGTCTTCTGGGAGAGGGAGGGTAAGTGGAATCTCAGGGAGGCAGAGGGAAGGGAGCAGGCCCCGCAGGCCTGCCGGGAGCTCCAAGTCCAGCCTTCCCACCTGCCCTGGGCCCTCACTCTCCACCGTGACTTTGTGGCCAGGCCTCTCCCACTCCCTCCTGCTTAGTAGAGTCTTCCTGTGAGTATTTTACTTATTTATGTATTTGACAGGTAGAGTTACAGACAGTGAGAGGGAGAGACAGAGAAAGGTCTTCCCTTCGTTGGTTCACCCCCCAAATGGCTGCTAACGGCTTGGCTGGAACTGCGCCGATCCGAAGCCAGGAGCCAGGTGCTTCTCCTGGTCTCCCATGCGGGTGCAGGGCCCAAGCACTTGGGCCATCCTCCACTGCCCTCCCAGGCCACAGCAGAGAGCTGGACTGGAAGAGGAGTAACCAGGACTAGAACCCGGAGTCCATATGGGATGCCAGTGCCACAGGCGAAAGATTAACCAAGTGAGCTATGGTGCTGGCCCCTGTCCTGTGAGTGTTTGAACCTGCTCCAGTCGCTGGTATCCTAACACAGCAGCAGGCCATGCTGGAGTCCTCCAGGCCCTGGTTCCTGTCCCAGCTCCAGAGCCAGTGTTCCAGATGGAGGTATACACCCTCCTTCTCAATGTCTCACCTCCTGCACCGCTCTGCCTGCCCCGGAGCTCGCCTCCCGCTCACATTGCCTGTAGCTCACGTCCCTGCCGTCTACGCATGACCCCCTCGTGACCCCCTCGTGACACCAGGGGCTGCTCCCCCAGGGACCACCTGGTTCAGGTCTGCCTTTGTGGTTGTCCTGCCCCGGCTTCCTTCCCAACTCAGAGTCTTCCTGGGATGTACACAGCATCTCTGTAGCTGACAGGAAAGGTGGCACTTAGCTCCATCTCAAGCCAGACCCTGCTCCACAACACTCTTCATAAATGTTCTTCCCACCCGCCCAGTTGTTCAGGCCCCAAATGAGGGAAGCGATCTTGACCTCTCTCGCCCTGCTCTATCCACCTCTCCCATTCCTCCCCTGCCCCTCAACCCGACCTCTTAGATAGCTCCCGGAGCTGTGTGTTTCCTCCCATAGCTACGGATTGCTGCTGCTCCTCAGGACCAAGCTACCAGCGTTGCCTCCTGGACTGACACATTTGTTTCCTAACTGACCTCCTGCAGCCACTCCGGGCTTTCCCCAGGTCACTCTGCACACTGCAACCCGCTTGATCTGTTCCGAGTTCCCAATCTCATCTCCTAGCTCCCCAGCGTGAATCAGCCAGGGTCAGCTCAGAATCCTCCACATGGCCTGGAGGCTTGACTGGGCTGGCTCCGGAGATGCTGCCAGGCCCCCCTGGGCTGCCCTAGCCCCCGTGCCCAGGACTCTGCCCACACTTGTCCCTTCCTCCAGCGTTGCAGGCTCCTCGCATCCACATGCTGCTTCCGAAGTCCAGGGTGTTTTCCTTCCATATCTTTAATGAATTCACTCCTGCTCATCCTGCCAGTTCGTTGCCTGGATGAACTGGCCGGGGACTGCCTTGGCCTGTGTTAGCTCTGCGTTCTGTGGCATCGTCCCCAGGGCGCTCTGCAGAGTGGCTCTCCCAGCGGGGACTCAGGGCTACCTGCAGCACGACTTTGGGGATGCCTCCCTGTCCCCACCCGCATGAGAACTTCTGTCCACCGCTGTCATGGCTGCACCCGACACTGTGTGTTCTGACCCCGGGCGCTTGGAATCTGCTGGAGGCCCGATCCCTCTCTCCTGCCCACTCTCCCTCTACACCACAGATCTGGTCTTGTACGATGTTTCCTTGCTGAAAGATCCTGGGTGACTGGCAGTGATGCACAGCTCCTCTTGTCAACATGTTCTGCGTGGATGAAGGGGGCCCTAGGAGGCCACACAGAGCAGCTGTGAGGTTATTATTATTATTTTTTTGAAGTTTCACATTTCCTTTGACAAATTCATATGAAGTTTGCATTCCGGTTTATAAAAGTCCACTTGTTGAAAAAAAAAATCATGATTCCCACACAAAGCTCTAAGAATTGATGGGCCCTGGCCTCCACCATACCTACCGCTCCATCCCAGAGATAGTGGAGAGAGTTGAGCAGTGCAGGTCAGCTGTCCCCTAAGGCAGATGTTGCTGATGCCCAGCTCCCAGGGCCCCAGGCCCACCTCTGGGTGTTGCCCTGGACCGTCTCCCTTCCTGCCCCACACCCTGCTTCTCTGTGCAGTAAGAGCTTGCTTGGCCAGAGTACTAGACTGCCTGGCTGGGAGTCTGGAGCCCCAGGGCAAGCCTCAACCAATGAAGGAAAGAGTTGGTGTAAAAAGACCTGGCTTTCCACATTCGATGGCCATCACCCCCATTCGACGGCCATCACCCCCATTCGATGGCCATCACCCACATTCAACAGTCTAGCCTGTGTTCTCTCTCCAGCTCATGCCACAGCTCCAGAAAATGAAAGGCATGGAGCAGGGGGTGGATAATGACTGTGGAGCTGGGTAGTTTTGTTTTCTGCCCCATGACAACACAGAATGAAGGGCTCAAGTCCACCAATGGTCGGTCACCTCGGAACGTGCCTGGAAGCCAGCAGGTCCCTGTGGCCGTGGAAAGACACGCTCATCTCCTCTGGCAAGAATACAGGCTGTGCTGAAAGTGAGGTCAGGGTTTGGTCATAAGGATCAACTGAGCTATCAGAGACCAAAAGCACAGCCCCAGCAAATTCTGAAGGCTCAGGTGAAGGCCGGAGATGATTTGTCAGCTTGGAACTAAGCAGAAGTGGGTGGAGAGAGCCTAGGGTGAGTCTGCCGCCTACAGAAGGAGACGAAGATCCTCAGAGGGCAGGGCATCCCGGAGCAAGGCTCAGAGAGCCCGTGGGAGCTCAGGCCTGGGCCTGCATCGAGGAAGCCAGAATGTCCAGGCCTGGCTGTGGGGCAGGTGACTTCAGTCTGAAGGCAGACGAGGCCATCAGTGGACGGCTCCCTTGGGGCTGGCTCTGCCAAAGACTGGGCAGCTTGTAACAGCAGCAACGTGTTTCCCCCAGCACTGGGCTCTGGTGAGGGCCCACTTTCTGGTTCAAGGTGGGCACCTTCTCGCTGCAAGGGGTCTTGATCCAGCCTCTTCTATAAGGCACCAGATCCCATCTATGAGGGCTCCAGCTCATAGTCCCTCCCAAAGGCCTCATCTCCTAACACCACGTTGGGGCTTCAACATGCGAATCTGGGGGAGTCTGAACTATGGCAGAAAGAAAAACCAACCAGCAAAACACATACATGGAGAAGGAGGGGAAGAGAAGAGTAAGCAGACATTATAGGGAAAGTAATGCCAGGGCGGGTGCGGGTGGAGGGGCTGGGAAAGGAGTGGGAACACAGGCATCACAGCCTTGGTCACCATCTTGTCCACTACACCATGGGTAGAGTGCTGGGGGAGAAGCAACTGAGCAGACGGGAAGGTGTTACTTACACAGCCAAGTGCAAACTGCTCCCTCCAGCTCCCCCTCTCTGGGCAGGGTTTCCAGCAAGTGGGACCGCTGACCCCCAGCCGACCAGTCTGCTCTGTCCGCTGGGTCACAGCAAGCCGGGGCTGACTGAGGTCATTGCTTGGCTCTGTGACCTGGCAAGTGATTTTCGGGGGACTGCTCTGCTGGAGATGAATTTATTACAGCTCTCTGTTGTGACTCATTTCCGCGTGTTGCCCGCATCTCTGAAGAGAGTATTCGCAACGGCAAAGGGGCTGATTCATGAGCCAACGGTCCCATCGACTGCCCACATTAGGTAGACAGAGAATCCGGCTTCCAGAGGTCTCTTTTGGGTCCTACCCTATCCCTGCTCATGACTTCACAAGCCCAGGGAAAGGAGAGCCTGCTTGCTTTTCTAGAATGCACTCCCATCAGCCCTCCCACGCACAGGAGTAACTGGGAGCTGAAGCTCATTAGCCGAGACGTGCCCTTGGCCCCAGCACCCTGCCCAGCGTGCATGAAGCCTGACTGGCTTGTGTTTCCAGTGACCACCAGGAAACCCTGGGCAGGAGCTGGTGCAGTGCCAGGTGCAGGGGAAGCCAGCTGTGGAGCACACACACAGCAGATTGATGTCTGCAGAGCAAGTGGAGGCGTGCAAGGCTGGGGTGCAGGGAAAACAGGGAGGAGAGCTGCCTACTGGGAGGGCACAGGGGATCCGGGCCCCACACAACAGTGTCCTGCTCTGAGCAACAGGACAGGATGCCCAAGTAGCCTGGCCTAAGAGGTTCTCAGGAGGCCTGTGCTTGCATGGAAAAGAAAAGGTGATGTGGAGGGGGGAGGGGGACACTGAGGGAAAGGCAGGGCAGGCTCCATGCTGGCTTAAGGGCTGACGGGGATGCCTCCTGCTCTGCACAGGGAGGTGTTAGCAGACAGCAGTGGTGAGACGTTAATGCCAGGGCAGGAGCCTGCTGTTTCGTCCACGGTGTTGTATTTATGACTCTGGTTGTTAATTGGCGAGGAGGGCTGGCTGTGGGGTCTACGGGCAGGAAGCAGAGTGAACCCCGGAATGACGCAGTGGTGACCGCTGTGAGTCTCAGAGCGGGGGCCGTGTCTTTGTGTCTGCCTTGTCACTGTGTTGGTGGACGTGTTGCCACCTGTTGGATGTATGTCCGTGAAGCCTGGCCACAAGGTTGTGCTACAGAAATTTGAAGCAAGCTTTCCTGAGGAGGGCAGGGGAGAGAGCGCTGGGCACCCTGGAAGGAAAGGGTGCTGGCTCATGAGACACAGAGACCAGCCTCGAGTTCATAAGACAAAAGAGGTGGAATTACGTGGGACATGACCAAGGCTGTTGCTGCGTTCTCTTCCCAAACAGGCTGTCCTAGACACAGTAAGTACAAATTAGGAGAGGTGGGGTGGGATGCGGGCAGTCATTCAGGAATCAAATTTGACGCTAACCCGCAAAGCTCTGTACCCACGGTTCATCTCTGACATTTTTCCCCCTGAGATCTCACTTGCAGCAGGAGCCCAGCATTTCATCCGATACACCTCTCTGCCCGCCAGCTACTTCTCCAGCTGAAATGAGAACGCAAATCTGTAAAGAGAATATGGAAATTCACTCCTTTAAACTAGTTACATGTCAGACGTTACAATAGAAACCCAGGAGGTGACAGGAAATTTAAAGAAATGCTTCAGAAATGACAATAACGCATTTAAATCGGCAGTGGAAATCCAAGAAATGGCAACGCTCCCCATGTAAAAAGAAGTAATTAGGAGAGAAAGTCAGAGCAGCCCAGATCACGTGACAGGCCGGAAAGAGAGAAACGGAGGCCGGGTTCAGGGGGAGGGAAGCCGGTGTTGGAGCAAAGCTGGGCACGACATGGGTTCTCATGCTTGGCCTCTTGGGGCCGAGCTCCTGAGCTTGGGAGGGAGCAGGCAAGTTGCAGTGGGAACTTCCAAGGCTGCAGCCTGCTTAGGACAAAGAGTGGACTGCTGCTGACGGTGCTGGCCTGGGCTATGGGTGGAGTATGGATTGCTTCCCTGCTAAACCCCCCAAATTTGGTCCCCAATGTCTTGATACTAAGGGTTAGTGATAGAAAGAGTATGGAAGGTTAATCCCCTTATGGATTTAATTAAATTAGAGGTGGGGCCCTTGGGGAATGATTAGCATTAGATAAAATAGTTAGGGTGGAGCCCTCTGATTTAATCCTGGTGGTTTTTTTTTTTCCTCCAAAGATTTATTTTACTTATTTGAAAGGCAGAATTACAGAGAGACAGGGAGAGAGAAAGAGAGAGAGAGAGAGAGAGAGAGAGGGAGAGAGAGAGGGAGAGAGAGGGAGGGAGGGAGAGAGAGAGAGAGAGAGAGAGAGAGAGAGAGAGAGAGAAAGGTCTTCCATCTACTGGCTTACTCCCCAAATGGCCACAATGCTTGAAGCTGGGCAGATCCAAAGCCAAGAGCCAGGAGCTTCTTCCAAGTCTCCCACATGGATGCAGGGGCCCAAGGACATGGGCCATCTTCTACTGCTTTCCCAAGCCATAGCAGAGAGCTGGATTGGAAATGGAGCAGCTGGGACTCAAACTCGTGGCCACATGGGATGTCAGCACAGCACAGCAAGTAGTGGCTGTACCTGCTACGCCGCAGCACTGGCCCCATCCTGGTGGTTTTCTAAGGAGAAGATCACAGACGTGCACACTGTGTGATACTCTGAGCTGCATCTGGACTCTACCAGCAGGAACGCCATCCCTGAGCCTGAACCCATGGGGCCAGCCTGATCTTGAACCGTGAACCTCCAAAACCATGAGCCCAAATAAGGTTCTTTCCTTTATAACGTCACCTGCCTTGGGTATTCCATTACTGTAATGAAAAGCCAACTGATACGAGGACATCTGGTGTATGTTTCTTACACTTTTGTTACCGTGTGTGTGTGTGTGTGTGTGTACAGGCTACAGGTTAAGTTGACACTGGGGTCGTTGTGTAGCCTTCACATCTGTCTCCCTGTTGGGCTTCAGGCCTCTCTTGCTCACAGCTGGGTGGGACTCGAGTCTCGGGCACCATGCCTGGTCTGGGAGTCCTCAGCCCTGGCTTGGAGTGCTCCAGTGAGGGCTGCTCAGGGAGGTTGTGTGTGAGTGTGAGAACTGGACTCCCTGTTCTGCAGAAATCCCCTCTGCAGGCCAGGTGGGAAATGCTGCCTCCTCCTGGCCACCTGCAGTATTGCGGCTAAGTTGGGCAGAGGAAGGTCTCGGGGCAGTGGGCTGTCTGTGGGCAGGGTGCTGTCCCCCTCCAGTTGTGGACAAACAACCAGGATGTGATATTTTTATTTTCTTGTTTGGGGCATGGAAACATTCTGGGAACTGGGGAATCCCTGATTCAACCCACACCTGTGCTTTAAACCAAGGATTGCCCTCAGGAAACCCCGAACCCACACCACTTCCTCCGTGCACAACACAGGTGAGGACGGGCTCCGGGCTCACGGGATTGGCTGCTGCAGGTCCAAAGCAGGTCTGTAGAGATGAAGGTGGAGAGCATGGCGTGGCCCTGTGCGGGGCAGGAAGGCCGTGCCTGGGATGGGCACTGGATGCCTCGTCATTGTGTAAATCACTAACATCAGTTGATGGCGAGTCATTGATTGCTTTTTTAGCTAAAACATGCATTTTGTGTCTTTTCCTTCAGTCTTTTTCTTTTATGTCTGAATCCATATGTTTTCACCCAATTCTTTACTGTAGTGACCAACAACACGGCATTTGTCTTGGTCTGCACACCACAAAGATCTTTGTAAACAGAGTGCAAAGAAAGCTACACAATTAGTGAACCAAGCGACTCAGAGGAGGGAGGCAAAGGGCCGTCTCCCAAAGCCTTCCACTCTGAAAAGGCGTTGGTTTGCTTATTTGCTGCTGCTGCTGCTGTTTTAAAGAAACAGTCTCATTTTCATCTGCAGAGGAGAAAGTTTAAGCTGGCTAGGGGATGGAAACCTGCCCCCAGGGTCCCTGAGAGGGAGAACTGAGGGAGCAGTGGGGTGCATGGGTGAGACAGGAAGGCGGAGGGAGCAGAGATTGAAAAGGGGGAGATGGGGCTGGTGCTGTAAGGGTAGCAGGTTAAGCCTCTGTCTGCAATGCCAGCATCCCATATGGGCGCTGGGTCGAGTTGAAGTACCATTTCCAATTCAGGTACCTGCTAATGTGCCTGGGGAAGCAGAAGAGGATGGCCCAAATGCTTGGGCTGTTGCCCCATGTGGGAGACCTGGAAGAAGCTCCTGGCTCCTGGCTTTGGTTTGACCCATCCTGGGGAGTGAACCAGCGGTTGGAAGATGTCTGTCTCTCCCTCTGGACGACTTTCTCCACTTCTTAAGTAGCCCATGGCAGACAGGTATCCAGTGTGACCAGCTCGGAGAGCCTGTTCCCAAGGCACAGGTGGAAAATGAGGCAAGTGACTGTGGCCGTGGGCTGTGGGCTGTGGCACATGGAAAGATCCTTGTGCAATCTGGCGATTATATGAGGGATGTGAGATAGTCTTTAGGATGAATTTGTTGGGAATGGGCAAAAATACACCTGAGTTTGCAACTTGGTACTATGAGTGGTCTCCCCAAAGTTCCTGCAAAATGCATACTGTGAAAAAACTGCGTGGATTTCAGATTTTTTGCACCAAGATAAACATTGCTTTATTCCATTTTCCATGGTTCTGAAGTTCCCTCATCCTGGGAAGAAGTATTTGGAATTATCTGTGGCTTTTAGGCCTTAGATGACAGGATCGAGAACAGCTAGACTAAGCAGCTCGGAAATGCCTCCATGTGGCTGATAACCTGTGACCCCCAGGAGAACAGGGGGACCCTGTGTCTGAGCCCGGTCACACAGGTCAGCCTCCAATAAAACCCTCCCATGGCTGCCCACTGCCTTGGAATGAAATCCCAACTACCTGCTTTGCCTGCCCATCGGGCATGGGTAGACTCCACTTCCCTGCCCTCCAGGGCTGCAAGTGCCGTGGTCTTTTTTCAGTTCTGCTGACACACCTTGCGTCTTCCATGTCAGGGCTTTCATACACTCGCTTGCTCTGCCCAGATTCAGTAGCCTTGACCAAGTCTCCTGGTGAGTCCCAGCTCCCAGAACAGGCACCCCTCAGAGCGTCAGCCCTGCCACATGTTGCTCTAGAGCTTGGTCTGTTTGTTTCCTTCATAGCCCTTCTTGCAAACAGTCATCCTTGTGTTCACACTTTCTCCATCTCTGATCCCCTGCTCTCTGTTCCCTACCAACCAGGGAGCCATGAGAGCAAGTCATCTTCGTTACTGTCTAAATGTCTGTGACCGTGCAAAGTATATTGAAACCCAAACCTCCAAAGTGATGGTGTTAAGAGGTGGGCCTTTGGGAGGGGTGATGAGGTCATCAGTGTTGAGCCCCTTCCCACTTCCACCATACGATGAAACATGAAGGAGCCACCCACGAGCAGTGGGCCCTCATCTAACACTCAGTGTGTTGGTGCCTTGACCTTGGACCTCAGCCTGCAGAACTGCCTCTGGCAAATTTCTGTTGTTTGTCAGTTAGCCGGCCGAAGATCTTTTGTTACAGCAGCTGGGACTGACTAAGACAGTCTTGACTGTTACTGAATCCACAGTGTCTCTTCTTGCTTCTGACACAGATTTGGAGCTCAAAATGTGGTTGTTGAAGGAGGGACTGCACTGGAAAATAAAGTCATGAGGACTCAGAGACCCCCCTGGACCCTGTGATCGCTGATGCATCATCCCTACCCTCTGCCACAGTGAGGTCACTGGGACGCCCAGCAACCCCAAACCTGGAGGAAATGGTCAGGATGGGCCGCTGCTGGACAAAGGCCCAGGTCCTCCTGCCAGCGTGGGATTCTGGGAGACAAGCACAGGAGGACGCTGCCTTGCAGGATTCCGCCCTCGGGTCAAAAAGCCTGTGGGAACCCACAGGCAGGCTGTGTGGGTGGGGGAGAATCCGAGCCTGATGCTTCAGCTGGAAAGTGGGGGGCAGGCTCTCCCAACGCGTTATGGAATGGGGCCGGCGCGGGGGCTGACACAGCCAGTCTCCGTCCGCCAGGGTGCAGTCCGGGTTTAGCCATTGCTCTCCCCTCCTTCCCTGCTGTCATTGCGGATCAGAGCCAGGGGGCTGTCCTCCGTGAGGGGTAAATTTCCGGATGGCCAAGGCTGCACGCTTCTCTAGGTAACCACACGGTTAGGAGAGGAAACACGTACTGCCGGGAAGACTCACGTCACACAGGCAGGCTGCAGTCTCTTCTGTGAGCAGGGTTATCCAGGAGGCAATTTGGGACGCGGCAGTGGCATTGACTGGGTGCACACTCACCGCACGTCTCTATCAGCCCTGCCGCCAGCAGCAGCCGCACCCCTCTCAGCTCTGCGTCTCTCCCCTTAATGATTTTGCCACTGGGTAGAGGGATGAAGTTCAAAGCACATGCAAAGGCGTCTAAAGGCTCAGTAATTTCTCCCCTGAGATTTGGGATCTTTGCTTCCCCTGTGGGAGTCAACCACTTGTTTGAGTAACAGCTTCTGGATAGAAGTGAAGAGTGCCTTAGAGAAAAAGCCAGCAGTGCTTCTGCATGCAAAACGCCTTCCAGACATTGACTTCTACAAAGATGTCAACAGGCCTCCCAGCTGGATTGAATGGGGTGGGAAGAGGCATCTGGCGTGAATATGGGGGTGCTGGTCTTCTGGGGGTGCTAGCAGAGTGGATCTCCTGGGCTGGGATGGGCTTTTCTTTTCTTATTTTTTTAAATATTTATTTGAGAGGTAGAGCTACAGTGAGAGGGAGAGACAGAGAGAAAGGTCTTTCATGTGCTGGTTCACCCCCCAAATAGCTGCAATGGCTAGAGCTGGGCTGATTGAAGCCAAGAGCTAGGAGCTTCTTCAAGGTCTCCCATGTGGGTGCAGGAACCCAAGGACTTGGGCCATCCTCCACTGCTCTCCCAGGCCATAGCAGAAAGCTGGATCAGAAGAGGAACAGCCAGGACTAGAACCAGTGCTCATATGGGATGCTGGTGCCTCAGGTGGAGGATTAACCTACTGCACCATCACACCAGCCCCTGGGCTGAGTTTTTCTAAGAGGAACATTTAGGGTTTTGCTTTTTTATTAGGTGTGTGTGTATAGATCTCCTTCCCTAAATTATAATGCAGATCTCACCAGCAAATGTGCCCATTTGGACACTTTTCTCCCCCTGTGCTGGTGTCTCCATTCTGACCTGGGACAGCATTTGTAGCACAGTCCCTGCAGAGCAACCTCCAGCCATTCCCCAGGCTCCCTGGCATGCAGGAGTCAGTTCTTTTTCAGCCCCAACATGGAGGCTGTTTCACTGTCAGTGCTGCCAGGAAAGACTGGGCACCTGCTTTCTATCCAGCAGCTCCGGTGGGCTGCTGGGTCAGGTGCAGGAACCAGCCCCACAACCACAGGGTGGCAGAGCCCTTCCCACCTCATGGTATTGCATCTCCTTTCGTGTCATAGCTTGGGCGAGCTGCCAGACCTTCCGCAGAGGTTGGAGTGAGAGCTCTTCGGTGAGCCTGCTTGTCAGCCTGGATGCTCCAGGGTCATCAGTGGTCAGCCAGGGCAGAAGAGAAGCTAGCCTCCCCTCCTCTGCTGCTCACGCCACTTCCAGTGACAATCCATGGTCTGCCCTGAAGACTCACAGCTCTGCCAGTGTTAACTGTCATGGTCTCCTTGTCCCCGCCCCTGCACTACCCCATCCCATAACATTTTGGGCACTTATGGCACAAATGTAGATTACCAGTCCAGAGACTCCCAAAATGGGCATTTTCAAAGTTACTCATGACTTAGTGATAGGAATTGGACATGGTTTCATTGCATCCCCCAAGCATTCATATGTTGGGAGCTCAGACCCCAGTGTGATGGTGTTGAGAGGTGGTGGGACCTTTAAGAGATGTGGCCTTGTGGAGAGTGGTGAGATTGGCCCCACCCCCCCATTCTGGCTTCCTGCCTGGCCATGTGATCTCTCCCCACAGCAAGTTAGCAGGTTCTGGCCACTGTGGAGCTGGTACCTAAGGATTAGATTTTCAGCCTCCAAAACTGTAGCCAAATGAACTGCTATTCATTTTGTTGTTTATTTGTACATATTTGAGAGGCAGGAAAGAAAGAGACATAGAGAGGTAGAGATGGAGCTCCCCTCCACCGGGTCACTGCCCGAACGGCTGTGCCCAGCCAAAGCCAGAAGCCAGGAACCCAATCAGCCACACAGTGGCAGGGACCCAGCTACCTGAAGCTTCCCCACCACCTCCCAGGCTGTGCATTAGCCGAAAGCTGGAATCAGGAGTGGAACTGGGGTTGGAGCCCAGGCACTTTGCTGTGGGATATGGGTGGGTTAACTTGTCATATTCAATGCTGGGACAAATGCCTGCCCCAACCTCCATCTTTGTAAGTACCCAGCCTCAAGTATTTTTGTCACAGTAATGAAGAACCAATGACCGCGGTTAGGGTTAGGTAGTGTGGATTGTGAATACTGGACACTGAAGCGCATGAGTGTGATCGGGAGGTGGAATGAAGGTGTGAGTGAGAGAACCCTCCCTTCTTGCATCCTCTGCACCTGCTGCTGTCCTGCTCTGCCGAGGCTGAGCCCTGACACCTGGTGTACCTGGCCCCGCCCACTCCTCTCCTCCCCACCTCTGCCCATCTGACCCGCTCAGCATCAGTCCGGATGTTAATATTCTATTTTTCAGTCTGATGAAAACACAAAGGGCACATTTACTGAAACCGGCAGTGAGTTTGTTTCTTGGGAAAGCAGTGGCCACGTATTTAAAATGAGAAAGAATCCTGTAAGGCCAAATCCATTTTATTGGGTGAATTTGTAGCAGTGCGGTGGCGTTTTTTTTTTTTTTATAAGACTGACAAATCCTACACGGAGACAAAGAGATTTGACACAGCAATTTAAGGAGATGTCATTAGCAAGCACGAAGCTGAGCAGAGTAAAGTGATTCTTCCCCATCGGATCTCCTTTCACAGCTCATTAGTTCTCTGGGAACCAGAAAAAGGTGCTTCCCAATTATCCTGCCACAGGCAAGCCCTGCTGGGGGCTGGCGGCCGGAGCTCCGCTGCACAGTGCACGTGGCAGCGTGGCGCTGTGGGGAGAGGAGGGGCTGTCCCTGGTCCTGCTGCTGAGCTGCAGACAGGGATGTTTATGCAACCTGGTGGCCCCTTGTGTGTGCTTGGGAGGAGCTTGGCACCAAAGCTTTGTCTCATTATCTGTGGCCTTGAGCAAAAGCACGGCTCTCTCTGAACCGCGGCTGTCTCGTTAGTACCGAGGGGCTACTGTGTGCTTCTCTGCAGTGTTTTGAGAATCAAGGTCACGCACCACGGTGACGCCAGCCTGCCGCCGGGCACACAACAGGTGCTCAGGCCACGGGACACTGCAGAGATGAGTCCGGACTCAGGCTTAGACGACAGCAGCAACTCTTGTCTTTTTGGCAACTTCAGTGCAAGCAATTTAGGTTTCTGTGATGCTCCCCTTCCCTGAGACACGCCACTGAGGCCAGCAGGAAGGAGGCCATGAAAAATGGGGACCATTTGCTCCAGATCAGCAATAGAGAAGGGACTCCCCGGACACACAGGAGCTCCTCTCCTCCGTCAAGAGCAGCTGTCCTAGGCAATAACCCAAAGCAGCAGGAATGAAGACCAGTGGGCTCCCTAGCTGTGCAGGAGGCTGGCAGGTAGCATCTGTTGGGAGAGTCATGGGCAATACCCACCTTGGCCTGCAGGGGTGCTCATGGGTGGAGAGGGGGAGAACTGGGGCAAGCTTTTTTTTTTGGACAGGCAGAGTTAGACAGTGAGAGAGACAGACAGAGAGTTATAGACAGTGAGAGAGAGACAGAGAGAAAGGTCTTCCTTCCATTGGTTCACTCCCCTAATGGCCGCCATGGCCGGCGCTGTGCCGATCCAAAGCCAGGAGCCAGGTGCTTCTTCCTGGTCTCCCATGCCGGTGCAGGGCCCAAGCACTTGGGCCATCCTCCACTGCCCTCCCAGGCCACAGCAGAGAGCTGGACTGGAAGAGGAGCAACCAGGACTAGAACCCAGGGTGCCGGCGCTGCAGGCAGAGGATTAGCCAAGTGAGCCACAGCACTGGCCATAGGGCAAGCTTTTCTTCTGGGGTCCTGGTGGCTTCTCCCTGGTAGTGGGCCTTTCCAGACAGGAGAGGTGGGGATGTTAAGGCAGGAAGTCGACTCCCCAAACTTGTGGAGTCTCACAGATGAGCAGTTGCTTTGGGAAATCTGGAGATGCTGAGGTCTGTGGGAATCACCAGCAACCCGGTCTCCAAGCCTGGCTCCGCTCCCATTGGTCCGTGTACAGTGACGAGCTCAGAGCCACTCCCTTGCTGAGGGCCACACCCCGCAGGGGGTCTGCACGGAGGGGCAGTGTTGGGAAGCGACCCACTGAAAAGCTGGCGGCCCTCAGACTTAACATCTGGTAAGTCCATGTTTGGTCCAGGACTTCTAGGGTACGATTAGGAGAATGTTCCAGACTCTGATTGGAGCAACTGATCGTCCAGGATGGGGTTTGCTTGGGATACCAGGGGCTGCCTTCTTGTACTGTCACTTCTTTCCACGCCAGGAAGCAGAATTGGCACATGGAGATTAATAGTTTACTAATCCCTGTGTTGGCGGGCTCTGGCCTGGGGAGTTTCAGGACATCGTTGTGTTGATCTGTTCCCCTTCCGCACCCTCTGGAGTTCCTAGAGTGTGCTGACGTATGGGTTTTGGCCCTGACTCCTGGAGGCCCCAGCAGCGTTAGAGAGCTGGAGGGTGCCTTCCTTGGCCAGGTGGGGGACGTTGCAGAATGGTGCATGGAGGCCGGTGTGAATCAGGAACCTGGCCAATGTCCAGCTGCCAGGGTGGCTGTCGCCATGGCATCCCATCCTTGCCTCACCTGGCCGCCTCCCTGGGGTTGTCACCGGTGGGCACTGACTGCGTCTGACTCCGACCAGTTCTAGGCCTGGCAACAACAGGGTGTGGAAATAGGCCTGCTGGGTAGGCCTGGATCTGGGGAGCCTGGGTGGGGGCGGGGGTGCTGGCCCTCACCCAGCAGCTGGGCTGTAGTTCCCCTACATGTAACCAAGGCATCCAGGCTTGGTGGTGGGCGCCCACCTTAGACTCTTGATTGCACTGGCTCCCCCAGTGGGTGCAGGTCTGCTGTCCACCTCCTTTTCCCCTGAGGGTGGGGTGCCAGTCCCTTACCCCTTCCCTCATGCCCCTGGTGGGAAGGCCCCACATGCCCACTGCTCTCAAGGTCACAGCCATGTGCCAAACACAGAGACCCTCTCCTGGGAGGCATGCAGGTCCCATCCCAGGCCACCTCCCTCCTCTTCTTACCAGCCCCAGGACCTAGAAGACCTGGCCTGAGGGTGTGGGGCCTGGGCTCCACACGCCGCCCCCTTGCCCTGTCTCACTGTGGCTCTGCCTCTGCCCCCTGGGAAGGTGCTCCAGCACCTGGACAGGATGAGGCTTCTGTCTTCAGAGGCCAGGGGAGCCGTGGCTGGGTGAGGCCGTGTGCCTGGGAACATGGGAATGCTCGATGCCAGTCCAAGGCAGCCCAGCAGGAGGCCATCTCAGTCCCTGCTTTATAGATGGGGCGGTCTATACCGCCTGCCTCCAGACTGCTACCTGGACTTCCAGACTGGAACACAAAAGCCCATGACATCCACGTCAAGGCTCTTCTCTAATCTGTTTCTCTTAACATGCGCCTCCCTGACCCCATTCCCAGGGTGGGAGGTGGCAGCCCACCCCTCCTTCCCTGGGCCTTGCCCCTGTCCTGCCTGGCCAAGGCCCCCTGCCAGGTAGGAGGGAAATCCAGGGGCTTCTCACCCAGCCCAGGAGTGTGGTTCAACCTGGGCCTGGCTGTGAGGCCAGGACTTAAGCTAGCTCCTGTCCCATCTTGCATTGTGTGTGCTCATCCCCTGGAGTCCTTCCCTGACACCTGTCTGTCACCTGTCACCCTTGCCTCATGTCCTTCCCCTGGAGTCCTTCCCTGACACCTGTCTGTCACCTGTCACCACTGCCTCATGTCCATCCCCTGGAGTCCTTCCCTGACACCTGTCTGTCACCTGTCACCACTGCCTCATGTCCATCCCCTGGAGTCCTTCCCTGACACCTGTCTGTCACCTGTCACCACTGCCTCATGTCCTTCCCCTGGAGTCCTTCCCTGACACCTGTCTGTCACCTGTCACCACTGCCTCATGTCCTTCCCCTGGAGTCCTTCCCTGACACCTGTCTGTCACCTGTCACCCCTGCCTCATGTCCTGTTACTCACCTTGACAGCACAGGTGAGCACCCTGAGCTCAGGCTGTGTCGGGGCTTATTTTCAGATCGCTGTGGCTTTCCTTTCTGTGTATCCCCCTCTCCTCCTGCCCACCCTGCCCTCTGAAACTCGGCTTTCTCCCCCCTCACACCACAGGCTCTGAGACTGTGAGAGAGCACGGCAGAGCCGGTTAGAGGTGGGTCTTGGGCCATGAAGGACAGGACGAAAGCCAGCTGCTGAGGCTCTCCCTTGGGTGGGAGGCACAGGCCATGGTGCATAGGGCCCAGGCTCCCTTCTAAGACTCACTCTAGGGAGATCCAGCATCTGGAGGGTGACAGCAGGCACGCAGACACAGCAGTGGGGAAACACTCTCACTGGGCAGGTGGCAGAGACGGCCAAGGACCCTGTGCTCTGTGGCTCTCAACAGGATGCCATTGGCTTCAGATTTCAAAGGGGTTGCCTACAGGACTTGGATGGACCTTAAGCCACAAAGGCTCCATGAGCTCACCCCCCAGGCCAGAGGTTGGAGCTGCCATCTTACCAGGCAGATCCTCCTCCTCTCTGAACCCACAAGCCTCAGGTCACAGCAAGAGGGCAGGGGGAGCCCCTTGCAGCTGTCAGTCCTTGGGGAGGTCTCTGAGGAGTCTCCGGAAGAGAAGTGACTGGGCATCAGTCGACAGAGAGAGGACAGAGGCCACCCTGCACCTGCTATCGTGGGGGAAGCCCGGCTGGCTTGGCCTCTAGCCAGTGCAGACAGAGGCTGCGACAGAAAGGGCCCAGGATGTGCCCTGCAAGAGGCCACCTGCTCTGGGAGGCCCTAAGCTAGGGGATGTATGAGATATTTCTCCCCCACTGAGCCTTGACAGCTCCTGGGCCCCCTACCGAAGCTCAATCAGCAATCTCTTCTCTCCCCTGCCCCGACTCCGCAGTGCCTTTGTGCACAGAAACCGGGGAGGGGAGGCCTCGGGGACGTGGCCCCCTCACACGGAGCCCCTGGTCTCCCGGGAGACACAGAGCCTCTCGGGCTCATCCTCTCCGTCCTTCTCAGCCTCCACATCCGGCCCTGCCTCAGCACAGCCCCCCAGCAGGAGCGGACTGGGGAGGTACTGCAGGAGGCGGCCTTCCCGCTTCATTTCCGCCAGTTCCTTGGCACAGCAGCTGGGTGTGTTGGTCTCGTAGGTGTCGTGGAAGGTATTGTAGTCCACCTCATAGAAGCCCTTTTCTAAGGTAAGCACTGGTGTGAATCGGTGGCCCCATAGCACCTCTGTATCCATGTAGGAGCTTCGTGCTTGGCAAGTCATGCCTGGAGAGAGAGAGGCCACATAAATGAAGGTGCAGTCACACATCCGTCTGTCCCTCCTTCCACCCATTCATCCAGCCATCGATCCATCCCCCATCCTTGTCTCCTTCCTTCCTTCCACCCACCCAGCCAGCCACCTGTCCATCCTATTCGTCCAATCAAGCATTTGCGGAAGGTTCACTTCATGCTAATCACACTGGAAATAGAAAGCCGAGACACAGACTTGTCCTGGAGGAGCTCAAGGTATGACAGGGGCAGAAAATCAGAGCTCAACTCACACGATCCTGGAGTACCTCCCTGACTAGGATGAACTCACTTTTGAAATAGCTTGAGGCTAGGGCGTGGCTACTGCTAAAGCATTTAGGTCCAGAAGACCGAGGTAGGAAAAGAGATAGGAAAAGGCAGGAGAGATTCCGAGTTGAGGCTGCCGGGAGTTGAGAGTATATGGGGACTGTGTGAGTAGACACATATGGATAGCAGCCTCACACACACACACACACACACACACAGCCTGGCTTCTCGATTTGGGGATGCCCCAGTGCATCCGTTCCCTGTCCACTCAGCCCTCGCCATGCCTGTGTTATTTTTAGGTGCTGTTTTCTCTCCAGAGAGGGAGGGAAGCTTTGTTTATGGATGAGGAAGCCTCTGTTCTTAAGTCCCAGGAAAGCAGCCTCCTGATATTTAATCTTCTGGCCGTGCTCTTCGGAAGCAGAGAGAGACGCTTTTTGCAGCTGCCCTCTGGGAGCCTTGCCTGGGAGGAGTCTCATGGACCCAGGTCAAAGGTGGCTTCCCACCCACATGTGCTCCAGGCCCTTGGCACCCCCAAACACGGTGGGCTCACAGCTCCTGGCTGCTCTCAGGAGATGCCCGCCCCAGGCCAGGTCTCCCCTCTCAGTGCTCACTGGTCCCCAGCCTCAACAGAGGTGTAGACACCCAAGGTCTACAGGTCCAGGCTAGATGCCTGCAGGCCCCCCAGGGCTCAGTGAGCCAGGCCTTCCACAGGAGTCCCCGTTGGGCTTTTCCTGCTCTTCTTCCTGCCCCACCCCCGGGGATGAGGCCTGGGTTGCCCAGCAGGAGCGAACCTGCATGCGTCCCTGGCCACCTACAACCGTTGTCCCCCTTCAACGTGTTTGGGAGGAGTCTCCAGCCTCCTTTACATCTGGTGTTCATTTCGGCATTGAATCCTCCCAGCACCCGAGGCTGGCCCTCCTCATTGTGCTGACAAGTCAAGCAACTTGCACAAATGCACACAGGGAGGCGATGGTGAAGCGCTGCTGTTCCAACCTAGATCTGACAGCACAGCTTCTGCTTGCCTAGGTGAGCCTGCTGGCCACACCCTTCAAGGCACTGAGGTCAGACAGATGTGGCCAGATGGCCTCCCTCCCTCCTCGTGGGCCTCCCCAGGAAGGGAGGAAGTCAAGCAGTTAGGACAAGGCAACTCTGGGCCACTGACTTTGAGGGAGATGTTGCAGAAGGAGCCAGCTGGGCCGGGTCAGGGTCTGCTCCCGCTGCTGTGTGTGGACCACAGGCGCTCCCTGCTGCACAGCCGGCATCAGCCAGGGTGACTGCAGGAGGAGAGGGTCAAGCATGGCTTTAGCATTTATCCTCATGTCTCTGACCCAGGTCCCCCTTTGTGGTTTCTGAGGGGAGATCTCTGTGCAAACTCAGCTGATGCTCCGATCAAGGGCAGGGTGACCCGGGAGCCCCCAGCTCTGCAGGAGGAAGGTTCCTGCATCCTGGCTGTCCTTGGCCCCAGGGGATACTGCGGCTGTCACCATATGTTGCTTGGCCAGGCTCCGGCTCCCAGCAGATGGCCAAGCAGCCCCCTCTGGCACCAGTCCCTGAAGTCTGTTAGCAGCCCCATCCTATGCCACTGCTTCCAAAACAATGGGAATGTCTGCGGATGCCCCTTTGAGTCTCCCATCCAGGAAGCAGCTTCCCAAAGGCCACAAAGGAGCGCTCGGCCACCTGGGAGACAGCCCCTATTATTTTAGTGAAAAACCGTAGTGTGAACACTGACAGCCTGTGCCATCCTTTGGACAGTCAGCATCCACATGTATAAAATGGGGCTGAAGCCAGCCCTTCACTGTTATGTGCAATAATTAGAACAAAATAATTTTTAAAAAGGGAGGGCTGGTGCAGTGGTATAGTAGGTTAAGTCTCCACCTGCGGTGCCGGCATCCCCTAGGGGCACCAGTTCGGGTCCTGGCTTCTCCTCTTCTAACCCAGCTCTCTGCTATGGCCTGGGAAAGCAGTAGAAGAAGGCCCAAGTGCTTGGGCTCCTGAACTCATGTGGGAGACCAGGAAGAAGCTCCTGGCTCCTGGCTTTGGACTGGCCCAGGTCCAGCCATTGAGGCCATTTGGGGAATGAACCAGTAGATGGAAGACCTCTCTCTCTCTCTGTCTCTCCTTCTCTCTGTGTGTAGCTCTGCCTCTCAAATAAATAAATAAATCTTCTAAAAAATGTGTCATTCTGAGCATGGGTGAGTTTTCTAAGTTGCCTTCTCTGGCTGCTCTGTCTACTCTGTGATAGAAAGAGAAAGAAGGTGAGAGGAGGGAAGGAAGTGAAAGGCAGGTGCAGGGTTTTGCTGGTGGGCTCCCAGCCGAGAGACTTGGCCTTGAATGTGGGTAGGGGGATGGTGGTTCTCAGCCCGGGCTTGGGCTCCCTTAGGCCTTAGGCTCCCCGGGCCACGTGACCGAGGAACAGCGGAGGCTCCTGGCCACCAGCTGCCTGTGAGGGTGAGCTCCTGAGTGGGGAGGAGCAGGCTGAAGGTAAAGAGGTCACGTTCTAGGGTGTATGTGAGAGCCGCTGGCCCAGCATGAGTGACTGTGCACTGCAGGAACAAGCCAGCCTGCTCTGGGTTCAGAGCAGGAAAGCACCCGGCAGACTGCTCGGGAGTGGGCGTGGCCAGAAGAGCCCCTCCCCCAGGGCTGGGCCATAGCTCTCTCTCCAGAACCAGGATTCTCTGTGGATGCCCTGAGTGCAAGAGAGGCTGCACACTCCTCTCTGATGAGCTTCACGTTATACAAAGCCACCCTACTGGAAAGCATCGGTCTTCTGTGTCACCCCATGCTTACCAAAGTCATTTGATCAGAGAACTCTTTTTGGGGCTTGCACCTGTGCCAGGCTGTGGTGGGGAAGGCAGTGCGGCTACTTTGAGGTTCACAACTTTGCTCTGCAATTTAGGCGTTAGTGCTTGTTCTTGGGGAAATAATTTAACTTGTCTCCGCCCATGTTTCCTTCATCTGTACTTTAACTGAAAACTTTTATTGGGGGGGGGGGAGACAAAGAGTTAAAATATGTTTCAAGTCTAGAACCTCGCCTGGAGAAGGCTCAGCGTTAGTGTCAGCTTGAGCAGCAGTGCCCTTTGGACCACAGTTTTGGGACTGGGTGCCCTGTGCTGTCTCTAGACCCTCAGACACAAACCTGCATCTTCTTGGGGTCGCAGTGGCCCAAGGTCCTGGGTGTGGGCAGGGGACTCGGTGGCCAGGGCGGACAGAGCACCTTACCTGTGGCTTCCACCATCCCTTCTAGAATGACCACGACTTCGAACTCCTCCTGATCCAGCTGGGCCCGAGACATCTCCCAGAAGGGGCTCTTCTCGTTGATCTCGTGGGAAATGATGAGCGGAGACACAAGGAAGAGGCGGTCGTCGCCGGTGTCGAAGCCCACGTTGATGTCCGTCTGGTTGAGGGGGATGAACTCCCCTTCTTTGGTCTGCCTGGACTTGATGAGCTTGGCGCGGATGGAGGCCTCCACGATGTGGGAGTTGCGCAGGTCGCCCACGCGGAACATGAGGCATAGCTTCTCATCCCGCATGGAGATGACGGCGTTGTTGGAGAACATGAGGGTCTCGGCTCGCTTCTTGGGCTGGCTGATCTTGACAAACATGCAGCCCACCATGAAGGCGTTGACGATGGAGCCCAGGATGGCCTGTACCAGGAGCAGCACGATGCCCTCGGGGCACTTCTCGGTGATGACCCGGAAGCCATACCCGATGGTCGTCTCCGTTTCGATGGAGAACAGGAAAGCCGACACGAAGCCGCTGAGGTTTTCCACGCACGGAATCCACTCCTGGTCGCCCACGTGGTCCAGATCCCCCCGGATGTAAGCAATGAGCCACCAGATGAAACCGAAGAACAGCCAGGTGACGGTGTAGACCATGGTGAAGACCAGCAGGTTGAAGCGCCACTTGAGGTCCACCAGGGTGGTGAAGAGGTCGCTCAGGTAGCGGTAGGTCTCCCGCACGTTGCCATGATGCACGTTGCACTTGCCGCTCTTCTCCATGTAGCGCTGCCGCGGTTTCTTGCCTTCGGTCAGCAGGCGCGTGCGGTCGGTGGCGATGGGGACGTCATCGCGGGCCTGTTTGGGGATCTTCTTGGGGTCCCGGGGAGTGACTCCAATCTCCATGTCCTGGTTCATAGCATTCCTAGAGTCGCCAGCCATAGCTGGGATACGCTGAGTTAAAAAAAGATACCATGAGTGGAGTAGACTGTCCTCAGCCACAGAAACACCAGAGTGGAGACCTCCCCTCCCCCTGTACCCCGCGCGCACACACACCCCGACCCTCTACCATGCAGGGCATCCGACTGAATTCTCAAGGGCAGCTCGTTAGTATTCCAGGGACGGTTCCTGGCACATAATAGTTGCTCAAGAGTTGATTTTGCTGGGGGCCAGCTGGCCCTGTGGCTTGGTGGGTTAATCCTCTGCCGGTATCCCATATGGGCTCCAGTTCATGTCCTGGCTGCTCCTTTTCCGATCCAGCTCTCTGCTGATGGCCTGGGAAAGCAGCAGAAGATGGCCCAAGCCCTTGGGCCCCTGCACCTGTGTGGGAGACCAGGAAGAAACTCCTGGTTCCTGGTGTTGCAGACATTTTTGGGGGGTGAACCATCAGGTGGAAGATTTCTCTCTGCCTCTCCCTTTCTTTGTAACTCTGCCTCTCATTTAAATAAATACAGTCTTTTAAAAAAGCAGTTGTTTGCTGAATGAATACATGAACAGTCCCTGAATGTAAACTACACAAAAAGTGCTTAAAGGATTTAAGGAACTCTGGGGGCAATTGAAAACATCATAATCATAACAATTTAATAAATGTCTACTATGGTCCTTGTAATATTCTTGGGTTATTGCCTTTGCTCACCACATAACCCATTGGAGTTAGATATTGGAATACCCAGTTTATGATGTGTGCTTATGCACTGTGTTTTCTTGTAGGTCTCTCTCCTTCACTGGGGTGTAAGTTCCTCAAGGCCATAGTTCTGTACACTTTGTTCCTGGATACATTCCAAGCACCTACAGCATATTTAGGCAACACAAGGGGGTCTTCAAAAAGTTCATGGAAAATGTGTGTTGTGAAAAAAACTATGCATAGATTTCCAATTTTTTATACCAAGATAAACATTTTTAAATTCCATTTTCATGATCTTTTTTTTAAAAAAAGATTTATTTATTTATTTATTTATTTGAAAGGCAGAGTTAGAGAGAGAGACAGAGAGAGACAGAGATCTTCCACACCTTAGTTCACTCCCCAGGTGGCCTCAGTGGTTGAGGGTGGGCCAAGCCAAAGCCAGGAGCTAGAAACTCTGAGTCTCCCACATGAGTGTAGGGGCCCAAGCCCTTGGTCCATCCTCTACTGCTTTCCCAGGTGCATCAGCAGGGAGCTGGATCAGAAGTGGAGCAGCCAGGAGTCAAACCCATACGGGATGCCGGCATCACACGCAGGTGGCGGCTTAGCCCGCTGCACCACAACACTGGCCCCTGCTTGAAGTCTTTGTGGTCCTCTCATCCTCTGTATGCTAAAGGTACTTCATGAGTACATGGATGAGAATACAGGAAGACATAGTGTTAAAAGATTAAGTGATATCCAGGCCACAAAACCAGAAAGTGGCAGAGCTGATATTTGAAACCTGCTCGCCGGGCTCAAAGCCTGTGCCCTTGCCTTTATGCCTTGCTGTCTCCCTTCTTTTTATCTGGGATCTTTTAGCAGCAGACAGAGAGGAAAAGGCAGCGTGTCTGATTCACCACGTGGCCACTCCTCTTGTCTGAACAGGGCGCCTGTGGCTGGCTGAGCACTCACCAAAATGACAAATTGCCATGCGGACCCACCATGGCAAAATCTGATACAGTTATACCCTGGCCTCTAAGAAATTGAAATGGGCAAGATGTTCACGTCCCGTGGTTTTCAAAGGGACGGGGAAGCATTTTTCCAGTCCATGCCCTGAGGAGACAGCGAGACACCTGCGATACCCAATCTGTTGTTTCTCTGCTCTGCTGCTCCAACCCACTTAGAATACTTTGAGGATCTGAGGAAAGACCATGGGAATCTCTGCACTGAATAACAATAGCTTAAGCCTCTGAGTATTCATGAACCAGGCAACTGTGTAAGAAATTTAAATGCACTGCCCCGTTTGTCACTCACAGCAAAGCTGGCTGACAGCACTGCCGTCTTCCCCGCCTCTTGCAGGTGAGGAGAATGAAGCTCTAGAAATATATGGGGGGCTGGCGCTGTGGCTTAGCAGGTAAAGCCAACGGCAGGGCCAGCATCCCATATGGGTGCTGGTTTGAGTCCTGGCTGCACCACTTCCAATCCAGCTCTCTGCTATGGCCTGGGAAAGCAGTAGAAGATGGCCCAAGGCCTTGGGCCCCTGCACCCATGTAGGAGACGCGGAGGAAGCTCCTGGCTCCTTGCTTTGGATTGGCGCAGCTCCAGCCTTTGCAGCCAATTGCTCCCCAATTGGGGAGTGAACCAGCTTATGGAAGACCTCTCTCTTTCTCTGTCCTGGCTGAGAAACATGGGGGTGCCTTGGCTGCTCTGTCACCCAGCCAGCTGCCTGTTCTCTGCTGTATGCTTGAGCCCAAGCCGAAGCTTTGAACATTCCCAGGCACTGATAGACTTGTACAGGCCATTGCC
This sequence comes from Lepus europaeus, assembly GCF_033115175.1. Taxonomy (NCBI): domain Eukaryota; kingdom Metazoa; phylum Chordata; class Mammalia; order Lagomorpha; family Leporidae; genus Lepus; species Lepus europaeus. The sequence continues at coordinate 118,377,443 of NC_084833.1, read as the reverse complement.
TGAAACACTGAAGGACTGCACACATTGTTAAGCTCTTAGAAATCAGCCTGGGCTCTAAACCAATTCCTTAAGGCCTGTGTAAACACCACACCTGAGCCCTGGATGCAGACACACCTGGGCAGGATGGCTTTTTCTCAGTGTCCCTCTCAAGGACAGCTGGCCGCTTCGAGACCACCCTGGCCTTTAGCACTTCCTTCTTTGGAATACACATCGGCCCTATTTTGGGGTGGTTTGAGGTGTTCCTTTGTGGGAACTGCCCAGCCATCACTTTGGGGGTAACCCCAGTTGTGGGTGTAGCCGGACAGCACACCAGGAAACGTGTCCCGGATAGAATAATGGGGTGAGTGTTCTATAAGTCAATGAAGCAACCGGCTCATTGGTTAACCAAGGCAGAGCTCACCCAACCTGGGATGGCAGATGGCCCTGGGACTTCTTTTCCTTTGCTGCCTGAATGACTGCGGCCATTTGAAGGTAACCTTTAAAACTTGTCGAAGGGTCATGCAAAGGATGATTTGTCTTGGACGTCCACTGGCCACGTTCCATTCTGCACAGAGCCACCTGCTCCCTGCTCCGTCACAGGGCGCTCATAATGATACATGCAACAAAGAGGGACATGCATGGGGCTGCTTTGTGGAATCCCAAGCAAGATGTGGCCTGTGCAGATGTTTCACTGAAAACCCAATGGACATGCATCAGGCCTGAGAAACGCTGCAGATCCCCAGGTCCTGAGCTCGCGGGGATCCACATAGGGATCCCAGCAGAGGGGCGGCAGGGACTGCCTGAGCTGCTGGTGTTGGGTGGGGCAGGCACAGTGCCCGCAAGAATGAGTCATCGGCCAGGGCACCTGGGGAAGCACATTCTCCTGCCTTCAGCTCTTTGGGGAGAACAGCTTTCTGCTGATTTTCCGCACTGTTTCCTTCTTTATTTTTAAACGTACTCTCCTATGTTCTTGTCACAGAAAGCCTTGTGCTGTACCGGAAACAGGAAAGTGTTTTCTTTCTTTCTTTTTTTTTTAAAAATATCTGTTATTATTTCCATTTTTTAAAGATTTAGTTATTTATTTGAAAGTCAGAGTTACACAGAGAAAGGAGAGAGAAAGAGAGGTCTTCCATCCACTGGTTCACTCCCCAGATGGCTACAATGGCTCGAGCTGTGCCGATCCGAAGCCAGGAGCCAGGAGCTTCTTCAGGTCTCCCACATGAGTGCAGGAGCCCAAGCACTTGGGCCATTTATTGCTTTCCCAGGCCATAGCAGAGAGCTGGATTGGAATTTGGAGCAGCTGGGACTTGAACCAGCGCCCATATGGGATGCCAGCACTGCAGGCGGTGGCTTTACCTGCTACGCCACAGCGCCGGCCCCCAGGGAACTGTTTCCTAGGATAGCTCAGTGCAGCCCTGGACACGTCGCCTTTTGACAGGACCAGGCAGTAAAGGCGGTCGCTCTGACTGACGCCGCGATTCCTTCTCCCCGTGCACACGGACTGCTCCTCCCTCACGCCAGGGTAAGGTTTCTTCTGGGGCTCAGCGTCCAGCAAACGTGCCCTACAGTCCGAAAACAACCCAAAACCAAGCTGATCTGAACTTTCTTTGCCTTAGCTTGCTCTGCTGTAGGGGTCTTCAAAAGGTCACTGAAAATGAAAAAAAATTGGACCCGGCACTGTGGTGTAGAAGGTTAAACCTCTGCCTGTAGAGCCAGTGTCCCATACGGGCTCTGGTTCAAGTCCCGGCTGCTCCTCTTCTGATCCAGCTCTCTGCTTTGGCCTGTGAAAGTAGTAGAAGATGGCCCAAGTGCTAGGACCCCTGCACCCACGTGGGAGACCTGGAAGAAACTCCTGGTTTCTGCCTGACCCAGCTCCAACCATTGTGGCCATCTGGGGAAATAGCCAGTAGATGGAAGACCTCCCCCCCCACCCCCATCTTTCTCTCTCTTCTCCTCCTCCTCTCTGTATGTCTGCCTTTCAAATAAATAAATAAATCTTTTTTAAAAAGAAAATGAAAAAACTATGCATAGTATTAAAAGCAAACATGAATTTAATTTTTTTTTGGCACCAAAGTAATTTATCTTTGTATTCTCTTTTCCATCAACTTTTATGGAGGATCCTCATATAAATCTCAGCCCTGGGCATCATGAAAGGGATCCACAGGAAGAATATATGATAAGATAAGTATAAATGTACATGTATCCTTGAATTGAAGTGTAATATCCAACTTTCATTAGCTCCATGGAATGTTGTTTGAAGAAAATATTTATTTTCATTTTAGTTGAAAGGTACAGAAAGAGAGAGAGAGAAGGAAAGAGAAAGGGATATCTTCTACCCTATGGTTCACTCCTCAACTGCCCACAACAGCTGGAGCTGGACCAAGCTGAAGCCAGAAGGCTGAAACTCAACCCAGGTCTCCATGTGGGTGGTAGAGACCTAACTCCTTGAGCCATCACCTACTGCCTGCCAGGGTGCATTAGTAGGAAGCTGGTTTGGAAGTAGAGACAGGACTTGAACCCAGAAACTCCAAGGCATTCCAAACGAGGTCTTAACTGCTGAGCCAAATGCCTGCCTTCCTAAAATCCATTTTACAGATGAAGAAGATGAGGCACAGGGCACATAAGTCAACCATCCAAGACTCCAGCATAGATGACTTGCAAGGTAGGCATTGAGCTGACTGGCATGGAGCTCTGTTATCCAGATTTCTTCCAAGGATAAACAAAATGTGCACCCTAGGAACCCTGGCCTCCAGGGCCACGTGCCTCTAAGTTCAAAAGGATTTTCAGGGACGACAGAGATGAGTTTCTTTAATCGGACTTACAATTTATGCAGATATTCTGTGAGCATTAATTGAGGAGCTACTGTAGTCCAGCCCATGTGGGAGAAGCAGGTTAATGCAGACCCAGCCCTCCCGTAGTTTATATTCTAGCAGTGCCTCTTTGAACCTAGGATTTGTGTGGAAGCTTCTGCAGAGAACAAAGCAAGGAGATGGGCTCTCCGCAGGACGGGGGTGAGGCACCACGGGCTTGAACAAATCCCGTTGCATCTCAACAAGCCCTTCGCAGATCTTCATCTTCCACCTCCTCCTGTGCCCGTGAATGGGACACCGTCCAAGACGTGATGAAAGCTCTTGGGAGCCTGGAGTCCAGCACAGTGGCTTAGTCCCTTTGATAGCAAAACGCAAGTGGAGAAAGACTCAAAAGAGGCAACATCAAAGGAAGTTGTATTTTAGAAGATGCATTACTGGAGCTGACATCCATCTCAATGGGGCTCTGGATGAAGGATTCCAGAAATCACCCGTGCCCAGCAGGGAAGACCACCATGGGGGTGGTCCAGAAGGAGGAGAACTATGGCTACACAGCGTGATGGGAGCTGCCCTGGGGTCAGCAGAGAGCACTGGGCTGGAGCCTTGCCTCTGACTCAGTTTCCCCATCCAGGGAAACAAGATTCACTGACATCTTTTATCCATGTCCTTTCTCTCTTCATGCGAGGTCAGAATCTGCATTCCCTGGGATTGGAGACATGGGATGAGGTTGGCGGGAGAGCAGTGGAGGAGGACAAACTCATGGATCCCAGGGAGACACCTGTATATTAACACAAACCAGTGAATCTGTAGGAATGCACTCACTGTTAACATATGGCAGGTTGTTAAAATCCAGGCAGGTTGGTGAGTGGGTTGCTCCAATCGCCCCCCAAGGACAGAATATGGGGATTTCAAAAAGCTCATGCAAAAGTGAATCAAAAGGTGCTGATTTTGGTGCAAAATGTTTTTGAAATCAATGCACAGTGTTTTTGTAACTTGGATTTTTCATGAACTTTATGAAAATCCCCTCATATATCCTGGGTAGAGAGAAGGCACATGTATGTAGGCAGACTTCCTCAGATGTCCCCCCATCGGGGGATGTGGCCATGGGACCCTCATTCCCATCATTAGAAGCTGTTGTGTGGCACAGGGGACTTCAAGGAAAAGAAGGCATGGCAGGTGCACCTGACCTAGTCATAGCAGCCCTCAGAAGGGACTGGGCTTTTCCGGAATGAGACAAGTTGCAGCATTAGAGGAACTGGATGAGAGGGAGACCCTCTTCTACTGAATTCCAGGATGGTAGGGTCCAGGGGCTGAAATAGCCTCAGCTAATGGCCAACCAGGTAGTGAAAGCTTCAGGCCTACAAACCACCATGACCTGAGTTCTGCCACAACCACAGGCCTCGTGTGAACAGGGCCGAGAACGCACTCCGTGATGCCTGGACTTCTGACCTGCAGATCAGGACAGACAATGAAGCTGGGTGTGGACAATGAGGAAAGCTGAGTGTGACATCAGAGTGCCTAGGTTCCTATTCTACCTTGAGCTAAACGACTCTGAGAGAAGTGACTTCTCTGAGCCTCAGCGATTGTGCCTGCGAAATGGGATGATGATAGTACGAATCTGAAGACGCTCTGGTGACTAAATGAAAGGTGTCTGGCCCTCCAGGTCTGTGGGGTCTGCATCTGTGGATTCAACCAAACAGGCATCGAAAGTATTGGGAGAAAATGCATCTGTACTGAACACACACAGATTTTTTTTTTTTCTCGTCATTCTGTAAATGATGCAGTATAGCAATTCATGTGCATTATGCTGGACTCGGTATTCTAAGTAGTCTAGGATGACTTAAAGACACAGGAAGGGGTGCCTGGGATTTTGGTAGTGGTGGAGGTGTGGTTCTGGGATAGGACTGGGACAGGGAGCAGGGGTGGGGGTGCTGCAGGCAATAATTCGAGGATAAGAAGGGAGGACCCAAGGGTCCCGAGTGCGTCGTGTGCACACAGTGCCTGCTGGTTCGCTTCGTCTCACTGGCTCCTGCAGAGGGTGCTACCTTCACTTTACAAAAAGGGAACCAGGAGCTTTGAGAATTTGTCAGAGCCACACAGCTAGTGTCCAGAGCTGAGATCCAGACCCTGCTCCTCTGGATTCTAGCATTGGGAGCCCCCACCCAACCCCCACTTCCCCAGGAAGCTGTGCCAGGAGGACGTTCTAAGAACTTTCCCTGTCTGCCTGTTCACCTTGAGCAGAGACCACCCCAATCCCATGCTGAGGCCAGGCTGGGGGCCGCGTCTCTCTTGCAGGTCACCTGCCTCCTTCATCGCTACAGAGGCCTCTTCCTGACTTCTAGGTCCCCCGTGCACTTCGTGGGAGCCAGAGAGAGGGGGGAGCCAGAATGGGGGGCGTGGGTCCCCTGGGACAGTGCCTCTAGAGGAGCCTGAAACAGCATTGTTGCTCTGGTCCCCCGACAGCCACCTGCTCTGAGGCTGGGAGGGGGCAGCCTGGGGCACGTGGCCAGCCAGAGTCCAGCCCAGCCCCAGGGCAGAAAGAGCAGCTGGGAATGTCCAGGGGGAGCCTGCAGGGCACAGAAGGCTGAGCCTAGTCCCCAGGGAAGGAGCATGGGGGTTTGGCAGACCCAGGCCCCTTTTCCTGCAGGGTGGGGGAGGGCAGTGTCATCCAGTAGCCCCACCACCAGAGCTGGGTTCCCAAACAAAAAGGAAGAGCTGGGACCTCCCACAGGGCCAGCCCTGCTTTCTCAGCCTTTAAATTTACCAATCCTAAAACAAAGCGAGAAAAACTGTAGCACGGTGAGGCTTGACTAGGGCTGGGAGCCAGGGCAGCGGTAAATCTTTGAGCACCTCCATCAGGTGTTTCATGTGAAGCCCCGTCGCTCTGCACCTGTTGCCCTCGCCTGTGCGGTGGGGCCGGAGACTTGAATTCCTGGAGGTATTGCAGCTTTCCTTATAGGAGCCACATTCGCCTGAGTCATGGCACATGAGGTGCAGATGTGAAGCCCACGGACTCATTCATTCATTCAGTCAGTCAGTCAGTCAGCCAATCAGTGAACCTCCACTGAGCATGTCCTAGTGTTTTTGGGTGTTGGGTCCTGGGGGGTAGAAAGGCATTGTGCTTTCCATACTGGGCATGGTGTGAAAATGAGGTTCTCGGGCACTCAATCTGAGGTCCCCCAAATCTGCATTTGTTCCCTAAGTCACGCCTCATCCTTAGCCCACCTTTAGTAAGAGGCCGGTCCTCCCAGGGTGCTGCAAGCTCCACAGGAGGTGCTGCCTTGGTCCCACCCCACGGGGTGACTATGGTAGGTGATGAGACCGAGGGCCACTGGCCTGTTCCCTGCCCACCAGGCAAAGAGCACACAGCCCAGTTATGAATGAGGGGAGAGACCTAGATGAGCTGTGAATTCAGAATGGCTGGGGTGGGTGCAGAAGAGCCGGGGGTGCCCTGGGAGTGGAGGGGCAGGGGTAGTGGACGCTTCCTGGCACGAGACTGAAAGGTGGGGGCAGACAGGAACACAGCTCTGGGAGAGGACATCTGTCTCTTGTGTGGTTCTATGTACCATGTCATTTTTTTAAAGATTTATTTATTTATTTGAAAGTCAGAGTTTCACATAGAGAGAAGGAGAGGCAGAGAGAGAGGAGAGAGGTTTTCCATTCGCTGGTTCACTCCCCAGTTGGCCATAACAGCCAGAGCTGCGCCAATCCGAAGCCAGGAGCCAGGAGCTTCTTCTGGGTCTCCCGTGTGGGTACAGGGGCCCAAGGACTTGGGCCATCTTCTACTGCTTTCTCAGGCCATAGCAGAGAGCTGGATCAGAAGTGGAACAGCCAGGACTGGAACCGGCACCCATATGGGATGCCGGCACTGCAGACGGCGGCTTTACCTGCTATGCCATAGCGCCGGCCCCTGCATCGTGTCATTTAATCCACACACAGTTCCATGGAGTCCTTCTTAGTAGCCTCATTTTCCAGATCATAAGAGTGTGGAAGTCAGGGCTGGTGCTGCCTGTGGCTCCGGCATTCCATATGGGTGCCGGTTCTAGTCCTGGCTGCTCCTCTTCCAGGCCAGCTCTCTCTGTGACCTGGGAAGGCAGGGGAGGATGGCCCAAGTGCTTGGGCCCTGCACCTGCATGGGAGACCGGGAGGAAGCACTTGGCTTCTGACTTTGGATTGGTGCGGCACTGGCCGTGGCAGCCATTTGGGGAGTGAATCAATGGAAGGAAGACCTTTCTCTCTGTCTCTCTCTGTCTCTCTGTCTCTCTGTCTCTCTCTCTCTCTCTCTCTCTCACTGTCTATAACTCTACCTGTCAAATAAATTAAATATATATATGCATATATATATATATATATATATATATATATATATATAAAGAGCACAAGTCTTAGTCATTTGCTTATGGGCACACGATGATTAACGGGCAGAGCTGGGGACTCCAGGAGCTCTAAGCACAGCCAGCATGCCCTGGAAGCTGCTCCTCCCCAGCCCTCAGGGGCTGGCCAGATGCTCCGAGCCTCAGTGGGGATCAGGCACTGAGAAACCTGGCCCCGTATGCAGCTGGACCGACGCACAACCAATCTGGGTCAGGAAACCGCTTACCCTGCCCTGCAGTGCCCCGGTCCACCTGCCCTGCCTGTGGGGGCTGAGTCTTCCACCACCATCCTGGGTTCCTCCAGCGGCTCCTGCTCATCTTCCAATGGCTCCCGACTTTTCCACACTCCCACAGTCCTTGCCCCCAGAAGCTCCCGATTGCGCTCAGGAAACAGGTTCCACGCATCCAAGGTCACACCTGGTGTTCCAGCAGTTTCTAGGTGTGGCACTTTCACTGTTCAAAGGGCATCTGCTTGGACAGCAGGTCCCCCAGCAGGGAAAGACCACTAACTGGCAGCCACCAGTTTCACTCTTAACGTTTCACGGCTGGATCTTCCTTCAGCTGCCTCTGCCGGGGTCTCGTTACTCCCGCATCTCTGAGCTGGGCGGGCCGTGCATGTTCAGAATGCACGGGTCCCTGTGGCACTCTGCTGCCTGCAGGGGCAGACACATGGGCTCACCGAGTGTTCTTGCCACACAGACTCGCTGCCTATGCTTCTTGGTCATAGACAGACACACGCTTTCTTCCATTTGTGTTTAAATGGAGGGTTTTCTCAGAACTTCATTTTTGGGGTCGCTGCTGTGGCATAGGAGGGTAAGCCAGCACCTGTGACATAACATATCGGAATGCTGATCTTAGTCCCAGCTACTCTGCTTCTGATCCAGCTCCCTACTAAATGTGCCTGGGGAGGCAGCAGAGGTGAACCAAGTGCTTTGGCCCCTGCCATCCACATGGGAGACCTGGATGGAGTTCCAGGCTCCTGTCTTCAGCCTGGATCAGTCTCAGCCATTGTGGCCATTTGGGGAGTGAACCAGCAGATGGAGGATCTCTCTCTCTCTCTCTCCCTTTTCTCTCTGTTACTCTGCCTTTCAGTTAAATGATTTTTTTTAAAAAAAAGAACTTAATTTTTATATTTTTTTCATAGAGAAAGAAATTTAGAATATTTAATTATCTTATCTTTATTCTGGAAAAGTAGCCATACAAATATAAGGCAAATGAAAGCAAGACTTGCTCTGGGTTTTGGGAAACAATAGGGCATGGCGGGGACTGCAGTGCGCTGAGCACATGATCAGGTCTAGAGGGGCACAGTGACTCGGCTTTAGCTAATTATCACCAGGGCAGAATGTGGAGCTGGTACTGCAAAGTTCCACGTTCATTTCCTAGGGAAACTAGAAATTAAAACTCGTGAACATGAAAATTTTTTTTCTATATTGACAACAATTTTGGTGAATTTGGAAAACACTGAACTAGCCAACGCAAACATATGTCTGAGTCAGATCCAGCCTGTGAGCTGCCAATTTACATTCTGGGCTCCTGAGTCACGGAGAAGCTTGCTCCTCCCCTGGACACATCGGCTTACACTAGCAGTGATGCTGAGCCTGGTGTTAAGGGCTGTGATAGCGCCAACGAATTCTCCTCACAGCTGTCTTGTTTGCACTAATGGGTCTGCATTGAACACAGCCCATCAGTCCTCAGGAGAGAGGATGGCAGGAGGCCTGGGCTGGGGGAAGATGACACATCAACACGGACACATGCGCGCCTCCATCACCATTAGCTGGTTCCCGAGGTCCTAGCAAGCCCCTCCTCCTGGCATGGCTTTGTCCTCCTATACAGGTGGCTGTTAGGACATGTTCCGTGGCTACAATGACATCTTCTGCCCCCCAGCGGCCTGCACTGCTTGCAAACACACCGCTGAGGGCAGCGTTGGGTGGCATCCTGATGCTCCCATTCCCCCAGTGGCACTCAACGGGAGATTTCATGTGCCCTTGCTACAGAGGAGGGCGGAGCAGGTGCCCCCTCCCCCAAGCTGGTTTCTGGCCCAGGGGCAACGACTGCTGATGACCAAGGATTAGAGGACCATGGACCAATAGGACGGCTGTGTGGAGCTGACCACAGTGTGGCTGTTCATGGCTGGGATGCTTCTTGCTTCCATGAGGATCTGGGGAATGCAGAGCTCTGCCTTGGGGCAGAATGCCCAAGAAAAGGAGCCTTCTTGTGTTGACCCACAGCCACAGTGGTCAAGAGGGGCTGGGTGCCAGGAGCAGGGCAAGGGGCTGGAACCCAGAGCCAGGGGCAGTGTGGACCTAGGTACAGGCTGTGTCAGGTGCGACACTCCTCAGCCAGGGCTGTCCCTGCTCTGACTGCTGAGCTACAGGCTCTGGCCTCCCGGCCCTACCCATCCCTGGATCATGAGCTCATAGGCTACCCCTGCTCAGGACGCCCTGGGCTCCATTCTGAGATGCCTTTGTCCCTCACAGGGGAGCCCTTGAATCTGGTCCCTTAGCCCGGGTGGGATTACCATTGAGAACGAAGTCCAGGTGAGGACAAGGACACAGGGCTGAGGTTGCTCCCCAGTCGCTGGGCTGGCCCCTGGAGGCACTCTATCCAGGGCAGGCTCCGTAGGGAGCACGTGTCCCACCTGTGCTGTGTTCCCCATGCTCTTTGCACTCTTGAATTTTGTATTAGGCTTGTGCTCAACTCACCTCCGGCAGCAGGGTGCACTGACTTGTTTTTCTTTGCAAAATAGCTCTGGAAGTGAAGTGTGTGTGTGTGCACGTGCATGTGTGTGCCTTACATAGGTTAACTCAGCAATGCTAATGGGTAAGTACAAGGCACCCATTATACAGATAAGGACACTGAGATTCAGAGCAGGGAGAGAGAACTTGCCAAAGGCCACATGGCTTGGAAGAGCGCAGCTGTGAACTATCCCTGGCCTGACTCCGAGCCCCTGTTCTCCTTCCCTCCTACTTCTCATCCATCAGGGTCCAGCGACCTTGGCTCTGGATTATAGTCCTGACTCTCCTGGCCCGGATGGAGTTCCTGGCTCCTGGCTTCTGCCTGATCTAGACCTGGCTGTTGTGGCTTTTTGGTAATTGAACCACCAGGTGGAAGATCAATCTCTCTGTCTCTGTTCCTCCCTCTTCTTCTGTTCTCCTCTTCTTCTGACTTTTAAATAAACAAATAAATCTCAAAAATAGAAATGCAAATACCAACAGGCATCACAATGTGAATGAAACACCAGCCATCTTCTCAGGAAAATTCTGCCCTACTACATACGCAATGGACTTGGCCCTTCACCTGACCTGGTATAGGTTAAGAACAACGACGGAGCAGGAAATAATGCCAGCATTACTATTACAGAGAATTAGTATTATGGAAGAAGAACATGGCAATTTGCCTCTCCATTGGACTCTTTCACAACTCTTGACTTGACTGATGGGGATTCTGTCATGTTAACTGTTCTACAGCTGAGCAGTTTGGGCTTGGCCAAGGGCACACTAATGAAGTTAACTGAAACCCAGGATAAGGGCATCGTAGACCCAGAAACACTGACTGTTTAGTCTCATGTAAGACAAACAATGAGAACTTACAAAGACTTAGGACAGGTCCAACAGGCGGCCCTGATATCCCGCTGCAAAGCAAGGGCTGGGTGTGGTCAGTGCCCAAAGGGGCACCGGAAAGTGGGCTAGGGGCCTTCGCAGCCTCGGGCGGCCCTGCCCTGGGGGCTTCTGATCCCCATTGCGATTGTGTCCTTGCAGGATTCCCGGCCCCAGTCTAAGGAAGTAATAAAGCCCCGGGCATCATCTTCTGGTGTCTGGAGAGGCCCAAGCGCCCTATTAGAAGCGCTGAGCACAAATCCCACGGTTACTCTGTCATGAAGGAAGCAGCAATGCTCAGAGCTCACAGTCAAGACAACAGACAGAGAGGGGCGGGCTGAATGGTTTTCACTGAAGGGTTTGTGGAGGAAGACAGGGCTCTGGCCTGAAATGAGAGCAGAGAGATCTGATATTTTGCTTGGGGAGTTCGATTCTTTGGAGAAAACAGAGACAAAAAGCTGGTATTTAAAAGATCCATTTGGCCGGCGCCTTGGCTCAACAGGCTAATCCTCCGCCTTGTGGCGCCGGCACACCGGGTTCTAGTCCCGGTCGGGGCTCCGGATTCTGTCCCGGTTGCCCCTCTTCCAGGCCAGCTCTCTGCTGTGGCCCAGGAGTGCAGTGGAGGATGGCCCAAGTGCTTGGGCCCTGCACCCCATGGGAGACCAGGAGAAGCACCTGGCTCCTGCCATCGGATCAGCGCAGTGCACCGGCCGCAGCACGCCAGCCGCGGCAGCCATTGGAGGGTGAACCAACGGCAAAAGGAAGACCTTTCTCTCTGTCTCTCTCTCTCACTGTCCACTCTGCCTGTCAAAAAATAAATAAATAAATAAAAGATCCATTTGAGCATATCAAAGCAAGTCCACATATATGCAGCGATTTTAAAAAGCGCATATATTAGAACTAATTTGAAGTGTGGGACACAGATTTGAAAGGCTTAATCACGTTTGAGTATCTTTCAAGGCATTTAACACTGCGTTTGGACCCAAGTATTGAGCAGGGCACCTTGGAGCAGGCTTGTGAGCGTGTGGCTGAGGGTCCCTTAGGATGGAACGGCCCGGTTCGCCGTCCTCCCTGGCGAGCTGCCGGGGGCCACGCCTGGCCCCTTCCATCTGTACACGCTAGACCTTGGCTAAGGCTCAACCACTCGATCCGCGTGCTCACCCACCTCCCGCCTTCTGCAGACATGCAGGAAGCCTCTGCAGAATCATGACTGAAGGCCTTGGAAATCAAATTAATTCATTTTACATTTCCCCCACAATTGCACCTGTCTGTCCAGTCTTACCTCCTCTCCGTCTGCCATCCCTTTGAAAGCAGGCAGCCCCCTGATCCTACATTTTCTCCCTTGTAACCCCACACTGCATGTATTGTGCATTCAATAATAACAGGGATTAATAATTAAATCAAAATGAAAAACCACTTGTTTCCTCTCTACAGCCCAAGGGACAGACTTCCTGGGCTAGTGTCGATTTATCAGTGATGATTACAGAATATGAGATAGGGCAAATGCAGGGAACACAACAGCGAGAGAGCAGGATGCTGTGGATATGATTATATTTATGTACAAGTACGAAAGGATGGGAGGGTGAGAGAGGTAAGTAGACCAGTGAGAAAGAACCAGAGACACAGAGCCCACTAGGCAAAGCCCCAGCCACGTGGCTGAACCCTAGCAGAGCGCGCCATGCACTGATTTTTACCGAGTGCCTTACACGGACTATCTCATTTCAGAAAAGATTTGAGGTGGGTACTGTTTTCCATGTTGGGCACAGGAAGGTGAGTTGCTGATTTGGATTTGAACCCAGGCTGACTGCCCTGGAGTCACGCTCACAGTTCAGGAAAACAAGGCAAAGAAAATGCTGCTAACGACTGGAGGAAGAGGAACCACAGAAATAGGGGAGAATGAATGGGACAGGAAGATAAAAACACGGATGATGTAAAGAAGTGACAAAGTGAAAGGAAGTGAGTGCAGGTGCAGGAGGTGAGCATGGGGCAGGGAGGGGAAGAGAAAAGAGGGCCGGTGCAAGGGCAACACCTCATGGGACACTGGCCTGCGGGCGCTTCCCAGTACCCAGCTTAATTGAGCTTTTTCTCGCCACTTCCAGTCGGTGTGATTAGCCCCATTTCATAGAAAGGGAACTGAAAGCCTGAGAAAGGAAGCGAGGTTACGAATAGGAGAGCAGAAAGACCTGCTGGCAGCTCCTGAGTGCAGAAGGGAGGAGTCACAGAGCAGCTAAAGGAGTGGAGGCGCACGCCCGTGTCAGTGGGCTGGATGGAGGGAGCACGCCCGCGTCAGTGGGCTGGAAAACCCAGCGATGATGTACTGATTCCAGCTCACCGCGACTCCCAGCAGCATCCCACAATAGTTTTGTGTAGATACTGATATGATTATTTTCACATGTATATGGAAAGGCAAAGAAGCTAGCTAGGCAAGACAATGTTTAAAGGGGCCAGTCTACCTAATTTTAAGACTCACTACACGGCTAGTCGCCGCTCCAGCAGTCACGACTATTCAGTGTTGCTGGATGGATGATGGGAAGAGAGATGGATGGAATAGAAGGGAGAACCCCACAACTGGCCTTCACAAAGATGTGCACAAGATTTTTGACCAAAGTGCACAAACAACTCCATAGAGGAAAGACAATCTTTTTCAACAAATAGTGCTGGGGCCAGGGGCACCCATAGGGAAAACAAATGAATCCTGACCTGACTCTCAGTTCTTATACAAAAAGGAACTAAAAATGGATCATGGCTTTCAATGTAAAAGAGGAAGCTAAAAATTTTAGAAAGGGGCCAGAGCTGGACAATGGGTTAAAGCCCTGGCCTACAGCGCCAGCATCCCATATGGACGCCGGTTTGAGTCCCTGCTGCTCCACTTATGATCCAGCTCTCTGCTATGGCCTAGGAAACCAGTGGAAGATGGCCCAAGTGCTTAGGCCCCTACACCTGCGTGGGAGACCCAAAAGAAGTTCCTGGCTCCTGACTTCGGATTGGTGCAAATCCAGCCATTGTAGCCATCTGGACAGTGAATCAGCAGATAGAACACCTCTCTTTCTCTCTCTCTCTCTGCTTCCTCCACTTCTCTGTAACTCTGCCTTCCAAATAAAAATAAATAATTTTTTTTTAAAAAGACAAAATTTTCAAGCAAACTACCCTAGGACTCTGGTCGCCCTCTGGGCAGGCATCCCAGAGGAATGAGAACTTATGTTCACACAAAGCTCAGCACCCAAAGACTTGTAGTAGCCCTGGACTACAGACAACCCGCACACCTGTCAGTGAGCGAGCGTTTAGACAAATGGTGATCCACTCCACTGTGGATCACTACTTTGCGATAAATCCGAGACCTCCCTGCCCCATCCCTGGGGGAATGTCCTGAGAATTATGGTGAATGAAAACACCAATCCCCAAAGACCACAACAGTGTGAGTTTATTTGTATAGCATTCTTGAAAGGAGAAAAAGCTACAGAAACAGGGGACGATAAGTGGTGTCAGGGGCTCGAGGGTGGAGGCGGTGGCAGAGAGCAGGTGTTGGCTACAGAACAACACCCCCAGAGATACTGGTGGACATGCACATGACAGTGAATGCAAGCGGTCACCCCTTGCGATGTCGTGCTGTAGTCCTGCACACCGCGAGGCTGAGAGAGGCTGGGTAAAGAGCACGGGCAATCTCTCTGTATTATTTCTTCTATGCACGTGAGTTTACAATGATCTCATGATAGAAAGCTATTTAATAAAGACAGAGGAGAACGAATGCTGTAAAAAAAAGTGGGAGGGACTGAGCCCAGGAGGCACAGCGGGGCACTGACATAAAGAGAATGAGTGAGGAAAGGACAAAAGTGGAGGAAGCAAACTGGCTGGAGAGGCCAGGAAAGGAAGTAAAGGCGACAGGGTGGGTGCTGGGGAGAAGGAGCAGGCGACATGCAAAGGAAACGGCCACACAGGGCAGCTTCTGGGGTCGTCGCCCCGCGGGCCCTGCTCTTACCCCCCTCCTGTTCCCTTGCTGCTCACCTGGGCTCCCCGCTCCTGGAGCCATGCCCGGGGCCTCCTCCACCCCTCTCCAGCCCCTCTGGGTGTTTTGCAAGCCCCACAGAAAGCCTCCCTGGTTGCTCTGCCTCTGCCTGCTGTAGCCTCGGCACATCTCCTTCATGGCACCTGCCGCTGAAGCAGGCGCTGATTCCTGGGCCGGTACAGCCCCTCTGTGTGAATGACCCCCATCTTCTGTCTCAGGGGCCTGCACCAGAGAACCTCCATGCGCGCATCTGAAAGGGTACCAGTGAGACTTTGAGCTCATCTGACTTGGGAGGGAGGTCTCTGTGCCCTGGTGTCCAGCTGGGGTGAGACACAGGCACAGCCCCAGGCATCATCTGTGGCCCTCTTGCACCCCACCCCATACTTTCCTTTTCTGAGCAGGAGGAGATAGTGGAGAATACTGGCACAGGGGCCACCGTGTTGCAAGGTCAGGAGCCTGAAATGGGAGAGAAGGTGTGGGAGTGGGCAGCTCATCTGGCCCCAAACAGCCAGGACAGGAGATGGCCAGGAGTCTGCAGGCTTCATCTCACTCTTCCTGCCCACCCACCTCCATCCCCTTCCCGGCTACCCTGTCCCCGGACCCTCTGCCCCCCATAGGGGTTGACCCCTGGTGTCTAGGAAGTGCTGTTGCCACCTGCCACCTGGTCAGGTGATCCCTGACCTTTGCCCCCAGCCTGCTCTGGTCTGGAAAGATAATGGAACTTAACATTTAAGGCCCCGCCAGCATCTCCAGGGTCATGTGCGGAAGGTCTGGCTTTGACATTTAGCTTAACACTGCTCTTGGCGACGGTTACTGTCATCCCCGGCTCTGTAGACCAGAATAGCTCCCTTATCTGAATGTCAAGGTGGGAGGGAGTGGATGGCAGGGAGGCCAGCCCAGCCGGCCCTGGCTTTAGGCAGTGGGGTGCTCTCAGCTTCTTTATAAAACAACTTCAGAGAAAGCCACTCTACAAGTCTCTGTAAAATGCACTCAGGCCTTTTGACTCAAATGCTGCACTACAATTCTGTGTGTTTGAACCCCCCATCTTCCTGCTTTTAGAAAAAAAATGAAAAAAATGCTTCCCTGGCTGGCAACCAACCATCTAAAGAGCCATCTCATGATAGTTTCTCTTCTACAAACCCTGCCAGCTCCCAATGGCCGCTGGAGCTCAGACGCACAGCGAACATTTCATCTAAACCTGGCTCCCTTGAATGACCTGGTGGGATCCTGGGCCCCCTGCTTCCTCTCCCTTGTCCTTCCACCTCCCACCCCAGTAATTGGCATAGAAAATGCAAGCTTTTGTTAGCATTCTCCTAAATAGGAAACGTAACCTTGCCCGCACAGTCACATTCCAAGGTTTTCAACATTGAATTCGCCCTGGCAAACACCAGGTGATCAGATGCCTGAACAGATTTAAAACAAAATAAAAAAACAGAAGCAGAAGCAGTTCCCAAGTTATCTGAACACACAGCACCCGTGCTCATGACTTCAGCCACCTAAGGCATGGAGAACGGGCCGTGTTAAGAGAGAAAGGGCCTAGAGTACAATACTGTAGTTGTTTGGTCCCTGCTTGGGGTTGGCCTCATCACAGGTGACTAAAGCAGCCCTAAGAGTCTCCCCAGTTCCTGGGCAAGAAATCCACCCAGGCCCGTGCAGAAAGCCCAGAGCCATCTTGCCTGGCAGCTTGCACCAGGGGCAGGGAGGCAGAGGGAAGCGAGCTGCAGGGCCCAGGATGTGTGTGCAGCCTTAGGGAAATCCACAGTGGGGAGTCCCACTGAGAGCTGCCTCCAGCCCAGGGAAGGAGCTCGGCTTTGGGAACCACTCTGGGCAGAGCGAGCGGCAGGTGCGTCTCTCTGCTTGCCCTTTGTCCTGCCTCCTCCTCAGGGGCACTGCTTGCCGGCTGGAGCCCACTGCCATCTGTCTCCTATAGACCTATTGCCTGCGCAAGAAACCGAGCAGGGGAGTAAGGCCAGCTGTTCGCATGGCTCCCGCGGAGGCCAGGAAATGCCCAGCCCCAGTGGTTGGGCCCATTCTGTCGGAGGCCAGGTTGTGCGATCCCCATGGGTTGCGGTGTGGGCAGGTGAGTTCCCTGTGTGCTCTTCGTCCCTTTCAGTGGTGGCCTTGCTGCTGTCCTTCCAAGCAGCTCACTCCTGCATCCCTGGACACCCATGGAGACTTTGCGTTTTGCCTTGGAGCAAGATGTGAGGCTCAGGTGGGCTCCACCGTCCGCAGTCGCAGCTCACAGCCGGCTGGCCCAGCTCGGCAAGTCAGAGCCACTCCGGGGCCTCCTCTCTCCAACCCCTAAGCCACTTCTTCTGCTGTGTTCAGATTCTAGGAAGCCTGGGGCCCCATTCAGCCCACTGCCAGGATTTGCACCTGGATGTGAGGAAGAGGCATGGATCGGGGAAGTGGGGAACACTTTCAGGGCTAGTGATTGACAGTGAGAAGACCCCTCCCAGGACTTGAAGCCGGGGGCAGGGTATAGAAGTTAACAGTGCTGCCACTTAGCACGGAAGAACTCGTGAGCTTTCGTCTCATCCACACACCAGAGGAGAGAGCACTGCCTTGTAGGACTGGACTCACCCACATACACAAGTGCAGCCTGCATGTGGCTCCCTGAGTATCAGCTTCTCCCCCCTACCTCTCTCTCTCTCCCATGGAAAGCGCTTGGTGAACCACACAGCCCTCTAACTGGGTGGCTGTTCACGAAAACCAGGTACGTCTGGGAGTGAAACCCAGGTGACAGCCTCTGCTTACGAGCTGTGTGCTGCAGGCCAGTGACACAGCCTCTCTGGGCTGCCAGGTCTCACCTGTGGAGTGAGGATGGCAAGATCTGCTTCCTTGAAAGGATGACAAGAGAGTGAAAAGCGGTTGGCTAGCGTGCATGCCCCCGGCCATCTGCTCCTGCCACTGCTGTTGACCAGGGCTCTCGGAGCAGGTGCTGAGCTGGCCTTGTCTGCCTCGACGACGTGTTTGGGGGATGCGCTGGAACTCTGAGATTCAGACCAGGTCCGGGAGCACCCCCTCCTCCCGGACCCAGGGCGGCTGCACAGCCCCTGGTGCAGGAGAGCCCTGTTGGAAGGGAGGTGGGGGCAGAACCAGGGTCCACAGCTGTCCGGGGGAGAGGCACTGTGCTGAGGAGAGGGGGGATAAAGAGGAGGTTGCCTTTCTCTGTTCCCTGTGCCCGCACGCCCGCCTCGCCTTTCCCAGCACTTTGATAGATGTTGAAGAATAGCTAGGGAGGCACGCAGGAAGTGACCCGGGCAGAAATAACAAGGCCGTGCTTCCAGCTTGGCCCCGCTTACAAGAGAAAGCAAGAAGACGCTGAAGACAGCAGGCGCGGGGAGCCGCCGCCCCCATCCTGTCCCTCTCTGCAGGTAGAGCCGCCGCCGCCCAGGGCAATGACGCCCCCTCATCCCCCAGCCGCCACCGCCCCGGCCTCTCCCCGCAGCCAGCTCCTGGGGTCTCCCACCAGCGGCCAGATGCTAGCAGCCTCCCAAGCGCCCCAGGCCACCGCTGGATGCAGGCACCGCGGATTTCCCTGCGCAACTTTGGACCCGCCCTAAGCCTTTGCCTATCCCCACCGCCCCCTCGGTGGGCCAGGGGCCAGAAGCGAGGGTCTCTGTCTCGCAGAGCCCGGGAACCCGGCAGGAAACCCGGGGGTGCAACGGAGGGGCAACTTACCGGCCGCGATGGGAGCTCCGCGTCCCGCCGGTGCGAAACTTCGGCGAGGGGCGCCAGCGCTCAGGGCTTGCGAGGGAACTCTGGGGCCACCGCCATGACCGGCGCAGTGGCCGCAGCCTATGGTTTCCCCTGAGCCTGGGGTCCTGCGGCCATCCTGTCCCTTCACCGCCAGCCCCTCAGTCACTCCCTTTTCTTAGAGCAGCCAGAGGCGGGCTCGCGCTCTCTCCCCCTCCCTCTCTCTCCCTCTCCACCTCCTTTCTCCCTCCCAGGACAAATGAAATCTCTGGGTAATATTGCGATTTAAAGGGCCCCGGGCAAAGGCTACAGGGCGGGGTGGGGATGGGGCGGGGGCTCCCTGGGTTCCGGAGACGCTACCGGCGGGAGGAGGAAGGGAGAGAGAGTGAGAGAGAGAGAGAGAGAGAGAGAGAGAGAGAGAAAGAGAGAGAGAGGGGGGAGAGAGGGAGGAGAGAGAGAGAAGAGAGAGAGGAGAGAGAGGAGAGAGAGAGGAGAGAGGGAGGAGAGAGAGGAGAGAGAGAGGATAGAGGAGAGAGAGAGGGAGAGAGGAGAGAGAGGAGAGAGAGAAGAGAGGAGAGGGAGGGAGGAGAGAGAGGGAGGGAGGAGAGAGAGAGGGAGAGAGGAGAGAGAGAGAGGGGAGAGAGAGAAGAGAGAGAGGAGAGAGAGGAGAGAGAAAGGAGAGAGGGGAGAGAGAGAAGAGAGAGAGGAGAGAGAGAAGAGAGAGAGGAGAGAGAGAGGAGAGAGAGAGGAGAGAGGGAGGAGAGAGAAGAGAGAGAGAGAGAGAGAGAGAGAGAGAGAGAGAGGAGAGAGAGGAGAGAGAGAGAGAGTGTGTAAGCAGAGCTCCACTCTTTGCCCCAGACTGGTGCCTCACTTCCCCGCTATGCCCTCCTGGGCTGGTGGTGCTGGGACCTGTGTACATGGGCACACACGTGAGTGCTGTGTGTGTGGGGGGGTGCCTATATGTGCCCATGCGTGTGAGTGTGCACGTGTGTGTATTCGTGTATGTGTGTAAGTGCCTGTGCACATGTGCCAGCACCCCATGCACACATGCGAGTGTGCATGTGTTCAGGGCGTCCGAGGGAGCAGACAGAAAGCAGGAAGAGAGTCCTACAGCAGAAGGCGTGTCTCAGAGCCTAGGAGGGGCTGCTCCGTCACTGTGCAGGGTACTGGGGGGGGGGGCAGCAGATGGGGGAATTCCTTCAGAAAGTCAGGGGAGCCACAGTCCGGGCACAGTGTCCACACCCCTACAGACTGGGCTGAGGGGCTACAGACTACAGACTGACCCGCCGGCTGCAAGTGGAGACGGTCCAAGGGCAGAAAACAGATCTGCCGTGCCCTGGCTCTCTGTACGCCCCTGGCTCTTCTTCCCAGCGGCCTGTGGGTTGGAATAAACGGGACACGTGCCCACCACTGCAAGACAGCAGCAGCCTGAGGCAGAGACAGCTGGACGCAGCCCCAGGCCTGGGCAGAGCTGCTCCGGCAGGGCCCTCTCAGCCTCCAGCCCTTCCGCTCTGGACTCGGGCCTGCCCTGGGGAAAGGTGGTTCCCTGAACTGATGCGTAATCCGGTGAGCTGCAGGAGAGGCAGCTGGCAAAGGGACCCAGCAGCCTGGGTGGGCGGGGCAGAGGATGCACAGGTGTCCCGAGCCTTCGTTATCTCTGACTGCTCCGTCTGTGGTCTGTGGCCCAGCCCTGGGGTTCTACACGCCGGCTGCCAGCCTGTGACTTCTCCTCCATCTGGGGGCAGGCACAGCTCCCTTGAGTGGGTGGTATCCCCAGTACCTGGCACTCAGCGAGTATTTATTAAGTAAAATTCACCCACAACAAGAAAACTGCATTGTTTAACTACAAAGAAGAATGCTTGTCCCTGAGACAGACGTGCACCAACGCTGTCCCTGCCCTGCTGTCCTGCTGTCCGGTGCCTATAGGAACCCCCACCCTCACCATGGGCATAGTGCATGGAGAAGTCCTGGGCACCCCCCTTCTCTCTGCAGAGGCGCTGAGTGCTCCGTGTGGCCGCTGTTGGCCCAGACAACCAGGACATCTCTCGGCCCCCTTAGGGGACTGAGCCTGTCTTGGTGCTCACAATATGTTGGTTGGTCTTACAGTTTAACACCTGGAGAGGAAAATTCATATTCCCTTATCTCCTCATTCTTAGGAGAAGGTTCAGCTGTGCAGCTTTTGGGCCCAGAACCCACACCCGCTGCAGTTCTGAGCTCTGATGAGACACACCGTCCTGGGGTAGCAGTAGCCTTGGGACTGTGTAGAAAGAGCCACCAGGTCTTCCTTCTGCAACAATGGGTGGAGCCCAGCTGGCTTTAAAGCAAGACCTGGAGCGATCTGGGAAATTTGGTCTTGCAAACACTCTCTCAGGGCTGGGATCCTGGGTCATGGGGCCGAAAATTCGAGTCCAGGAGACCAGAGGGCACTCTGGTGCTGAGGGGCCGTCGCAGACCTGGGCGAGCCCTGCCTTCCCATGGCCGCTTCTTCCAAGGAGGACAGACAGGCTAACAGACTCAAGGGAAGAGCTGCTCGGTCAGCTCTGGAAGGCGCTAAGCGTGCCTTGCATTGCTTGGAAGTATAGGAGAGCGTGCTGGAAGGATCCATGTGTGTGACCCCTCCTCACCCCCTGCTATCTGCCTCTCTGACCTTCCTTCATCAAACAGACCACCCGTTCTCCATTGGCACTTTCTCTTTAGAATATGACACTTACAGGAAATTATTTTTCTCCTATTTATGGAAATTCCATTTGCATTTATGAGACTGGTAATGTCTCATAAATATTTCCTACCAGATAAAATATTAATTAAAAGAGTTTCTTGAGTTATACTCTGAAATTCTAACTGAATCTCTTCTAAGACAAATATTTTAAGTATTTTTTTCTCATATGAGAACTCCTCATACGTTACTTGGTTATGGTAATGAGCTCATCTGTAAACAGCATAGATCTATCAATTAATGAGATATTGCTTTGTAATACTTAACAAATAATTGCGCAGCTGCCACTCAGTTTAAAAACAAAGCAAAACACTGCCTGTGCTGTTGACTTCAGCCTGGGTCACTTCTTCCCTCAAGACAGAAACAGCAGCTTCTATTTGGTCTTTTTGTCTCCCATGGTTTCTTCTTATTAAAACCGAACACACACACGCACATACACACACACATGCATACCACATACACATGCCACATACATATACCATACATGCACATGCAACACACACCACACATGTATGCACACCACGCACAACCACACATATGCATACATATATCACACAGCTACACACACACATACCACACACATACACCACACATGCGCATACACCACACACCACACACACACACCACGCACATCACACACAGCATATGCACACACATAAACACACACATCATACACGTATACACACTGCACAATACACACACCATTCAGAGACAGTACACACACATACTACATACATACATATGATTCACAACACACACAACACATATACCACACATGCACACACACCCCTTCCACACTTGTTCAGTCTGTGGATATGGATCATCTTACGTAATTCCCCTTGCAACTGTTTCAGTGTTCCTGACTTCAGCTACCGTGATCAATTACTTTTTAAAAAATATTACCTGAGAGAGTCCAGAAGTAAACAGCTCATTGCCTGCTGTTTTGAGTAGGGTGACGTCATCTCATGCCATCCCACTCCCTCCTGCCTATGATGCGAATCCCCCTTGGTCCAGTGTATCCACGCTGTATATGCTACCCACCCGTTAGTCTCTCAGTGGCTGCCTTGGTTACCAGATCGACTGGCACAGTAGAGCTCACGTTCGAATAGACCTTTTAAATAAAAGTAACATAACGGCCCCATAGTTCAAGACCAGGGAGGCTGGAGATTTAGATATGCCAAAAAAAAAAAAAAAAAAAAAAAAGAAGCTGCAAAGAGCTTCCTTTGTGTGAAAAGCAGAAAGTCCCCGACTTCACAAGGAGAGAAAAGCATCCCATGCTGAGGTGGCTAAGATCCACGGGAAGAACAAATCTGTGAACATGCGAACAAGGGAAAAACGTTGTGCTCACTTTTCTGTCGCACCTGTAGCGACGAAAGCTTCAGCTACAGTACAGCACATCATGAGAGCTTCATAAAGACGGGCGAGACATTCAGTTGTTTGTGCAGCAAAAAACATCCCAGATGCAGAGTTCCACACTGTCAGAGGTTTCAGGCATCCTGCGTGGGGTCCCCACAGAGGTCAGACCTCTGCCAGTGCTTCTGTATTCCCAGCCTCTTCTGGTAGAAGAAAGCCTCCTATGTTTGCAAGACATAGACAGGTGCTGGGAGAGAGACCATGGAGTGCCCCGGCGGCCTGGGTCCACCATGCCTCACATCTCCTCGGGAGGGGCAGTGGATGTGCAGGCAAAGTGAGTGGAGGCATTAACCACGTGGGACCTCACTGGGTCAGTGACAACTGGACGGCGAGCTGCAAGCGGCAGGAACGCTAACGGAGTTGGGAGAGAGGAGCTGAGGCTCACTTCTGACCCCAAGGCCAAGGAGAAGGGACTTCCAGACCAAGCCAGGCAGGGAGGCTGGATTTGAATATGCAGAGAGGGGCAGGGGTGTGTACCACGGATGGGGGTGGGCAGTGGGCAGGGGCCAGAGGAAGGCAGGGGTTGCCAGGGGGGGTTGGGGAGGGGGCAAGGAGTGATGGCAGTGGCTTCAGCTGGTTGAGTGCCTCCTCTGTCGTGAGCTCTGCAAGGTACTTCGTGGAAGTCCTGGCTGTGATTTTGCTAACAGCCTTGTGAGGGAGCTAGCGAGCCGGCAGCAGTGTCTTCTCAGTGGCAAGTTATTAACAGTGCATTGCAGAGCTGGTGTAAGGACCAGTTTTGTTAGATTCCAAAATCATGTGAATGATTATAGGCTAAACTGTGTCCCCCGTCCATACACTGAAGTCCCAGCCCCCTGCAGCTAAGAAGGTGACTGCATTTGGAAACAGGGCCTGTGAAGGGGTGGCTACATTCAAATGAAGTCATTGGGGCTGGTGCTGTGGCGTGGCAAGTAAAGCCGCCACCGGCAGGGCCAGCATCCCATATGGGCACTGGTTCGAGTCCCGGCTGCTCCACTTCCGATCCAGCTCTCTGCTATGGCCTGGGAAAGCAATGGAAGATGGCCCAAGTCCTTGGGCCCCTGCACCAAGACCTTGCTCTTGGACTGCCAACCTCCAAAGCTATGGGGACTAAAGTTGTGTGGATGAAGCTGCTCGTTCTGTGGCATTTCACTAGCACAGCAGGGACAGACTCATATGCTAACCATGTCACACCTCTGCCACTTGGCAGGGCCCTGGATCCCAAGCTGTGGAATCTGGATGGGAATCTGCAGATGGGAATGTCATTATGGAAGACTTTTGAATTGGGAAGAATTACGAATGTCACTGAGAAGATTTGCCTGGGGGTGGAATGATTCATTTCATTTCAATGAGTAATCACACAGCATTGGTTTTGTGATGCTCCTGACGGCAGGGATCACAGTTTTCTTGTTCACCTCTGAGAAGCACCTGCTCCCAGTGCTAAGCACAGCATCTAGTACATAGTAGATGATCAACAAATATTTGTCAAGTGACAGAAAGGATAGGGTGTAAGTTCTGCAGATAAAGTGACAAGCCGAACAGAGCTTGCCTTCAAAGAGCTCCCAGTTTGTTAAGGATGGCAGTGGGTGTTATAACTAGTTCCACAAAGACATTGGTTTTGGTGGGGCAGAGATATGCACAATTAAGCAGTGCTGTCCAAAGAACTTTTATTTTATTATTTTATTTTATTTATTTGAAAGGCAGAGTTACAGAGAAGCAGAGGCAGAGAGAGAGAGAGAGAGAGAGACAGAGAGACAGAGAGAGAGAGAAGGAGAGTCTTCCATCAGCTGGTTCATTCCCCAAATGGCTGCAATGGCCAAGGCTGGGCTAATCTGAAGACAGGAGCCAGGAGATTCTTCCGGGTCTGCCACTCGGGTGCAGGGGCCCAAGGACTTGGGCCATCTTCTACTGCTTTCCCAGGCCATAGCAGAGAATTGGATCCGAAGTGGAGCAGGTGGGACTAGAACCGGTGCCTGTATGGGATGCCTACACTGCAGGCTGCGGCTTTACCCGCTGCACCACAATGCCAGCCCGTCCAAAAAACTTTTTCAAGGAAGGAAGGTTTGAAAGGGCCTACATTGTGGCACAACACTGTAAGCCACTGCTTGCAACTTGCATCGCTGGCATCCTAGGTCAGAGTGCTTGTTCAAGTCCTTGCTGCTCTGCGTCCCATCCAGCTCCCTGCTGATGTGCCCACGAAAACAGTAGATGATGGTCCAAGCACTTGGGCCTCTACTACCATGTGGCAGACCCAGATGAAAGTCCAGGCTCTGCTTTCAGTCTGGCTTAGCCCTAGCTCTTGTAGTCATTTGGGGGAGAGAACCAGAAGATGGAAGGCCTCTCTTTCTCTTTCTGTCTCTCCCTCTGTCTCTGTCACTCTGCCTTTTGAATAAATAAGTAAATATTAAGAAAGAGAAATGTATCTATAATATTCTGAATAATGTGGCCCGCATGCGTGGATTGGAACATGCAAAACGTGGCTTCTGTGAATAAGAAATGGAATTTTCCATTTTGAATAATTTTAATTGAAGTCGGCATTGTGGCTGCTGGCTACTATATTTGCAGGCTAGGATTAGAAGCAAGGAGAGCACTGTGGGCCAGACACTGGGTGACAGGGCAACCTCTCAGGCAGGTGCAGAAAGAACCTCAGGATGCCAACCCAGTATAGCAGCGGGAGCGCCACCTGCTGGGTGTGGGCAAGAAGGGCAGCGTCTCAGGCTACACCCTCCGCCTGTTCAGAGAGCAGCATCTTCTTGCTCATGAGCTTCCCCCAGTGGCTCAGGGGCACCGTGGGGTTTTGCAGAAAACCATGCAGAAGACACAGCTAGAAAGAAGCAACAGGGCCGAGCGTCTGATAACATCTGGACACCCGTGGAGAACAGCGATAACATTGGGTGACTTGGAGCTGATTCTCCAGGGGTCCCCAGGGGTCCCCTCCATTTTCATCCACTAGGACTCTGGTCACATGTGCTGTCTCCCTCCCCTACCTGCCGTCTACAAGTTCCTTGATGGTGGGATCTTGCTCCTTAGAATCCCTGATCCCCAGTGACTGTTTCCTGAGTTATGCACCCGAAGAAGAGAGCAGTGAGGGGTTCAGCAGGTGGAGGGCTGGTTGTGAGAGCTGCAGAAGGGTTTCTGACACCCGCAGGCCGACAGGGGCCCAGAGCCACCTGTGTGGGGCAATGGATGCGTGCAGTGAGGGAGTCGGGGGGGGGGATGCAGACCTTAGGACGCCCTCTGCAGAGAGAAGACTGCAGCTCCGAGAAACAGTGTAGGTACCTGGAGGAGAGGGGAGGGAAGAGGCCAGAGCTGGAGGCCATGTCCCTGTGTAGGGCAGGGGCAGAGGAAGATGGCCAGGCCAGGGTGGCAGCGCCACGCAGGACGGCGGAGTGGCAAGAAAGCCGCGTGGTCAGCGCCCCAGCTTTGCTCAGTGAGGAGGCGTCTACTCAGGACCCAGGACAGATTCATCTCCCAAAGCTCAGCACAGCAGCGGGCAAGGAAGGCATAACCACAGCGTCACACGGTCAAGGGAAGTGTTGTCAGGAGAGCACCCACCCACCCGTGATCCGCCTTGGGCGGTGTCCTTGGAGCTGTGCGGGGGTGGCAGACACGGCTCTGTCCAGTGTCAATGAAGAAAGTGGATGCTGGCTGGGGCAGCAGCCTGCTGGTCTTGGCTGGGCCTCGCCTGCCTGCTACTGGTGGGTCACCTTCCTGCCCACCACAGGGAACCCCAAACACACTTGTCAGCGAGTTTCATTGAATTCTGACCACAGGATCGGTGGTGGCCCTGGCTCCCCGGGTCTGGATTCCCTCTCATTCGGGAGTCTGGGCCCAGGTGCCCAGAGAGAGCCACCTGCCCCCTGCTGGCTGCACAGGAGGGCGCGACTCTGGGCTGTCCCAAGAGCGTTTTCAATTCCGGCACCACCAGCG
Source organism: Lepus europaeus (assembly GCF_033115175.1). NCBI lineage: Eukaryota > Metazoa > Chordata > Mammalia > Lagomorpha > Leporidae > Lepus > Lepus europaeus. The sequence continues at coordinate 118,350,951 of NC_084833.1, read as the reverse complement.
GGGAATACCATTTATCGTAATAGGCAGCTTTAATTCCTTCCTCATTTTATTGCTGAAATTCTCACTTAATTATCTTTCGTGGAAGAATGCATAGATGAGCTGACAGGCAAGTTAAGTGTCCCCCCTTTCCTGGCGTGGTTTCCACAAGGGGCCAATGGCACCATCTAGTGGTTGCAAGAGATTTCACACCTGGTGGAGTACAGAATCTTCAAAACGTGTGTGGAAAATGCATGTTATGAGAAACCTAAGCACGATGCCATATATTTTCTGCACCCACCCAGCATCCTTAATTCTGTTTTCCACAGTCTTTGAACTTCTCTTGCACATGCATTTAGTCATTCACTCCTCTGATCTTTAGTTTTTGTTTTATCAGAGAAAGGTATGCACGCACATATTTGAAGCACAACAGTGTTGCAAATAATCTGAAATGAAAACAGCTGTGCTTCCTTGTGCTCCATCTCTGAATCGCCAAGCTACTACTTTCATTTCCTTTGGCGATTCCTACCCCTCGCCGCTTGGTTTTCCTGCATATCTCTGAATGACACGCTTATAATAATAGTTCTAGATGTTTCTGTCTCAGAAATCATCCATTCACTTTCCACTGTGAAGTTGGAAACTCAGCTGTCTTTCTGACCCTGTCCCCATCCCGCACTCACCGTTCCCATTTCTCCTTCAGCAATGCACCTGTGTCACTATCTTGTTTGGATAACAGTTTTAATATTATTATGTCTATAAAATTCTACTTATAGCTGATGCATGCAGCAAACCAGTTTGTTTTTTCTTTCCTGCACAGCTTCTTGTTTTCCCGAGAGTGATGAGTTGTCTTCAGCTTTCTTTTCATCACCAATGTCAGCAACAGAAACACTTTCCACCATTGGTAGTCTCTTCTCATGATGCCCAGCCTCACTGGATTGCCTATTAATTCCACCTCCTGGAGGAATTTCCCCCGGAAACTTCCTGGTCCCCTTGCTCTCTCTGCTTCTTTTCACTTTGCCTCTTGTGGAAGACTCTGGACTTTGTTGCCAGGGTTAACCTTTCAAACCTTGGCACCACGATGGGTGGATGGTTTTTCTCTACCCTGTGTAGGACCTCACATCTCAACCGGAGGCTTCTGCTGTTTCCAGGACACTCCCAAATTGCATCCCCTGTGTCCTGAATCCTGGGTAGCATTCTTGGTTCTCTCTGCCACTTTGGAGGGACACATCCCACAGTTGCTCTCTGAGAATGGGAGTCGCGGAGATCCATCTTCTGCTTCTCAGAGTCTGCCCCGTCTCTGACTGACAGCCGGCTCAGGGCTAGACTTCTTAATGGGAAATAGTTTTCCTTCAGAATTTCAGAGCAGCTCGTACTTTCCTTCTACGTCCCGGTGCTGTTGTAAAGCCTGCAGCTGGATTCTTTCATTCCGGAGCCTTTTGTGGGTCCTCTTTTTTTCCACCTGAAAACCTGCAGGCCTTTTGCTTTGTCCACAGTGGTGTGATGATTTCATGACGACGCGACTCCATGTGAGACTTTTCCCATCCGGTGTGCTGGGCGTCGGGTAGCTCTCTAAATCATCGCCTCTCCATCTGGGAGTTTCTTGCAGTGCCTCTTTGATGATTTCTTCCCCATTCTCTCATTTTAGAATTCCTGTCACTCAGATGTCTGGCTGTGGAAACCTCTTGTTTCCTTATCTTTTCTCTCCTCGCATGCCTTTGTATTTTCGTTGCATGGCTTGGTATGTTTTTTTTTTCAAGCATTTCCCTTCCCCTTTCCTTTGAGAGTTCTGTGTTTTCTATCACAGTTCGATTTCTATGAGCTCCCCCTGTTTTATTCTCGGAAAGTGCAGATCCTTTTGTGGTACGCTTTCTGTTTGAGGCTGTCTTCTCCCTGCATGGTCTCTGTTTTCTCCAAGTGCTTTTAAAAAAAGATTTATTTATTTATTTGAAAGGCAGAGTTACAGAGAGGCAGAGGCAGAAGTGGAGAGGGAGGGAGGGAGAGAGAGAGAGAGAGAGGTCTTCCATCCGCTGGTTCACTCCCCAGACGGCTACAATGGCCTGAGCTGTGCCAATCTGAAGCCAGGAGCCAGGAGCTTCTTTTGGGTCTCCCATGTGGGTGCAGGGGCCCAAGGATTTAGGCCATCTACTGCTTTTCCCAGGCCATAGCAGAGAGCTGGATCGAAGTGGAGCAGCCGGGTCTCAAACCGGCGCCCATATGGGACGCCAGTGCTTCAAGCCAGGATGTTAACCTACTGCGCCACAGCACCGGCCACAGGAACCATTCTTTCAACCTCTTGCTTGAAGAGTCTAGGCCTCACTACCAGCTTCCTGGAATCAAGTCAGAGAAGAGAGTTGGGTGTCTTAACGTCAAGTGCGTATGTATTTTTCAACCATCTAGGCTACAAATGTGTGTCAACCCTAACATACAGTGGACTCTGTGCTATGGTGATGAATCAGGTCATGTTTCCTGTCTCCTCAAGGCTGCCTGCCCTGTGTGGTAGCAGACTCATAAATAGCTATCAAAGCTTATGGACAGAGGAGCACAGCTAGTGGTGATGGTAGGGCGTCTCCCTGCAAGTGAAGATCCCAGGAAGCAACGTAGCTTAGCAAGATCCCCTTGCAGCTGGTGCCTTGGCTCACTTGGTTAATCCTCCGCCTGTGGCGCCAGCACCGCAGGTTCTAGTCCCGGTTGGGGTGCTGGATTCTGGTTGCCCCTCTTCCAGTCCAGCTCTCTGCTGTGGCCCGGGAGTGCAGTGGAGGATGGCCCAAGTGCTTGGGCTCTGCACCCGCATGGGAGACCAGGAGGAAGCACCTGGCTCCTGGCTTCGGATCGGCACAGTGCACCGGCCGTAGCAGCCATTTCGGGGGTGAACCAATGGAAGGAAGACCTTTCTCTCTGTCTCTCTCTCTCACTGTCTGACTCTGCCTGTCAAAAAAAAATCTCCTTGCAAGTCCAGACACCTGATCTCCAGCATGGCCCCCTCCTGAGGTCACCCGTCTCCATCAACGACAGTCCAGATTGCTGGCGCCTGCACGAGAATGCCGACTCATGGACTAATGCAGTGAGCTCTGTAGCTGTGCTGAGAACACAGATGCCATGATGGCGTTATCCAGCCCAGCTCTCCCTATAGGCAGTGAGCCAGAGCTCAGGGCTAATCATCCCTGGCATTTTGCTAGGTGAGCCTGGAGTCCAACAAGGGCGTGAATTGTAGATGCCTGGGTGCCTATTGGCCTTGACTATGGAATGAAGGTCGTGTTCAGTGGACTGGGGTGTTGGAGTCTGCTGACTGTGAAAGAAGGTGCCTGATTCTCAGTACATTAGGGCCTGTTCTTCTCTTTACTACATTAGTTCTGGCCCTGTGAGAGGACTCTATGCAGGTGAGCCTTCTCTCGGGGGTGCAGACTCCTCCACCCAACGCTGATCCCCCAGGTGCTAAAGCCCTACTCTGGCAAAGGGCGATGCCCCAGGGACAGGTGACATGGTCCTTTCCTAGATGGCAGGATCTATCTCCATCTGTCTGGTCGTGTGTACACCTGCTGGGGGTTGAAGAATCACTTGCAGGGTGCTTCCTAGAGGGTCATATGCCTGCCTCCCCCTCTTCATAGTAGTGGGAAACGCGTCCTGGGCAATTGTTTCTATGCAATCACCTGCTGTCGAGAGCCTGGAGGTCCAGAAGAAACCAAGCCCCAGGGTTGCGGGTGAGAGTGGAAGGATCTTCCTCCTCCACTGCAGATTCACAAGGAAGACTGGAAGGGCCCTGGGATGGTGCTCATGGTGTCTGCTTACTCCCAGGGAGGACGAGGTGAGGTTGGGGTGTGGGTTGCCCGGGTAGAAGTGGGGAATGGGACCACTTCATTCCAAGAGCCCCAGGCAGCCAGGGTAAGGAGACAAGATTGTAAACCTGGCCAAGAGCCATGAGGCCAAGGCCAGCCCTTGCCCTCCCCTGCAGCTACTTCTCTTGCATAGATGGTCATAGATATTGTCCACGGATGTGCTTGTAAACGGCCAGAAGACACAGGGAGCAGCCCCATGGGCAACACCAAGATGCCTTTGCAGAGCAGAGCTCCCCGTTGGAATTCTTTCGCCTGATGGTGCGACCACCCAGGCCAAGGTGAGGCCTCGCCAGTCTTCAACGAGCATCCCAGCCACCCACACCCCCTTGCATGTAGCCCCTGCACATAGCCCACCGGAGACCACTGTGTGTGCCCCCGTGTTACAGCCGGGGGAGGCACTGTGCTTTGATGGAGGCCTCAGCTGAAATCAGGATTCCTAGCCCCTGCTTCGTTCCACTTTAGGGTGACACTCAGCAGCAATAGCAGTAATAAAAATAAGGCCGACAAGTGATGTTTCCATACAAGTATACTGTCCTTTTTCTTTCTTTTTTTTTTTTTTTTTTTTTTTGACAGGCAGAGTGGATAGTGAGAGAGAGAGACAGAGAGAAAGGTCTTCCTCCTAAATGAATGATCTCTGTGAGTGAGATCCCAGTGGAAAGAACGGGGCCATCAAAGAAGGAGGTACCCTTCTCCGAAGGGAGGAGAGAACCTCCACTTTGACTATGACCCTATCGGAATAAGATCAAAGTCAGCGAACTCTAAAGGCTTCCATAGCCCTGGCAACTCATGACTAGAGCCTAGGGAGATTACTGACGCCATGAACAGGAGTGTCAAATTGTTAAATCAGCAACAGGAGTCACTGTGTACTTACACCCCATGTGGGATCTGTCCCTAATGTGTCGTCTAAAGCCAAGTGATGCTATGACTGGTACTGAAACGGTATTTTTATACTTTGCATTTCTGTGTGGGCGCAGACTGATGAGGTCTTTGCTAATTATATACTGAAGTGATCTTCTGTATATAAAGAGAATTGGAAATGAAAAAAAAAAAAAAACAACCTGGTGTTAAAATGGAAATGGCATAGAAAATTAATTAATTTGAAAAAAAAAATTATGTAGGATCTCTGTCTTTAATGTGCTGTACATTGCTATTTAATGCTATAATTAGTAATCCAATGGTAGTTTTTTCACTTGATGTTGCTATATGGGCAAAAAGTTGAAATCTTTACCTAATATATACTAAACTGATAAAAAAAAAAAAAAAAAAAAAAAAAAAAAAAAAAAAAAAGAGAGAAAGGTCTTCCTTTTTGCCGTTGGTTCACCCTCCAATGGCCGCTGCGGCCGGCACATCGCTCTGATCCGAAGCCAGGAGCCAGGTGCTTCTCCTGGTCTCCCATGGGGTGCAGGGCCCAAGGACTTGGCCATCCTCCACTGCACTCCCGGGCCACAGCAGAGAGCTGGCCTGGAAGAGGGGCAACCGGGATAGAATCTGGTGCCTCAACCAGGACTAGAACCCGGTGAGCTGGCGCCGCAAGGCGGAGGATTAGCCTGTTGAGCCATGGCGCCGGCCTACTTTGTCCTTTTTCCACGGGAGGAAGCTGAGCCTCAGGAAGCTCCCGTAACCACCCCAAGGTCAGACTGCTGTGAAGTGGCCACGGCACACTGCAAACCCAGATTTGCTGACTCCGGGGTCAGTGATTTTCCTACAACCCAAGCTCCCTGAGGCTGCCGGCCTGAAATCTGGGCCCCTTATTCGAACGCACGTTTCCTTCCCCTGCGTGGAATCCTCGTGCCCTAGCCCCTGGCGGCTGCAGGCCAGAGACAGCCCTTCTTCTCAAGTTCCTAGATATTCTGGGATGGCCTGGGGTCTGGGGTTCATCCCTGTGGGGAGCACCCAAAGCCGTCCCACAGCTTTAGTTGTGGGCGGCTTTTCCAGCAAGGCAGGTGTAAGGCAGGTCACCATGGCAGGACCAGACTTGACTTCAGCTAACGTGGCTGACGTGAATCAGTGTCAAGGTCACCGGACTGGCCAGAGTGTTTAGGGGCTGTCACTGCAGGTGCCGGCGGAGCCAGCATTGGGTGCTGGATCGGAAAGCCGGCTCTCATCACCTTGCGTGGCTGAGCAGAGGTGCCTGCCATAGGCGATCTGTGCAGGGGAATTTGCTCCCTGTGCTCGCCTCCCCACCTCTCCCACACATTCAATAAGCACGTGGGGGTGGCCAGCTGGGACTGTGTGAACTTGTCTTGATTTCTGATCTTGTGAGGACAGGTGTGAGGCAATGGGGACACTGGAACAAGATGTCCGAGTTGCTGATCTGAAAACCCCAGGCCAGCGTTGCCCAGGAGGCAGAGTGAGGGGCCCCTGGACCCCCTTCTTGTGATTTTTCCCAAGTCTCTAGTGTGAGCCCCTGGCCTATGCCCTACCACCTCCCCATCCCCGAGCCCCTCCCAAAACAGGGCTATGAGCAGCTGACCATTGTTCTGGAGCCGGTGGTAGGCTGGGCCTTTTGGAGTTTGGTCACCAGGGTACTGTGGCTCTCAGGGGCATGGCCTCCGGCACAGAGTGGTGGGGACACTCAGCTTTGTCTTTGTACCACCCTCCCACCACTATGCATGTGTGTCTTGGTCCCAGGAAGGCCATCTTGGGGGTTTCCAAGCAAACAGAAATCCCCCCAAATTCAAACAACCTCCCCCACCTACTTTGCCATGGACTGCACAGTCCAGGGACTCCTGTGTGTGTTCTAGGATCGGGGACCCAGACAGTGAAAAGAAGAAACTACGCAGTGGCACCTGGCAGCTTGAACCTTGTGTCTTGATCTTGAGTATGAGCAACAGCTTTGGGGCTGGTGCTGTGGTACAGTGATTTAAGCTGCCGCCTGAAGTGCCAGCATCCCATATGGGTGCCAGTTCGAATCCTGGCTGCTCCACTTCTGATCCAGCTCCCTGCTAATGCACCTGGGGAAACAGCAGAAAATGGTCCAAGTCCTTGGGCCCCTGTGCCCACGTGGGAGACCCAGAAGAAGCTCCTGGCTCCTGGCTCCTAGCCTGGCTCCAGCCATTGTAGCCATTTGGAAAGTGAACCAGCCAATGAAAGACACCTCTCTCTCTCTCTCTCCCTCCCTGCCTCTCTGCCTCTGCCTCTGCCTCTCTGTAACTCTGCCTTTCAAACAAATAAATTAATTAAAAAAAAAAAAAAAGATCTGGTGGCTCCTTGGTGGTGGTGGTGGTGGGGCACATTGTAGAGGAATGTGCATCTTGCATGAGCGGGTTGTTCAAGGTGAAGGGAAGAGGAAACACAGTTGTAGTCCTTCCTCCATTCCTTTTTTGGACAAGTTGTTTCTTCGTAGCTTTGGAGTGTGAGGGACCTGAGAGGAGACTGTGAAGACTCGGAGGAGGCACCTGCCTCCCAGGAACTTCTAGCCAGGAAGGGAGACAGGCAGGTGCACACAGCGGGGCCAAGAGACGGTCATGTTGAGGAGCCATCATCTAAGATGCTTGGGAACACAGTGCGCGGATTCAGATTTTGGAATATTTGCATTAGCGTGACGGGCAGTCTTGGGGGTGGGACCCATGTCTCGACACGTGGTTTATTTCTTTTTCATTTTTAGTGCTCCAGGTTTGACTGTGACCAGTCCTGGGAGGTCAGGGGTGGACTTTTCCACTTGCAGTGTCACATTGTTTTCAGGTCTTGGAGCATTCTGGATTTCAAACGTTCAGATCTGGGGTGCTCAAGCTGTATCAGCAAAGGTCTTCAGGGGTTAGAGAGAAAGAGGGGGCTGCTGGCTCAGAGGTGTGGAAGCCTTCCTGGAGAAGCCCAAGGATACAGACTTAGGAAGGCAGCCCTGTCTCCCTCGCTGAGGGCTGGGACAGGGGTCAGGCCGGTGGGAGGATGAATCTTGGGAGACCACTGTGGGGCTCTTGTGTCCCCCTGCCCTATATGGATGCTGCCTGGGACTCCTGTGTGCCGTATCACAGCACTTGGGCTGGAGATCTGACTCCACTCCCAATTCCAGCTTCCCGAATGTACCTCCTGGGAAGCAACAGGTGATAGGTTAAGTACTTGGGTGCCTGCCTCCCACGTGGGAGACCCAGACTGAACTCCTAGCTCCTCGCTAAAGCCTGACCCTTTCCTGGCTGTTGTGGGCATTTGGAAAGTGAACTAGTAGTTGGGGAACTAACTCTCTCTCTGTCTCTCTCTCTCTCTCTCTCTCTCTCTCTCTCTCTCAATCTCTCTCTCTCTCCCTCTCTCTCTCTCCCTGCCTTTCAAGTTAAGAAAACAAAACTCCCGAGTGGTCAGATTCTCAGAGTTGGTGCCTGAATTCAGCTGACACCAGGACCCTTTTTGAAAGAATGTACAAGGTCCTCCTGCAGCTGAACTCACAAATCCTCTGTCTGCTAAGAGAAGCTCTCTCTGCCTCCTTCCCGGGCTGAAAAGATCCAGATAGCAGTGCAACACCAAGGCACCTCTGAGCTGCAGAGGGAAAACAGCTCAACATCTTTACTAACGGATCTCGCCTTGTGTTGCCTGCCTTAACTCCCTGAGAAAAGAAATCTTGGAGCCCCCAGCAGAAGGATCAGGGGAGGAGCAAGAGCTGGAACCCAGGGTCCTGCTTCCCGTGTCTGTGACCTCTGGTGCGAACTCTGCCTCCTGGAAGCAGACATCTGAGAGTGTATGGGGTTCAAGCTGCACAGCCCCAGGGTGGTTCCGTTCCCAGCAGCTGCCACTGGCCGTGACTGTTAGTGCTGACGTTGCACCTGCTTCAGGAGAGCTGACTGCGAGCTGTTCAGTCTCTGGAGCATTTCAGAGAGGCATGCAGACCTGAGGGCACTGCCTAGGGATGCCAGCAGCCGTTTGTAGGAAGCTTGGCAGAGCGGATATGAGGCCAGGTCTTCAACCACCTGGCACCTCCTGTTCCTTGTTCTGGAATAATATGCTGTGAGGCTTATGGGATGTGCCCCACAATGTCCTAGTGAGAGAGAAATTGTGTAGCTGTCAAAAATGTACTAGAGATGCCTAACTATGAAGTAGTCTGTACATGTGAAATTCTGTGGAAAACACGGGGAAACTCCTCGAGAGAGAAAATGAAACACACACAAATAATGATAAGCATCATGTGGTGGGGTTGGGGGTGAACCATGGCTCCCACATTTCAAGTTTATGTCTCCTCCCCAGGAAGAAATAACAATTCCTGTGTCGAGAGATCTCTGAGGTCAAAACCCCAGTGGACACAACACACCCTTAATGTCATCTGGTCCCCACCGGCCCACCTCTGTCTCAGCTACCGACACACCTTCTCTTAAACACTGCTTCTTTCAATGGGGTCACAGATAACTCACATGCTGATTTCATTTAGTTTGGGTAAATTCCCAGGAGTGGGATTGCTGGGTCATATGGTAGATCTTATTTCAGATTTCTGAGGAATCTCCATGCCGTCTTCCATAATGATTGTACAAGTTTACATTCACACTGACAGTGGATTAGGATACATTTTCCCTCACACCCTCATCAGCATTTGTTGATTATTGATTTCTGTATGAGAGCCATTCTACTTGGGGTGAGGTGAAACCTCATGGTGGTTTTTATTTGCGTTGTTTTTATTTGCTGATGGCTAGTGATCCTAGACTTTTTCACATGTCTATTGTTCATTTGAATTTCAGCCTTTGCAAAATGCCTGTTCATGTCCTTTGCCCATTTCTTAATTGGGTTATTTGTTTTGTTTTGTTGATTTTTTGGAGCACTTTGTAGATCCTGGATATTAATTCTTTATCACTTGCATAGTTTGCACATGTTTTCTCCCATTCTGTCAGTTGCATCTTTACTTTGTTTCCTTTTGCTGTGCAAAAGCTTTTTAGCTTGATGTCATCCCATTTGCCTATTTTTGCCTTTATTGCCTGTGCTTCTGGATCTTATCCATAAAGTCTTTGCCGATGCCAATTGTGATATATATATGTGTGTGTGTGTGTGTATGTGAGATATATGTATATATATATATATATATATATATATATATATATAAAATGAAATACTACTCAGCCATAAAAAAGAATGAAATCCTGTCTTTCATAACAAAATGGATACAACTGGAGACCATTATGCTTAGTGAAATAATTCAGTCCCAAAAAGATAAATATTATATGTTTTCCTGACTTGTGGTAACTAATATATAGAGTACAAAAAATGTAATATATATGAGTGAAATTGATGTTTTGAGATTTGACTATTGTTTATAGTTCTACATACTGAAGAACTGTGGTTTTTTTACTTAGTACTTGTTGAATACTTTATTTAGTGGAAGGTTAAGCTTGTGATTATAAAGTAAATTGAAAGTACATCTTTGTAAAATCTGAAAGAAAAAGAAGAAAGGAAGGAGGAGGAGGGGTTGGAGTGAGTGAGGGATGGAGGGTAGGGTGGGAAGTATCCTTATGCTCTTAAAACTGTACATATAAGGGGCCAGCTTGGTGGCGTAGTGGTCGAAGTCTCCACCTGTGGCACTGGGATCCCATATAGGTGTCACTTCAAGTCCCTGCTGCTCCTCTTCTGATCCAACTCTCTGCTAAGGCCTGGGAAAGCAGTAGAAGATGGCCCAAGTGCTTGAGCCCCTGCACCACGTGCGAGACCTGGAAGAATCTCCTGGCTCCTGGCTTCGAATCAGCTCAGCTCTGGCCACAGTGGCCATCTGGCGGGTAAACCAGTGGATGGAAGATCTTTCTCTCTGTCTCTCCCTCTCTCTGTCTGAAACTCTACCTCTAAAACAAACAAACAAATAAATAAATAAATATCTTTTTAAAACCTGTATATATGAAATTTCTCCCCTCTATATAAATAAAAATAGTTTTAGATGTTGAGCTATCGATGGGTAAGATGCATGTTTAATTCATTTTTGCTGTTCTTAAAGTGCCTACCTAGCATGGTAGTTCTTGTTTACAAAGCACTCAACAAGTTTGGGAGAAATGAATGGGATTACCACCGTCTTCTCCTCAAGTCTCTCTTTCATGATAAGTCCTTTGACCTGCAATTTCTCACTTAGTGCCACACTCTCATTCTCAGTGGCAGTCAGTGTCCTGGAGGCAAAGCACTTCCCCCTGGTCTACGTCTTCCTCAAAACCGTTCCGTAGGAAAATGTGGATCCCATGCTTGGTCCCCCTCACCATCTCAATGCATTTTCTTATTCTTCTCTGTAGCAAACATGTTCAGACATCACACAGACTCACATCAAACCTCAAAGATGCAAGGACTTCTTACAGCCAAGAGTCCCTCTGTCTTGTCCTGTGGGGGAGCTGGGTGGGTGGGGATGGTGCAGGTGGCAGCATCACCATTGCTACCCAGAGCAGGATCAGAATTCTCATGGAAACAGTGGGTATGGGGCAAAGACTGAGAAAATGAGCCACACTGGTTTTGTGGAAGTTGCCGTCAAATATTTTCACTTGTGCATCATCATAATCAGGATTTGTGGAACGGGAAGGAGGCATCAGCTCTGCCTTCTTGTTGCTTAGCAACCAGCACTTTCTCATTCCCAGCAGGTGCAAAGGGGTCCAGGTTTGAAGTTAGAGGTCTAAGGGTAGAGAACCAATTAGTCTGCATAATAATGAGACTTTCTGGCTCCACCCTGCAAGGAATGAAGCAGTGAAGACATTTATCTTCCTCGTTGCGGGTATATTCTGTCCTGCCTCTGAGAATTCGTGCTCACATGGAGAGGTGTGTGTTTTATATGTGTGCTTGTGTTCCCACGGTCACCTGCTGGATAATTGGGAGAATGAAAAGGCATCCCCAGGGCTCACACTGCTGGGGACTCTCAGGACACCTGCATCCTGGTGTTTCTCTGCTCTGGACATTGGGTCACAAAGCTTGTTCCCGAGCTGATCTTCAGAATGCCGGTGTCTCCACTGTTCAGCTCTCAGACTGTTCCTGTCTTGTTTGAACAACACGATATACCCATCCAGGTTTTCCAAGCAGTGGACTCTACAATGGGATTTAGAATGAGAAGACGGCCGGCTCCTCAGCTCACTAGGCTAATCCTCCACCTGTGGCGCCGGCACCCCGGGTTCTAGTCCTGGTTGGGGCGCCAGATTCTATCCCGGTTGCCCCTCTTCCAGGCCAGCTCTCTGCTGTGGCCCGGGAAGGCAGTGGAGGATGGCCCAAGTGTTTGGGCCCTGCACCCGCATGGGAGAACAGGAGAAGCACCTGGCTCCTGGCTTCAAACTGATGCAGCAGGCCGGCGGTAGCAGCCATTTGGGGGGTGAACCAACAGAAAAAGGAAGACCTTTCTCTCTGTCTCTCTCTCTGTCTAACTCTGCCTGTCAATAAATAAATAAATAATAATGAAAAGACTATATTAGGGCAAATGCTCAGGTGAGCAAAATTGGGAGGGGGCAGCTGGGGTCTCTGGCATTCAGGAACAAAAGAGACAAGAAGCTGGGTATGGGGTTGGGAGACCTGGAAAGGTACATAGAAGACCACGCAGGTCAGCAGAACGATTGTGAAAGAAGGAACTTTTGGAGACTGGAGTGAGCCCAGGGATGCGGAGCAACAGTAGGGACTGGTTGGCGGTCCACAGGGGGACCCTGTGTGGAGGGAGAGGCCATGGCCAGAGCACGCTTTGAATCGCTCCTCCCACTGTTTCCCCTACGGCTTTGCCACCTCCTTGCACCATCAGACTCCACTCCCTCAGCGGTTTCCCGGATGCCTATGCCTTAGTCTCTTTGTGTCGCGATAACAAAATATACGAGCCTGGGTAACTTAGAAGCAGCAGACTTTACTGCTTACACTTCTGGGAAACCTACAGGTTCTCCATCCAAGACCGCAGCTTGAGTGCTTGGGTCTCACATGGTGGGAGACAGACTGGCGGAAAGAGGAAGGAGCCCAGGTTCTCCCCTTCAAACCCTTTGCAAGGGCCCTAATTCCATCCCTGAGGGCTCTGCTCTCACAACTCAATCACCCTGTAAAACCATCACACTGGCAATTAAATTTCAACGCATGAATTCTGGGGGACATAGTCAGGCCATAGCAATCTACTATATTCCTTTCTTCTTCTCAATAACAACTGGCTATACTTCTAAGTGTCAGAAAATAAAATCTCCCTGTCCCATGTAGTGGTGCGTCAGTTTCTGCTTCACTCCCTCTGTGACCACGTGATGTAGGCAAGTCCTGTGGGGTCAGAGCCTCTGACATCTGCCGTCCAAGCTGGATGCATGCTGCTTGGACTTTCCTCCTATCCTTCTCTGCACTTGGACTCCTGAATAAAGGCTGGCATCTCATACCACCGTGTGCAGTGTGTTAAGCGAAGGGGACAGACAGTAAAGATGTGTGTAGCCTACCCATACTCACCACTGTTGCTCCATGCAAATGAGCTGCACCTTATTAAAGAGACAGTTACCTGATGCTTCCCAGTGGTGACCACAGCAATGAAGTGGGTTCATGGAGGACACCATGACCTGGATGAACGTTTGGAAGAGACAAACCAAGGAGAGATGGGAGATGATTTTCTCTCTCCTAGTTAGAATCAGAGAGAGAGATGACCCGAGAAGGTTGGGAGGGAGTGATGGAAGGAGAGAATGTTGACACTTGGAGCAAGTTGACTTTTGTGCTTACTCAATGGCAAGTGCATTCCTTGCATTCTTCTACCACCCTCCATTCCACCTCTGGGTGGGTGGGAAGTTAGGAGCCTTGCCCCAGGTCTTCACTGCCCTACCCACAAAGCCTATTAGAAAGCTCTATGTTGCCCAGGGACCAGAGTGACAGTTGAAGGGCCAAGGGAAGGTGAGTCTGACCGTCTAGGGCCACAGAGTGAGTCCCTGAGCAGGAGAGACTTCAGAGGGGCTCCTGAGGGCCCCTCTCCATCTTGGCTCATCTAACCCTGTGTTCACATGCGCTCAGGCTCACGCACCTGACTCCGACACTACTGGCCTAAGCACACGGGCCTTCTGGTTCCAAGCCACAGCTCCATAAACAAATTCTTCTTAATTAGCCTTGGCAGCTCAACACCTTTGGTGTACCTAGCCCGTTTACCTGGCACGCCTACTCTTGTTGGATCCGGTTATAAAGTAAACCATGTTCTTTGAGTGCGATTGCATACAGATGAGTCGGCAACCAGTCTGAGCCGACCCACAGACCCATAAAAACCAACAGGGCCTCCGGTACCCTCATCCAGGACAGCCAAACTCTTTGACCAAAGGGGAAGGACTCGCTCACCTCAAGAATCGGCTGCCTTCTTGGGGACCAAGCAAATGAGTTTTCGTCTCCACATTTACTCTGGCAATCCATGAGGTAAGGGGAGAAACCCCTCATTGTCTCTTTGTAGACAAAAGGAATGAAATCTTGTGGAAATTGAGCCCTTTCTCCATCCAGACAGACCTGTCCCTCCACTCCCAGGGGATAAAAGTGTGGTTTTCGCTCTCTTCTTTGATGCTCTTGACCTGTGGATCTCACGTGGGAGCTGCATCCTCCTCGCCCTGGCCGTCTCCCAGTGCCACAGCCAGAGGCAGCCGAAGCCTCCGTTCGCTTGCACCACACTTGGTGCAGCCTTTTCCTGCTGGGGACAGACAAGGGTGCAGGGTGTCTGTCTCGGGGCATCGGGGCATCTTCCTATTGTTGCAAGAGCTTGCTTAGTGGTGGGGCCCTCTCAGGCCTTTCTCATCTGGAAGACAGAGTATAAAGCTGCTGTCTGCTTGGGAAAGGCTGCCCTGCACTCAAATGCCATCCACGTTGCAGAATCTTGCCCCATTCAGAGTGAAGGAGATCGGATTTCTCAACACTTGTTCAGCTCTCCTAGGACAAATGCTCTGTGACATTTGTGTCTCACAGGTTCTAGGCATTAGTGGCCCAAAACAAGCTGGGCTTTTGCAATTTGCAAACTTTAGGTAAAACTTTTGTCTTTAATCCTGTTCATCAGACATAGATAACAAAGCAAAACTTGGTGATTGTGGTTTGGAGGCTGTGATGCGTGTGCATTACCTGACTCCCCAGTCCCTACACATTTCCTTCAGTCCTGGGCTGTGCCTGCGGGGTCTCATTCTATGCTCTTTGGGATCAATCCATTATCACCAAGCAGTTTGGGAAAGCACAATGAGGTAGAGGTATCTGGGAAGGTAGAGGCCAATAGAAATCTGCTGTTTTTCATGCTGCAGCCATGAAGATGGATTTCTTCTATGTAAGGAAGGAAGCACACCAAGTCAGTGTAGGTGCAAGATGGAACTGGGGGGCTGGCGCCGTGGCTCACTTGGTTAATCCTCCGCCTGCAGCGCCGGCATCCCATATGGGCACCGGGTTCTAGTCCCGGCTGCTCCTCTTCCAGTCTAGCTCTCTGCTGTGGCCAGTGAGTGCAGTGGAGGATGGTGCAGGTGATTGGGTGCCTGCACCCACATGGGAGACCAGGAGGAAGCATCTGGCTCCTGGCTTTGGATCGGCACAGTGCCGGCCGTGGTGACCATTTGGGGGGTGAACCAACAGAAGGAAGACCTTTCTCTCTGTCTCTCTCTCTCTCTCACTGGCTAATTCTACCTATCAAATAAGTAAAATAAATAAATAAATAAATAAGATGGAACTGGCAAAGCAGCAAAGATTACTTGTGAATGGTTCTTGGCGCTTTGACGCTGTTAGTGGCTTCTGCTTGACGTTCTCTCTCTCTCTTTTTTTTAACATGAGATACTGGTAATGGCCAAGCGTGCTTTGCTGCAGAGATCTGAGACTCGGAACTCCCCAGGCACGTCCCTTTCCTTTTCCCAGCAACCTCTCATTCCACGCTAGGCTGCAGATTGGCCCTGGACCTGCTCACAGCTCAGTCATTTTCCAAGGATGCAGCTCCGACTCACATCCCTGCCTCCTACTTGTCCCGTGGCTCGCGGGGACGGAAGGCTTCCTAATTCCTTCTCACGGAGCCCTTGCTGGAATAGCTTACACTTCTCTGCAGTCTAACCCTGAGTTTGACCCAAATTTCACTCCCCTTGGCTTTCCAAGGATGCAGTGGTACTACTGGTCTCTTCTTTACTCTTCTCCTCCTTAGTGGTGGTATTCTGGGTACAGGCCTTCCCCTCATTTGCCTTCCAGTACGTTTATAATAAGCGTGCACCACGTTCTGGAATCTGTATGGGTCCTGCAAGATGACAGGATGGCCCGAGAATGCTTTGGCCAACGATGCAGCGCTCTAAATGTGTGTAGCACCACGCAGGGCTGTGACAGGGAAACAGGCTGCTTGCCCTCTGCTGGGAGACACACCACGGTGCAAGGACTTCTGCACAATTCCACCATGGTGCACTGACTGTGTGGGCAGGAAGTACAGCACACCAAGGAAGGACAGTCCTCGACACCCTGGGCAGGCAAGATCAGGCCTGGTGGGGGCAAGAGGAAGAACATTCTAGAACAGTGGCATGTACAAAACTATACAAGCCTGAGAAAGAGCCCAGCATATCCAAGGATATACCAAGCTTGTGTGGCTGAGGCGGGTGGTGAGTGAGGGTACAAAATAAACAGAGGAGAGAAGTCACATTGGGGAAGGGTCTCCTGGTGGGCCATGCTGAGGACGCACTGGGAACCTTGCTCAGATCAATGCCCGTGTAGGAAAGGCTATCTGGTCTGCGAAGTGCGGGATGGACAGGAATTGGGTGAGACCATGGCCAAGGAAACCAGTTAGGAAGGTCCTAAGGAGACACAGGCACAAAGTCTGGTGGCCAAAAAGCTATGGAGAGTGAGAGGGGGCAGAGGATGATGACACAGGGCTAGGAAGAGGGAGTCTGGGACCCAGAAACGTCCCCGGAGTCCACACGTCTTACTTTTTATTCCAGCCTCTTCGCAGCAAGGCCAATGTCACCGGTCAAAGGCAAGAGCAGTCACGCGGCCACACGATGGCACACTTTGGATGGCAGGGGTGGTTTTCTTCACGCTGATGCTCACGTCCACCTGCCTCCTGTGCCTTAGCGTGATGGGTTCATGGCACCCAGCCATGATGGGCAGCAGGACCCGCATAGGCCAGAGAACCAGCTTTTCAGATGCCTCCCGGGACCGAGGCACTGCGTGCACGTGTGGGAACAAGGAGAGAGACCTCAGTATCCTGGGTGCTCAGGTCCCCAGGGAGGCACTGCCCTGGGTGTGTGGTCAGCCTTGGCTCCAAGCCTCTGCTGAGCCCCACTGCAGCCTTGTCAAAGGCAGGGCAGAAAAGCACGTGGCCCCTAAGCGTCTGGAAGCCTGAGGTTGAGACCACGTCAGGAACGATAAAAGGATGGCTGGGAGCCCTCTAACTGCTGCTGTGCCTGCCGTTCACTGCCTACGGGGCTGCCCTGCCCGAACCAGGCAGCGACTGTGCATGGTTCCTACCAGCAGGCACCCTTGCAGTCCCCTGCAGCGGGGAGGTCAAGGGCTGTGGAATCCTGAGTTTTCCTGGCGTGGCCAGGTGGAGCACGCTGGGTGGTGTCAGGTGTGCTGGGGTGACGGGGAAGGCTGTTGTCCCGGGCCCATGCAAGCCCCGCAGATGCGGGAGCAGTGTATGGGGACACATGGCCCATGCGGCACACTCTGCTTGGGAAGCCCTTGGCCGAGTCACACAGGTGGCAGCAGGCAGAGCCGGGACTTAGGATTTTTATCTTCACTCCGAGGGCTGCCCAAGTCCGCCTCGAGGAGGGCAGTGGCTTCCCAAAGGCCCCAGGGGCAGCGTTCCATCTGAATTCCCCTGGTGATGCTTTGGGTCAATAACTTCCTCCCTGAATGGAACCTGCTGCTATCTTCCTCCATCGGTTCCCAGTGGGCAGCCGAGTCTGGCCCACGCTCCGCTCTGCAGACATGGTGCTAAGGAGACGCGTGTGACTCGCTTCTGCGGCTAAGAGGCTGTTTGCAAATACTCTGAAATACAAGGCAGAATTTTCCATTTCTTTAGAATTTCCCAACGTCTATGCCCCTCCCTCTCCTCCGGTTGCACAATCCCCCCCACAAGTCTTGGCTGGATTTCAGGAATTACATTCACGGGGGAGGATCGGCGTGGCCGCTCTATCCCCGGGGAGGAGATGTAAATGAGCAACGCAAGGCAGTTGAAAGCAACAGGTTAATGTGGTCCCTGGAGAGCCAGGAAAACCACAGCTCCCTCAGCTGACTGCCCCTAGGGGAGGTCTCGTGCTTCGTTACCCTTGATTAAATCCTCGGGAGATTTCTGGCCCTATCCGGATCAGCCATTTGTCCTTGAGGGGCTCCGGGAACTACGAATGCCTGCTATTGGCTTCTCGAGGGAAGACTCCGTGAAGTCGAGCCCAGTGGTGAGATGTCCAGAGATAAGAGCGAGCCCAGTCCCACGCCTGCAGGTGCAGTCAACCATTTTGGGAATCGGGGTATTCTGATGTGCTACAGGGCTGGACTGCTCATGAATTATGCATCAAGTATGGACGGCTTGAACTGGGTTCAGAGACACGTCACAGGCACAGCCGTAGGATTGCTTTAGAAGACGTCTGGGAAGCCCACTCTGTGCTGGTTCTTGGGAAGTGCAGAGACACATTCCCTGTACTGCAGAAGTTTCAGTCTCACAGGGAGGGTGTGTGAATGGCAGGCACCAGCGCAGCCATTCTGCCTCACAGAGGGCCGACTGCGTACGTTCTACCTGGGTTCTCCCACTGTGTCTGTGATAAGGGCAGCAGCAGGGGGATGAGGTGTGTGAGGAGAGAAGCTCGTCTCCTCTCCCAATCACTCCCTCCCTTTAGTTGTAAGAGAAGGGAAGTGATGAGAGATCCTAACTCAGATCTCTCCTAACACCTGGACCAAGTCCAAGAATCCCTCTAGAGTGTGGGGCCCTCCATACTTCCTGCCTCACCCAAATCCCTGACTTGTGAAAATCAAGTTCAGCCAGTGCAGATGTCACTGAGAGATGGGGTGAAGCCTGCTGGGTAAAGAGGTTGCTAAGAAGTGGAGTAACAGGTGCACACGGCTGGATTGCATTCACCTGCGGTTCCCACTGTGTTCCTCTGGCTGAGTGTTGCAAACCAATGGCAATATTTGCACACTTGGATTTTAGACAAAGATACATCTTCAGGACAGACACTCCTCCACTGGCGATGGATTTGCCTTGATACACTCGCAGTCACTTGGAAATAGCATAAGTGGGAAATGCGCTTGGTGTGCCTCACCTATCAAACATCCTGGCTTAGCCACACAGCACACTGCAGAGCATTGGCCATCGCCCTTGGTGAGGTGGGGCTGTCCCATGTTGCCAGAGAGTCAGACCGCATCAATGCGGCGTTAACCCAGGAAATGATCCAAATGCAAAATTCCAAGTCCAGTTTCCACTGAACGCATACTGCTTTTGCTCAATCGTGTTGTCAAAAAATCACAAGTTGAGCCATCGTTAAGCTGGGGACCGTCTGCATGCTAGCAGTGAAGGAAGGGGTGGGGGCGGCGTGTCTGGAGCCATAGGCACTCAGAGCGCCTCTTCCCGGGGGGCTGGCACCAGCCACAGCGAGGTGAAAGTGGAGCTGAGAGGGCCTTGGAGAAGTTGAGTTGTGGGAGAGGGGCTCACACTGATGGCTTCTGTATGAGGAGGCTGGTTCCTCAAGCTTGCTGGAGAAGAGATGACACTGGCCTTAACCTTCAGCCCTGGGGGCTTGCGTTTGGTGCCAGTGAGAAGTTTGGGTCTGTGGGGTTGCGAGGCAAGAAGACACTTCAGAGGGAACCGGAAATGCGCTGTGACCACGTGGCTGTCTCCCTCTTCCTGGGAGGGGACGTTGGTGGCTGTTTCCCTCCAAGCAGGTCCTGAGTTGGCACTTCTCGCCTCATCGTGAGCTCCTCACTTCTGTTCTTGCACAGTAGACATGAAGCCCCAGTGCCTCCTGGGAGCAGAGACATGCTCCTGATGACCTGTGGTTATGGACCAGGGACCAACCATGGCTGCCGGCCATCTCCCTGACCATGCCTTTCTTGAGGCTGCCTGGGTCCACTCCTCAAACCAGCCAGCCGATGGTCACTGGGATCCAATTCCTTTGATTATTGTTTGCTTACTTGGGCATCTCTCTCTCTCTATTCTAAATGCTCCAGCACGCATCTCTACATGGTACACCCCATCAGACCCCACCCTGCCAGGCTCCCTGAGAGCCCATCTCAGCAACCAGCTGAGCCAGACTGGCTGGCTCTGCAGTCAGCTGTCGCTACAGGAAGGAGCTGGCACGGAAGCTGGTGGCACAGTGGCTCCTGCCGTGGCCTGTTCAGCCACGTGGACAAAGGGGAGCCTCAGGGATGCCAACAGCCAGACCAAAGGCAGGCACGCTTCCAAGTGCAGATGCAGCGAACGCCACGTCTGCTTCGTCAGGGACCAGAGGCTGAGCCACTTCCGGGCCCTGCCTGGACCTGGGGGTTGAGAGAAGGCACGACACTCAGAGATGCTGGTTCTGTCTCCAGACGGCCGACTTTCCTCACCGCAGAGTGAGGGGACAGAATCTGTAGGCGGCTCCAGCAGCGTGGTCCATGTCTTCCAGCTGGTGGATTTACAGGGCCAGGGAGGGGACTGTGGTCCCCCAGGCACAGGACTGGGTGCCCTGTCTCGCAGCGCTTGGTTTCCGAGCCTCCTCAGCTCTCGCTTTCTGAGACGCTCTGGTCACAGCTCTGTTCTTTTGCTCTCTGTGCCTTCTGCCTGTCCCTTGGTGTCACCCCTGGTGGGCCCCCAGGCTACTTGGCTGGGCTGATGTGGGCTACAAGGATCTCTCCCAGCCCCCACCCCTTGCAGGGGCCACGGGCTGATTTTCAGTCATCCACATGGAACGACTGAGAGAGAATCTTCTGGAATCCCCAGAACAGGAATAGCAAAGAACCTTCTGATCTCTGTCAGTCATTTATTCCCCAAATCAGTTTTACACTTGAACAATTCACTCATTTCTGCCTGATTTTAAACTGTGAAACCTAGGAGGAGTCAGGCGCCCTGCTGGATGGGTAAATAGAGTCTTCGTGGGAATCTCTAATGCTCTGTCATCCATTCCATCAAAAGTGCTTCTTCATGCCCAGCTGAGCTCTCCTGGCTACAGTTCCAACTCACTTTTATGGAATCCCTCATCCGCTGGGATTTCTCAAACAATGTATCATGTCTGTGACATTATTGTCTGTGAGATTATTGTCCCAGTCACCCCTGGGTATCCAGGCAGAGGGGTTCCAGGAGTCCCAGGCTGCTGAAATCCCAGGCTACACATGCCTGTAGTGCTGTAGTATTTACGTATAACCTACACCACCCTTCCCTATACTTCGAATGACCTCAGGACTACGTGGCATACCTAATGGAATGAAAATGTTCTGCAAGTTGTTAGACATTATTATTTATGGATTAACAAGAACAAAAAGTTTGAACATGTTCGGTAGGGACACAATAATGTCTTTGAATATTTTGGGTCCAAGGTTGGTTGAATCCACAGATGCGGAACCTGTGGATACTGGGGGCTGATTGTGTTGCCATTTGACAGATGAGAAAGTTGAGGTTTTACCTGCATCCACTCTAGAGGAGAGGCCGGCCTCCTTCCAGAGCTCCCCAGGCAATGCTGGCTGCTGCTGCCTGGACCCAGGAGGCTTGGCAGGAGCAGAGTTGAGCCTGCTGCCCTGCCCCCATCTTGGCATGGCCACTCCCACCATCGTCAGCACCCAGTGCCCTTCTACTTACTGATACCCTTCAAGGTCACATCCAGTCCTTATCACCATCTATAATTACTGTGTTTATTTGGTTCTTTTTATTATCTGTCCTGTTCCCCCTGCCCCTTCTCTGAATATAAAATTTGTTAATACCGTATTCCCAGCTCACAGCCCTGGGCCCGGCAGGTGCAGGCTCCCAATGAATATTCATAGACAGGAGGAAAAGAAAGAAGGAACCAGGAAAGAAAAGGGCAGGCAAGGAAGGAAGGAGGGAGGGGATCAGAGCAGAGGGCCGGTGCTCTCCTGCCCTCCCTCCCTCCCTGGTCATGGGTGGCAGCACGCACACTCCCAGGGGCCAGAGCTTCAGGAAACTTGTGGTGGAGCCATTGGGTTAAAAGTGGGTTCCCGGCCGGAGCCGAGGCTTAACAGGCTAATCCTCCGCCTTGCGGTGCCGGCACACCGGGTTCTAGTCCCGGTTGGGGCGCCGGATTCTATCCCGGTTGCCCCTCTTCCAGGCCAGCTCTCTGCTATGGCCCAGGAAGGCAGTGGAGGATGGCCCAGGTCCTTGGGCCCTGCACCTGCATGGGAGACCAGGAGAAGCACCTGGCTCCTGGCTTCAGATCAGCGCGATGCGCCGGCCACAGCGGCCATTGGAAGCGGCAAAAAGGAAGACCTTTCCCTCTGTCTCTCTCTCTCATTATCCACTCTGCCTGTCAAAATAAATAAATAAATAAATAAATGTGGGTTCCCATACCAGTTCTGCCTCCGGGGAGCACTGGAACCCCTCTCGGCTTCAGTTCCTTCTCTTATAAAGCGGGGTCGTCATCCCTCCATCAGGAAGTCCCTATCAGGATGCCGTGAAGTAATTTCTGCTAGGCTCCTACCACAGTTTTCTGTACAGGATGGACGGTCGGAAAGCGTGTGTGCCCTTCTGCTACTGTAATTTCTTTTTTAAAAGACTTATTTTATTGGGACTGGCACCGTGGCATAGAAGATTAAGCCTCTGCCTGCAGTGCTGGCTTCCCATATGGGCACCAGTTCAAGTCCTGGCTGCTCACTTCTGATCCAGCTCCCTGCTAATGTTCCTGGGAAAGCAGCAGAAGATGGCCCAAGTTCTTGGACACCTGTACCCATGTGAGAGACACAGAAGAAGCTCCAGGCTCCTGGATTCAGTCTGGCCTGGCCCTGGACATTGTGGCCATTTCGGGGAGTGAACCAGCAGATGGAAGATTATTTCTGTCCCTCCCTCCCTCCCTCCCTCCCTCCCTCCCTCCCTCCTTCCTTTCTTTTCTTTCTTTCTTTCTTTCTTTCTTTCTTTCTTTCTTTCTTTCTTCCTTTCTTTCTTCCTTTCTGTCTCTCTCTGTGTCTCTGCCTTTCAAATAAATAAACAAATAAAGCTTTATAAAAAGTTTTTTAAAATTAATTTGAAAGGCAGCATGAATAGAGAGATGAACAGAGAGAGAGAGAGATCTTCCATCCATTGGTTCACTCCCCCAAATGACCACAATGGCCAGGGCTGGACCAGGAGTCCAGTACCCCATCCAAATCTCTTACGTGGGTGGCAGGAGCTCAAGCACTTAGCCCACATCTGCTGCTTTGCTGGAGCATGCACTGTAGCCAAGAGGACAGAGGAAATATGCAAACACAAGGTCAGTAGGGAAACACACAAGCAAAATGACACCCGGCAGTGACAAGGGGCAGGAAGAGCTAAGCCCGGATGGAGGCAGATAGGATGTTTAGCGGCTCTCAGAGAGTGACACTGGACCTGAGTCCCCAGAGACACAAAGGTGGCAGCCATAGGAAGAAGCCCCAACCGAGCGGTGCCAAAGACTGAGGCAGGCAGAGTGTAGTGTGTTTGCAGGGCAGGCGGTGGGAGCGCCATGAGCTGCGGAGTGTGATGGAGTGGGGCTGCTAGGGGCCTTGAGGTTGTGAGGCAAGGGGAAGCTGAGAGGGGCCTGGGCAAGGCAGCATGGGATGTGGCTACAAGGCTTCAGCCTCGTGGTGGTGGCGGGGAATACAGCACAGGGTGAGGGTGAGCAGCAGCCACATCAACGGGCGGGCGATTCCTGGCACCCAACCAAGAAACCACACTGGCTTGGCCATGGCGGCTGCAGAGGGCATGCAGGGGACGGAGGGGTCCTGAATCTGCAGACATTTGTTAAAGATCATGGAAAAAATGGAAGTAAAAGGTGTATGTGTCAGCGCAAACAATGTTGAATCTTGTACATAGCTTTGTCATAATGTGCAGTTACCATGAATTTTTTGAAGATCTCGAGTGCATCTTGTAGAAAGAGCAGTCAGTGTGTTGATGCCCCGGGTGTGGGGGTGAAGAGAAAGGTAAGCATTCAGAATGCGTTGAGATTTCCCTTGAACTAGGAGTGGCGATGCCATTTCCAGAACCAGGGAGGGCCAAACTGAACAAAATCGACATGAAGTCAATTTTATTTTTCTTGGTGAATACCGAGTTGTCCACCAAGTAAGTGTCATCTCATATATTCCTCATAGCACTCCCCTTAGGTATTATTTCACAGACGAAGACACCAATGCTCATAGAGACCAAATGATTTTCTCCAGGTCAGGTCAGTGATTGCTATTTCTGAATTATTGCCAAAGATCACCTGCTGCCTCCATCTACAGCTATGTTGGCAATTCCCTCTCTGTTCAGTGTGAATGCACTCGGCAGGGGGAACTACACACTGCATCTTGTACTGCAGGCTACTTTAATTGCTCAGACTCTTTGCTGAAAGAAGGAGTCCAAGGGAGTCCTAGGGATTTGTTTTATCTTGGTTTTTATGAAAAATTTTACTGGGGCTTGCACTGTGGCATAGTGGGTAAAGCCTCTGTCTGCAGTGCCGGCATCCCATACGAGCGCCAATTTGAGTCCCGGCAGCTCCATTTCCAATCCAGCTCTCTGCTATGGCCTGGGAAAGCAGTAGAAGATGGCCCAAGTCCTTAGGCCCCTGCACTCGTGTGGGAGACCCAGAGGAAGTTCCTGGCTCCCGGCTTCGGATCAGCACAGCTCCAGCCCTTGTGGCCAACTGGGGAGTGAACCAGCAGATGGAAGACCTCTCTCTCTCTCTGCCTCTCCTTCTCTCTCTGTGTAACTCTGACTTTCAAATAAATAAATAAATCTTTTTAAAAAGTTTTATTTATTTATTTGAAAGGCTGAATGACAGAGAGAGAGACAGAGACCTTCGTTCTGCTGGTTCACACTTCAAATGCCCGTAACAGCTGGGTTTGGGTCAGGCCAAAGCCAGGAGTCAGACCTGTATCCAGGTCTCCCATGTGGGTGGCAGGGACCCAAGCACTGGGGCCATCGATTGTTGTCTTCTTAGGGGCATTACCAGGGAGCTGGATCCAAAATGGAGTAGCTGGGACTCAAACCAGCACTCCAGTAATGGGATGAGGGCATCCAAAGCTAGGATGCTCGTACCAGGCAAATTGTTTGAAATTACAACCTAAGGTGCCTGGTCCCAGAAGTGCTGGCCCTCCCCCGTGCCCTTTCCTCCTGCCCCTGCTGGGTGGAGTTGCACGTCCCGCCCCAGCCCCCTGGGCCGCAGGACCCACACCTGGCAAAGTGCTTTCAGAGAAGGCACAGTGGCAGGCGTCAGTCGCCAAGCCCCGTGCACAGGCTGCCACGGGGCCTGGAAGGCGGTGACACTGACGTTAGAGGAAATGCAGTTGGTCTGGCACAATCGCATCTTCCTGGTCTAATCTAATCTCAGCATTTTGTGGGCAATCTTTTCTCTCTGATCCTCAGCCTGCTCTCCCTTACCCGTTGTGTTCATTTGTCCCTAGCAGCCACATAAACAGAGTCTTTGCCATCAGGGGCTTTGTGTGTGTAAAGATGGTCCGTATGGACTCTCTTGAAAGCAGGCAGACCCCTAAGCCTTCTCGCTCCCAGAACTCCAGGGGGCAGAGCCTTCGTGAGCTAGGAGGACAGAGGCGAGCGAGGGAGAAGGCCGTCCAAGACCTGGCAAGCCACAGGCGCCATTGTCCGGGCTTCTGGCGTTTGCCCTCGGGTCTGGCAGGACAGCCAGCTGCCTGCTCAAAACCAGACCCTGGAGTTAAAATTATTCCACGGACGCCATCTCAACCTTTGATAGTCTCTGGCCCTGATCTCTTTCTTGGTCCAGGCTCCAGAGCCCTGCAGAGCAAGGGTGGACTGCCAACCCTGCCCCCGCCACGCCCCCATTTCCTGGGGCTTTCCCAGCACTGGGCATTGTCACCTTCATCCTGTCTGGTACTGTGAGACAGTATTCCTATTTCCTCTTTCAAGGAGACAGCACTCAGGTTCAGAGAAGTGAAGTAACTTACCCTGTTAGTGTCTGGAGAAGATGGGCTGACACGAGGTCTGCAGTTCTGGCCAGTCTTCCCCACCTTTTTAAAGATTTATTTATTTATTTGAAAGTCAGACTTACACAGAGAGAGGAGAGGCAGAGAGAGAGAGAGAGAGAGAGAGAGAGAGAGAGAGGCCTTCCATCCGCTGGTTCACTCCCCAGATGGCTGCAGTGGCTGGAGCTGCACCAATCTGAAGCCAGGAGCCAGGAACTTCCTCCCAGTCTCCCACACAGGTGCAGGGCCCAAGGACTTGGGCCATCTTCCACGGCTTTCCCGTGCCATAGCAGAGAGCTGGATAGGAAGTGGAGCAGCCGGGACTCGAACAGGCACCCATATGGGATGCTGGCACTGCAGGCCCCCAGGGTTCCCTACCTTGGAGGCACCTGCTGAACTTCAGCTTTGCTTTGCCAACTCCATTTATGGTCCATTTGCAGCCTCACTGCTGACCATAGCTAGGTCCTCACACCTTCCAGGTGACAGGGAGCCAGCGTTTTCATGAAGGATTGCCCAGGAGTCAATGTCTTCACAATCCCAAGAGGTCTTCCCGCTGTCCTCTCTTCTCTCATTGCCCCGGAGCAGCTCAGAGGAGCCTTAGCAAATGGGACAGGTCAGGACTCAGACGGTGTCGGAGAAAAACCCACCTTGGAAAACAAAGATGAGTGCAGATGTTTGGAATGCAGGACAAGGAAAGTGAATCGGGGAGCAGCAGATTGGGCAGGAGAGTATGGAATTTAGGGCCCGGAAGCTGGACAGATGTGTCAGAAGCAGAGGGAAAAGAAGGAAGAAAGGAAGGGGAGGGGAGAGGAGAGGAGAGGAGGTGAGGGGAGGGGAGGGGAGAGGAGAGGAGAGGAGAGGAGGTGAGGGGAAGGGAGGGGAGAGGAGAGGAGAGGAGAGGAGAGGAGAGGAGAGAGGAGAGGAGGTGAGGGGAAGGGAGGGGAGGGAGAAAGACAACTCAAATTCTGGACTGCAGGTTCCTTTTTGCTGCTTAGGTTCCCTAGCAACGTTTGGTGTTTTGTATTTATTTGTTTGTTTCCCACTTGAATTGATTACACCGGAAAAGTACCTCTGTAAAACCCCAAGGGCTTCTCAGTCATGCACCAGTGAGTGGCAGAGCCGGAATTCAAGCCAGAGCTCTGTGGGGAGCCTGCACGTGTTCCCCAGGTACAGGGGCCACCTCTCTTTCCCCTGGGGGAATGAGCGCTTGTAACACACGGAGGCTTTCCAGGAGTTTCTTACCCCAAACCCATCACGTGTATGCCCTGCTTTAATAGGTCTGCTCTGGCCCTGACGATGTGTCCTTGGTCAGACCACTGCGATTTGTGTTCATCCAGGTGAGCGTTGCTTCAAGACAGACGATCAATATAGAGACCCGCAGCCTGGTTCATTCTGGCCTGGGGAGCGGCCCTTGCTGAGAAAGCCGGCAAGGAGTGTCCAGTCCTGCCGTTGAAGTAGGGCCAACCTTGACCTGCACACAGGATGGGTTTCTGTGGTTCTCCTGGGGTCCCTGAATGTGGGTTCCATGATGGCAGCAGGACCTGCCCTGGGCCAGGCCTGCCTCCCGCCCCCATGTTTCTCTCTCCTGGGTGTGTGGGAGCTGAAGGGTGGGAGGGTGGCTGTGCTGCAGACTCCCCAACCTCCACCTGGGAAGAACTTCTACAAATCCCAGGAGAAGAGATGTCTCCCATGGGGCCGGTGCTGTGGCACAGGGACATAAGCCGCTACTTGATATCCCAGCATCCCATATCAGGGAGCTGGCTCCAGTCCCGGGTGCTCTGCTTCTGATCCAGCTTCCTGCTAATGTGCTTGGGAAAGCAGTGGGAGATGGCTCAAGTGCTTGGGTCCCTGCCACCCACGTGGGAGACCTGGGTGGAACTCCTGGCTCCTGGCTTCAGCCTGACCCTGCCCTGGCTGTTGGAGCGGCCAAGTTCAGCTGAGATCCCAACAAAGGAACGGGGACAAGAGATGAGGGTGGGAGACGACGCTGGTTGAGTCCCAGCAGTGTGGCAGGCCATTTGTGTGTGTATTTTGAACATACCTGTAGTGAGATATAATTCTCGTAACCTACAATCCCCCCATTTGTAGTACAGAAGCAGTGTTGTTACATTCCATGTATTGCACAGCCACAGCACGGTCAGTACTGGGACGTTATCCATCACCTCCAAACGAGCCTGAGACCCCCTAGTAGACATGCTTGTCCACTCCAACCCCACGCCCGGCAACCCCCAGCTCAGCTCAGTCTACAGAGTTGCCGGCGCTGTAACCGCTCACTGAAGTGGATGCACACCCTCCCGGGCCTCTTCCAAGGGCATAACCCTTGGACGTTGCATCCAGGTTGTGGCATTGCCAGAACTGCATGACTTCTGAGGCCCAACCATGCACCCATCCGTCACCGGCTATGTGTGGCCTTGCCTGTTGATGGGCAGGTGGCTGATTTCCGCTTGTTGGCTCTGGTGAATAATGCTGCCACAAGCGTTCAGGCACACGTGTTTGGGTGGAGACGTGGCGTTTTTCCTGTCGTCCCCTCAACAACCTCTGCACCGTAGGCCCTCATGTTTAATGCAAAGCTGCGGCCCAGAGGGTTTGAGTAAGTTTCCGAGATGGAAAAGCTTCCTTTGCTTTGGTTTGAATATGATTGAAGAGTAACTAAGAGGAAATAAAGTGGAATTTCATCTCACTTTTTCCAGGTCATTGTACATACCCGTGGGTAGAGAATCCTGCGTCATCAGGCCTGCTGGAGGCTCTGCTGGCCTCTCTTGGGAGGAGGGTCTTGGGAGGGGCCCGTGTTTGCCCTGCACTGCCCGGGATCTGAGGTTGGGGGGTGTCCCCGACAACACCATCCTGCTCACCATCCTTGTTCCGATGGCAAACACGAAAATTGGGCAAGAGCAGGTCAAGACAACTGCTGGAACAGCCCTGGAAGGAGGCAGAGGGGGCATCTCTGTGGCAGTGTCTTGGTTCTGAGATGGCTCCCTAGGGAGGGGACTGCCTGGCGACAGGGAGGAGGATTTGCCCTAGGGGGAGGAGCCCATCCAGTGTCCCAGGACAGCTGTACCGCACGGCAGGCAACCCACAGGGTCGCCATGGCTGGTGACTTTCCTTTGGCTCCAGGGCTTTCCCAGACAGCACCTGGATGTGGGAGGGTGATTGACGTGCCTCCCCATTAATGGAAGTGCGGTGGCTCGGCAGAACCCGGGCCAAGGGCAGGAACCACTGACCCTGAAAGACTTCCCGGGGGCACAGCTGCGCCATCAACAGGAGCACTGGCACTCCAGCGCATGTCCTGCCCATGGCTTGTCCTCAAATCTTACCCTTCTCATCACCTTTCTTTTTTTTAATTTATTGGAAAGGCAGAGTTCCAGAGAGGCAGAAGAAGAGGCAGAGGGAGAGAGGGAGAGAGGGGGAGAGAGAGGGAGAGAAGGAGAGAGGGCAGTCTTCCATCTGCTGGTTCACTCCCCAATTGGCCACAATGGCTGGAGCTGCACTGATCCAAAACCAGGAGCCAGGAGCTTCTTTCATGTTTCCCATGCGGGTTCAGGGGCCCAAGGACTTGGGTCATCTTCCACTGCTTTCCCAGGCCATAGCAGAGAGCTAGACTGGAAGTGGAGCAGCCAGGACTAGAACCGATGCCCATATGGGATGCCTGCACTGCAGGTGGCAGCTTTACCTGCTATGCCACAGTGCCGGCCCCTCATTAGCTTTCTGGGATGCATGGGGTCCATGCAGCTGGCACACCACAATGGGGAAGCCCAGCACTGAAGCCCTCACCTATGGTGCTGTGGCTGGAACCTTCCCTTGGATGTGTCGCCAGTACTCAAAGGAGGCCTAGAAGCTGGAGGTGGTGCTCCTGAAGGTGTCAGTGGCTCCATCGCTCTCTGTGTCCCAGTGCTGCTAAGTGCTTTCTGTCCCACTGTGAGATTGACAGGCACGTACTCATCTTCATGGGAGGGGCCAAGAGGCCGGGGGGTTATGGAGTACTCCATGTCAGCACCACAAATGACTAACTTCACATTTGCACTCTGCCATCCCGCTTCTTACATGGCTGGCCACTTACTGGGGCTGTGATAAAAAAACTTGAAATTGAAGTTAGAAGGTGGGACAAGAAGGCTTCCAGAACCCTGGAACTGGTGTCCTGAGTGTCTGATGTTGCTTCTATTGGAGCTGGGTTATGCCAACACCGCCTGTGGGTGGTGCCTCATGGAATACTGGTCCCCAAGTCCCTGTACTCAAGGTATTGGCTAAATTTTTCCTCTTTTTATAAATTGTCAAAGTTAGGAAATCTGTGTGTTTTCTTGTTTTTTTTTTTTTAAAGATTTATTTGTTTGAAAGGCAGAGTTACAGGAGGCCTGGGGGAGACATACACACACACACACACACAGAAAGAGAGAGAGAGACAAAGAGAGAGAGAGAGAGAGAGAGAGAGAGAGATCTTCCATCCCCTGGTTCACTCGCCAAATCAACAGCTAGGCCTTGCCCAGAGTGAAGCCAGCAGCTAGGATCTTCCTCTGACTCTCTGATGTGGGTGCAGGGGCCCAAACATGTGGGCCATCTTCCGCTGCTTTTGCATTGGTAGGGAACTGGATCGCAAGCGGAGCAGCCAAGACACAAGACACAAACCATGGGATGCCATTTTGGCTTGCAGGCAACAGCTTTGCCCACTACTCCACAGTGCTGGCCCTGAAATCTATGTTTTCTTTAAAACAAGGTGTGCGTTCTTGTTGTAGACACACAGAGCCGTACGTCCAGGTCTCTGGTCCACATGGCATTGATGGATGTCTGGGTTGGAAAGGCAGCTAACGTAACACCAACCCAAAGCACAGGGAATGAGAGGGGTCAGACTAATAACAGGGGCCGGCTCTGTGGCACAGCGGCTAAAGCCACCTCCTGCAGTGCTGGCGTCCCATATGGGCGTTGGTTCTAGTCCCAGGTGTTCCACTTCTGATCCAGCTCTGCTATGGCCTGGGAAAGCAATAGAAGATGGCACAAGTCCTTGGGCCTTTGCACCTGTGTGGGAGATCTGGAAGAAGCTCCTGGCTCCTGGCTTCAGATCAGCACAGCTCCCACTGTTGTGGCCATCTGGGGAGTGAACCAGCGGATGGGAGATCTCTCTCTCTCTCTCTCTCTCTCTCTCTGCCTCTCCTCTCTCTGTGTAAGTCTGACTTTCAAATAAATAAATAAATCTAAAAAAAAGAATAATAACAGGGTCCCTGCACACACAATCAATGCAACTTTTTATAAACATTTAAATACCTTCATCAAGCTCCAATGCCATCTGAGGTAGGTGGCTTAGTGTGTGAAATTTCAGAATAGTTTCATTACAAATGGGTCCAGTTTTCAGAACAACAACTCCCTCTCCCAACGTCCTCACGTTTACAAGACAAACAAGTGGGAGGATGATTATTTGATTTGCAAAGAGTATTCTTCCTGGTATAGCAGGTTAAGGCACTGCCTGCAACACCAATATCCCACACAGCTGCTCCACTTCTGATCCAGTTCCCTGCTAATGGCCTGGGAAAGCAGTGGAAAATGGCACAAATGCATGGGCCCCTGCACCACGTGAGAGACCCGGAAGAAGCTCCTGGCTTTGGCCTGGCCCAGACCCGGCCATTGTAGCCATTTAGGGAGTGAACCAGAAGATGGAAGATATCTCTCTGTCTCCCCCCCTCTCTCTATAACTCTGCCTTTCAAATAAATAAATGAAGCTTTTAAAAAGTACTTCCTCTCATTATAAAATAAACCACTATTTGATTCCTTTATATTCTAACAAGAATGTGATATGACTCACTACATAAAATTTTTGCTTACATACCATCTTTTGAGAACATACAATTGATTTCAATAGATTCTGTACTAGACATGTAGGATGGTATTTCCAGTGTCATGGAATTCCTTTCCATAGTAATGAGAGTAAAAAAGCCACGCGACTAGCACAGCCTTTAAATCACTGTGTTAATTTAATTTTCATTTTTAAAAAGATTTTATTTATTTATTTGAAAGTCAAAAATATATGGATAGAGAAGGGGGAGGAGAGAAGGAGACAGAAAGAAAGAGCTATCTTACATCTGCTGGTTTACTTCCCAAATGGCCACAATGGCCAGGGCTGGGCCAGGCCAAAGCCAAGAGCCAGGAGCTTCTTCTGGGCCTTGCACATGGGTGCAGAGGCCCAAGTACTTGGGCCATCTTCCACTGCTTTTCCCAGGCACATTAGCAGGGAGCTGGATTGGAAGTGGAGCAGCCAGGACTTGAACCAGTGCCTATATGGGATGCCAGCTGTGCAGGTGGCAGCTTTACCCACTATGCCCCAGCGCCAGTGCCCCAGAAGCTAGAATTTACCTGTTAGCACAGAGTATCTCAAGCAGGTCTGGACTGAGTGCCAGGTTGGGGTCTGAGCCTATGAATTAAAGTCAAGTCATACTTGAGAGCGTCAATTAATGTCCAGGGTGACTAGCTGAGAAGTCCTGGGCGGGGTGCAGTGGCCAGCCTCATGTGCAGCAGGTTAAGTGGCCAACTGCGACAGTGGCATCCTATATGGGAGTACCAGCTCAAGTTTTGGTTGCTCTGCCTTTAATCTAGCTCTCCGCTAACGCGCCTGGGAAGGCAGTGGAAGACGGTCCAAGTATCTGGGCCCCTGTCACTCATGTAGGAGACCCAGATGGAGTTCTTGGCTCCTGGCTTTGGCCTGGGCAACCCTGACTGTTGAAGGCATTTGGAGAGTGGAAGATCCCCCCCCCCACACACCCACCACTTTTATCTTACTCTACCTTTCGTATAAATAGACTAAATATATTTTTTAAATGTCCCTGAGGATTCTATGGGGCCGTGTTCTCTCCCTTCAGATAGTAACTGAGTTTGTTGTATTTCACTAGGTGCTTTCCGTACTGTGTCCTCACCCCAATCCTGGGTCCCGACAGAGACAATGTGGTAAAATCTGAGCCCAACCTCTGGAATCCCAAAGCCAGCAGGTCCTGCTCCCCACCACGAGGCTCACGCTTACATGAAGCTTTGAGAAGCTCCTGCACCTCTTCGGACAGAGGCATGTGGATTGATTTTCACCTTAACGTCTTAGTAAGCAAGCCATTGAACCCTGCAGGCTGCCAGAAGGTCCACTAAGTGATTAGCTATGAGAAACCACTCAGGCAAATCTTGTGCAACCCCATCATCTGCCCTGTCCAGAGCCTGCAGAGACAGAGTCCCCAGAGGGTGATGCGGGGCTGACACTGCCCACTCCACGTCTTCCCTTTGAAAAACAAGCACTTTGAGTCATTCCCAGTTTATTTCCTTGACAAATATTTATCAAGCCTCTGTTCTCTGCCCAGCTCTGGGGTAGGCAGGCTGGGGGCACAAGAGTGGAAGACAAAGTTGGGGTCACTGCCCCAGATCAGCTCATAAGTAAATATCTAAGCTAAATTACTGCTCATGTTGCAAATACAAAGCAAAGAACACAATGCATTGCTGTAAGGGGAGGGACCCTGCTCCCAATGGGGGTGGTCAGGAAACTCCTTTTTCTTTGAGAATCTGACATCTGAGTGTCTCACCGATGACGCTGGCGCCGGAGCTGAGCAGCCAGCTGGGAGGAGGAGAGAGCAGAGTGCCAGGTGTTCTCAGCTGGGGAACCAGTACAAGAGACAGGCTCAGAGAAGCAGAGGTTTCCACACCAGCACAAGCAGGGCTAGGCCTCCGGTGTGTGCCTTCTCTTTGCGTGCCCGGTCTGCCACTTAGGCGTGATCTCAGCTCTGCCTCCAAGGCCACCCAGCTGTGGGTGCACAGGGCGTGGCTCACATCCCCACTGGGCAGGGGTGCTCCTCCTCTCCCCACGCTAGCCATCGCCATCAAAACAATCTTCTGGATCTAACAGATGCAGTGACTGCACCCCGCAGAGATCTAGAGCCATCTCTCCACATGGAAGATATTCCCACGACTTGAGGCTGCTGTCCACGAATGGCCGAAGCCAGGGTCACCTGTCAGTTTCCACAGCAAGCACGGTGCTGGATAGCACCGTATCTGCAGCTGCTTCCACAGTTGCCGCTTAATTCCCTTAGCGTCACCACCCTCTCTGAACTCCCCTGGCATTCATTCAAGGCTTCTTGTGACATCAGGGCCTGTGGTCTTCTCCGACACACATGCTGGGATCCAATCCAGTGTGCCCTGCACCCTCTCCCTTGGACCCGCGTCCTCTTCCTTGTCTTCCTGTCCTGCTAGGCTCAGTGTCTAAAAAAGCTCTGATCCTTGCCAGCTCTTACGCTGCGATGTGCTTTCTTACACGATGCAAGGAATTGTATGAAAAAAAAAAAAAACTACCATTCCTGGTGCATAGTAAGTAGATGCTGAATAAATGTTTGCCTGCCCGCTACAGTGTGTACCAACTATTTTGACTTCACCCTAGGGCTTACAAGCAAGCCATCAAATATGAGATGTAGAGTGTGGACTGTGTGGAAGCTCTGCTCACTACTTCATGGTTTTTGTTTTGTAAATTTAAAACCATTCCAAAATAAAAGGCTTATTTAGAAAAGAAAAGAGAAGAGAAGAGAAGAGAGAGGAGAGAGGAGAGAGGAGAGAGGAGAGGAGAGGAGAGGAGAGGAGAGGAGAAGAGAAGAGAAGAGAAGAGAAGAGAAGAGAAGAGAAGAGAAGAGAAGAGAACAAGACGAGACGTCTCAGGCAGCCAGATCTAAATTCTTTGCTGTTTTGACATTCTACTTTGTGACCTTGGGGTAGTAGCTTACCTTTTCTGAGCCTCAGTTCCTTACTTTCTATCGTTATTAAGATATTTCATTATAATAATGCGTGTAAGAGATTTCACACTTGTGCCCGGCCAACGCCAGGCTTTCTGGGCCCTAGAACGTCGCTACTGCGGACCGGCACGGCCTCATTGTGCGCTAGGGGGCGCTGTTCACACAGAATGCGGCAGTGGGTCTCTCCTGGGGCTGGCTGCAGGGCAAGGAGGTCGTGGTGACCAACATAGACTTTTCCAGAGATTCTCCCAGCCCTGGTCTTTCACTGTGTTCATTTGCACTGTGTTTTTGCCTTGCTTTACCCTGTTAACTCTTGGCTCAATCCATTTGCACCCGAAAAAGCAATGCTTTTCTTTGGAAAAGTTCGATAACCCCTGGAATATGGAAGGGTTAGAGCAATCTCTGGATTGGGAGCTAAGTACGCCAGCTATGTGGCTGTGAGTTTCTTCTGTCTCCTCGAATTCTTGCTCCCCCGTCACCACTCCTCACAGCCCCTTGGGATGTGCTGTTCTCTCGCTCTCTGTTCAAAGCTCAGAGCCAGGTGGAGGTGAAGTGCCCTCTTTGGTTCTTTGCATGGCTGAGCATGCTGGCATGTCCAAAATGTCTTAAGAAACAGGTATGAAGAATGGCAGGTGACACTCTTGAAAACACACACCGCATTCAAAGCCTTGGCTTCTGACTTCAAATCGGATATTTGTAAGAGATTTGTAAGAGCTTGTGCACACCTTGCCTGGGTCTAGCGTTGCTACCTCCTAAGTTGGCTGTGCTAACAGAACATCACAGCTCCCAAAGCTTCCGATGAGGAGTCATGAAGTACAGGTCTTTGTGGTGAGCTGTACTTAGCTCAGGATGACCAATGATCCTGATAAACAAGGTAGCTAGACAGAATGTAGAGCCTGAACTTCGAAGCTTTAACTCCTATTGCTGGCTCTTCTTATTCGTTTATTTCCTTAACCCTCCCTCCAGGACACAGATGCACAGTGTATGTTTGTGTGAGCTCCACTTGAGATTTCTGAGGCTGTGAAGGCCGTTGGTGCTCACCAATAGTCTTGTAAAATGGCTTTCATCCCTCCCAGCTCCACTTGCTGTCTGCCATGCCACCAGGCAGCACCAGGATCGCCCCTCTACTGGAGCAAGTTGGCTTTTTGTAACTCAGGAGAACACACACTGTGGGAAGCCATGGGCAGTCTCACTGGGAGGGTGTTAGGGGGACCTGAATCAGATGTGGGCTTGTTTAGGGGCCATGGGGACCATCCAGGAAAGGACTACTTTGTCTGAATTAAGTGTTATTGGCAAGTAGAGGCAATTCTCTGTGTGAATAAGTTGTACCTTCTAGAAGGAGAGAGGGCTGGCATGAGGCTAAGGAAGTTACTGGTAAGGAAGCAGCAGTCACTCTTCCCAGCCGGGGTCAGGCCATTTGGCCATTTTGTGGTTTAGACCGTGCACTTGCTTTTGTCTGCATTCAGACAAGAGTTTGGCCTTGTTTTCATCTTGATCCATCCACGATCAGAGTGGTCCTGTCTGATGCTGTTGTGGTGCGAAATTGTATTCAGTAGAACAATGGCAAGGTCTCCCTGTGAGCACGAGGCCAGCTCCCAGATGCCACGGCTGCTTCTCTGTGGTCAGAGGACACACACGTAGGGCAGTGGCACCGAGCAGGCTTTGGGTAGTGCCTGTGGAGAGAGAACAGCATCCCGCTGGCTGCCACACCCCCGTTCAGCCTTGCCAAGGGTCACGCTCTCCCTCCATCCCATCTCCATCTCGGCAAGACAAGGCTCTGCCCTGACTTGACCCCAGTCCATTATAAAAAGCTGTTTGCATCTTGTGCATGTTCTGTCCCACATGAAGATGACAGACTGTGAAGCCAGCACAGTTCTAAGACATGCGGTGTTGTCACAACCTTTGTCACTTCCCCAGGAAGCAATGTCCTCCCGGGGAGCCCACTGAGCTTTGCTCATAGACCCAAAGAGGCCTGGGTCAGTGACAGATGCCTGGTGGAGGTGCCGCACTAGCTGAAGTAGGTGAATCAGAGACACCTATCACTACTAATTATGGCATCATTGTATGTCCCAGGAATTTTACATGTTCCACTGTGTCTAAATCATACCTCACCCTTTGGCTGTATGTTAATTGTAATCATTTCACTAAGTAGCTTTGCTTAGGTTACTTGGCCATGAAATAACAGCGGGGGTTCAAGTCCACGTCCATGCTTACCCAAGCCGGAACCCCTTGCACTCTGCCATGACACCTCTGGTTGTTACCTGCTCTGGGAGCATTCTGAGCCCGGGCCACCTACCTTCTCTGAGTGCCGCCATGCAGAATACTCCAAGTTATTCAGAGAAGTGCATGCTGGCCGGCTGTCCCCAGAGACGCCCACAGGACACGCGCTCCTCTGACATCACCAGCATGGTCAGACCTTCTGATTCCTAGACACCTGTTCCACGCTCTTTGCTCTAGAAGCAGCCAGGGGCTTGAGGAACCTGTGCTGTATCCCCATCCTGGCTACAAGCACACCGGGACATACACTCCCTGCAAGGAAACGTGGGACGTTCCTGCAAAACCAGCTCAGAAGAGGCTTAAATTCAGATGCCTTTTATGTGCCCATGAAGCCAGGAGAGCAATGTTTCCAGCAGCCTTGCCAAGTTCTATCTCAACAGAGCCCCTGCTGACCCACGTGGGCTGTCTGATAAAGCTAACGGCATCAAGATAAGCCGCTGGCATTATCAAGCGACAGGGAAATGCCTCCCTCCGTCCACTCCGATTTCTGGTCCTGGTAGGGGTATCCAGGAGCTGCCCCTCAGAGCTCTGTAGCTTTGCAAATCCAGCTGGGTTGTTAATAGCTGGGTTCGATAGCTTGAGCTGATTTTCATAAAAAACAGGAAGTGCAATTTTTTTTTTAGCTCTTTAGTAAAGGTAGACTGAGGAGTGCAAGTTTGACTCACAGCCTTAATCCTTTCAGGGTAGCAAACCTGCCGCACTGCAGTTATTAAATCATTTTCCAGGAAACAACTTGAACAGGGACTGTCACCTAGTTTGTTGTTCAGCATAGCACCTGGTACATAGTAGATGTTCAATAAACAGAATGTTCATTGAATTACATTAAGAAGGCAGAGACCGGGGCCAGCACCGTGGCTCACTTAGTTAATCCTCCGCCTGCGGTGCCGGCATCCCATATGGGCACCGGTTCTAGTCCCAGTTGCTCCTCTTCCAGTCCAGCTCTCTGCCGTGGCCCGGGAGTGCAGTGGAGGATGGTCCAAGTGCTTGGGCCCCTGCACCCGCATGGGAGACCAGGAAGAAACACCTGGCTTCGGATTGGCATGGCGCTGGCCGTGGCTGCCGTTTGGGGAGTGAATCAGCGGAGGGAGGAGCTTTCTCTCTGTCTCTCTCTCTCACTGTCTATGACTCTACCTGTCAAATAGAAAAAAAAATTAAAAATAAAAAAGAAGAAGGCAGAGACCATGCCCGCTGCAATGCCATTCAGTGAATTGCTGTTGGAAAGTCCTTAAGAAATCTTTGCTGATGCAATTGACTCTTGGCCTGAAACAAAATAGTAAATTTTCATGGAAACTTGAATTTTTTTTCTTCAGTACACTTGTCGGGGGACTGGAGAAAAATCATTTGGCTTCTGCTTTCAGGCCACATAGCTTATATTTCCTACCTCACACATAAAATCTTGATTCTCCACATTTCCTGAAGTTAACTGAGGCTACACAGGAGCTGAGAGAGGTCTCACGAAAAGGCAGAGCGTAGTCAGTGGTTTTATTTATGTCTAAAGAAATATTAGCTGCTCCAGTTCTAACGTGGGGACAATGAAAGCAAGGCCTGTTTGCTCCTCCGTCTGATACAGGGGCTGCTAAGCTCAGGAAGAGGCGGAGTGGTGAGCGCTTAAAGACTTCCCAAGTGCAGGGTGGGCGTTTAGCCTAATGGTTAAGATGCTGCTGTCCCACATCACGGTACTTAGGTTCAAGTCCCAGCTCTACTTCCTGTGCTGACTTCCTGCTCATGCAGACTGGAAAGCAATGCGTGGTAGCTCAAGTAATCGGGTTCCTATCACTCAACATGGGAGACCCACATGGGTCCCAGCGTCAGCCCCTCAGCCAGTGTGGACATTTGTGGAGTGGAGCAGGGGACGGGAGCTCTGTCTGTCTGTCCCTGCTAGCTTGCATGTGGATGCCTGCAAAAGAACAGCCTCTGGACTTAGTTAAGGCTCCTCCAATATCAGCAATGGGCACCAACTGTTGGTGGCCCATTTAAAATGAAGGTTTGATTGAAGTGGGTTGCGTCCAAACAAAGCATGCACTTTTACAGTGAAAGGAGATTCAAGAGGACAATAAGCTTATTTTTCATAATTTGAAGGAAAGAGACTACAGACAGATTTAGAATGATAATGGGGTGTCCCTGAAACACAGCTCGATGTGTGTTTTTCGTACCAGTCTCCCCTTTAAGTCTGCAACAAAAATATCTCCAAAGGCTACGGAGCATGTGGTGTGATTTGGCCCTTGCTTGTCTTTGCAGCCCAGTGTCTCTCCCAGGGTCCCTAACACTGCCTTATTTGTTTGCCTAGACCTTCTCTCTCTCTCTCTCTCTCTTTAAAGATTTTATTTTGTTTATTTGAGAAAGTTACAGAAAGAGATAGAGCCAGAGAGAGAGAGAGAGAGAGAGAGAGAGGTCTTCCATTCCATTGATTCACTCCCCAAATGACTAAGACTGCCAGAGCTGAGCCAATCTGAAGCCAGGAGCCAGGAGCTTCCTCCAGGTCTCCCATGTGGATGCAGGAGCCCAAGGACTTGGGCCATCTTCTACTGCTTTCCCAGGCCATAGCAGAGAGCTGGATTGGAAGTGGAGCAGCCAGGATTTGAACCATGGGATGCTGCACTGCAGGCTGGGGCTTTAACCCATTGCACCACAGCGCTGACCCCCAGACCTTCTCCTAACATGCAGTATGGCCGTTACTACACGTGCAGGCACGTCTCTTACACATTATCTCTACTAGAGGGGGAGCCACTGGCTGCTGAGGAGTGTGACCACAGACTCTTCACGGTTGTGTGTGCATTGATTAACATATTTATCATCATTCAAAAAACTTGTATAGCATTTCTACTGTGTGTGTTCCTAACTCGGCATCAGGTCTTGGCCTCCGTGTCTCTCAAACAGATGCTCTCTGACTGCTCCCACTGTTTCCTATCATGGCACATGTCACTCTGCATCTTAGCTTTTTATTTTTTAAGATTTTTTTTTTTTAGTTTGTTTATGGCTGGGCGGGGGTGCTCCTGTCTGCAGATTTACCTCCCAAATGCCTGCAATGATTGGGACTGGGCTGGACCAGAGCTGAGAACTGGGAACTCAATCCAGGTCTTCCACATGAGTGACTGGCACCCAATTACTTGAACTATCATCACTGTCTCCCAGAATCTACAGTGGCAGGAAACTGTAATTGGGAACTGGAGCCAGGCTTTGAACACAGGTACCCCAATGTGGAATGTGGTTTTCTTCACCAGCGTCTGAACAGTGAGGCCAAATGCCATATCTGTCCCTCTTCTTTCCTAATTGATTGGTTGCTGAAGAATGACAAGGACTGTGTTCCTTTGGTCACCCACTGCTGTCCAGGTGTTGAGCACAACAGCCAGCACACATGGTGGCATCAGTGCTATGACACATCAACAAATTAGTGTGCACATAATATATATGTTTCTGTGTGCATCGATGGGTATATTTATGTGTACATTATTGGATTTTCTGCAAATTGAAGTGTGTCTGGTGGATCCCCCGCTGATGGAATCTTGTGGAAGAGTTGTTCCTTTAGGCATCATACAGACCATGCTGTGTTGCAGATGCCAATCTCCTTAGCTCCTTGCTCCTTTAGATGGAGGGCTCCTTGAGAGCAGGAAGAGTTCTTCTGGCCTTTGGAATCCTACAGAACAAGAACTCAGTATGGGGAAAGTGTACCAAGGCTGTCTTCTACAAGCGGACTATTTACAGAACAGGAATGCCAGAGCACCAAAGAAGGAGCACCAATAATGTAATCCGCTTGCCTTGTCAGGCCGCTAAGAATGCCTTGGTAAATATTAGCTAATGTGCAGACTTTTGCTTGCTATTAAGATTTGCTGGTTTCAGTAGAAAGGAACCTACAAAGTGGTTGTTATACTCACATAACTCAGACACCAGGGACAATCCCTAATCACCCCAAGGCTCATAAAATACACATTGGCTCTTTCAGTGGCTAGATTAAGTGCCATTGTCTCAGTAGAGAAGGCTACGTGCGACAATACCCAGATCTGCCTTGTGAATGACAGGTTTGCTTAATGGATGAATTTATCCCATATCCTTGTATTTTCTAAGTAGAATTCTCACTCACTGAACAAATAAATCAGCAGCAAAGGTTAGCCCAGTACATGTAAAAAGTGCCTTCAGTTAATGCCAGATTTTCCTCAATAAATCCAACAAGAAAGGCATCTTTTCCATCTCAGTTTCTTACGTAACAATACTGTTGAATAGAGAGATTAATGTGGTATCTTGTTTCTTCCTGGTATGATCTTGCGTTCGTCTTACAAATATGTACTTGTCAACGTCTATATATCCACCTGTAATTTGTGAACCCTTTGAAAACTCAGTGTGTTGCAGAAAATAGATGGAGAGATTGATGATAACTAATTGTTTCTGCCCAAAAGTTATTTGGCATGACTTAGGAGAAACAGCAGGTGAGCTGTGGAGTGTAGCAAAGGAGAAGAGGGCCATGCTGGAACTCAGTCTGCACCTGCAGCTGGGGACCTCAGCTGCTGATTTGTCATGTCTTAGCATGACGGTATTCAAGCCATGTGAGGTCAGAAAAAAAAAAATATATATATATATATATACCCAGCTCTGGGCTTGGTCTGAGGACAACCAGTTGTCTTGGTTTAAAATCACACAACTCTGTTATCAGATCATTTTCCAACAAATAGAAATTAGTATCAGTCCATTGACTGAAGCCCAAAATAACTTAGGCTGGGTTGAAGGGAAATCAGCCTGCTTGCAGAGACCAACAGCCAACAGCACTTCCTTGCTTTTCCCAGCCATGGATGCTTCAGGCCAAGGTGTGTTTAAGCAGCTGGTAAGTGTGGACCGTCTGGGGACAGCATTATGGGCTGCTGGTTGTGTTATGAGGCCAAGCAGATGATGTTTTATTTTGCATGAAGTCATGGAAGCCCAAACTTCTCCAAGACATACTCAAGGGGTACTTTTTTCACTCCACAGAATGTCCTTTACTTTCAAACGTGCAGTGAGTTCCAGAGAGGCTGGAAGAAAAGAGTGATGGGGAAGAAAATCTCAGAAGTTGGTGCATTAGGAAGCCACCCCTGGAATCCTAAAATATGGCCAAGAGAATGTGGGTTCAGTTGATAACTGCTGGTTTTAGGGTTTATTATTTAAGGTGGAATCTACTCTATGAAGAGCTTTGATTACAATATGAGCTTCCATGCACCTGGGAAGTGTTAGCGGGTGCAGATCAGGTGAGAGGGTGAGTGTGCAAGCAAGGGGGAGAGACTGGGGAAGAAGAGGCATATTCCCTCCTCTGTGTGCCCCCCTTGGGATCATCCGCTCCTTTTCTCTGATGACCGGACATCAGTGAAGGTTGGGTGGGGTGAGGTTCAAGCCACCGGGGAGTGTGCATTGCTTTTTTGTTTTGTGTTTGCTGGTACTTTTTGAAAATACATTTAGATCCTGTCCTCAACATTTC
Organism: Lepus europaeus; assembly: GCF_033115175.1. NCBI lineage: Eukaryota > Metazoa > Chordata > Mammalia > Lagomorpha > Leporidae > Lepus > Lepus europaeus. The sequence continues at coordinate 118,308,790 of NC_084833.1, read as the reverse complement.
AAGTCACCAGAACTGTGGTTTTCTTTTCACTTCTACTTGGTGTTGGCTTTTTGTGTTTTCATAAGGGTTAAGGCCACAAACAAGACAATGTGGAATATCACTTTTGTTTAAACTAAGTTGGTTTCGCTTCCTAGTTTTTATGAATAAACACATTCTTGAAGGGGGATTTTGAAATCTATTTTAAAACTAGATTTGCATTTAATGAAAAAATACCACAAAGGCATTGCTAACCATGGTGGGCACACCTTGATTTTCTTAGGTGTAGTCTAGTGTTTGTGAATCCCAGGTTTCACTTTTGTTGGCTTCTTTAGGGGAAAGTCCCTTCATTATTTTGGTGTAAAATGGAAGTTACAGCAATGTTGTCAGAAGAAACTATTGAGCAGACAGTACCGAAGAGCTTGATTCATTCATTTAAATCTTCCATTCGTGTTGATTGAATGAATAAGTACCCAAAGACTGTGTAACCAGCTGTGACAGAGGAATGACTAAAACATGGTTCTACTGGTATAGTGTAGCATTGCAATCAGTGTCCACCATTCATTTACTTCAGGAGCAGGGAAGGAAGTAAAAGTCTCTGATGGAGATCCTAATGTTAATCCTTTTGGGAATCTTGGAAAGCCATGTAGAGAGAGTAGGAATCAGCTCAAGAGTTCATTGAGAAAGTCTTAGAGATCATCTGGTAGGAATTAGGCTTTGTTCTAAATACTGTTGAGTAGTAAGAAGAAAAGAAGCCTTGCTAAGCACTGTACTAGTCTTAAAATCTATAGGGAACTTTGTATAGAGAGCTTGATAACCGAGTCACTGTGTGGCAGAAGTTTCCTTGGACAGGAGGGAGTTTGGGCTTCCAGTTGTCATTTGCCATTCAGTAGGTACAAGACTTTGGCTAACTCACTGAAATTTTCCAAGTCTCAGTTCCCTCATTTGATAAATAAGAGTATTGAATCAGATCAGGATTTCTATTGGCCCATGAATATAAATAGCAGTACACAGGATGATTTAGGAAGTATCCTACAGAGAGTTTCTTTTTTTGTCAGTTCTTTATTTTTATATATTACAAAACCGTAAGTAGTGCTTTCAGGCTGTGATTTCACAGAAATGATTGCTTAGCATAAGTTGAAGTTTATTGAAGAAAAAATGGAGGTGGTTTGAAGAATCATATCAAATAAATGAAAGTACAGGTCATAATTGGTTATCACCGGCATTTTTAAGGTTGTGTGTTGGCTGATTGGGGTCAGGAAAAGCTGAACATTGGGATGTCTTAGTTCCCTCCCATTTCTATTGCTCTGTAATCATCTGGTCTCTTGGTATTTAAGTCCTGTGGTCTTCAGTGGGAAGTTTCTATTGGAAAGAGCATGTGGTCCCCAGAGTAAACTTGTCTGTTTGCCCAAATGATCAGAAACCCAGATAGAGCTGAGTGATCTTTTTGTATATTGTCAGGTCTCTATATGAGTCACCTTGTTGACTGCTGCTATAAGCTCAATCTTTTCCCCTTTTGGTGTGTTTTCAGACCAGGGTGTTGACTGAAAGGATGCTCAAACACCTTCGGAAATGGTTTGTCATGCACCTTTTCCAGCAGTCTCGGCAAAGGGCAAGGCTGGTCTCCAAGGATGGACGGTGCAACATAGAGTTTGGCAATGTGGAGGCACAGTCAAGGCTCATATTCTTCGTGGACATCTGGACAACAGTGCTTGACCTCAAATGGAGATATAAAATGACAATTTTCATCACAGCCTTCTTGGGGAGTTGGTTCCTTTTTGGTCTTCTCTGGTACGTGGTGGCCTATGTGCACAAGGACCTCCCAGAATTCCATCCGTCTGTAAACCACACTCCCTGTGTGGAGAACATCAATGGCATGACCTCAGCATTTCTGTTTTCCCTGGAAACCCAAGTGACCATTGGATATGGATTCAGGTGTGTGACAGAAAAATGTGCCACGGCCATTTTTCTGCTTATCTCCCAGTCTATACTTGGGGTTATCATCAACTCTTTCATGTGTGGCGCCATCTTAGCCAAGATCTCCCGGCCCAAAAAACGTGCCAAGACCATTACATTCAGCAAGAACGCCGTGATCAGCAAGCGGGGTGGGAAGCTGTGCCTCTTAATCCGAGTAGCTAATCTGAGGAAGAGCCTGCTCATCAGCAGTCACATCTATGGGAAGCTTCTGAAGACCACAGTGACACCTGAAGGGGAGACCATCATTTTGGATCAGACCAATATCAACTTTGTAGTCGATGCCGGGAACGAGAATTTATTCTTCATCTCCCCACTGACAGTTTACCACATCATTGATCACAACAGCCCCTTCTTCCACATGGCTGCAGAAACCCTCCCCCAACAGGACTTTGAATTAGTGGTGTTTTTAGATGGCACGGTGGAATCCACCAGTGCTACCTGCCAGGTCCGGACATCCTATGTCCCAGAGGAGGTGCTTTGGGGATACCGTTTCCTTCCCATAGTGTCCAAGACCAAAGAGGGGAAATACCGAGTGGATTTCCATAACTTCAGCAAGACAGTGGAAGTGGAGACCCCTCACTGTGCCATGTGCCTTTATAATGAGAAAGACACGAGAGCTAGGATCAAGAGAGGTTATGACAATCCCAACTTTATCTTGTCAGAAGTCAATGAAACAGACGACACCAAAATGTAGCAGTGGCTTTTCAACCTGAGTAAAACTAGATCTTTAGAGTAGCTAGTGACTAGAAGTATTAGGAAGTAATCAACCATTTAGGGGTAAGAAAGTAGGATGAAAGTCTTCAAATTCTACCAGCACGATGACCCCTGGACCCTATAAATGTGATCCAACAAGACTCGTGGCTCCCAAGGCTGCTGGATTGGAACATGCAATGCATTTATATGAAACTGGCTTATGGAAGCCACGGACACTCACTTTGACCATGATTAGGATTGTTTGAGATCACGTAGTATTGGTGGGAATGGAAAAAAAATCATTAAAAGTTTCATGGACAGGTCAGATAAGATAGGTATTGAAGTTTCCTTGAAGTTCTGAACATTGGGTAGGATCAGGGAGTGCTATATTCTCCATTTGATTCTATTGACAAGAAAGACACCACTTTTATTTTAACCTTGACTTCTCTCAATGGGGAAATTGCCTCCTGCATTGGGGGAGATGAACTACCTGATCACAAGAAAAGACTGCTACACAAAGCACAACTTGAGACTCTAACCTTTCTGAGCCCTGGTCTTTGGAGGCTTTGTCTTGGTCTGTAACATGGGTGTTTCAGGAGGGGCAAGGCACAAGCCAGGGACTCTGCCCCTCCCCCTACCTGAGTTGGAGAGGAGCGCTCAGGAGCAGCACCTGCTTTATGATAGCCAGGTGCTGTGGCCCCTGCTGGGCTTTGGCCCAAATGATCTCATGTGGAACATTTAGACAGAGGTTACATCCGCATTCTAGAATGTTGATGAACACTTTCCTGCAAGCCAGAATGCTTGAGTTGAGAGTGGAGGCAATGCCTCTTCAATCTGTTACGGATGGTTCAGGAGTTACACGTCTGTTAAAAGAGCATTTCTTGCTCTTCCAAGATGGCAATGAGGACTTTGAAGGTGCAATGTCAGCCTGAGAAAAAAATATTTCTGAGAAAAAAAGTCCCTTGTGTTCTCTCCCCAATGTTTGTCCAGAAATGCAATTTCTGAAAGAGAAATGGGAAAGAGCAAGGACGTGGGTGTGGTCTCACACTCAGGACATCTCTGGGTCTTCTTTTCTCTGACAACCCATGCCACATCTTCCTAAGAGCCATCAATTTAATGTAAAGATTGCCCTTTGGGGAAGGTTTTACTGTGAATGTCTTGTTCAGTTCCCCCCTTGCCTTATTTTGTATGTATCCTGGGGAAAAAATGGTACTGAAAGCTGCTTGAGAATCAAAATGTTTTTAGTGGATCGATTAACATTAAATTTCTGAAACTGTGCATACCCTTTCCAAGAGCATCATTTATTGTGCATCAACAGCAACAGACAACTGGGCATAATCCTCTTGCTGAGGGAGGACTTTCTCCTGGATGGGGCAGGGGTGAGAAGGTGGACTGCCCAGGAGGAAATGACCTCAGCGGTGGACACGCCTCTTCCTGTACATCCCCATGAAATCTCTCCAGGGTGAGTCTGGGTATATCCAGTGGCAGCAACCAGCAGTTGTCTGTAGGGTTGAGTTTGTTTTCCTGGGCCTGAGAGTTGAGTTTGCACAGATGCACACACACTGGTAGTTCTGATCAAGACCAGTTGGAAGACTGATGGGTTTAGGGTTATACACTCTGTTAGCTGCTTTAACAATGGGCACAACTGGCTCCATGGGAGATTGCTCTGTAAGGGCTTTGGCACCATAATTTAATTTGCTGACAAAGCTAAAAGAAATCAGGTTCTTCAAACTTGAGGGATCTGGAATTCCCTGCTGGCCTACTGTCCTGAGGTCTGATGAGTACATAGCTCTTTTTGAACTGAGGGGAGATAGATGTATTGACTTAAGTCATTCATGTCACCCCACAATCCTTTTGGTCTGTTCTCTCTCTGTGCAACTCCTTTTGGTTGGCAGTATGCTTGCGGGTTGCTGGAAGTGGAATACTCATACGCAATTCATGCCCTTTGATTGTGAAGAGAGCAGTCACTGGAATCCTTCTGATTGGTATTTATTTCTGAGTTATTTAATGGAAGTTTACTTCCAAATATTCCTTTATTAGGATCAAGGCACTCTTGTACTTGGAGTCTCCCTTTTAAGCAAATTCTCACTGAACTTCTAGCAACCATTAACATGCATCAAGTGAAGCTTCTGGGAAATGGGGCTTGGGACAGGTAACTGGATATTCTATGGGGTGGCTGGACCACAAAAGTGGCCTTAGGATCCTAAGCCTTTGGTGAGGAGGGGATGCAAGAACAGGGCTCAGTGGTAAGAAAGTGGATATTAGAGCCCCAGAAAGCTAGCTTGCCTGTGGGTTAAGGTTGTTAAAGGCAGGCTCATCCCAAGGTGGGAACATTCTCCCAGCAGCACCTGACTATGTATGTAGGTACTGCTGTTGCTACAGGTAGACCATACTATCATGTTGACTGATTGAGCCATTTTCAAAGAAATTAGATATTTCCTATTCCCCTTTAGAAAAAAAAGATCACCTGATGATGGCTTATTATATTCATAATTTTCCCTGGTACTGATTCCTTTTGATTTCTTTCTGTTGCTATGCAGATTTTGACTTGGTTTAACTGTCCTGGACTTAGGTTGGCTTAAGCTCCAGTGGTAGAATTAAGATCTGGGAGATGGTCATTAATAGAAGGGGCTCACTGCCTTCAGATTATTGCTTCCTCAGGGGACACAGGGTAGAAGGGAGAGGACCTCTCTCAGTGGCCAGCTCCAAGGAGCGTGGTGATGAGAGGGGCCATGTCCATCGCTGAGCACTTTCCTTGGACATGTGTCATTGAATGGGAGCTGGGTCCTCAAGGGGCTCACATCCGGGGCCAGAACACAGGTTACAGAAACCTCTGGTGGCAAGAATGCAAATGAGGGCCCGCCCCAGTCCTGGGCCGTTGTTGTCTGCCATTACAGGAAGTGTGTGTCAATCAAAGCACGACCAGGGAGATAGAGCACTTTATTTTGGAAGCCAGAAGTTTGAGAACAATGACTGGAATTTCCTTTCTGTCCAGCAAGGGCTGTTTGTCACTGTGGAGATAAAAGTCCAGGGGTAGGGAATAAAGGTTATCGGGAACTGTGCGAGGCAGCAGAGCCGCGGGGGGCGCAGCGGGAGGAGGGGGTACAGAGGAAATCTATTTCAATGCCTGTCATTAAGTTTCCATTAAAAGAACATTCAGTTAGGAATTCAAAAATAATTTAATCTCCCCAACCAGATGCACCCAGCTGGACTCCTTGGAGCTGAGCCCTGCTGGGAGGGAGATTCAGCCACCACCGTGGGGTGGAGGCTGCTGGGTCCCCCTCCACCCAGCACGTCCTTGAGGGCGCTGATGTTCTAGAAGACTTGAGTATGGGTCAGGCAAGTGGGAAACCCCAAGACTTGTGCTGGAAAGAAGAAACTTAGTAGATGGGCTGCTTACTAGGTTTTTTGTATGTCCTGGGCTCTGTTGTAGGCCTTTTATATGTATGGCCTCATTTAACATTTTTAAAAAATATTTATTTATAATATTTATTTATTATACAGAGAGCAGAAGCAGAAAGAGAGAGAGAGAGAGAGAGAGGTCTTCCATCCACTGGTTCACTCCCCAGATGGCTGCAATGGCGGGAGCTGTGCCGATCCAAAGCCAGCAGCCAGGAGCTTCTTCTCGATCTCCCACGTGGGTGCAGAGGCACAAGGACTTGGGCCATCTTCTCCTGCTTTCCTAGGTCATAGCAGAGAGCTGGATCAGAAGTAGAGCAGTTGGAACTCGAACCAGCGCCCGTATGGGATGCCAGTACCGTAGGTGGCGGCTTTACCTGCTACACCACAGCACCAGCCTCGGACCTCATTTAAGTTTTCCCAGCAATGCTATGATGTCAGTGCTAGTGCTACACTTACTCTTCAGTTGAGGCAACGGAGCTGAGGGATGGTCCACAGTCTTTAGTAAATGGCAGGGTTGTGACTCAAACCCAGGTCAGTCAGCCTTGAGAGCCCCCGAATAAAATCACAGAAATCTACATCCAGTATGGGTCACCCTCTGAGAGAACCCCCGAGGCCATCAGACTCACCTGGAACCCATGGACGGCTGGCACACACTCTTGGCCCCGTCTCACACTTTGGGAGACATTGCTCATGGCTTAGCATGGGGCAGAACCCTTGGCCAGGGCTGACTAAGCATTGCTTGGGGTAGGCTTTTGGCACAGAGATTAAGACACTACTTGGGATGCCCACACTCAGTATCTGAGTTCCTGGGTTCAAGTCCTGGTTCCACATCTGAATCCAGCTTCCTGCTAATGCACACCCTGGGAGGTGGTGGGTGATGGCCAAGTACTTCTGTCCCTTCCGCCCATGTGGGAAACCTGAGTTGAGTCCCAGGCTCCTGGCTTTGGCTATTGCATTTGAGGACTGAACCAGTAGATGGGAGATCTCTCTCTGTCTCTCTAGTACCTCTGGACTTCTAGGCTCTGGAATGGGGCAGTGTATTCCCAGAGGCTCTGGATAATCTGCCTGGTGGGACTCTGGAAGTACCTTGGACTTCCTAGAGATACGCTTAGTGTGTTGATGTAAAACATCCTCCTAAGACACATGTTGTATATGAGGCTATATGTATCATATCACATACGAGGGTACTTTAAAAGTTAGTGGGAAATAGAATTAAAAGATAAGTTGTCAGCACTGTGGCACAGCAGGGTAAAGTCACTGCCTGCAGTGCCAGTATCACGTATAGGCACCTGTTTGAGTCCCAGTTGCTCCATTTCAGATCCAACTCCATGCTAATGGTCTGAGAAAAGCAGTGGAATATGGTTTGAGTCCTTGGGTCCCTCCCACCCACGTGGAAGATCTGGATGGAGTTCTGGCTCCTGGCTTTGGGCTGGCCTGGCCTTTGCTGTTGCAGCCATTTGGGAAGTGAACCAATGGATGGAACACCTCTCTGTCTCTCCCTTTCTCTCTGTAATTCTGCCTTTCAAATAAATACATACATAAATCTGTAGGAAATACATAGAGCCTAAAATTAAAAAAATTTTTTTGAAATATAGGTATGGTGGGAAGTCTTCAAAAGGTCCATGAAAAATGTGTATTATGTACTAAGTACATGTGTTAATCAAACATTGACAAGTTTTTAAGATGTATGCTATGGGAAAAACTATGCATGGGTTTCAAAATTCTTTTGCACCAAAATGAACTTCTTTTTCTCATTTTTAAAAGATTTATTTATTTATTTGAAAGGCAGAGTTACAGAGAGGCAGAGAGAGAGAGAGAGAGAGAGAGAGAATCTTCCACCTGCTGGTTCTATCCCCAAACGGTGGCAATGACTGGAGCTGCACCTATCCGAAGCCAGGAGCCAGGAACTTCTTCCAGGTCTCCCACATGGGTACAGGGACCCAAGGACTTGGGTCATCCTCCACTGTTCTCACAGGCCATAGCAGAGAGCCGGATCAAAAGTGGAGCTGCCGGAACTCGAACCAGAGCCCATATGGGATTCTGGCACTGCAGGCAGTGGTTTTACCCACTACACCACAGTGCTGGCCCCGAACTTATCTTTTAATTACATTTTTCCATGAACTTTTTGAGGTATCTTCACATGTGTGTGTATGTGCAGTATTCTCCCAGTAAACACACACTAAACACAGTCACTAATTGTATGCGGTTAAATAGTTTCATACATATATATGTATCATATGGACACACGTGTAGATGTAACTACAATAGTCTCACGCATATATATGTGTCCTATGGACACACGTGTAGATGTAACTACAACAGTCTCACGCATATATATGTGTCCTATGGACACACGTGTAGACGTAACTACAACAGTCTCACGCATATATATGTGTCCTATGGACACACGTGTAGACGTAACTACAACAGTCTCACGCATATATATGTGTCCTATGGACACACGTGTGGACGTAACTACAACAGTCTCACGCATATATATGTGTCCTATGGGCACACGTGTGGACGTAACTACAACAGTCTCACGCATATATATGTGTCCTATGGGCACACGTGTGGACGTAACTACAACAGTCTCACGCATATATATGTGTCCTATGGACACACGTGTAGACGTAACTACAACAGTCTCACGCATATATATGTGTCCTATGGACACACGTGTAGACGTAACTACAACAGTCTCACGCATATATATGTGTCCTATGGACACACGTGTAGACGTAACTACAACAGTCTCACGCATATATATGTGTCCTATGGACACACGTGTAGACGTAACTACAACAGTCTCACGCATATATATGTGTCCTATGGACACACGTGTAGATGTAACTACAATCATTACCTTACTGCACAGGAGCAGGATTCAGCACAGCGTTTGGACTGAGCAGGGGTGGAAAGCCCAGGAAAGTCTAACACAGGAGAAGGGCACTGAGCACTCGGGGGGCTGGAGCGCTGTGTGATCCAGGAAGAAGGCATGCCACCAAGTCCTTTTGTGTGGAATGGAGCCTGGATTTTAGCTGAGAGGTCAGGTAAGCGCACCACTACAGCGAACACGGAGAAGAGACCTGTGTCAGCATTGCTATGGCGGCAGCGCTTGTGCCCAGACCACAGGAAAACACACAAACAGTGCCGCAGGGGAGCTCACCACCGGATGTGCACGAAGAACCTACGAAGCCAGTCTTTGGAACAACGGCAGAGCTCATTCACATGGTCCCCCAGCATAGCACCAGGAGGCACGGCTCAAATCTGGCTCCTCACCAGGGATCCGAGGAAAGGCACGTGGAAGGCGCGTGATGTGTTTTCTAGCTCTCTGAGGAAGGGGCAGCTACCATTCCTGTTTTGAGAAATGAGGAAGCAGAGCCTGAGATCCCTCCCCCCGCCCCCAGAAAGCAGGGCCCGCGTTCTCTACTCACCCCTGCATTCTGAGCAGCCACACAATCGCTCACACAGGCAATCTGAATGAATGGATGAATGAATGAATGCCTGGCTGAAGGTCTGTCTGGTGTACAGTGGATTTGAACACAGGGATGCACCTGTCCATTGAACTGTGGACCAAGTGACATCACTCACAAGCTGAGGGGCCTGGACAAATGATCTTGCTGAGCCTCAGTTTCCCTATTGTGAAGGGGAGCACAGACGCACGGATCCCTCTGCGGGGGCAAAGAGCTGCGTTCCTGCAGCTGCCGGGGGCGCGGATCTGCACGGCAGGTCCTGCGGCGCTGTTACTTCCGGGGAGAAGGAAGCAGAGCACCCCTGGGGACTGTGATGGAGCAGAGGGGCCTAGGGGTGACCGCCCACTCCCCAGAGGCCCATCTGAGATGGGGTGGGCTACGAGTTGGGGAAACTGGAGCGGAATCCCGGTGCTTTGGACTTCATTTCAGCTCAACAATCGCTCAGTTTGGGCTGAGCATGAGCCAGGCACTGGGGCTGCAAAAATGAGAAAGCAGGGGTCCCGGCCAATGTGCTAAGGGATTCAGGGGCTTCAGCCAGCCTCATGGGCCAGAGCTACCCTGGATAGTGCTGATTGCACAGAAAGTCTTTTTGTTTTTACCTTATGCCACATACTCATGGCGGTTTCCAAAACATGATATTGACCTTAACATTAGCAATAATAAGACTACTTGTCTTTAATTGATTTTTTTTTCATTTTTTATTTGAAAAATAGAGAGAGACAGAGATATCCCATCTGCCGATTCTCTCCCCAAATGCCCACAATAGCCAGAGCTGGACCAGGCTAAAACCAGGAGCCTGGAACTCAATTCCGGTTTCCCGTGTGGGTGGCAGGGATCCAACTGCTTGGACCACCATCTGCTGCCTCACAGGGTGTGCATTAGTGGGCAGCTGGAATCCAGAGGGGAGCTGGGGCTCGAACCCAGGAACTCCAGTAAGGGCTGAGGGGTCCTAAGTGGTGCATTAGCCACTGTGCCAAATGCCTGCCTCACCACTGACTGCAGTTTTAAAATTGATTAGGCTTAAAAGAAAAACAGCATCGCTACAATCTATTTTGCTAGGGATGTAATTGAACAAACTGTTTTTTTTTTTAATTAATTAATTTATTTGAAAGGTAGAGTTGAGGGGGGAGAGAGGGAGAGGGAGAGGGAGAGGGGGAGGGGGAGAGAGAGAGGGAGAGGGGGAGAGAGAGAGAGAGAGAGAGAGGGGGAGAGAGAGAGAGAGAGAGAGACTCTTTTATCCGCTGGTTCACTCCTCAAATGGCTGCAACAACCAGGCCAGGTTGAAGCCAGCAGCCAGGAGCTCCATCCATCCAGGTCTCCCACATGGGGGCAGGGGCACAAGCCCTTGGGCCATCTTCTGCTGCTTTCCTGGGTACATTAGTAGGGAACTGGATTGGATATGGAGTGGCCAGGACTAGGACCAGCACCCACACTGGATGCCAGTGTCACAAGTGGCAGCTTAACCCTCTGTACCACAACGCCAGCCCCACACTCTTCTAAAAATCACTTGAGATAGTTCTTTCCCCTTCGTGGTCATTTGTTTCAGTTTATTTTCAGTTTTCATTTGTTTCAGTTTACTTCCGCTAGTTAGAACTTGCTTAGTGTCCTTTTTTTTTTTTTTAAAGTTGTCTTCTTGTATTATTCATGCAAATAACTTATGTAATTTCAAAATCACAGAAGAGGATTTAGAAAACTCACTTTCATCCCTGTGCCTTCCCCTTCTGGAAACATAGCCATGCTCATAATTTACCCTGTTGCTGTTTTTCTTTTCTTTTCTTTTTTAGTTAGACAGTGAGAGAGAGAGAGAGAGACAGAGAGAAAGGTCTTCCATCCATTGGTTCACCCTCCAAATGACTGCTATGGCCGGCACACTGCGCCTATCCGAAGCCAGGAGCCAGGTGCTTCTCCTGGTCTCCCATGCAGGTTCAGGGCCCAAGCACTTGGGCCATCCTCCACTGCACTCCTGGGCCACAGCAAAGAGCTGGACTGGAAGAGGAGCAACTGGGACAGAATCCGGCGCCCTGACCAGGACTAGAACCCGGTGTGCCGGCGCCGCATGCGGAGGATTAGCCAAGTGAGCCACGGTGCCGCCCCCTTTTGTGGTTTTTCAAAAACATAAGCAATGCCTGTGAACGAACCATTCCTGCTCCTGTGGAGTAGGCAGCATTCTAGAAGCACCGCTCTGCAGTATTTCTTCCTCCGCTTAACACTACACCCTGCAGATCATGATGCAGGGATAACTACTGAGAGTGGAGGTGACGCCTTGACAGTAGGGACTCCATTTTAGGGCACCCAAGACTCCATCTTGAGAAAGCACCGTGAGACTCTGGTCTGAAACTACGACCTAAAACTCAGACAATAACAGTCCACTGCATCCCACTCCGCAGAACATAGAAACTCCCTGGCATGGTCCTCAAGCTTAAAACAGATGGGCTGCATCTGGATTAATGCTAAGGTTGTAATTTGTCTATGTCCCACATAAGATTCGGGTCGATACCTGGACTAATGTCAAGATTATAATTGGTACTGGGATGATTCTAATTGGTATTAAGATTCTAACTGGTATTGTCAAGATTGTAATTGATACAGGTTTCAGGCCTTGATACAGGCCTTAGGTCAGCTTGATTTTAGCAACCACGTATTCCCCCTCCCCTCCTGCGGTTTTGCCTTTATAAACCCTGTTGCTTTGAGCTTCAGGGTGGACGTTCTTTAGGGCATAAATCCACCCTCGACTGCTGGCAGTAAAGGACTCCAAAATTTATCAGTGAGTGGCACTCCTCCCTGAGCGCTTGCTCAGGCAATGTCTCCTTTTTCCCCCCACACAGGTGGTTCTGCAGAAGTTGCTGGGATCTGCTCCCGAGGCCCCTGTCCGGCTGTCTTCAGCCTGGGCGATGGTGCCTGTGCCTGCTTTGCATTCCTGGGCGCCTGCAGGGAACCAAAAGCCCAGTGTGGGGAGATAACCTGCCCAGATTCTTCAAGGATCAGATGTCCCCAGAGTTCTGCTGCCGGCTAGAAAGCCAGAAAGGGGTCCTGAAGAGAAGCCTCCCACCCACCACACGGTTGGCGGTTGTGGCTGGGGAGAGGCAGCCTCCGTTCCCCGGGAATTCTGGGTAAACATCCTCTGCTTGGGGTTTGGGGTCACAGAGCCCAACACTGTGTGCAAAATGTCACACACAAGCACATTTAAAATAAGGAATTAGTGAAAGTGCTAAGTGCCACAAATGAAATAAGAAAAAGTGGTGAGGTAGCAGGATAATTATGGTTGATAGTTAAATGAATATTTCCATGTGGCTCCCATAGAAGATTTTAAAACCTCCCAACACTGGGGCGGGCATGGTGGCATAGTCAGTTAAGCTGCTACCTGCAGTGCCAGCATCCCCTGTGGGCGCCGGTTCGTGTCCCAGCTAGAAGCTCCTGGCTCCTGGCTTCGGATCGGCCCAGCTCCAGCCACTGAGGCCATTTGGGGAGTGAACCAGTGGATAGAAGACTTCTCTATCTCTCTCTCTCTCCCTCTCCCTGTAACTCTTTCAAATATATAAAATAAATATTTAAATAAAAAAGGAAAGCTCTCAGCACAAAGAAGTGATATACGTGTAGGGCTGAGGTGATGAATAGATCAATTACCCTGATCTGATCCTTATGCACTGTGTACAGGTACTGAAATGTTATCCTGTATGCCACCAATATGTCCAATTATTCCATGTCAGTTAAAAAGTAATTTTCCCACAAATATTTTATTTATTTATTTGAAAGAGTTACAGAGAGATGGAGGGAGATGGACAGGGAGAGATGTTCCACCTGCTGGTTCACTCCCCAGATGGCTGCAGTGGCCAAGGCTGGACCAGGCCGAAGCCAGGAGCCAGGAGCTTCTTCCAGGTCTCCCACATGGGTACAGGGGCCCAAGCACTTGGGCCGTCTTCCACTGCTTTCCCAGGCCATAAGCAGGGAGCTGGATGAGAAGTGAGGCAGCCGGGACTTGAACCGGCACCCATATGGGATGCTGGCATTTCAGGGGGTGGCTTCTACCTGCTATACCACAACACTGTCCACCCCCTAGATGATTTTTTTTTTAATTTAAAGCTTAAAACAGACATGCCAAGGGAGGAGCAAACAAGGGGGAGATTTCTTGGAGGAGATGGCAGCTGACCTGAAATTAGTGGGAGGTTAAGATCCAAAACAGGACAGAAAGGCAGAGCGGCAGGTGACCCAGTGAGTCCACGTCCAGGCTAAGCAAACAACAGCTGTGCAGGTCTGCTGGGTTCTGGAAAGAGACACGAAGGTTCCTGTGCCCTCAGGTGGGCTGGAGTTGGACGTTTGCTATCATTCGCACCTGAGCGGGAGTCCTGGCTCACTCAGTCAATTGTCGCAGGTTTTGAAGGGGCGACCACAGGGCTATGCAGGTATTTTAGGAGCACACCTCTGGCCTTGGCGAGCCAGATGGCTTGGAGAAGAGAAGCAGAGAAGCTTGGAAAGTGTGGCCGTTCGCATCTCTCAGGAGGGGAACCTGAGCAGATGACTGGCCCAGCTCGAGTCGCTAGGGGGTGGGGAGGCAGCAGCCAGAGGCACGGCTTCTGCCTCCCAGGTAGCTCAGCACTCTTTCCTGGGGTGCTTCTGCCCTTCCTGGGGACACCCATGAACTTCATGCATGGCCCACTGTTCCTGGAGGAAAGGCTACTTAGAAGGTGGCAGCCTAGACTTGAGGGCAGTTGAGTCTGAGGAATGGAAATGTGCCTGGAACTGTTTCCGGGGTGGGGGTGGGGGTGCAGAGGCCACGTGCGTGCACGTGCCCCCGAGGAAGCTGGGAGGCCCTCGCCGCCATCCGGGAGCGCAGCTGTCCGGACGGCCACCTGCCTTCCCCACATCACTGTCCACGGTCAGACGCAAGCCGGGCCTGTGGAGGACTTTGAAGATCACATCCTGATGACGGCACGGGAGAAATGAAGACAGGAAGGCAGGACAAGCAGTGTGGGGTGCAGGGACTGCGAGGACAGGTGGACGCGGGGCAAAACCTGGCTTTCCCGTTCCCTGGCTGCACCATCTCTAGTAAGTTCTTAGCGTTTCCAAATCTTCATTTCCGGCTGTGAACAGCGGTGCCACCGTGTGAAACAAGTCGATAGCACACCCAGCACCATGTCTTCCAATCACAGTAGTTCCAGGGGTGGGTGCTGTGGGGCAGTGGGTTAAGCCACCGCTTGTTAACTTTCAGTCCTAACTGCTCTGCTTCTTATCCAACTCCTGCTAATGCACCTGGGTGGTGGGTCCTAGTAACAGGGCCCCTGCCATCCCACGTGGGAGACCTGGCTCCTGGCTTCAGCCTGGCCCAGCCCCAGCTGTTGTGGGCATTTAGGAAGTGAACCAGCAGATGGAAGATACCTCTCTCTGCATTTCAAATAAAATGAGTTTTTTTTTCAATAGTAGTTTGAGAGACAATGATGAAGCTGAGGATTTCGGTGATGAAGGCAAAGAGGAGGCGGGATAGGTTCTGACCCATGTGGTGGATCCTTCTCTGTGCCTAAATTCTACTCTCAGCTTTGATCTGAACCTGGGATGAAACAGCTCGCCTTTCTACCATCAGGCTGCACTACAGATGCACAGACACACACACACACACAGACACCGAGCTCAGCGGGAAAGAGACCTTAGGCAAAGCCTGATGCAGCAGTCACTTGACAGTTAGAGAAGCTACAGTCCCCAGCAGCAGCAGTACCTTTCCCAGTGTGTCCTCATGGGCTTTGGCAAAGGCCTACTGCTGATCCACCCTGTGCTCTAGACACTGCACCTGCTGTCCAGGAGGGCAGAGACAGGCAATACTATTCAACTAACCAGAGGGGAAGGCAAAGGGAGGGAGTCTATCCAGGGCGGTCACCATAGGCAAGCCCATACTCTGTTGACGAGGTGTGCTTTTCGCCAGCAGGTGGCGCCATACACTTCCAGATCCCTGCAGCGAACCTGACCAACTTGAAGTTGTCCATCTCCCTTGGTTAAGAAGGATTAACCATACCCAGTAAGCCCTTTAACAGCCAGTATATTGCTTTGAATATTTAACAGACAGATGTGAAATATTTGGGTCCACTAATCATTGCTGGCTTGGTAAAATGATGGTGAAAGACTTTAAAAAACTGAATTATGTGTATAAATTTAATTGAAAATAGATCTTAGTAAAAAACAAGAATGGGAATACGAAAGGGGAGAGGAAGAAGGGTGGGAGTGTGGGTGGGAGGGAGGCAGGATAAGAATCACTATGTTCCTAAATTTGTTTACATAAAATGCATTAAGTTTGTATACCTTAAATAAAAGATGTCTAGGTTAAAATAAAGAAACTGAATTTTGATATAAATATAGAAGTCTGTAATTTGAGATTAGAGTAACTGAAGACAAAGTTGTTTCCATGTATTAGGGTTCTATGAGATTCCACATTAAAAAAAAAACACTTCCCTAAATGAAAACTAAAATACTATTTTTTTTTTAATTTATTTTTTATTTTTATTTGAGGGGCAAAGAGAGAGACAGACAGAGATCCACCATCTGCTGGTTTGTTCCTCAAATTCTCACAATGGCCAGGGCTGGGTCTGGGCCAAAGCTGGGGTGGGAACTGCACCCGGGCCTCCCACACAGTGGCAGGGACCCAACTACTTGAGCCATCATCTGTTGCTTCCCAACATGCACTAGCAGGGAGCTGGAGTCAGGAGTTAGAGGGGGGTATCCACCTGATATGGGATGCGAGGGTCTTAACTGAGATCTTCACCATTGGTCAACTGCCTCACCCCGAAGCAGTATTATTATCCCCATCTTATAGGCTAGAAGGCTGAGGCCCAGTACATGGATGGTTGGGGCAGAGCTGGAACATATCTATGTACTAAACACTT
The DNA here is from genome assembly GCF_033115175.1 of Lepus europaeus. Classification (NCBI taxonomy): domain Eukaryota; kingdom Metazoa; phylum Chordata; class Mammalia; order Lagomorpha; family Leporidae; genus Lepus; species Lepus europaeus. The sequence goes on along the minus strand of NC_084833.1, from coordinate 118,292,400 downwards.
CTCAGAGTTTATTATGGGCTAGCACTGTAGTAAGTGCTTCACAAATATTTATTCATTCAATCCTCATAACAACTTGAAGAGGCAGAACCAGCCCTGATGCAAGCCCAGGGCAGAATCCATGGACTCTCCTCCCTACCAGGACACTCCTGGCTCCTAGAGACCCAAGTTCAAATCCTGACTTTTCCAGTTGCTCCCATACGAACTTGGCAAGTCCTTTAAGCTCCCTGAGTTGAGACCTTTTCTTTGTCAGATGAAAATGAGACCAGCCATGCACCGTTGTTGAGATGAATAACCAGGAAAACATACAAGAAAACACTGCTAATCACAAAGCAAGATTCTGTGCGAAGGGATTATGTCGACCACAGGCACGTAGTAGTTTAATTCACAGGGAGATGTACACAAGGATGTTTGCTCCAGGATTAGCTGTGGTGATGAAAACCCTGAGCGGACCACAAGAGGGAAATGAGCTGCTGCAGTGTGGACCAGCAGAGGATGAGACACTGAGCCACTTTGTGCAAAGCTCTGGGCCTGGAGCAAAGTCCTGGAGATGGGTAAGGAAGCAACATGTACCAGGATCCTCCATCCTCGCGGCAGCTGACGGCAATACAGCTGTCCAAGGGGGGACTCGGTGCAAGGGACCCTCCCCTAGTCTGGGGCACAAAACAGCTGCGGAAAAGACATCCTAGGGAGGGAACAGGAGGCCTGGGAAGAGGAAGCTGGGTCCACAGCCCAGGCTGTGAGAGCACCACACTGCAAACTCAGGTCCAAGCACGTGGAACAATTTCAGACGGGGCCTTGGAATGTCACATGGCAGCAGTGTGAACCAAAACTTATAAGGACTTTCTAACTCACACATTTTTTAAAAATTTGCTTGGGATATTTTTCAAAAGGTGCAATTTTGTTGCATCTGCATGTGTGTATCTCCATACATGAGGGGCTTTAGAAAATTCATGGCAAGTGTGTACTATGGAAAAAACTGTGCATGGATTTTAAAATATTTGGCAGCAAAATAAATGTACTGTTTAATTACATTTTCCATGGACTTTTTGAATTGTCTTTGCATGTAGACACACAGGAGGACCCAGAAGTAACCACAGAGGCATTCATTCATTCATCCATCCATCCATCCATCACCTGTGTTCTGAGCGCCTACTGCTCTGGGGATTGCTAAAGCCAGCAGGATACAGGTAGGAAAAAACAGACAAGGCCCCCACCTTCATGCATGGACCTCCTAGAGGGGCGAGACAGAAAAGAAGCCACCATGGGCAGGGGGCCTACAGGTAGGACCATTCCAAATGGTGATAGAGGCCACAAGGAAATGTCAAAAGGGTGACAAGGTAGAGAGGGATGGGGAGGCAAATGGGGGGCTCTGCACAGCGTGGCCCCTGACACCTGAGCAGCAGGAACGAGGTAGCTATGGGAGATTTGAAGAGAAGAGTGTTCCAGGCTGGTGACGCTCAGCCTTGGCACATGCTGTCCTGGGAGCTTCAGAAATTGAGGGTGCTTGCCAGCCCCCAGCTCCCCGGTTCTGGTTTCTCTGTGTGAAGGCTGGGGACTGGGATCTTGAGAATGACTTTGGTGAGCTCTCCTGGCCACTCATATCCAGCGAGCCTGGGAGCCAGTGGTGTTGGGGGCAGTTGCTGCCTGGAGTCAGTGACCACCCCAGCAGCTTTGGAGGGTGGCGGCGTTGTCATTTTCTAAAAGTTCTGTTTTACAGGTGTTCTGTCCTGGCCATCAATTGCTATGCCAGAACTTTTTTTTTTTTTTACAGGCAGAGTGGACAGTAGAGGGAGACAGAGAGAAAGGTCTTCCTTTTTGCCGTTGGTTCACCCTCCAATGGCCGCTGCAGTAGGCGCGCTGCGGCCAGCGCACCGCGCCGTTCCGATGGCAGGAGCCAGGTGCTTCTCCTGGTCTCCCATGGGGTGCAGGGCCCAAGGACTTGGGCCATCCTCCACTGCCTTCCCGGGCCATAGCAGAGAGCTGGCCCGGAAGAGGGGCAACCGGGACAGGATCGGTGCCCCGACCGGGACTAGAACCCGGTGTGCCGGCGCTGCAAGGCGGAGGATTAGCCTGTTAAGCCACGGAGCCGGCCTATGCCAGAACTTTTAACAACAGAGGATTTAGGGACAGCTCCCTGGGGCAGCCAGGGGTCTAGATTAAGAACTAGGCCCACGCTACATCTAGGAAATCTGAATTTCAGCCTCCTCTGAACTCAGAAATAGCGGTGCAGTGCTAGGCAGATCAGGTTTCCTCCCTGGGTCTAAAATGAGTGTGTGGAGGAGGAGCCCAGGGCAGCCTAGGTAATTAGCAACCGGACTCCATGCAAGGGATCGTCGCCAAATGACAGCCCTCTCTAAACCTGCAGAGTTAGGGGAGATCTTATCTCCTGTTTCTCAACCAATTTTCAGGTGAACTTAGTTTCTGTGGTTTTCTTAGGCAGGTGCTGAACAGAACACAGAAGGTGAATCCTAGGACCAGCGCTGCGTTGTAAAGTCACTGCCTGCTTCACCAGCACCCCATATGGGCACGGGCTTGTGTCCTGGCTGCTCCACTTCCGACCCAGCTCCCTGCTAATGCACCTGGGAAGGCAGCGGAAGATGGGCCAAGTGCTTGGGACCCTGCATCCACGTGGGAGACTGGATGAAACTCCTGGCTCCTGGCTTCGGCCTGGCCCAGCCCTGGCTATTGCAGCCACTTGGGGAGTGAACCAGCAAATGGAGGATCTCTCGCTCTCGCTCTCGCTCTCTTGCTCTCACTCTTGCTCTTGCTCTCCCTTTCTCTCTCTCTGTAAATAAATCTTAACAATGGTGACTCCCACCCGTCTCTTTGTTCCAATCCTCCCCACAGGACTCTGTTCTGCTTCTCACATCATCACAACACTGTCAGTGTTGCCAAGGCCCTGGCTCCCACCATCCAAGACCAGGTGCACGAATGCTGTGGATTTGGCCTCTGGGTTTGCCACCATTCTACCCATATCTCTCAGAAGCATTCTCTGGCCTCCTCTACTCTTCCCTCACAGTGACAAGCCCAGGACAGGCATTGCTGTCCCTCTGTTACTCAGATGCTAGGGATTGCAAGGGGAAGACAGACATGGAGATACTGCTCTGGTCTTGGTCAAAGCAGAGCCACCCATGGATGCCTTGGTCACGATGTCTGCAGAACAAGGGGACGGCGACTAACTAAGAAGCCGTGGGGTGCAGTGTAGCAGAGCATTAAGCCCCACTCCTTTCCTGCCTCTGTCCCTAAAGAGCTACGCCGCTCCATAGTCGTGGGTCTCTGAGGAGGGGCAGCAGGTGCATATGAGCTCGTGGGGAGCGTCTTTTTTCCCAGCTCTGCAGTCTGAGTTGTCACACTGGCAGCCTGACATGGCTCCTGGTGCTTTTGTACTCTGGCAATCAGCCAGTAATACCAATCCAGGCTGCTACATCGACCCCACCCAGTGTGCACCCACCAACTGAGGGTGTCTGTCGAGCCCAGTGGTGGCCAGGGCCATGGGAGAGTTTGAGGTGTTTTAGGGAACTCCAGAGGTCAGTGCCCAGCTCCACTAACAAGTGGTGATCATTTCTAGTTCTGAAAATATCTGCCTGCGGTTGCCACCACCCGATGTGTGCACAGATTGGTGACAGGGGGTGCAAGCAGCTGTGATCAGCTACAGAGCCCTCTCTTCCTTGCTAGTCTGGGCTCCTCTTTGCCGAGTGAGTGGCTGAGCCTGCTGACCCGTGGACACCCTGGGATGGGAGAGCCCTGTGATGAGGCTGTGGGAGGAGACCGAGGCAACGTGGCTAGGTTTTCCCTCTGTAACAGGCTTTCCAGGGGAAGGCTGGAGAGCCGACAGCATCAGGAGGCGCCTGCTGGCATCTTTCCCTGCCTTGGGTTGCCCCAGGCTGCTGGTAGATGGTCCGGGCTCTGCCTGCACAGACACCAGGTCAACACCATGAGCGTCTTCTGCAGCCACACAGGAGGATGCCTGGCTTGGGTGTGTGTGTGTGTGTGTGTGTGACCATGATGGCAGATGCACAGGGAAGCACCAGGTCTGCAGTGTGCGGGCTCCGTGACTGTGGCATCCCTTCTCCATCCACCCCCTGCACCCCCCCCCCCCCGCCTCTGCCAGCCTCCTCGCTCAGCTCTCCTGGGATCCAGATCAACAATGGCTCTCTCCATCTCTCTTCCTGCTGACCCCAGCTTCTCCTGTCTGCCTGCCAGCACCTCTCTGAATTAGGCCTCTCTGTTCCCTCTCTCTGTCTTGTACCTGTTGCAGCCTCCGGCTCCCGCCCTGGGCACTGGACAGGAGGCCCCTACCCAGGTCCCCTCCATGGTAGAAGAAGGGAGAGCCCTCCTTTCTCTGCACAGATTCCGGCCGCCTGCCCACCCAGCAGCTGCTATGGGGAAGTCAGCTTGAGAGACCAAGAGTGGACTTCTCAGAGCCCAATGGGAGGAGGCCCCTGGGGGCCTGGGCAGAAGGCAGGGAGCGCACTGCGGGGTGGAATGGGCACCCCAGCGAGGGTCCACGTTGCAGCTTCCTCCTCCATCGACTCTCACATCCCACCCCACGTTGCTACCCTCTGTTCAAGAAAACCGCATTATTCCTGCTAGGTCCTCCACTCCCCGCACTGGGGAGGAACCCACTATCCAGCTGGGCTCCCGTTCTCCGGATCAGACCGGGGCAAAGCGCGAGGCGCCCCCTGTCCCCGAGACCCCCACCGCCGCCGCCGCCGCCGCCAGCGCCCCAGGCTGCGCCCCCCTCCCCAGCCCCGAGCCCCCTAGTGCGTGCCGCGGGGCAGTGTCGGAGCCGGCTCCGGCCGTCTGCGCGCCGCGCTCCAAGGCAGCGGGGTGAATGGACGGCATCCAGCCAGGCCGGCAACTTGAAAATAAAAATAAAACAGAGGGAAAAGAAATAAATAATAAGGAGCGCGCCCGAAAGCCAAAGAAAATACAATTCCCAGCCCGGAGCAGGCTGCGAGCCTGCAGCCGGCCGCGGGCCGCGGGCCTTTGGCAGCGCCGCCAGCGGGGCCTTTGTGCCGCCCCCGCCGCCCCCCGCGCGTTTCTGTCCTAATTGAAGAAACACAATCCCGGGGTTGCGCCGCGCCGCGCCCCGGCCGCCGGGGCCCCCGAGGCCGCTGGCTGCCGCCGCCGCGGCCGCCCCCGCCCGCAACAGGGCCGGGCTTGTTCTTTGTGCGGGCAAATATTTATTTTGGTTCAAGTGGACCCCTTCCACAAAGCCCACCTGGTTGTAATCAATAACACCTATTTTCAGATAATCTGCCGCACTCTAGGCAGAGCGCACGGAACTCGCCCAAACAGAGACCTTTTCAAAGGCATGTTTCAATGGGCTGGATTCACAGAGGGCTGGGGGAGGGAGCCGGGTGGGGTCGGGGCTGGGGGGCCGCGACGAGGGCCTGGGTGGTCAGGCGCTGCCAGGTGGACCGCGCCTACGCCCCGGGTTGGGGGCGGGGCTGCTGTCTGGGGGAGGGGCCCGGAGCCTTGCCCCAGAGCAGACGAATTCAGGGCCTTTCTGGGGTGAGCCAGATGTTGCAGCCGAGGTCCACTTTGGAAACCCCAGAGCAGCGTCCGGTGGCCCTCTGAGAGCGTGTGCTGGCAGATCGGGGGTAGGGGGTTGGCAGTGCACCTGACCCTGAGACCCTGCCCTTTGCGGGACATCGCCCAGTGGCCATCTCCCAAGCTGCCCCTTACTTCCAGACTGAGCACCTGCGGTGGGAGGGCATTGAGGGAGAGGCTGGGAAGAGGCCGGGAAGGAAGCAGGATTCCTGGAGGAAGCATGGAGAGCAAAAAAGTGCTGGTAGCTGGAGCTCGGGATGCTGCCAGGGCCATCGCACACGTGGCGCTCTTCTGACAGTCGGGATGGCCCGGGCTGGCCAGCTAGGGTGCTGGCTATGCTCACAGCCCCATCCCCGGGCCCCAAACAGCCAGTCCGTAGATTTCGTATAAAGCCTGGGTTGCTCAGAGAGACTGACAGTAGTTAGTCTGACAAGGGTGACTCACTAGGTTGGAACAGCAGATCTTTTCTTGGATATTTTAACTGGGGAGTATGGAGAGACCGAGGCAAGTGGTAGTGGAACAAATGACCAACGGCAAGGTAGGAGGCGGGGGTCTCAGACATGAGAAGGTAGGAACACCTCCCTGGGACCCCACCCCACCCCAACCCAGGCTCAAAGAGGCTGCCTCTGTGAGCCGTCCTGGTCCTGTTCTCTCAGGTTTCCCAGCTCCCTCGTTGCCCTGGGTGTGGCAGTAAGTGCCCAGAATGCAGACAGCCTGAATGTGCACCTGCCCTTTACACCCCAAGAACCCTCCCCCCCTCCTCCTCATCCTTCTTCTTCTCTCAAAAGAGTTACGAAGAGAGAGGGAGAGACAGAGAGGTCTTCTATCAGTTGCTTCAACTCCCCAAGTGGCCGCGACAGCCAGGGCTGAGCCAGGCAGAAGCCAGGAGCCTGGAGCTTCTTCCGGGTCTCCCACGCAAAGAACTCACCTTCTAGGAAGTCTTTGTAGATAATGGAGGGGTGTTCTTTTTGAAAAAAGATTTATTTATTTATTTGAAAGGCTGAGTTACAGAGAGGCAGAGAGAGAGAGGGAGAGAAAGAGAGAGAGAGGTCGGTCTTCCATCTGCTGGTTCACTCCCCAGATGACCGCTGGAGCTGCGCCAAGCTGAAACCAGGAGCCAGGATTTTCTTCTGGGTCTCCTATGTGGGTGCAGGGGCCCAAGGACTTGCACATCTTCCAATGCTTTACCAGGCCATAGCAAAGAGCTGGATCAGAAGTGGAGCAGCCGGGACTCGAACCGGTACCCACATGGGATGCCGGCACTGCAGGCAGCAGCTTTACCTGCTATGCCACAGCACTGGCCCCAGGAGGGGTGTTCTGTAACCGTCTGTGGCCCATTGGATGAAGATAGGGCAGACCAATGATTGGTGTGCGGTATGCGCAGTGGTGGCTAAAACCTCGGCAGGTGAAACAGTTGCTGGCATTTCCTTTTATTCCCAGGAAGGGTCTCCACACTATTAGAAAAACAACTTCCCATCTCCTCAAGCTATTTAATTTGTCCTTGGAGATGGCGAGAAAGAGGGGACAGGACTGATTTACTTGCCTTTGTGTGGGTCAGGCCAGCTAGGGCTGGATTTATGTCACTGCTCTCCATCAAGAATGTGCCTTTTTCCCCTCTGATGAGATGCCTCCAGCATTGATGCTCAGCTCTGAGCTTGCTGAAAGATTAAATGTGGGCTCAGACAGCCCAGTGGGGGGCTGAGGGCCCAGGGAATATTGTGATAAGACAGGGGCCGAGAGACAGGAAGAAGGGTGGTGTGCTGGAATTTAGAATAATTGAATTTGCTGTGCAGCCAGCGGTTATATCTTGGGTCATCCACTGGATCTTCGGTCGTAAATCCACCAGGATGAAGAAATTCCACGGTTGGGCCAATCTTTCCATTTTTCTCAGAGGCGGGGATGATTGGGGAATAATGAGGGGATGGTCTTCACCCTGGGGAATACAGTAACTCCCAGCAGGCTACATGTTTGCATTGAGGTCCTTAAACTTACGTCTTGGAACCCCAGTGTCAGTCCCCCATCTTTTTGTCTTACATTTTTCTGCTGGGAAAATCAGTAAGTCCTCATGCATGACAGATGCTTTTCCATCTGCTCTGAGTACCCAAAATACTGGAGATAAAAGAGGGGCCATCCAGAGATGCTGGGAGTGACCAGGCAGGGGTCTGAATGCCAGTTTTCTCTTCATGGCCTTTGGGCCATTTCTAATGAACTTTCAACCGACTGAATAACTGTTCTCTTGAATGCTTGACATTTCTTGTAAAGTAAGATTTAACCTAAGTGCACATGTACACATGCTGTGCACGTGTGAGTGTTGTGGGGCTTTGGAGTTTTCTGGAAGCTCTACAGATGCTCAGGATATCCTTCCTGGACTTAGCCCGGCTTTCCCAGAGGGCAGGGCTTGCATTGTCTAGCAATGCAAATCTCCCAAGACAGCCAGGCAGCTTAGAGGATGACTGTGTCTTTGACAATGTAGTTCACTGGAGAGATGGAAATTCTTGCTTTTCTCTCCTTCTCACTGTTTCCACCCATGTACCCCCAAGCCTTCAGAACTTGGCTTTGAGCACAAATGACGATCCTAGGATTTGGTTGCTGGGTTGAAGGCATTTGAGGAATTGGGTCTGTTGGAGTTGTGTATCTTGGATTCCGATCAGGGGATCACTGAACTTTGTGATGGTTCAGTGTGAAAGGAACAGGCTGGGAGTCATCAGAAATACTCTTGTGAAGGCAGAGCTAAGATACAATCCAACTAACTCTGCCATTCAGAAATTAATGGCAGGAGCTGGCGTTGTGGTGCATCGGTTCAGCTGCTGCTGTGATGCTGGCATCCCAGATGAGTGCTGGTTCGAGTCCTGGCTGCTCCACTTCTAGTCCAGCTCCTGGCTATTGTACCTGGGAAAGCAGAAGAACATGGTCTAAGTACTTGGGTCCCTGACACCCACATGAGAAACCTGGATGGAGTTCCCAGTTGCTGGATTCAGCCTGGATCAGCTCCAGCCATTGCAGCCATTTGGGGAGTGAAAGAGCAGATGGAAGATCTCTCTCTCTCTCTCTCTCTCTCTCTCTCTCTCGTGTGTATGCCACTCCATCAATATAACTTCCTTTCAAATAAATAATTAAATAAATCTCTTAAAAATTAATGGCAAGCTTCTATTTGTCCTCAATGATTAAGTGCCTATGGCTAGTGTCCATACTTTAAAGTTCTCAGATGCATGTTGAAGCAGACTGGTTTCCTAGTGGGCATAGTTTCTGTTATGAGGTTTCTTTCTAAATGACAAGACTGAATTATGCAGAAAAATGGCTGGATAAGTAGATGTTGCTGAAAAAGACAGAGAAAGAGCAAAGGAAGTGAAGCTGTCAAGGAAAGTTGAGGTGTCTGGAAAGTGTTGCTAAAATATATGTGATGCCTGATGAAGCAGCTCTGAGAGCCAGGGGCTCTGCACAGTATAATAATCGGCAGGGAAGGAAATACTGCATCTTCTGGGGGAAATCAGCCAACACCAAACACGGACTTGGCAAAAATGGCCCCAGATGGTCACAGTGGCCGGTCGTGGCTTTCCCTGCATCTTCCATGAGTTTTATTTTCTCTGTGTATCTCTGGAGTTCACAGTGACTGAGCGGAGCAGGTCCCTCACACTGCCTCTTAGAGTTGCCGGCCATTCTATGGGCTTCGGACGCTTGGAATCCAGCAGGTGCAGTTGGACAAAAAGCAGACATAGGTTGAGGCCTTCTCTAAGCCAGGTACTGGCTTACTAAGAAGGAGTCAAACACTGTTCTTGCCCTTTGTTTTCTTACTGTCTGATGGTGGAGTTAGACCTTCCAATGGGTCTTGTGTTGCTGTCTTCACACTGTCCAACAGCCAAAGGTAATGAGGAAGCTGTGCTCTCTTCACCCCAGCCGCTATTAAAGCATTAACCTCATGACACCAAGCGTTTTTCCCGTCACCAGCCTCTCTAGTTAACTTCTACGCTCATCCCTTTCTGTCTTTTCTCTATTTCCCAGATTATGTATCTCAAAAAGAGTGTGTGTCTGTGTGTGTGTGCAGAAACAGGCAAAAATCACAAAGTAATGATTCTGTGGTCCCTCGCCCCCACACTGCCAACAAATACACACACAATGCGATGTGTGCGGTTGTTAATGAGCATTCCTGGATCTTCCTTCCTTCCTTCCTTTTCCTCATTTTCCCTGCTCTTCCTGAAGTATTTATTCCTTAAGCTTCAGGTGAAGCTGGGCAAGGCCAGTGCTAGGGTGCAGTGGTGTCAGAGCCTGGACAGGTATCTAGCAAATTCAACATCATTTATATAACAGATCTGAGCAGCCTGCATTTTGGTGTCCTCGGGGGGGGGGGGGGGGAGGGGGGTCCCAGAACCAATCACCTGCAGATACCCAGAGACAGCTGTATACATGTGAGATTGCCCAGCTTGGTTCACTGTCAGAGCCTGGGAGCAGCAATACCACCCCAACAATGGGCACACCTAGCACCCAGAGACTGGCGTCTAGATTTCATTTTCCAATAAAATGAACAAGGAATCCATGGAAAAACTGACATCAGGTCTGGGACAGGGACCCTAAACTAGGTTGTTAAGGGAGGAAGTAAGGAGTACTCAAAGATTGATGGACATGTCAAAGGAGACACAGCCCGCTTGGGGGGCCTCCCACTGTGACAGTGCAATCAATCAACATAGCTAATGACAAGAACATACTCTAACCTCTCAGGGAAAAGGGAAACCACGAACCTAGATATAAATGAATGAATGCATCGAAATCTGATGACAAATGGGATGTTTATATAATTTCAAAATAAATCGCAGAAAACTTAAGGAATCGCAATGAGGAATGGAGTAACTTCACCACCAGTCATCAGAATGAGATCCAGCAAAAGTGGGGTATGCTGAGACGAGGCCTCCCATTTGGCTGGGAGGAGGGGGTGAAACGTTGTCTGCTGTGCTATGCCTCTCAGAGAAGCCTAGGTTGAGGGACACTCTATCAAATAACTGTCCAGTCCTATTCCAAATCCTAAGTCCTGCAGGTTGAGGAGAGACTGGGGAAGTGCGGCAGACTGCCAGGACATGACAGCTCAAGGCAGTCTGTGGTTCTGCACATAAGACTTTGGCTACACAAGACCCCAGCAGGGGCAATTAGCATACAGGGAAAGGCACCTGGAAATTAGGTGCTGGTCAACCCACCCTGATTCTCTGATTCTCACCCTTGCACTGGATACTGCACAAGAAAATATTGTTTGGAGGAAACACACAGTCAAGAGTTTGGGAGCAGTGGAACATCAGGTTGGCCACTTTACCTCCAATGCATCCATAAGAAATATTCTTTGTGGGGATGACATTGTGGTGCAGTGGGTTGAGCCGCTGCCTGCGATGCCATCATCTTAAATGAGAGCTGAGTTCAAGTCATCAGCTCCACTTCTAATCCAGCGCTCTACTAATGCACCTGGGGAAGCAATGAACGATGGCCCAAGTCCTTGGGTCCCGACCACCCATATGGGAGACCGAGATGGAGTTCTAGCCAACTGGCTTCAGTCTGGCACAGTCCCGGCTAATGTGGTAGTTTGGGGAGTGAACCAGGAAGACTTCTAAGTCTCCCTCTCTTAGTGCTGCCTTTTAAATAAAGAATATTTTTTAAATGTCCTTTGTACCATTCCTACTTTTATGTAAGTTTGTGACTGTTTCAAGTGTTAACATATTTTTAATTTAAAAAATGTGTATTCACATTGTGCAGAATAGTGTGATTTAGCTCTACCTCACGGTAGACATCTGTCCAGGGTTTTGAGGGACAGAGTGGGGCTGTCCATGGACCAGGACAATGCCCTCTTGCATTTCTGCTGGCCTTTCCAACGTACAGAGCATTTTCCCAACTGCTGTTTGACGTAACGCCCCTGAGCATCTTCTGTGGTCGTTACTGTCCCCCTTGTTTCACAGACAGGGAGTGGAGCTCCGAGGCAGTAAGTGGGAATGCGGGCAGTGGAACTGTTGGGATCCTAACCGTGTCTTGCTCACCGTGGACCTGTTCTTTACGCAGTCACTCGTCATCTGCTTACCGACCGGTAGACGTCAGCCCCTCCCAGAGGGCTATCAGGAGGCTTTAGTTCTGCGGCAAATCTGGATCCAAACAGCCCCATCTCCCAACCTACCTACTGATTGAAAAATCCATCCCTCCGTGTCTGACAAAGTGCGTGTTTGGCATTCCTCTGTAGTCATCTCATTTCTTTGCAGCCTCCATGCGTGGCCACATGCTCTCCTGACTGTGGGTGTGCACACAGAGCCCGTGAGGGCCCAAGGCCCACTTGGGGCACCCAGAGGGGCCTAGCTGGGGAAGACACAAACACTCTCTGGAAAATCCAATTTGCTCTCAGTTTTCACTCATTTAGAACATGAGCCAACTGCCTTGCGGACCTCAAAATAAAATCTACACTGCACTGAGCCCTACAGAGGGCTCCCCAGCTACCAAAGACTTCACAAACGTTCTTGGAAAAAACTCGCCGAGACTAGCAGATAGCAGGGACTACAAACATGCGCTTGACAACGGGTTTTCCATACTGTCATCGAACACCTCCCAGAAACCTGCAGGAGATATTACTCAGCTGCCCAGCTAATAGGTGTGGACAAGTTATGCAGTAGGTGGGAAGGCCAGCATTTGAACCCAGGGCCCCTGACACTGTATCCGTGCTCATTTATCTATCCAAAACACCTCTCTTGTCCCACTAAGAAAACACATGAGTTAACTCAGTTAAAATCCAGCAGGTTAATCCAGCAATTGTAGGTAAGTTGAGTGGTCTCCCTGGAAACTTTTTGTTTCCCCCTAGAGCTTTTAAGCTAAGTGTAAATTGACTATGTGCTTAGGAATTTACCAGCTCAGACAGACTGAAACAATTAGACAGGAGGCCAAGTATGAGCGAGAGAGCGAGACAGACCCCAGGCATGGGAGCTGACATTCCTTCTAAAAGCTTCCCTGTGTATCCTTTCTCAATAGGCTGAAACCCCAGAGGTTTGCCTTGGCTAAACCACTTCCTCTCAGAAGTGTCTGCCCCCCCCGAGGGAGCCTGGGATTTGTAGTCTTGAAATCCGATGGCCTTTCATAATCTTTCACCAGACTCCTGGCGGAAGGCATGCAGTGTCAATTTCAGTAGCTTTCTACATGATGAAATACCCAGTGTGCTTTTTTTTCCTTTTTTTTTTTTTTTCCAAATTCTTCCTGGCTGAAAGTAAAGCTGTGTATATTCACCAGAATCAGCTGCCCGTCCAGTTGTCTCTTGTCCACCTCTCCCTGGCCCCGTGGCTACTAAACACCTTTGCACACAGCTGGCTGTCTCTGGAGGGTCTTCTGGATCCAAGCCCAGTGTTGCTATGAATGCTGGGGGAGCTTCCAAGAGACAGAGCCCCAGCCAGGTGTGGGAGCAGAGCTGGGCAGCGGGGAGCCAGGCTCGAGGCTGCTTCCACCCAGCATGTTCTCCCTAGGGTGCTTTCTCCGCTGGTTTTGAGGCAGCATGTTTACATGATGGTTGCTAATGAGTGGGTCTGCGAGGGAGTGGGGTGGGAAACCAGTCCACAGCTGTCTCACAGTGGATTGCATCTTGTTCTGTTTAGTTATTTCCCCACCGATAAATGCCATGCCTTGGCTTGGGCGGATGCCCCCTGTCCCCCTTTCCACCCTGGCGTTCTAGAAACTCCTGATCTCATGGGTCTAAACTGGTGATGGCCCATGTGAGAACGCACTCTTTTGTGTTACCCAAGCACTCAGTGAATAGCCACATTTACACTTCAATGGCAGCTGATACTGTTGGTTATGTAAAACACTGACCATTCTAAGTGTTCTCCAATTTTTTTTTAAAGATATTTTTATTTATTTTGGAAGTAGAGTTACAGACAGTGAGAGGGGGAGACAGAGAGAAAGGTCTTCCATTCTGTTGGTTCACTCCCTAAATGGCCATAATGGCCGGAGCTGCTTCAGATCACCAAAGCCAGGAGCCAGGAGCTTCTTCCAGGTCTCCCACGTGGGTGCAGGGGCCCAAGGACTTGGGCCATCTTCTACTGTTTTCCCAGGCCATAGCAGGGAGCTGGATTGGAAGAGGAGCAGCCAGGACAAGAACTGGCACCCATATGGGATGCCGGCGCTGCAGAGAGAGGATTAACCTACTGCACCATGGCGCCGGCCCCAGTATTCCTTAAATTTATAGCTATTGTTGGCCATGAAAACTGTTTCCAGACAGTAAATCTTGAAAATTCCTTTGCTTCCTTCTTGGGAAACCAACAAAATTTTCACACACACACACACACACCTCCCCTAAAGACTGAACTTTGGTTCATCTACTGAAGTCTAACCCACAGTGTGAAGGTATTGGGGTGCAGGGGCTTTGGGAGGTGACTAGGTCCTGAGAGTAGGGCCTTCATGAATGGGATTATAGTCCTTCTCTAAGAGGCCCCAGAGGGGCAGGTGCTATGGCGTAGCAGGTAAAGCCACCGCTTGCATTGCCAGCATCCCATATGGGCGCCAGTTCTAGTCCCAGCAGCTCCACTTGTGATCCAGCTCTCTGCTGTGGCCTGAAAAAGCAGTGGAAGATGGCCCGGGTCCTTGGACCCCTGCACCCACATGGGAGACCTGGAAGAAGCTCCTGGCTCCTGGCATCAGATGGGCACAGCGCCGGCTGTTGCAGCCTATTGGGAAGTGAACCAGCGGATGGAAGACCTCTCTCTCTCTCTCTCTGCCTCTCCTTCTCTCTCTGTGTAACTCTGACTTTGAAATAAATAAATACATCTCTAAAAAAAAGAGGCCCCAGAGAGCAGCCCTGCCCTTTCCAACCTGGGAGGACAGTGAGAAGCTGCCATCTATGAACAAGGAAGCAGGTCCTCACCAAATCTGCTGTTGCCTCCATCATAGACTCCCAACTTCTACAGCCGTGAGCAATCCATCTCTGGTGTTGATAAGCCACCCAATCTATCAGAGTTTGTTAGAGCAGCCTGAATGGGCCAAGGTGACCTCCTATTCAAAAGCGCTGTTCGGAGCTGGCTCTGTGGCACAGCAGCTCAGGCTGTCACCATATGGGCGCCGGACTGAGTCCCAGCTGCTCTGCTAATGAGCCTGGGAAAGCAGAGGAGGATGGCCCAAATGTTTGGGTCCCTGCACTCCTGTGGGAGATCCTGAAGAAGCTCCTGGCTCCTGGCTTCAGCCTGGCTCAGCCCCAGCCATTGTGGCCATTTGGGGAGTGAACCAGCAGATGGAAGATGTCTCTCTCTCTTTGTCTTTCCTCTCTCTCTCGGTAACTCTGCCTTTCAAATAAATACATAAAAATCTAAACACAAAAAAAGTGCTGTTGGCCTGTGTCCTAACCTGCAGGGAGAAGTCAAGACTTCCATGAGAACTGTTCACAGCCTTGCTGTACCCCTCTGCTGGGCTTGGATGCACTGTCTGTTAGACCCTGTAAGCTTCAAGATGCAGGACAGCATGGGTGAGTGGGGAAAATACTGGACTGTCAGCCAGAAGGGAGTCTAGACCGGACACAGGAGGCAGACCCCGTGCATTCTCTGTGACTCGTCACTGGGTGTCTTGGAGCTGGCTAACACACTTTAAATGTGACGTTACAGCGGGCTAAACACCAGTCCTCCCTCCAAAGTGTATGAGGGGAACATGGTGTCCCCGATCCTGTCTGGGCATGGACCAGCTTCTGAAAAGTGGAATAAATCACTGTGACACACATTCTGGGGACAAGATGTGGGTCAAGTTCCTAAACGTTACAGAGGTGATGCACCGAAGCCAGGGTTTGAATAGGGCAAGCAAAGGAAACCTGGTAAAGTGGTGAGCTCCTAATAACGTGAGCATCCCATTCCCACAGCAGGTGGAAATACATGCCTTCCTCCCCCCTAAGGCTGTTTTGCAGATTTCAAGGTGGATTGAAAATTGCCTGGAATAGAGATTTGCAGAAGAATCCCAGCTAGATTTTGTTCTTTTTTTAAAGATTTATTTATTTATTTGAAAGGCAGAGTTACAGAGAGGCAGAAAGAGAGAGAGAGAGAGAGGGGGGGGGGGTCTTCCATCTGCTGGCTCACTCCCCAGATGGCAACAGCCCGAGCCATGCTGATCTGCAGCCATGAGCCAGGAGCTTCTTCCAGGTCTCCCACATGGGTGCAGGGGCCCAAGGACTCGGGCCATCTTCCACTGCTGTCCCAGGCCATAGCAGAGAGCTGAATCAGAAGTGGAGCAGCCAGGACTAGAACCGATGCCCACATGGGATGCCAGCACTGCAGGCGGTGGTTTTACCTGCTATGTCACAGCGCCGGCCCTCAGACTATTCTGAAACACACCTGTATCCCATATCAGAGTGCTTGGTTCAAGTCTCAGTTCCTCCATTTCCAATCCAGCTTCCTTCTAATGCACACCTGGGGAGGCTGCTGGGGATGGTGCAATTACTTGGCTCCCTGCTATTGACATGGGAGACCTGGAATGAGATCTAGGCTTGTGGCTTTGGTCTGGCCCAGACCTGGATGTTGCAGGCATTTAGGAAGTAAAACAACAGGTGAATATCTCTCTTTGTCTCTCTGTTTCTCTGCCTTTCAAATAAGGATGAAAATAAGTAGCTATAAATTAAAATAAAATCATCAACAACAATGAAAAGCCACAGTGATTCTGCCCCTTCTGTTGTACCGCAGTGTGTGCATTTGAAAGATTCGTGATGATCCAAGAGGCAAATAGAAAACTTTCCTTGGGAAAACCCATTGACCTAACCAGGAGATCAGTAAGAAAATGGAGTCCTTGGTTCTGATAGAAGAAGGCACAATTTATTTAGTGAATTATTTTACAACATAGTCTTCATTGACAGTTGTCAGCTTAACACTTAATATAGTTTAAAAAAAGTCATTGATTACCTGCAAAATTATATATATTTTAATGTCTAAAAATATATTGCATATATAGAGCAGGAAGATCCCTCGTCTCCACAAGGGAAAGTTTGGTTGTTCTTTTCAGAGTTGTGATTATTGCAGTATTGTTATTTACAAACATCTCCAAAGCATTAATGATTGAAATAATTGCCTTCCATTGCTTGTACATGCTTGTTAAATAACCAGTGCTTCTTTTCCTAGGGAGTCAGTGACTTGAACGCCCTGTTTTCTTTTCAGCAATAGTCACATTATGCTTTTTTTAAAAAAAAAAAACAAAACCAGCTATAAAAACGTACAAACAGCCCAAATGTACAGATTGACAAAAGATGTACAAATTACATTTAAAAAAATAACAACGACTGATTTGATAGTAAAATTGCATTTGTGACCGAGGTCAACTCGTTTATTTATTCTTTTTAATTTTTTAATTATTTACTTTTAATACTGTGAGATATAGGAAAATAACTCTGCATAATTTATACAGTAAGTTGCCTTCTGATTGGTTGACCCTGGTCGTATGGTCTGACAAACGCACAGCGCTTGCGAATCTGTTTGAGTTTAGAAATCCCTATGACTTTTCCAAGTTCTGGGACCCACTGTCATCATAAAAAAAATAGTTATTTCTCTTTCAGAAATGTCTGGATTTGCATTAAAATTTCTTAGTTCATATCTTGACTATTTCTAGAGAGAGTGGTCAGCCGAGTGCATGTTGCCCACCGAGGGGAATTTTGCAATGCCCATGGCTTCTTAAATACACACACAAACACACACACGCACAGGTGTTCTTTCTTTTCAAATTCCAGTTGGGTGAAAACTTCACTGGCCTAACAACCAATGTTCCAGTTACCATCCACTGAATTAGGTCCCCCTAAAATAAGACGATCAGCTTCTTACCTCTGTTTTCATAAGTCTCAAACCAGAACGTACTGGCTAAGTTCCCGACTCCTTGTTTGTACTGAATCTTACAATGACGAGACCCGTGTGCTGATAAGAAACTGCTTTGGTCATAAAAATAGAAAGAAAACTGACAGCTGCTTTCTCAGAACCATGCTCTTAACCATTCCAGTGGTCAAATAGTCAACTCCTACGATGAGAGGCAACTGAGAATGCAAACTGGCATACTGGCCCATGGAATGACTCATTTCTTTGTTGTTCAGGTAGAGGAAGCAAAAGTTACCAACATCAAAAAAGAATTGTTTTTAAAGAACAAATACAAAGGTTCTATCCAACAAGAAAGAACATCCAGTTTTGTTTTCCCTTCAAGGTCACGCATGTCCTTTGAAGTCCAAAGCATCCAGGAAGTGTGAGGGTGTGGGGACTGCGGCTGGAGGACCACGGGGCACTCAGCTGCTAGTAGTAGGTGCCTAGGTGTGAGGGCACGTGGGTGTTGGGATGGCGGGGCACATTGGGGCTGGGGTAGAGTCCCCCCGTGGGGGAGGTCCAGTATTGTGACGCGGCTCCGAAGAAGCTGGAGGAAGTGACGGGCATGGAGGTTGGGTGGGGAGGGACAAAGTTCACCTTCTGTTGGTGGGCGTGGTAGGAAGGCATGTAGGAGATGTCAGAAGGGTACTTGTACATGGACGACTCGGTCGGGTGCGGCTGCAGAGCCTGGGCGATGCCGTGGAAGTCAAATTTGTAGGCATACCTCTTGCCGTGCACTTTGGTCATAATGTTCTTATCGTAGTAGTATCGGAGGGCCCGGCTCAGCTTGTCGTAATTCATGTTGGGCTTGCTTTTCCGCTCCCCCCAGCGCCTGGCCACCTCATCGGGGTCCGTCATTTTGAACTCCCCGTTGGTCCCCTCCCAGGTGATGCAGCTGGCATTGGCGCTGTCGGAGAGGAGCTCCAAGAGGAACTGCCACAGCTGGATCTGCCCGCTCCCTGCAGGTGGTGGGGCAGACGGGAAGAAAGCGAAGTCAGAGCTCTGAGACACCCTTTGCTTCCTCTTACATGCAGAATCGACTTAACCCCTTCTCATCATTTATTTAAAACTGAGATGTAACGGTAGGACATATCTATGGAGTACAGAACAACCATATTAGAATAACTGGCTTATCCATCAGCTTGAACATGTATGGTTTCCTTGTGGTGAGAACATTTGAAACCCTTTCTTCTAGCTATCTTGAAATATACAATCAGTTTTTGAACATAATGCTTGCCACGGAGATGAGCACCCTAAGCAAGGTCAGACCTTAAGATGATTTGCTCCAAGCCCTGATCCAGGGAACGTGGGTGCTGGCTCTGGCTGTGTGATCTTGGGTAAGCCACCCCCCCACATCTCTTTGGCAAGACTTTGGACTCTCACCTTCTAGAAAGACCTAAATCACTGTCCAATCTTCGGTTAGCAATGGAGCCCTCTAATGTCAGCATTAGAGTCAGGGCCAAGAAAAGACGTCAGAGCCACAGGAAGGAGGTGCCTCATGGCTTCAGGTGGACAGGACCTGGATTGTTCCCTAGCAGAGTTCTGATGCTTGGCTGTCAGCTCTAAGTTCTACAGAGAGCTTGGGCAAGGAGAGGAAGGAGAGGAGAAGGTGGTGGGTGGCTTCTTTCCCCTTGGGTACAAGCACTTAAGAACCTGCAGGGCAACAGTGGCAGTACCCCCTTCCTGGGGGCAGGAAGCTATGTGGGCTTCCTGGCAGCCAAGGGCCTATTGGCTCACAGTCTCAGCGGTCATGAATTAGAAGAAAT
Organism: Lepus europaeus; assembly: GCF_033115175.1. Lineage (NCBI taxonomy): Eukaryota > Metazoa > Chordata > Mammalia > Lagomorpha > Leporidae > Lepus > Lepus europaeus. The sequence goes on along the minus strand of NC_084833.1, from coordinate 118,273,274 downwards.
CATCTGAAAGTTGCTCTGATAACAGACTCTTCAAAGACATAGCCAAACTTATTTTATCTGAACTCTGCAACGCCTTCTCAAATCAGCAGTTTTCCACTGGCCTCATGGGGAAGAGGTAGCCCACGGATTGTTTCCTTCCTTTTTCCCTCCATCTTTCCCTCCTGAAACTTCTACCATGCCACTGGTTACTAAGCTAAACCTCAGTGCAAATGTGCAGCACTCCTGTGTTTGCATTCCAGAAGCTTCTCCAGCTAACGGACACTGCCCACATGATAACCGGCCCTGACCTCTCCTTTGTACACTACACAAACAGGTGTCAACTACTTCAAGGAAAGAAAGAAGCGTTACTCGCCAGTCAGGTGTGTGGACTTAGAGCGGAAGCCTCACAGAGCTATAGAACATTCCAGAAGCAAACGCTTTACACTTACCAGGGTTGGCTAGACGGCTGCTGGTTGGGCCCAGGATCTGATAGGGATCTAAGGAAGCAAAAAAGGAAATTTGCTTTGCTGTTATCAAAACTCTAACAACAGCATCAACAATAACAAAACCTCAAGGGTTTATGCTTTTATTTCAGGAAACTCCACAGCTTTTATTTGCAGAGCTCAAAGATCTTTGCAGTTATGGTCTTCATCTCAATAATTACAGAAACAGAAACTGTTTTCATAGTTCAAGTCTACAATTTGTATATGTTGCAGTCATTATCTAAAACAAAATGATAAAAATGCTTGGAAAGGAACCACTAATGACTGGCACAGCCAGGGGCTGGCGTTGTGGCACAGTGTGTTAATCTGCAGCCTGCGATGTCAGCATTCCACATCAGAGCGCGGGTTCAAGTCCCAGCTGCTCTACTTCCGGTCCAGCTCTCTGCTAATGTGCCTGGAAAAGCAGCAGACGATTACCCACGGGTCTGAGTCCCTAACCCCCACGTGGGAGACCCAGATGGAGTTCCAAGCTCCTGGCTTCACCTGGCCCAGCTCCGGCTATTGTCTCCATTTGGGGAGTGAACCAGCAGATGGAAGACCTCTCTGTCTCTGTCTGTGTCACTCTGCCTTACAAATAAACTAAAAATAAATCTTTAAAAACTAGTTGCTCCGTCAATAAGCTGAAGAACAGCTTATTGAATGGGTTTGAAGACAGTCTCATGATTACAGGTCTTTAATAGCTCTACATAATACTAACATTACAAATCTCTGTTTTTCTGATGTAGCACAAAAACACATGCCTGGAAACCAAGCAGCCTGGGTCGCAGTCCCAGCCATGTTATAAACTAAATAATCGTTGGGCGATCTCGGTATCAGCTTTCTCATCTGTGGAATGAGTGGGTTGAGCTACTGGATTCCTCAGTTCCTTTCTAGGGCAACGCTCTGTGATTTTGAGCTTGGAAATGTCAACATCAACCAGAATTTGTAGTATAGCTGTAAAATCACTATTCTTAAGAAGTCAGTTTGCTTAAAATTTATATGATTATTTAGCCATAAAAAATGTCTTGGCAATATTGGTTTAGGTGAGGTCTGTCTCTTTTTGATGGAGAAAATCATGGTAGAGAGCTGGATCGCAATATGGCCAACGTTTTGTACAATTTAACTTTTTACAATTATGACTTTTTTTAAAAAAAGTCAATATAATTTTTGGGTTTCTACTTGGAGCCATGAATGAACTTGAAGAGTCCTTAAGGCCATTTATTTCATCCTTACTTTTCATACAATAGTTAAAATATTCTTGGCAGGTGACACCTGATTTTGTGGCTGTTGGGGCTTCTAGAAAGCACTCCACACCTGACTCGTGTCTCTCCATCAGCAAGCGTTTTCCTCACCTTCCTGTGTGGCTGCCCTTGGTGGATACAGAGAACAATGCCCCAGCCCAAAGCAGACGGCTTGTTCAGAGCTTAATCTCAACTGCAACACATACAGAAGACAGAGCCAAGATGGAGCTTGGCTTCCAGCACAACAGCCGTCTTCAGATTCATGGAAGGGAGACTTGCCCAGGGGGCCAACCAGGAAGCTGCAGTACATATTGCAGGGAGGGGAGCTTTGGCTCAGAGGGTGGAATTGAGCCCAGCTAGGCAGTAAAAAGCCTGATCATTTTATTTTTATTTACTTATTTGTGAGGCTGACAGAGAGAGAGAGAGACAGACAGACAGACAGAGAGACTGAATGCCAGGCAGAGAGCTCGCTCCTATCTGCTGGTTTATGCCCCCAAATACCCACAACAGCTGGGGCTTGCAAAGGCTGAAGCTGGGAGCGGGAAACACAATCCAGGTCTCCCGTGTGGTTGGGAGGAACCCAATTACTGGAGCCATCATCTGCTGCCTCCCAGGGTCTGCATGAGCAGGGAGCTGGAACGAGCAGTGGAACTGGGACTCAAAACCAGACACTCAGAGATGGGACGCAGGCACTGTAACTCTAGACCCAACGCCCACCCTGTGGACTCCCAGGCAATCAAGTAGAGAAGAGGTGAGCACAGGACTGAGCTGTTATAGAGGGTGTTATAGACATAGAGGTCGTGCAGTTCCACTCTAACACTAAGAGTTTCCAGGTCCATGGCTTACAAAGCTCTTCTGTCTTAACTGTTAAGTAGATGCATCATAGGATGCAGGTTGTTCCTAAAGCAAGAAACATTGAAGATTAAAAGGTTGGCAGGAACCTCATAAACCAGCCGTGTGGCTTCTGGCAAATCACTTTATCTCTCGGGCCTCAGCTTCTCTCTCACAAAGTAAGGCATTGGGACATTTAAACTTTAAATTTCCTTCACCCCTGATATTTAGTGCCTGCACCTGATTTTAGTTCCTATCCATTCATTCACAGATGAGTGGATATCCATTTAGTTCCTATCCATTCATTCACAGTCTATATTACAGAGATGAACATAGACTCCCTTTAAAATAAAAAAAAGATGGGTCCGACGTCATGGCCTATCAGGTTAAGCCACTGCTTGCGATGCCAGCAACCCACATCAGAGAGTGCTGGTTCAAGTTCCTGCTGCCCTCCTGCTGATCCAGCTTCCTACTAATGCACTTGGGAAGGCAGCAGATGGTGGCCTGAGTACTTGGATCCCTGATACCCATGTGGGAGACCAGGATAGAGTTCCTGGCTCCTGGCTTCGGCCTGGCCCGGTTCCGGCTGTTGTGGCTATTTGGGGAGTGAACCAGCAAATGGAAGATATCTCTCTCTCTCTCTCTCTCTCTCTCTCTCTCTCTCTCTCTCTCTTTCTCTCTCTCCTCCCCCTCCTTCATCACTCTGCCTTTCAAATAAATAACTAAAGTAAGTCTTTAAGGAAAGAAAAAAAGAGATGATGTATGCAACACAGTGTTTAAAATCTCCATTAGTTCACTATGCAGAATCAACAGGTGCACGAGAAGCAAAGGAGAGATGACACCTCCTGGCCAGGTACCTGGTTGGGGCCGTTGCTCGGCGTTCTTACTCATTGTCTGCGCTCCTCCGAGGGGAGGACCTGTGATGGGAGGAAGCGGAGCACAGTCAGTATCTGGGCAGAGAAACAGCTGTCAAACGCCCTCCAGAGGGACGACAGATGCGCTCTCATCCATTCTCACATCCACTTCCCGCTGACTCGTTTATTCCTTTTATTTCATAAACACTTTTGTAGAATCTGCTGTGTGCTAGCTCTCTGCTGGAGATTCAGCAATGAACAGGAAGGTTCTTGGTAGAACTGACACTTTTATGGAGAGACAATGATAAACAGATTTCTAAAAAGTAAACCAACATGCAGCACGTCTGCTGGATCTCATTTTTAGACAGGACATTTGCAGAGCTTCTTAATGAGACGGTGACATCTGAGCAAAGACCACCTGCTTCCCGTGTTTCTGGTTTTTGAGTTCCCCGCCCCGCATCCCATACGTTTTCCATCCCTGTCACTACTTTGGCACTTTAGAAGTGTGTGCTGTTTCTCACATGAGGCTTAATCTCAACTCTCCCCATTGCCCATCAGACACTCCCCCACTCAAAACCTGTGTGGGTGACTCCTGGGTGTCTCAGGAAGTGAGAGCCAGTGCGGGCATTTGGCACAGTGGTAAAAGCACCGCTTGAGACACCCACAGCCCATGTTGGAGGGCCTGGCTTCAGTTCCTGGCCCTGCTCCCAAGTCCAGCTTCCCGCTAATGTGCACTCTGGAGGCAGCCTCAATGGCTCAAGGAGCTGCGTCTGTGCCACCCACATGGGAGACCCAGACTGAGTTCCCAGCTCCCAGCTTCAGGATGGCCCAGGCCCCACCACTGCAGGTGCCTGGGGAGGGAATGAAGAGATGGGAGCTCTTTGTTTCTCAAATTATAAAAAAGGGGTGGGGCAATGCTGTGGTGCAGTGGGTTAAAGCCCCATCCTAACAGCGCCAGCATCCCATATGGACACCGGTTTGAGTCCCAGCTGCTACACTTCCAATCCAGCTCTCCACTATGGCCTGGGAAACCAGTGGAAGATGGCCCAAGTGCTTGGGCCCCTGCACCTGCAGGGGAGACCCAGAAGAAGCTCCTGGCTCCTGGCTTTGGATCGGTGCAGCTCTGGACGTTGATGCCATCTGGGGAGTGAACCAGAAGATGGAAGACCTCTCTCTCTCTCACTTTCTCTCTCTCTCTGTGACTCTGACTCTCTGTGACTCTGCCTTCAAAAAAGTAAATAAATCTTTTTTTAAAAAAAGACTTAAGGATTATCTTCATAGCATCATTCACACCCCCTGTCTTGCCTTTCTCGACACATTTTTTGCCACACATGCTAGATGCCAGGGACCTGTGATCCTCACTGACTGCCAGCCATGAGTGTCTTCCCTGGCCCCACCTCTAGTAGGGTGCCTGCCCTCCCCATCTTACCTGGCCCAAATCCTGCCTATCTTCCCAGAGCTAACTCCAATGGTAGCTGTGCACAGCTGCCCAACCTTGATGACAAGAGGTGTGTGTGTGTGCAGGTTTCTGTCCCTTGCCTAAGGGAATAGCCCGTGTCTGAATCATCTTTGTGAGTCTCTTAGTGCCAAGTGTTGTGTGTGGAGTAAACAAATATTACGCACAATTGAAAACGGTCCAGGTTAATGCTTGGATGTTAATTTGTAATCCCAACCTCATTCTTGAAAGTGTTCTCTTTCTACTCATTCATGTGCTTGGCCTTTCGCTTCCCAGAGGCAGCAAGACTGATACATTCTGGTTCAGGAAGATCATGAATCGCCCTCTTTCCTTCTCTCTCCATGGAAGATACTGAGTAGATTTCTGTGGGTGGGCACCTTCCCACCTGGTTGGCTCTGGCTCCTACCACCCCCCTCCCACCAGGTTCTCTTCCTCCACCTCATTCTCTCAGGAAATGGACACAGCGATACTGGCATGACCAGGCCTTGGCCACTGAAGGAGCAAAGTCACGAGTCATTACCCTGACTTACAGAACGGAACCCAAACCCAGTGACCTGTCATTCATACGGAACTTCGTCCCAAGAAACCCTCCAACTTGAAACATTCCAACCGCAAGCGGGGTGAAAGCAGACCCAGGGGTCTAAAAGAAAACCCCCTACCCTCTTGTAAGGTGTAGGGATTCAGGACAAGTCCTCAACAGCAATGAATTTTGATGTCTACTTAAAAGGCCTGGAAGCAGATGCCCACTCCTATCTTCCTCTTCCTCCTGGCCCTGATGTCCACCCTGCCCTCAGGAAAAATGGTCCCGCCCCAACACGGGGCATGAAGTTCACTTACTTTTGTTGAGGCCAGAATTCATGTTATTGCCCCATCCTCCTCTCCTGACCGAGTCGTACGAAGGATCTGACGGAAAACGACAAATAGGGGTGCGTTAGCCTCACACACGTCACAAGAAAGCTGCCTGAAGACGATCTCTTGGTGATTGGGAGACATTAAGTGTATTCGTTATTGCTTTTGTAAGTGTCCCTAAATTGCCAAAATACATGCTTCCCCTGGGAGCTGGGGGTGGGGCGGTGGGAGGAGCAGAGCAATCTGATTGTGAGAAGACGTCAGTCTTTTCTGGAGCCGGAGCAACAGGAAGAACCTCGGATCTGAATCAGGGGCTTGGTTTGACTTCTGGCACTGATGCTGTTAGGTGCGACACCTTGGATGAATCCTAAAAATCTACACAATTTATTCACATTATGGGGCTGTGGAGTGATCAAATGAGAAAACCCATGTGCAGTACCTTATGAACAATAAAAATTAGCGCAAGCTTATAAAGGAAAACACGTTATCTGTGTGGGAAACTCCTCCAAGCAGTTCAGAGGAACCAGGAGATGTGTGAATGAAATGTCTGTGGGAGAGGATCTCGAAGCTCGGGCCTCTGATGTCCCTGGGCAGCTGTCCGCAGGCCCTCTCCCCTCCCTCCTGACTCTGCGCCGTATCAGCACTCCACGCTGTGGAGATGGGCTCACACCCCAGGCTGTGTCAGGTTGCCCAGGACTTCCTATGGATGGGCCTGACAGCCACGGAGAAGGGAACAGAGCCAGAGGTGGAGCTGGGCAGGATCGGGCAGTGCATGGGGGAAGAGCTGGAAGAGACCAAGCCTTGCTTCTTGGCTGTCTTGGAGAATACACCACAGAACCCGAACGCCCGCAATCCCAACCGCTCTCTTGAAAGAGTCCACACGCATCCATAGCTATGCTGGGCAACTCTTTAACCAACTGGCTAGGAACGTCCTTTCTCCTGCTGTGAGTCCCATGGAGACCCAGAGCAGGAATAGCAGAAGGGCTTCAGGATACAGAATTATGACTTTCAAAGTCTTTCCGTGAACAACAAAGAAACCATAAAAACCATCCTGACAAATGGAGCGCAAACCTCATCAAACAGTCTCTGATGGGCTGAAACACAAACCATCCCCTTCGCCCCCTTCTGAGCCTCACAAACAAATTAGAAGAAGCCTGGGAAGAAGGTGGATTCAGCCCACAGCCTCACTGTTTCTGGCTCACAAGAACCAAAAGACAGGGACTGTTTTCTTGTGGAAAAATCCACGTGCAGATGCACATTCCTCATGGCTCTGGAAAAGCCAGTTCAGTTTTAAAATTACAGTCTTTAGCCTTGGCATGAGAAGCAAAACAGAATGGGGATGGGGGGATGGAGATGGGGAGGCAGGGCCGGGGAGGGGACAAGAGGGAGAAGACAGAGTTGTCTGCTTTTATTTTTCCTTGACTTTTTTTTTTTTCCTTTCACAATTCCTTCTGCGAATAGATTCTGCTGCTTGCTTAACAACGAACCAAGCAAAAATGGAAGACCAACTTGTTTACAAGCTTGCAAGGAGGTAGCAGGCACCCAGGGGCACTTTCTGAGCGGTGTGGTGGAGAAGGTGTGCCGAGTGTGTGCCAGGCTGGACAAGCACCTGGAATCGGTGAGAGGGTTTTCCCTGGACAGGAGCAGGCTGCATTTAGACCTCCAGTCATTTATCTGGGACAAATATCGGCATTGTATTGTGTACTTTGGTCTCCAAAGAGTTCCTGGTAAATGCATATTTTATGAAAAAAAAAAAAAACGCATTGGCTTCAAGTCTTTTTTTGTTCACGCAGATAAGCTCGCCTTTTCATTCCCTTTCTCCAGGGACTTTGGGAAGTGGATGTGAAGTGCTATGAAATAAGCATCTCATCGCTGCATGTGAACGCAGGAAGATCACCGAGATAGTGAGGAAATCAGGGTCACGTGCCAAAGGCCCTGTAGAAGCCAGTAGACAGGCTTTGTGGCCTTGGTGACGCAAACGGGTGGGGGGGGTGGTGTGAGGGAGGTTTGGGGCATGCAGCGGCACCAGGTGACAAGGCCAGGGGGAGAATGAGCTCACAGGGTATGTGGGACACATCAGAGCGCCTGAGTGACAGAGGCCATCCTAGCTGAAACAGAACAGAAAGTGGAATGAAAACCCACAAACTCAAGTGAAAGAAAAGAAAAAGTGGCCGGCGCCGTGGCTCAACAGGCTAATCTTCCACCTTGCGGCACCGGCACCCCGGGTTCTAGTCCCAGTCGGGGCGCCGGATTCTGTCCCGGTTGCTCCTCTTCCAGCCAGCTCTCTGCTATGGCCCGGGAGTGCAGTGGAGGATGGGCCCAAGTGCTTGGGCCCTGCACCCGCATGGGAGACCAGGAGAAGCACCTGGCTCCTGGCTTTGGATCGGCACGGTGCGCCAGCCGCAGTGCACAGGCTACAGCGGCCATTGGAGGGTGAACCAACGGCAAAGGAAGACCTTTCTCTGTCTCTCTCTCTCACTGTCCACTCTGCCTGTCAAAAAAATAAATAAAAAATAAAAATAAATTTTAAAAATGTAAAAAAAGAAAAAAGTTACTAAATTCCAGGAATCAACGTGTGCCACCTGAAGCCTACCTTGACTTCTGGCTTTCTGTGCTGATGAATCTCTGTCTCCAATCCATCGTTCCACTCCACCATTAGTCTACTGAGGGCTTCAGTCCTGCCTGAAAGCTGTGTTCGAACCATTCCGAAGAATCATTGATTCTAAAACCCACAGGACAGCTCTGGCTTTAGTGACCGGTGACTTCATAACAGTTCCTCCTAGCCTCTGGTTGTAGCTCCAGGGACACAGCATGCTTGCAAAAGTTACAGAACGCAGGAGCGAATTCCCTCTGCCTACAGAGGCTGGGTGATCCCTGGCTTTCCTGGAACTGTGAGTGAGCCATCATGGTTTGAGCGTTGTAGCCCCACGTTTGCCGCAGCGCCTTGGGGGCCTGCACAGGGATGTGGAGCTCTATCCGGGAATAGTCCAAGGCCTATGTCAGGGCAAGCCTTTGGCTGAGACAGCTGACTTGAGAAGTCCCAATCAACCTAACAGTCCTGCTGTCAGTGAAAAGGAAGTGACAGAATCAGGGAGGCCACCCAGCAACCAGTCCGAACTGTGTGCTCACTGTGAAGTTAATAGAGCAATAAACAGCCCACGGGCCATGCCGTAAGCGGGCGTCCTCGGCTGGCAGGGGGAGCAGTGGATGCTGTCAGAGCGGCAGCGACCACAAACACTCCTCTCATGTGCCTTCTAATTCCCATCGACGCGCATGGAAAATCCTACCCCTGGCACCGGAATCCACACACGACAGCCTGGGCCCATTCTCTATGGAGCTGCACAAGCACACTCTGTAGGCGCTGGGGTTGCCTATGTCAGAGCCCAGTGAAAACCAAGTGTGAAGACGGAGCAGGCCAAGGCCAAGAGCTAATGTCTGGCATTCACCTTAGAGGGCAGCCTGGCAGATGAGCGGAGGCACCCACGTCGACACCCAGCATGGTGCCTGGCACAGAACTGGCTTCTACATGTGTCAGCAGTGAGTGTAAGAATTGGCATCAAAAAACACGGAGACCCAGAAGCAAGCTGGCCAGCCCACCACACACCCATTCACCCCCCCCACCCCCTCCTCCTCACTCTGCTCTACTTCTTGCCTAACTTAATCAATAGTTCTTTCATGGGTGCTGCTTATTGTTAGGGTCCCTGCACCTGAACATCAGATTTACAAGGCCAGGGATCTAGATCACACTCTCCCATCTGTCTAAGCCCCAAGACGAGTGTCCAAATATCCAACCAATATTTGTGGAACAAGTGACTAAGCCAGATCAGTGTTCTCTTTCTTGCTAAGTGTACACAGTGCCGCCCATTGTCCAGTCTATCACCAGTTGAGCAGGATCTGGGGCTCCTACCCTGGCTTCTCCCCCACTGAACCAAGCCTCCAGTTGAGTTGAGCCCGGGGTGATGGGCACATGACCACATCCATAGCCACCCTGAGTGCTCTGGACAACAAACCACCCATGTGGGGATGTCAAAAAGGGTTTGGAAAATGGAATTAAAAGATATGTTTATTTTGCTGCAAAAAGGTTTGAAATCCATGCACAGATTTTCCATAGCACTCATATTTTCAGGAACTTTTTAACAATCCCTCCTGTGCATGGATTTCACATTTTCTTTTTCCTTTTTCTTTTTTGCACCAAAATAAGCTTATCCGTTTCCACAAACTTTTCTAAAGTACCCTTGTATTTCCCAGACAGAAACTGAAAGCTTATCCCCACAGGGAAGCCAAGGACTGGATACCACTCCCTGGAGTGGCCTGTGTCTTTTTGTAATTTTAACCAGATCATTGTTGCAATGGGTGTTCGTTTATTTTCCTACTAAAAGTCACGCAAGTAAGAATTTAGCAGCATGGTCAAGTCCAGTCCCAAACACACAAACAGAAATATGTCTACAACCAACATGGAGAAGCTGGACTGGGAGCTAACCTAGGGCTCACCTTCAGGCAAAACAGTATCCCTCCAGGAGCCTCATGCTGGCTGGGTCAGCCTCTCAGCCTGGCAGAAAAAGACAAGCTCCAGGCAGTAGCCAAGGGCACTACGTACAACAGGGTGCATCCATTTTGGGGGCCAATTCATAAGTCGACTGTCCCAGAACTCCCCCGGGGTGGCAGATGGCTCTGTCTACAGGACTCACAGCCTGACTGTGACAAACTCACTTTTCACTTGAGCAGAGTGACACCCCACCCCACCCCACCCCCGCGCCACCTCGGCTTTCCAGAACACCAGGTGACAAAGTCTCTCTATGATTCCTTTTCAGAAGAGTCACCAAAGGGTTTTCCCTGGAGTTTCTGGCTGCAGGAAGTCCAGAGCCCAGCTTTTGCCAAAGCAAAGAGACTTGAGCCTCGTTGTGGACACCCGTGACATTGCCAGCTATTGTGGATAACTCGGCCTCATGTATCTGATGGCCCCAACAGTGTCTCCGTTATGCAATATTCAGTGTGGCTGAATTTGACCCTAACCCGCCTCTTGGATTCTAGGAGAGCGGCCCGGGGTAAGGAAATGGGAACATGGAGAAGTTTTTCTGAAAAGTCTCTGTTGGAAGGGGCAAGCTTTCCCTGGACACGACCCTGGCCTTGCAGGGTCATGTCACCCCATGACCAGTGCTCACCCAGTTCGTGACGCTTCAGGCTGGTCCTGGAAATAGGGCCAGGGGCTCAGGGAAGACCTCTCTGTCGCTCTGCTGCCTCCTGGTAGCTGTGTGAGGCACACAGCAGCCAACATGCAGCTCTCCATTTTGCCTTGACCTCACCCAGAGGCCAATGCATCAGTGACATTGCACACAGAAGCCTCTCTCTTCGTCCCCTACCACATTCGGCCTCCCTTGCAATGACTTAGTGGAAAAAGATGAATTTTCCCTGAAACCTCTCCTTGCATTTCTGGTGACTACTGAGAAGGCTGGCAGAGCGCACCCTGTTTATCCTCGGGAAGCCCTGCTTCTGAACACGGAGCTCTCGCTCCAGCGTGGGCGAGGCTGGCCCTGCTCAGAGCAGAGCGACTGCCCTAGTCGTCAGCTTCAGACCTCTTTCTGGAAAGAGTGAGGATGCCAAGGGAGAGATGCTCAAATAAACGGGAGCCCTCTGACCTCACGCCCTTGACCTCCAAGAAAAAGTCAGGTTCCATCAGGCAGCCAAGGGGAGAACGCAACGGACTGCGGTGGCCTTTGTTTGGGGGCTGTCGGACAGGCTACAGCTCAAACCACACTGGCTTAAGAAACACTCTGAAATCCTCGTGTCCTGCTTTTCAGCGGCTTCCTCCCTGAAGGGGAGCAGGCTTTGCTGGCCTTCAGCCATGCTTGGCTGCTTCCTTCTGGGCTCTGCTTCATGCTGTGCCCTCTCCTGAGTGCACCTGCTGTGCCTCCTGAGCCTTCCAACCCACAACCCAGCCCAGCTCCCCATCATTCACCATGTCTATGCAATCCCTGCCCTGGCCCTGCCCGGGGCTGCGTGAGCCTTGATCCCCTCTTGCCTGGAATCCCAAAGAGAAATTTGGGACCTGAAGCAAGTGAAGTTTATGTGGGGTTTGGGATGTCTTTGATGGGTCTTGGTGGTTGCATATGACCCGGTACTTGGGATCACATAGCCCTGGATTCTAATTCTAGCTCTGCCCTTTACATTTGGTCACATTCCTTAGTCTTTCTGAACCTCATGGTTCTGCTGCTCTAAACAAAAGCATTAATGGGGCTGGTGCTGCAGCCACCATCTGCAATCCCGGCATCCCATGTGGCTGCCCCACATGGGATGTTCCACTTCCGATCCAGCTCCATGCTAATGTGCCTGAGAAAGTGATGGAAGATGGCCCATAAATTAGTTCACATACATACATCCAACTGATTTTTGACAAAAGTGTCTGGACCATACGTGGAGTAAGAATAATCTCTTCAATAAATTGGTGCTGGTAAAACTGGATGTATATATGTGGAAGAATGAAATTGGGTTCATACCTCTCACAATATACAAAACTCAATGCAAATGAGTCAAAGATCTAAATTTAAGGCCTGAGACTCTGAAGTTGCTGGAAGAAAATGTAGAGGAAACCTTGCACAACACTGGTGTAGGTGACAACTTCTCGGACAAGACCCCCAAAGCACAGGTAACAAAAGCAAGACTATACAAATGAGATGTCGAACTCAGAAGCTTCAGCACAGCAAAGGAAATGATCAATAGAGTGAAAAGACAGCCTACAGAATGGAAAAAATATTTGTGAGCTACCCATCTGATAAAAGACTAATATCCAGGATATGTCAGCAACTTCAACTCAGTAGCAAAAAAAAAAAAAAATCAATCCAATTAAGAAATGGGCAAAGGGCCTCAATAGACAGTTCTCAAAATAAGAAAATAAAAATGTCCAGCAAATAAATGGGAAAACACTCAACATCACTAGCCATTGGGAAATGCAAGTCAAATCACAATACCATACACCTCACCCCTGTCGGAATATCTAATCCAAAGGATGGAGAGCAACAAATGCTGGCGGGGATGTGAACAAAGGGGAACACTTATACACTGTTGTTGGGAATGTAAATTAGTGCAGCTACTATGGCAAATGGTGTGGAGGTCTTTTTTTTTTTTTTTTTGACAGACAGAGTTAGACAGTGAGAGAGAGAGAGAGACAGAATCTGGCGCCCCAACCAGGACTAGAACCCGGGGTGCCGGCGCTGCAAGCGGAGGATTAGCCTAGTGAGCTGCGTTGCCGGCCGATTTCTTTAAAAACTAGAAATAGAGTCGCCATATGATCCAGCAATCCTGCTACTGGGTATATACACAAAAGACATGGACATGTTGTACCAAAGAGATACCTGCACCACCGAGCTCATAGCAGCACTGGTCACAATTGCCAAAATATAGAACCAACAAAGGTGTCCTCCATCAGATGAATGGTTAAAGAAAATGTGGTATATATACAGTGGATATCATTCAGCAGTTTGCACATGCTACCGGAGGACATCAGGTTGAGTGAAATAAGCCAGCTCAGAAAGACAGACAGTGCATCTTCTCCCTTACATGTGAGGGCTCAAATTAGAAAGAAAAAGAAATGTCTGTGTCTATCAGTATCACTGCAAATATAGTTTTTCAAAATTTTGTTTTTTATACCTTTGTGAAACCAGTGGTTAGGAAGATTATGTAACAATAGTTTTAATGATCTGTGGTTACTTTAAACTTTACTGTATGTGGGTGAAATGGTCGTTTTTCTATTCAATTATTGTTTACAGCCACTGTCTATATTAATACTAAAGAAGGGACTTTTTGCTTCTTTCTTGTTAGATTTCTTATTCAGTGAAGTAGTAGGCCTTTTTACTGGAAATTTAAAATATGTTATATCTTAAAAACTAAAAACACACACAGAAATAAATGGAGGAGGAGGAGGAAGGGAAGAAGAAAGGGAATATAACTACGTCCTTAGAATTGTATCTGCAAATCACATTGAATCTGTTAAAAACTAATTAAAAATTAAAGTTAAAAAATCAGAAAACACACACACGCAAGCGTGTGCACACACACATACATCCTGGATCACATTTCCTGTGCTCAGGGACCTTGTCCTGGACTCCAAACACAACCTGCCCTGCTGTGTGGAGCATAATGGAGGCACTGTGTAAGATATTATATGCGCAAGAGGGAAAGAAGCCATGGGAGCAAAACACTTGAAAGAAACGGATGGTTTTTTAAAATATGAAAGGCACGGAGCGTTAAGTGGCACCTTCGCCCGGCACGGCCCTGCCACAGTCACGCGAGCCTCGCTGACTTCTTTCCTCGTTCTCCTGCGGGCTCCGAGTCCAAATGACGCAGATGTCTAAAGGACCTATTTATTTTGATAAGGCCTCAAAGTGGGATTTCTGAGCCAGCCGTATGTGGAAAAGCAATTCATACTGACTAGATTAATTGGGTATTTGCCAAAGCCCCCCTCCACGTTGGCCCTCATAGATGCAACTAAATTGCATACTTCTTGGGTTAAATCTGCCTCAGGTTTAAAAGGATTCCAGGTAGGAAAAAGAAAACATAACAATCCACTTAGGTAACCAGACTTGAGGATAAATGAGAGGCAGTCTTTGCTCAACCCCCTCCACCCTGTGGAGAGCCCTGGTCTGACCCTCTGGTGCTGAAATGTTCACAGGAGGTAGCCACCCCTCTCTTGTCCATGCTGTGTATGCCTAACAATTCAGTATTTGCAACCTTTGCTTGCAAAGTTCTGCAGGCCTCAGCTCTCTGGTGCATTGTCCCCTGTGTGCTACCCTTGACTTCTCATCTTCTAGTGTAACTCACTGTGCAGATACTTCCCGTGCTGGAAAATAGTCTTTTAGAAGAAAAAGACTGTATCTTCATCTCCTTTGTTTCTCCTCCAGAACTAGTTCTTGACCTCGTCCCGGCCGACACCAGCTTGTCTGACGTTGTCTTCCCACAATGTCATTCTTTCAACAAAGTTTTATTGAATGTCTACTGTTGTGCAAGACACGTTGAGAATACGGTGATGACCAGATAAACACCTTTTCTCTGTGGGGCGTACTTTCAAAACCATAGTAAACCACATTGTATGCTGCGTGGTGATGAATGCTAAGGAGGAAAGGAAACCAGGGGAGGCAAGTGGGCAGTGCTGGGCTGGGACGGCCCCACTGAAAACACAAAATTTGTGCATATACTTTTTCGGTCTACCAGTATGAAAACAGAGCTCAGTGTAGCTCCATAGTGTTCTCTTGAGAAGTGACTGAAACACCCAACATTGTTCTCAAAGCCTGTAGGGAAAGTCAATTCCTTTTGATAAGTTCTTCATGTAGAGCGAACTGCTTTATCTTGGAGTACAGAACAAATAGCTAAAACAAACAAACAAACAAACAAAAACCCTGATTAGCATCTCTTTAATGCTAAGCTAAGGAATAGTGAAAGGTAAGACAGAACCCCAGTCCATCACAGTCAGTCTTGGATGAGTGTTGTGGTGCAGTGGGCTAAGCTCCCACTTGGGATGCCTGCATCTCGTATTGGAGTGCCTGGGATACAGTCTCACCTTTGCTTGCTATCCAGCTTCCTGCCAGTGTGTACCTTAGGAGGCAGTAGATGACGGCTCAAGTGTTGGCACCCACATGGGAGACCCAATAGGATTCTAGGCTCCTGGCCCCAGCCTGACCTAGTACCAGCTGTTGCAAACATTTTGAAGAGGGGAACCAGCAGATAACATCTCTCTCTCTCTCTCTCTCTCTCTCTCCTTTTCAAATAAATAATTAAATAAATAAACTGTTAAAAAGAAAAACAGAGAATCAACCCGTCTTTGCCTATTTAGAATCAGGGGGTTGTCCAGTCTACAATCTTAGACTCACACTGATTTAGGATTGACATTCCAATCACAAAATTCAAAATCGCCACATTCACTATGACTCGCATGTCGCCCTGTGGCTGAAGCGGCCCTGTAGGAAAGGACGAGTCTTGAGTCAGAGACGGAGAGAAGTGGACATGCGAGCTCATCCCGAAGGAAAATGTGTCTGCGGCGGCACAGCAGGTGAGCATAAAGTACTTCAACCCCTGAGCTCTACATCCACACAGTGGTTAAGAGAAAAAGAACCGCCAGCCTCTGGGAGGCAGAATGTGGTCTCACTTGTACCACAGAGACTCCTTTTCAGACCGGAAAGGACCCCCAGCATTATCTAAACCAGACATGCAAATCAGCACACACTTGGAGGCCGAAAGCCTCGGTGACAGCATCAGGTGGCCATGTAAGGATCTTACAGACACTGGAACCATGACTCACAGCCTCAAAACTGCCTTCCCCTAAACTCTTCTAGGACTCCGAGCAGGGCTGATCATTATTTTGCAGGCAGGCCAAAGACTTTTTAAGACCAAAGATTTTTTCAAAATTATACCCAGAGTACTGTTCATGTCTTTGGAACAGTGTTTCATACATCTTATTAAGCATAGGACTGCGGTGTTATTAGAGCTCTTAAAGATCTCCATGGAAAGAGATTCCATAGTTTCTCTTTAGTCTATTCCACACAGAGAAGCAGCTCATTGCGAAGGAAAAAACTCTGTATCGGAGGCCAGAACGCCTTGGTTTCCCTCCCGTCTCTGCCAGGGGTG
The DNA here is from genome assembly GCF_033115175.1 of Lepus europaeus. Lineage (NCBI taxonomy): Eukaryota > Metazoa > Chordata > Mammalia > Lagomorpha > Leporidae > Lepus > Lepus europaeus. The sequence continues at coordinate 118,256,968 of NC_084833.1, read as the reverse complement.
AGTGGTGTGAACTTAGGCAAGTGACTTAATGTCTCTGCATCTGAATTTGTAAAAGGCTGACATTGGAGAGAAAATAATTATTCCTAAATTTAAGAGTCTGGAAAACTAAACAGTGCATTAAATCCTCACTGGGATCGTTAGAGAATAAATGAGATCGTGTGTGTGAAAATGTTTTCTATACACCAAAGTATCCCACAGAACCATAGCTGCAAATCTCTCAGAAGTTTAATTCATGAGAAATAAGAACTTAGTCATTCTTGTGTCAACCAAAGCTAATTTCTTCTGGTTCTTTCTTCAGTGGAGCAGAAGGACTGAATAAATAATGATTTTCTATAATGACCTATTTATTATTTATTTGGAAGGCAGAGTCACAGAGAGAGAGAAAGAGAGAACTCTTCCATATCCTGGTTCATTCCCCAAGTAGATACAATGGCTCATGGCTGTAGCATGCCAAAGCCAGGAGCCCAAAGATTCTTCCAAGTCTCCCATGTGGGTGCAGGGGCCTAAACACATGGGCCATCTTCCTTGGCTCTCTCAGGCACATTAATAGGGAGCTGGGTCAGAAGTGGAACAGCCAGGACTCAAACCAGCAGCCAGTATGGATGCTGGTGTTGCAAGTGGTGGCTTAACCCACTACACCACAATGCAAGGCCCCCTGAATAAATAATTAAGTAGGTTGACAAAAACTAAATTTTCCTTCCTGGTGAATCCATCAGCTGTCAAAGGAAGGAAAAATATTCGGGGCAGGAAAGACTTGAGTCAGGCTTTAAGAGCGTGCTGGATTTTAACAGATAAAAGAATTGTCCTGCTTAATTTCATCCTTTTCTCTTTGGAAGAGGCATGTTCAAATTCTTGATCCTTGATGTGGGAGCCCACAGATCCCCGAAACCAGAGCAGAGAGAGCCACTCACAGGCTGGTGAGTGCTGTTGGCCCCAGCATCACTTCCTCAAAGACCCTTTCCTCCCACAAGGGTTGTTTCATGAACAATAAGCTCTTAATTGTCTCAGGGGCTTCTCTGCACAAGGGAATGGTTACATCCATAGAAAAAGCTTGGGAAAAGTTTTCGTGTTAAAATAATGCATGATGCTACTGATACCTGGCCTTCCCAGGAGGGTGCCCCATATCCCTACATCTACATCAGGCAGGAAGACAGCCTTCTTTGTCTCCCTGTCCCAGTGGAGACATAGACAGACAGAGAGACAGGAGGACAGAACTTGGTGGATGAGCATTAGACTAAACAAATTTCCTTTAAATATTGTAAAGCATGTACAGTCCCCCAAATAATCCCCTATCAAGGAATTTGCAAATCAATGTATTAGGCAAAACAAATGCATTTGGAGTACCCTGGGTTGAGAAGGCCACCTGTGGGTCATCCTGAGCACTCATGGACCCATTCTTGTCCTCTCTACACCAGCCACGAGGGTCCCTTTTCGTTTCTGGATTAGACCACAAGCCATAATGAGCCACCCCGAGGCCACTTTCATTTTGAATCTTAACTCTGCTCCCTGGAGTGGGGTGAATGCCCAAGTCAGAGTGAAACCTGGCAGACCTGCAACAGTAACAACACAGAATCTGGAGATGAATTCGAAAGGTGAGGCTGAGTGGCCACTGAGAAGTCAGCTCAAGCACACTGGAGTCTGCTCATGGCGAGCTCCCAGGGACGCCTCCCTAGCAGTGCAGCGGCACAATCGAGAGAGGCTGAGCCCAAGGGAAGGGTGCTCGGGGCGGCCAAGCGGTCCGCAACTACATGCCCGCAGCCTCGTGCTTCTTCCTTCCCCTTCGAGATTACTCAGCTTCATTTTCCTTTATTAAAACGCGGGGGGGCTCACGTATTCCTTGTCCCCACCACGAACGTACAGAGCGGGTGGGTGACCACGTGTCCCTTTCTCGGGGGAGCATCTAAGAGCAACCCTGAGATGCGTGAGCCACAGACGTGCCGAGCAAGGGCAGGGCAGCCAGCATCGGAGTACGTGAGCAGCCAGGAACGGCACCCTGGGGCCCTCCTGGCTCCAGGAAGAGAAAGGACCAGCTGAGTGGTGGCCCCGAAAGGAAGCTGGTGCCAAGTGAGGGAATTGCATTTCCCCACCCCTCCGCCACCTCCAGAGTGTTGGGTCTCAGTAGAGCGGAGTGGGAGGGGAGGAGCCTGTTAGAACCAGTGGGAGGAGCTCTATCTGAGCACATGGAGGCCCAGCTCCCTCCTGTTCCTTCCCTTGCAGGGGCACAGGCAGACTTCAGAGGTGGGAGCAGTGGCTGGACCACCCTGGAAGGTGTCTTGAAGATGCTTCTCTGGTAGTTCTGACATCCCTGCCTTTTTTTTTAAAAAAAAATTTCTTTCTTTCTTTCTTTATTTGAGAGGAGAGAGAGACATACACAGAGATAAACAGAGCTCCTGTCTCTAGGTTCATTCTGCAAATACCTAGAGCAGCCAGGGCTGGACCAGATAGAGGTCAGGAGCCCAGAACTCAGTGTCCCACGTGGGTGGCAGAGACTCAAGTGCTGACTCCTCACCTGCTGCCTCTCAGGGTGGGCATTAGCAGGAAGCTGGAACCTGCAGCAGAGCTGAGACCTGCACCAGGCACTGCACTATGGGATGTGGGGGTCCCAACCCAGAACGTTAAGCACCAGACCAAACACTTTGCCACTCGCCATCCTCTCTCTCTCCTGCTGGAGAACCACACGGCTGTGAGCGTGAGTCAAAACGTTCATGGAAAATGGAATTAAAAGATAGGTTTATTTTGTTGCAAAAGAATTGGAGACTCGTGCCTCGTTTGTTACACCACTCATTTTCCCCTGTGTGCTGCTCCCAGGGCCAGTGGCTGCTTCCCTGGAATCTGGGGGAAACTTCACAGCTCGATTTATTGGCCCACCATCCAACCCCTGTCCTCATATTTAAATTTAAATTTATTGCAACCCTTATTGACGGTGCTGCTTCCTTAGACACTTCCTTTTCTAAATCTCTTCTATTTTTCCCTTCATCCTTTTGAATGCAGTATTAAACCCAAGAGGAAACATTGTGTAATATATGTCCATCACAAAGCATGACAGCGAGAACAATGCAGAGAAACCACCCAGTCTTCCCCTTGAAATGGCATCATGCTGAACACACCTTGAGTCAGGCTCTTGGTGTTTGGGACATTGTGGGAACCAGTGAATCTACCTCCGTGGTCCCAACCACCAGATGATGTCAGCGACCTAGAGGCAATGGGCGTTTGGAGGGAGCGATGGATGCGGCGGGAAAGGTCATTTTTGGAGCCGTGTCACTGCCTGGCTGGGAAGAAGCTGCAGGAAGCCACTGTCCTGCCTCCTGCCAGCTTTGAGATTTGGGCTTACCTGATCTGTGCCTGGATTCTCAGAGCGAAGGAGAATGACACAAGTACTGCTGAAGTGAATAGCAAAGTTCTTGGCACAGAGTAGGTGCTCGGTACGGCTTACTTGTCACAACGGTGCATAAGATAGGTGAGGAAAGGAGGTGGAAGGGAATAGGAGGGCCACGTCCCAGGATTCCCTGTCGGGGCTCGGCTCTGCCTCGGCCTCTGCGGATGGTATGGAGGGTCCACACGGGTAGGCTATGAAACCCAGCTTGCAGTAAGCAGGTCAGTGGCTGGAGGAGATTTAATGCCACCGTGGGATTGCAATCCGCTCTCTGGGACTCCCTGTATTCCTCAGGGCTAGGGATAATCAGAGCTGCAGAGGAATCTCCGGGGGCCGCAGGGAGTGCACATTTAAGGCAAGGCAGAGGGGAGAGGCCACACCATGCCAGGGCCTGCGGTGGATGAAGCCCAGTTCCCTGCTCTCAACATGAGCGCTGGATTTACACTGAATACTTGGGAGTGGTTTAAGGCATGTGGCTTGTGATTTTCATGCAGGCACCCACCCAGAAGTCTCCACCTCTGGGTCACCATGAGTCCTGCAAGGTAAAAGGCTGTTGTGCTAGTATATGTGGAATGCTAACTCGGAGAAACAGTGGGTGCAGCACACCCAGGGTGTTGGAGACCTTCGCACCCAGGCCTTGAATGGTGAACACGGTTTCCTAGAACAGGGAGCTGCAGGGGTGGGTGGTGAGATATGGGAGGGAGGGTCCACCAGGCAAAGGGAGAATTGCAGATTGAGTTGGAAGAGAGACCAGACAGGAAACCATTCACATCTGAAGGACAGAGCCTTTGGTCAGAACCCAAACAGGCAAAGCTGTCATACATCTGAACTATAAAGTTCTCAAGATGGTTCTAGAACAAGTGCCTCTAGCCATCCCTCTGTAGCCTTCAAATAGGAGCCCATTGGAAGGCTGGGTGTGTCCCTCACAGTCCTCACAACGCGGCATCCAAATCAATAGGGCCCACCCAGTGTGGCCCCGCTCCCAGGCATAGCAGCATGCCCTTGAACCATACGTGGTCATTCACAGTGGCACCTGCTCCCCCACACAACCGCCCCTCCACAGGAGGCTGCCGGCACATGCCTTGCTTGGATGTTTACAAGCATCTGGGTTCCCTCCATGCTGAAATGCGCGGTGCTGCATTTCTTTAAAACCATCAGTCAGTCAATCAACAATCAACACAGAAGCTAAGGAGAATGATGGATCGTTGGGAGGTATTTTTATTCATGTACCTTTTCAGGGAATTCTCAAAGGAATACAGCATGTACACACAACACCTCAACCCTCCTCTGAGGCGTCTAATGAAGCAGAGGCATTCTATTAGAGTCATTTGCCTCATTATCCTGCAACACATTTGCACTTGTCTTAGGAAACAGGCTAACTGTTTCCAATAATTTAGAGAAAGTGTGTCTTCGTAGCTGTGTAACCCACACGTGTGCAGTAACAGCGCATGCAACATACCCGCAGAAAGAAATAACAGTTCTTTTACTTAGAGAAAGGAAGGATAATGGTTACTTAGAAAGTGTCCCAGACAAGCTGTCAAATTGAATTCAGAGAGCTGGAGTTTGACTCCGGGACAGGGCTGGCTGGCTAAATTCCCTGGGGGCTGGGGTTTCCTGCCTGCTACAGCTTAGAGACAAGGATTCTTTGTTTCCAGCTCCCTCACTCTTCTCTCTCTCTCTCTCTCTCCCTCCCTGCCCCCCCCATTCCCTCTCTCTTTTTCTGTCTCTCTGTCTCTCCTAATCTCTCTTTGGTGGAAAAAAATGCAACTCTCCAAAGAGGGTCAGATAGAAAGCAGAGAAAACATTAACTCTGGAATTTCAAAGAAAAACAATTAAAAAAAAATAAAATGGAGAGTGTAAGCTACCGTCTATTCTATAGCCATAAATCTTGCTTTTGGACCTCAGAAACAGCACGCACACCCAGATGCACGCATCCGGCAATCCTCCTCGTTTTTGCTAAAAATGGACCAGGGGTATTTCATCATGGAGGGAAAACACATAACGACACACACTCTTCTTAACAGGCTCTCCTGGGGGCCTCAATCCCCTCACATTTTAAGTGCATGTTCGTTGACACAGACAGAGCCCGTGGAGCCTCACAACCTGCTCCATAAGAGATGTTATTTACTCCCTATAAATAACAGAGATTACCTCACTGTATTACCGGCCTTTTCCTTTGGGTACACGTGTTCCAGACCAGCCCCCACAGCAGCTACCCCATATGAGGTGAGGCACAGCCTGAGCTCCAGACTCACCCGCCCTCGCACACATGCACACACACATACACACACATACACACACATACACACTCACACGTATACACACACACGCACATACACACACATATATACATACGTGCACACACATGCATACACATACGTGCACATACACACATGCACACACATACACACTCACACGCATACACACATATACATACATGCACACACACATGCATACATATGCGCACATACACACACACACATATACACACTCACACACATACACACACGTGCACATACACACACATACACACATATACATACGTGCACGCACACATGCATACACATATGTGCACATACACACATATATACACACTCACATGCATGCACACATATACATACATGTACTTGCACACATAAACACACACACATATGCACACAGGATGCTCCCAAAAGCCCACCCTCCCAAAGTGCTGCAAAGTCTGGCTCTCGTTCACTGCACAGTACAGAGGGTGCACAGCTAGGACCCAAGAGTCACTGTTCTCCTGCAGCTCTGCCACCAATACACAGCTTCTGGGGCATCCCTTATGCTATGGAAAATTTCAAAGATATGTAGAAGTTGAGAGAAAAGGCTACTGGAGCCCCAGAGGGCCTATTATCCTATGCTAACAACTCGGCAGTCTTAGCTCAGTCCACCCACACCCACCCTGCTCACCCAGCCCTGGTGCTTTTTCAGCAATCCCTCGCTCCTGGCTCTGCCT